>NC_133010.1:16508281-17112031 GCF_048564905.1 Vicugna pacos | reverse complement strand
GTCTGGAATTTGATTAAAGCATTGACAGCTGAAGGATAATAAAGCAAGAGGAGTTGAAAACTAGAACAGGAAAGGGGAAACAGCCTGTGAAAGGCCAGAATCAGTAGGAGCTATTTGATGGTGAGTAGTGATGGGGAAGAGTGCTAAGTTAAGGCCATCACCTGGAAGGCCTTGACCATCAGGTTGAGTTCATGGGATCATGAAATGTTTTTGAGTGGGAAAGTAATGTGATTTTCTCTACTTCACAAGAATTAGTCTGATGCTATTATAGATCTTAAAAGGATAGAAGAGATTTTAGAAGGCAGGCACAAGCAGTGGTTAACTTTATTAAAAGCTAAAGAATTAGCTCTGTTTCAGAAGCCAGAATGCAAGGCATTAATAATAATTGGGTAGTCATACTTCAATTTTGCATAGTAACCTCTTACGCCACTATAGAATCTTGAGTTGGAAGCCTTTTTCTATTGAGGCACTATTAAATTTCCTTTTGCTTATCTTTTAAAACAAAACAAAACAGGTTATCTTTCACAGCACCTTCATCAAAAGACACTGCATTAGACCAAAAGACTTGAGGACATGATTTGGAGATTCCCACTTTCTTATCCTTTAATACGAAAACCAGCCCCGAATCACAAATACGCCTCAGCATCAAAGCCTTTATTACTACTGCTCTGGCCTGTCTTAGCCTTATGTATAATGCTGCTTCAACACCGTGTTGTCTTTGCTTTCCTTTGGTCTGCCTCCTTTCTTCGAGCAAGTTTTAAACGGTTCGGGTGCTGTTTATTGTGGCACCTCTCCTCTTCCCTCAGTAGGGGTCTTCCTCACTCCTGCTGCCCCTGTAACCATAGCAACTGGCAGCTGTGCTAGAGGGAGCTGTGATCAGCTTGGGGCCAAATAGGAGGAGGGAAGGCAGGCAAGAGCAAACCTTATTGGGCGGTTAGCTCCCTGCTTATCTCAGAGAAGTGCTGCAAGAAGATTCTAAAAGATGTGGGACAGTCTCTTCATTGATGAACTCTGTTCAGTTCTCGTACTGTGCATGGTATTGGTAGTAAGGAGGCCTCGTGCCGGTCTCTCCAGTCTTTGTGTGGAATCTCAACAGGGGCTATGTGGAAACTTGCCTATGGATGCAGGATGCTGTAAACTGTGTGTACCTGACACACAGCTGAGGTTGTAAACAGTCAGTGTTGTGTATGTGTGTGTGTGTGTGTGTGTAAAGGCCATGTGCTGTGTACCTTAAACAATTCTGATCTTCTTTTTTATGGAAAGAATGAGGTTGTATGTCTAAACTTCATCATATTTTCTATCTCCAGTTTTCTTTTCTCTGAATGTTTAATTTACGTATTTTTTAATATCACTAATCATTTGATTAGGTAATCCTTGTACATAGTGCAACATTCAAAATGTAGGAAAGAGTATAATATGGTATAAACCAAGGCTTCCTAGCCCTACTTCCCTGTTTCCCCCTCCAGAGAAGGGAGAGTTTCTCATGTGTCCAGACACAAGTTATGCCCATATAAGTGTGTGTGTGTGTGTGTGTGTGTGTGTGTGTGTGTGTGTGTGTTTTAAGGTGAGTCTGTTCTGCACCTTGTTTTGTTTTTCCCTATTTCACAATGTACCTTGACAGTTGTTCTGTATCAGGCCAAAGAGAGCTGCCTCGTTCTTTTAAGTGGCTGGGAGTGACCTTAGAAAGTACCTAAGTTGTACATTTTTCAGAGGAAGAAAAATTGGAGTCCTAAAGGTATTAACTAATTGGTTAGGATTCTGTTTTGGTATTAAGTGACTTTTCATTGATACGTAGTTGGCGTTTTTTTTTTTTTAATCCAGTCACCTGCTGAAGGACGTCTTGGTTGTTTCCAGGTTTTGGCAGTCATGAGTTAAGCTGCTGTAAACATCCATTTACAGGTTTTTGTGTGAACATAAATCTTCCTTGGGTAAATACCAAAGAGCGTAACTGCTGGATCGTGTGGTTAAGAGTGTGTTCAGTTTCGTAACAAACTGCCGCACTGTCTTACAGCAATAACGTCCCACAGTCCTGTCAGCAGTGAGAGAGAGTTCCTTTTGCTCCTCACCATCATCAGCATTTAGCGCTGGCAATGTTCTGGATTTGGGCCATTCTTATGAGTATGGGGAGGTGTCTTGTTTTAATTTGCATTTCCTTGATGACATAGGACGTGGAGCATCTTTTCATAAGCTCGCTTGCCGTCTACGTATCTTTTTTGATGAGCTATCTAGTAGGCCTTTGGCCCATTTTTTAATCGGTTTGTTTTCCTGTTGCATTTTAAGAATTCTTTTATATTTGGATAACAATCCTTCATCAGATATGTCTTTTGCAAATATTTTCTCCCAATCTGTGGCTTATCTTTTCATTCTCTTGATACTTAGTTATTTTAAAAGATCTGAGTAAAAATTATTTTTAAAGGTTTTTTTTACTCAGATCTTGGTCTGTCTTTAGGTCTATGATTTCTACCATTCTTACACTTTAGGTTTTAAGTGTTTAGGTGTTTCTGGAATACTGTTATATTTATATAGGTGGCAAATTGATTCTTAGAACTATTCTCAGCATCCCATACCCCTGGCAATACCTCTGTGACATTTGATAAGGTGGAGTCGATTTTCAAAGAGTTTCTTTATATTGCATGTTTCATTTGGTTGAATTGAGATATTAATGTAAAAAGTTTTTCTTTTCCCCATTGCAGATGTTATATAAGTTAAGTCTTTTAATGTTAGTTTTTTAAATAGACTGTTCAGATATGTGCTCTGTTCACATTTTCTCCCACTTGGTATCTTTTCATCCTCTTAGGATCTTTCACTGAGCAAAGGTTCTCCATTTCGACGAGGTTGTTTTCCTTTGGTGGATCCAGCTCTTAGTGTCAAGTCTAAGAACACTTCTCCCAACCTTAGATCCCAGAGACCTTCTTTTTTCCCTAAATGTTTTATGATTTTGCATTTTTGTATATACTTTTTTTTTAATAATCTGATTCACTTTGAAATTTTCATTGTATAAGGTGAAGTGTTGCGTTGAGGGTCATTGTTTTGCCTGTCAGTGTCCAGATTTTCCAGGATCATTTATCAGAAAGACTATCTTCCTCCATTAAATTGCTTTGGTACATTGTCAAAAATAGTAGGATTTGGGGATTAACATGCACACATTACTGTACATAAAACAGATAAACAGCAAGGTCCTACTGTATAGCACAGGGAACTATATTTAATGTCTTGTAGTAACCTATAATGAAAAAGAATCGAAAAAAGACTGTGTGTGTATATACATATATATATACACACACGTATATGTGTATGTATAACTGAATCACATTGCTGTACACCTGAAACTAACACATTATAAATCAACTATACTTCAATTAAAAGTAAAAGTTTCTTCTTTTGAATAAATAAATAAACAGACACTGTTCAGACTGTAAGACCATTGTTCATTCTCTTCACTTAGAATGAGCTTAGAGCTGCTATGTCTAGCACTTCACTTTCTTCCCTTTAGTTTGAGCCTCTTACACATGTGTGAGTGTGGGCTCTTTGCCCCTCACCCCTCATGTGCTGCTCTTTAAAGTTGAACACCAGAGACCTTCATATCTTAAGTGCTTGACAGTTATAATTTATTTCTGTTTTCCTTGCACAAATGCATTACCACGGGGAGGTTCATAATTTAAATCTTTTGACATAAGACCACTTGATATATCATTTGGCCCATGCAATAAAGTGAAACAATATCTTTTTAAAATGTATAATCATGTCTGTGTGAATTATGTTATCCATTGGTACGTGAGTTATGATCAGTAACATGCTTGTTATTACATATGGTGTTAAGGATGCTGTGAGGGAATTTTAGTATTTCTTTTCTCTCTCTCGTCTCTCTCCTTAAACATATATATATACTCATCTTGGTACTGTACCCATGTAGTAATTCTATTAGATAAAAAACTGTTTAATTTTGCTGGCACAATGCAAGGAGCTCAAGCATACTTTGTGTTTTATATGTATGTCTTTTACCTGTGTGTGTGCACATACAGTTTTTTATTTTAAATGTAGGCCCTTTGCAACCATGTGCTCAAGGATGTGGTTTAAAGAATTCAGTTGGTGCAGATGGAGCACACCAAAAGTCTGCAGCAGAAAAACAAAGCTAGTTTTAACCATTTGTTTCACAATAGCTAGTCAAGTAAGCTTCTTCTCAAGGGTCTTTATGTGGGTACGGACCTTTTAGGATCAGGGTATTTCTCCTGCTCTCAGTGAAACGATTGAGTGCACTGGGGATATCTGAGGGGTTTTTCATCATATTGGATGAAAACAAAGAAGTCTGTTTTCATTTCTTTGTCTTTCATTGCCGGGGATTTGTGGATAACTTAGTATAACTTCCAGACCTCCTTGGTGTATCTTACTAAATAAACTGAGAGAGGGAGAGATGGGCACTAGAAGACTGAGTTGCTTCTGATTCATCTTTCTGATATTGAATGTACCCAGTGGGTAGAGACACCAGTTAATTTCAAAGGCTTACAGGGAAAGATAGCCATTCCTTAGTTCTTCTCTTTCTTGGATGAATTGAGTAAAATAGCCCTTCGTTATAAGGTGAGAGCTGTAATTTTTTTGCTCTCTTTAAATCTCTCATTTTACCACCACCACCAAAAACTATCTGTCTTTTCTATTAGAGATGAGGATGACATCAATGATGTGACTGCCATGGCAGGGGTCAGCCTCAGTGAAGAAAATGCCTGCATCTTAGCAACAAACTCTGAACTGGTTGGCTCACTCGTTCAGTCATGTAAAGATGAACCGTTCCTTTTCATTGGAGCTCTACAAAAAAGAATTTTAGACATCGGTAAGTATGATTATTGACCTGATAGGACTGCTGTTCCAAAGAAAATATTAAAAGAGACAGCCTGGGTTGGTTTTTCTGGAAACTCTGAGGCTCAGAAAAGGTTCTGGAAGTAATAAAGATTTCATGGGTGTTGCAGAAAAAGTGTTTTATTTTAAAAACTATTAACATAACTTAAATCATATAACCTATGGTTTCTGGTGTAGATAATAGTAGTTAATATTTTATTCATCTTAAGGAAGAATAGATGTGTATATTTTCAAATGAATATATACTTGTCATAAACTTTTTTTTCCCTGCCCTGTTCTTCTTTGATTGGCCTTTAGGCATGTATGTGTGCAAATGCACACTTAGATTACGAATTTGTGTTTATGAAATACGGAAACAACCAATGAGAGGAAGTCCCCTTCTCATCTCAGCCCTGAAGTTCAGACCCACCCTTTCCATAAAAGAACTGAACTAGAATTCAGAGTTCTCTCTGGCCTGGAGTAGTTGTTAGGTAACTGAAGTGTGTGAAAGGAAGTGGAAGAGAACATACCAGTTTTATTCTGGAGCCAGCTTTTTTGTTGTTGTTTAATACCAAACTCACAGTACTGACTGAAAAAGAGAGGCAGATTGCATAGAGATTGTTGCGTGTGACTTGTCTCGTTTCTTGTGTCCTGACACCAGCTCTCTTCCTTCACCCATGTCAAATCGGGGGGTCAGTACCCGTGGCCTTTTAGAATGCTTGAGTAAGAACCTTTACATTCTGTGTTGAGGGCCTAATGTGACGATGTGTAGGTTTCAGATTGTTGATACATCCCTGGTATGTTTAAGGACTGCAGAGTGCATTACTGTTACATATTCTAAGTCGGCTTCACAATTACTCAATAAAGAAGTGTTTGAGCTCCTACATGTTATACAGATATGTTATACAAATTATCACCCTTTTTCATCTCTAAGTTGGGTATATGTTATCTTGAAAAACTAGAATTTACAAGTAGTTGAAAAGGATAGGAATTCAGAAGAGCTCATTGTAACACGCCTGTTTGCTCCTTGCCTGTGTTCTGTTTGACTTCTCTCCAGCCCTCCCTCCTCCTTCTTCCCTCCCTTTTGTTCTTTTTCATTTTCTTCTTTGCATTGCGTTTTGTACTGTACAGGAGGCGGTTCCTTAACTTTGGAACAAGCTTAAGAACTACACCTTTCTGTGATGGCTTGGGAAATTTACTATTAGCTCCTTCAGCCGTATAATTATTTAGAATTCTAGTAGAGTAGACATAGATACATACTTTTATCAATTTCCTGCCCCCCTTCTAAATTTTATTTCTAACTTGATTTAAACATTGATGAAGTGATAGGCAAACCTTTAGTATTGAAAGAGCATTTTCAATTATTTAGTACAGGGATTGACAATTTTTTCTCCTGTAAAGGGCCAGATAGTAAACATTTGCCAGTTTGTGGGTCATATGGTCTGTGTCACAACTTCTCACCTCTGCTGTTATATTATAAAAGCAACTGTTGACAATATGCAACAAATGGGAAAAACTGTCTTCCCATCAAACTTTCAGTATAAAAAGAGGCCCAATTTAATTTGCCAACCTCTGCTTTCAAAGAGAATTCTGGGGACAATTTGTATTTTTCAGTTCTTAATAATAAAACACAAACTTGTCATTTAATGTGATGGAAAATTCCAAAACTTACTTCTAAATTATCTAAGTATTAAAACAAAAACATAGAGTGAATGGAGAGTTACATATTTCTAGGAATGTTTTTCATTTATAATAAAATTCCATGCTTACAGAACAGGTCCGTTTCTTAATAACAGGAATTATAAGTTAACCCAAAGAGTTTGGGGAGGAAGATTTTCTTACTTGAATAATGATAGGGCAGTAAATGTGCCAATATTCTTCCTTTTTTGCTAATTATAATTACCTAAATTAAATTACACAGACATTCTGTGAAAATCATGTAGTAAGGTTGCAAACACCAGCTAGATCTCCTTAATCAGTAAATGGTGACTTTATTAAAAGAGAGTGTTTTACTTCAAAGTGTGACTTTAACTCTGTAACTCTGTCATATTTTATTATCAGTTTAGTGAAGATATTAGAACATTTAATTGTTCACTGAGCCCTGAAATTGCAACTCCCAACCCTCGTTTATTTCTAATATTTTAAAAATACAGATTTCCCTCTTATATAGTGTTCTGTTTTATAAATACATATGAAATTATTTTCAAAGTTTCCCCCCAAACAGTAAGTATCTTAAATGCTCATTTTCTTTAAGTGTGAACTGACATGTCATTCTCTCCCTACCCTGTGTTTAATTATAACTTTGATCATTGGATTGAAATCGGACTATTCCTTCTATAGATGGCTCCCACTTTTTGTTTATGCTGACGTTTTAGTAAAGCAGTTTTGACCTTGCAGTGTTTTTCCCCTCCCTGAATCGTAACTTGGTGATGAATTCAGTTTTGCTACCAAGTAATGAACTACATTTTGAAGGTTTGGTATAGGAGAAACTGAATCATTTTTTATCTTTTTTTCTGTCCAGTTTACCCACTTTTTGAACTAAAGTTTAACATTTATTATGGAATAATGTCAAAGAATGTATTTAAAATTTGTTGGCTTTTAATTAAAGCTTATTTTTGCTATACTCATGTACACTTTGATAAGTATATGAGTATGTTTCAGATAGAATACAAAATCAAATAATATTTTTTTCCAAACAATATTTTAAAAATTATTTGTACATGCATACCTTAAAAACAAGCACAACAGCACTATTAAAAGCTATTTAAATTAGATTACCTAATTTCCTGTATCTTTAGATTTAGGTCTCTGATTTTACAGGTGGTGTCACTGAGCTGGAGAATTACTATCTAAATACTGATAAAATTGATTTATAAATGAGCTTCTGCTTTTGGATATGTGATCCAGACTGTTCTCCTGAAACTTTCTTCCTAGTTAGCAAAAGAAAAAAAGGTTGGTTTATTTCTGGAATGGGATATAGTGAAAGAGAAGTTATTCACATTGATGGGTAAAGTGATGATGCTTTGAACGCATTTCAACTTGTCAATTAAATACCAGGTCAATTTATAGAACATGAGTTAGTGTAAAATAAGCATGATTGATAATGGGCAAAGGGGAGTATAGTTGTGTCGTGTAGACAAGGCATTAACAGAGACTCACAATATGAATTCATTGAAATAAATGTCATAAATTCTTAACAGTGTCAAACAGGGCAAAATGTAATTTTCTGTTTTTTTAATTACTAAAATTAACAGAATACGGCACTAATTTCTGCAGTTACCGTTTTCCTCCCTGAACACTAGACTTGATTTGTGTTCTTATTAACTTTGTCCTATAAATGACCTTGCAAGGAGAATGATTCTAGAGGCTAAGTGAAACAATGTCTATATTTTCTGAGGCTTCAGGCTAGGTTTTATTAATGTAATGTCTAAGATCTTTGAAGTTGTGACTTTACCAGGAAAATCATAATCTCCAAACCTTTATTCATAATGGGTATGACTTCCAGGGGGAACAGAATACCTGCTGTGCTAATTATTTCAATTATCAGCCACTACTAAAATACGTAATGGATTTTCTCTGCTTCCACAGGTAAAAAGCATGACATTACGGAACTTAACTCTGATGCTGTGAACTTGATCTCCCATGCAACACAGGAGCGATTACGAGGCCTTCTAGAAAAACTGACTACAATTGCTCAGCATCGAATGACAACTTACAAGGTAAAGGAAATCATTAAAAAAGTACAGATTCTTCTGTCTCCTCTTTGTTGTGTTAAAGGTAGTTTTTTGGTATGGATTCATATTCCAGGTTTATTTTTTAAGGAAATGGTTGATTCATGTTTCAGAGTGGTAGAAAATCAGTCTCATTCTTAATTTGCTTTATGTAGGTATGCTTACATGACAAATAAAATTATAATAAAGTCTAATATGGTATCCAAAGCTTCTGTGTCAGTGTAGATTGAAATATATATACATCTGTTCTGCCTGAGGCTTTTCCTCCTGAAGCTTTTGGTTAGGAAGGAGGATGTGTTAGAAGGGAGTATCGGATTCAGTAATAAGTTAAATGATTGCATTGAGTGCTAATATTGGTGACACTCATTATTGATTGATATTGGCTAATTTTATAAAAAATTAAATCTAGAAATAGTCTGTCTTGTCCCTAGTGGTATGAGCCAAATCACTTGCCATCATCAAGATGAAAGAAGGCACTAGATTTATTTGTGTTATGGTTTCGATGGAGTGCCGATTTATTGGGTGGTGAAGGTTGAAAACAAAAAGATAACCTCCCCCCCCCCCAATCAGGAAATGTTGCTAGCTAGATTTGTACAACATGCTTTTGGGTAACCTTCTGAGGTTTTGAGTTCCCAAGAATGGTTATTGTCATGATGTCCTAGACATAAATTAAAAGGAATCCAGGTAAGTATCAGCTACCACACCACAGGTAAATCATTCTGTTTTCTTTCTGCTTCATTTAGAACTTTAAAATTACTGTTTATAGTTGCTAAGGTCCTCACTTGTATAAATTTTTGTGAGAATTTGCTGGACTGACTTAAAATATATGATCATCAGAAAAAGACCCTAGTATTAGTATTTCTTTTTGTGTGCTTCCATTTCTCTTAGGTTATTTAACTCGTTGGCATAGAGTTGTTCATAGTATTCTCTGATAATCCTTTTTATTTCTGTAAGGTTAATAGTAAAGCTCCCACTTTCATTTTTTTATTTTAGTTCTTGAAAGTGTTAAGGTAGACTTCTGATTTAAGATCTTACCTTTTTAATGTAGGCATTTATTTACTGCTATAAATTTTCCTGAGCACTGCTTTCAGTGCATTCTTTAAGTTTTGGTACGTTGCATTTTTGTTTCCATTCATCCCTTAAGTATTTTCTAATTTAATTTCCCTTGAGATTTCTTTCATCCATTGAGTGAGAATGTGTTGTTTAATTCGCACATATTTGTGAAATTTCTGGTTTTCCTTCTATGATTGATTTCTGACTTCATTCCATTGTTGTCAGAGTATTCTTAGTATGATTCAGTCATTTTATTGAGGCTTGTTTTGTGGCCTAACACATGGTCTGTCTTGGAGAATGCGCACTTGTGAACAACACTTGTTAATTTGGGAATAATGTGTATTCTGCTGTAGTCATGAGGAGTGTTCATGTATGTACATGTATGTTAGATCTGGTTAGTTTATGGTGTTAGGTCCTCTACTTCCTTTTTTTCAAATTCTGTCTAGGGAGTCTATCCATTATTAAAAGTAGGGTATTTAAGACTTCAGCTATTATTGTAGAACTCTCTATTTCTCTTTTTAGTTCCGTCAGTGTTTTCCTCATATATCTGGGGACTCTTGTCTGGTGTGTATATCTGCTTGTCATATCTTCTTTATGAATTCACTCTTTTGTCAACATATAATGTCCTTATCTCTTTTAACTGTGTTTGACTTAAAGTCCATCTTTTCTGTTTTTAGTATAGCATCCACCCCTGCTTTCCTTTGTTTGTTATTTGCGTGGAATATTTTTTCCATCCTTTCACTTTCACCTGTTTAATGTGCTTTTACCTTAAGTGAATCTCTTGTAGACAGCCTTGGATTATGCTTCTTATCCATTTTGCCAGTCTCTACCTCTTGACTGGGGAGTTTAATCCATTCACATTTAAAGTAATTACTAATTAAAGAAGAAAGAACTTACTTCTGCTATTTCACTGTTTTTCTGTGTGCTTCATAGGTTTTTTTGGTTCCTCACCCTCTATTACTGCCTTCTTTTTTGCTTATTTTTTTGTTGTGTACTGTTTTGATTCCTTTCTCATTTTGAGGGGAGGGGCATTCTTTTTTCTTTTTTAGATATTTTCTTAGTAGTTACCTTGGGGACTAAAATTAACAGCCTAAATTTGCAATAATCTAATTTGAATTAATAAGTAGCTTTCCTTCAGTTTGGGGATATGGGAGGAAATAGCCTTTTTTTTTTCCATCATTTTTTTACTGTAACTTATTAAAGAGCCTCACAATTTTTCAAATCTGGGTTCTCCTGTTTTCTTGCCTCAATCACTCTGTTGTTTCAGAGATACACGAGTGCACTGTCATTTTCCAGTGGGCAGTTTCTGTACAAAGCGTAGCATGTATGTTCGGTATGGAATAGAATTTTTCCAAGTGCCATCCAAAACACTATTATGTGTAGCCTTCAGATGCAGTTCTTCTGGTGTATATCAATAGCGTGTATTCCTAGGATCTAGTCACCCCAGGCAAAGTGGATAGTATCTACCCCACTTGGAAACTCAATAACTTAGCTTAAAGCTAACACATCCTTAACCCCTTATGTCTTGACACTGCCTATCCTGATTGATTTTTCCCTGTCCCCATTTCCCCACGGTCATTCCTTAATATACAGCTACTGCCACGGTGTGAATTTGCACACACAGAAAGACAGCTCTATGTTCATCCTTCTCTAAACAGAAATAATCATCATTTAATTATATTTGGATCTAGCTCAAAATTGTACTTGTTTTGTCGACTTTGATTGTAAGAATATTTGTGTCACAGATTTAGCCCTAACCTTATATTTCATTCATCCCTGATAGGATTAATTTTTTTATCTGTACAGTGTGGGAACTTTTACTCCATGAATTTCACAATAGTGAGCTACTTTTATTAAAAGCAAAATCCCACCATCTTTTTCCATTTGAAATCCTTCTACTTTTGATAATCTTTCACCTGGTTAGATGTAATTTGCTGATTAATCATAGTCCAGAAACTGAGGTTTAAGTAAAGAAGTAGAAAGTGACGTGTGTGATACAAAGCTTTTGATCTCGCTGCCGGGCTTTCCCCGCTGAAGGTATAATACGAGGCTTCTGCATGCCGGTGGCTGTGGAGAAACTTCAGTGTGTTCCAGTTGGAAGGGCTGTTGTGCTTTCTTTAGACGGGGTTCACTTGATGATGATATCATTTGGTCTGAGTCCTTGTATTTTCATTGCTAAGCCACCCTGCTCTGTGGTGCATAGAGACTTCAGTTAGACCAGCTGGGTAGACAAGGAGGGAACATGATCAGATTGGGGTTACTGTTGTTTAAATAAGGTTAGAGACTCAGTAGAAAAGGGGGAGACACTCATTTGTTTAGGAGCTGGAAGTGTGAAGGAAGGGTGCATTAAGCAAGAGGCAGTTGTATCTGAGTTGGGGGGGAGAGAAGGAATCTTAGCATGGGAATGAGATTGAGTTCAAATTTAGAAAGTCTGCGCCCCTTTTTAATTTAGCATTTGTTTTCCTTTAAAATTAAATCCTGTCAGTAAACTATCTCCAGAGTATTTGAACACAAAAAAATGATAAAAAATGAAGTATTTAAGAAACCACTGGTTATTATGTTTATGTCTTTATGGTTGGCTGTAACGTATTCCGTATTCTATCTTGTATTATTTAACTTTAAAAACATTTGAGAATTCTTTTTGTATTAAACATGAGGTAAAGTAAGTATCATTAATACATCCTTGTTCGTTATACTATGTAATACTCTTTTGATCTAGTTAAATACCAACAATAAAAATTTAATTTAAAAAGAATCTCGGGCATATGAAATCTCTCAGTCCCAGTTAATTGAATCAGCCATAAGCATGGGATAAAACAGAGATGGGAATGGTGCTGTGCTCGAGATTTCCAAACCAGGCGCTGACTGTTGGACTAAATGTGTAAAAACATTCAGTTTTCCTACTCCTGTAGCTTGCAGGTCTGAATTACTAGGATGAGTGGATGACAGGAGGTCACCCCTGAGCCTCCACAAACATAAGGGGATTAAGGGAGGAAAGATAGGTAGTCGTAGAAGATGAAGAAAATTACAAAATATTTAGACATTGAAGCACTGTTTTACACTCCAGAATATTGGAATAAATGAAATGATGTAAATTTCATCATTTTATGAAACATTTAAGACAAATAATTATGCTTCTCTGTTATGGCTCTCATTGTGTGCTTAATTTATTTGACTGTATTTTTTGCCAAATCCATAGCTTAAGGGAGTCCTTAAAACAGGATTTAGGATTTTCATGTTTACCATTTTATCTTTTGTTGTATTTTGATAGAAGTTGTACTCATTTGTCAAGTTTAGACCAATGCAACAATAGAAACAAGGGTGATAACTAAAGTCACCTTCGGCGTATTTTTCAGTGAGGTGGTTATTTCTTTTTTATCTTTCACAGGCCTAAGATTTAATCATCACATTGAGGTCTGATGAAATGGACAATAACTTAATTAAAAAGACTTAGATTATAAGTAAATGGTACGCTTTCTTGCTTTCTACTTCCTATTGTTAGGATCTTCTTGAATTAATTCCTTTTTTCTCTCTTCTGAAGGAAGCTTACTAAGAAAACTCTTTTAAACTTAAA
This sequence comes from Vicugna pacos, assembly GCF_048564905.1. Taxonomy (NCBI): domain Eukaryota; kingdom Metazoa; phylum Chordata; class Mammalia; order Artiodactyla; family Camelidae; genus Vicugna; species Vicugna pacos. The sequence continues at coordinate 17,098,843 of NC_133010.1, read as the reverse complement.
CGCTTAATCGCCTCTCAGATTTTAAGGATGGTCAAAGTTCTTTTGTTGTTGTTTGTTTGACAGAAATAAAAATACTACCTCCTGAAGATTTAGCTCCCTGTGTATGTTGGTATTACTATCTTTAGCTGGTTTAACAAGACCTAATGTAGAATGTGTTGCCTAGAATCATCATAAGACTTTCTTTTTTCCCAGGCAAGTGAAAATTACATCCTGTCTAATGACACTAGATCACAGCTCAAATTTCTTGAAAAGCTAGATCAACTGGAGAAGCAGAGAAAGGATTTAGAAGAAAGAGAAATGTTACTTAAGGCAGCCAAGGTAAGATCCTGTGTGGTTGGTAAGTGAACATGGCCTGGTAAGGAGGTCGGAATTGGCTTTGTCATTGGTTGACTGTCTTGGTTTTGTAATGAAATTACTCATAAAATTTCACACAGCCACAGAAGGATGTGGTATAGTGGCTTTCAGTTAGTGGAGTTTGATGAGAGATAATCTTTTGTCTCCTCACTCCTGTGAGCCTAACATCATATCTACCACCCCCCAAGTAAAAACGTTTTGTGAGATTTTCAAAGTCTTTTTAGGAATATGATTTGATAAGTGCCCAGTTGAAGTTGAGAGAGGAAGTGGGCAGGAGGGTTAAAGGTAAAATTAGGAGTAATTAGGATTAGAGAAGAGGATGAGCAGAGATAGGTTTGAGTGACACTAAGAGAACAGGTAAGGCAATTACTGATTTTCTTTCTTCCTTCTTCACATGTTTTCCTGGCCTGTCAGTGGCAGGTGGAGTGAACGCGCGCCCCACCAGTTTGCATTCTGTTGCAGCACACTTCTTTGTAGGCCTTGGCCCTTGGTGAGCAGTCATACGGCTTGGAGACTAGCTTTATTTTTTGTGTTAAAACACTTTAGTTTTGATTTCCAGTGTTCTTGGAGGCTTCCCCTTTTGGAATATTTGTTCATAATCACATACGAATCACTTTAAAAAAATTAATTTATTTAAAAGTTATTTCATACTTATAGAAAAGTTGCCAGAACTATGCAAAGAACTCTCTTCAATTGGGATTCCCCATTTTTAACATTTTACTGCATTTGCTCCATCTCCACCCTTTCTGTACACACGTGTACACTTCCGTTATCATTATTCTTTCATTCTTTTGTTCCTTTTTTCTTTCAATTCAGAGGTTTCTTACGTATTCACAAAATTATGCAACTGTTGTCTCTGAGTAGCCTTTCTCAAAACCTTTTGGAAGTAAGCTTCAGACATGATGTCTGCTCAGTCTAACATTCTAGCATGTATTTGCGAAAACAAGGACATTGCCCTGCATCACCCCCAAGTCAGGACAGGAACAGTGTAAGACTGCCCCCCGCAGATTTCACCAGCCGTCTCAGCACTCTTTTCCTTCATGGTCCATTTCCCCATTCAGGAATATGTGTTTATTCAGTTGTCATCTCCTTTCACACTCCCTCAGTCAGATGTTCTCACTCTTTTTCCTTCATGTCTTTGACTGATTTCAAGAGTGCAGGCCTACCTTCTGTAAGGTGGCTTGCAACCTTCGTTCATCTTATGTTTCCTCACAACTTAGGTCATGCATTCTTGGCGGGAATACATAGAATGATGCTGCATTCTCAGCGGATCATATCAAAAGACAACCTTGATAAATTGTCTCCATTTTAAATTTTCCCATTTCCCGTTTGTAATCAGTTCAGTTTTCAGTAGGGAGGTATTGTAAGATGATGCCGATATCCCATTCCTCATGAGACCTCCACATAGCAACTTTAGCGTCTATAGATGATACACAATATCTGTGAATCAGCCACCTCTATCATGGTTGCCAAATGGAGAGTCTGTTCTCATCATCTCTTCTACGTTTACTAGTACTGAACTGTACGGAAGAGCTTTCATTTCTCTCATTCACTGATTTATTCATTCATGCATTTCATTTATTTCAATATGGACTCATGGATTTCTGTTTGATTTCTGTTACAACAGGTTGTAACCCATTACTATCATTATTTATTTTGATGCTCAGATTGCTCCTGAATGGGAGACTAGCACTTCCATCCTTTCGTCATGTTTCCACCATTCACTGAGCATGTCCTTACTTTCAGGCGTAAGATATTCCAGGCTCAGCTTTTACTAATCCTTCTTCAGCCCTAGAACCAGTCATTTCTCCAAGGAACCTTGTGTTTTCATTTGAGGATAATATCTAGAAACCAAGATTAGAGCATACAATATGCTCACTGCTAGGGTATCATTACATGTAGGCCCTCTCAAGTGGGCAGATCTAGGAAATACATGTATGGTATGTACATATGTACACACACAGATCTATAACTATTTTTCTGTGTGCATACATTATAAAACTGAGTTAATATGAATACCTCTGAGTCCAGTCAAAATCTTAGGATTTTTTCTAGCTTTAACCTTTCCATGTTTATAAATACTTACTCTTTAGTCAGAAACTTGGCTTTCATTATCCTTGATGTATTTACTTATGTTCTCAATTTATAACTGATCTCCCAAGCAGCCATGTTGACTGATTCTTTTGTCAGCTACCACTGTTAACCTGCCCTCATTTCACTGCCCATGGAATTGGCCACCATGCCCACTGGCCCTTGCCTTTGTGAGTCTCCCCCGCCCCTCATCACCCTGCAGTCTTGGCCTCTGGTCTACACCTTTATGTGCCAAGGTGCACCACAACCTTGTCACTGTACAGCTTCTTGCTGTCCCGCAGTCTCAGTCCCCATTGTGACCCCACTTGCCCTGGGAGAGGCAGCAGGGACAGGAAGATGCTCTTTCTTGAGCCCTTGAGTTATAAGCAAGCACACAGCCAATATAATGAGGTGGTTTGTTGGTGTTTTGTTTCCAGTTACTATGCTGTAAACAAGGTCATAAGCTATTAAATACTTGTTTAGTTATTATTGGTGTAATATATTATACTTGCTCTGAGTCTCTCTTAGTTTTTCCTCCTTTACCAGACTTCTGAATCTTGGAGTGTCCCAGGTTTCAATCCTAGAGCTTCTTCTCTGTCTGCATTCTCTCTTAAGTTTATGTTTCCATTTCAGTCTGCATTATGGAATTCTGGAGACAATTGCTTGCTTGAAATCTCTTCTTGGTTGGCCATAGACATCTCAAATTGAATACATCCAGAAGGACTCCTGATTTTTCTCCCTACTCAAAACAACTTCTACTCTTACAGGATTTCCTAACTCCGTAAAGACATCATTCCCCCAAATGTTCAAGCCAGAAAACCTAGGAGATCTCTTTAACTCCTTTTCCTCTCATCTCCCTACATCCAATGCACTTCCTATTCTGTTCCCAAAATGTACCCATCACCTTCTATTCATCACTGTTGTTACTACTCTGGTCTAAGTCATCTTTCACTTGGACTTTTATAATGTTTTCTAATTTCCTTTTCCTTCTATAATCCATTTTTCATGCTGTTGTTAGGATAATGTTTTCAAAGCAAATCATGTGTGTCTCTTTTGCTTAAAAGCCTTCAGTGGCTTCCCCTTGCACTTAAAATCCAAACTTCTTACCACACTTTAAAAAGACACCCACCTCTCTCTCTGAGCTTCCTTCTGTCACTCCCTTCTTCACTCACTCTCCTCTAGTCAAGTGCCCTTTCTTTGTGTGTGCCAAGTTCCTATCCTAGACTACTAATGAGGCATTTAAAACTGAACACTGAGTTCCCTTCCCTAAGTCTGCTCTGGTCCTTACCTTCTCAGAAGGTTGGAGTTTTCATTCTTCCAATTGCTTAGGCCACAGTCCTGGGAGTCATTCTTGATTCCTCTCTTTTCTTCACACCCTGTATCCAACCCATCAATAAATCTGGTTGGCTTTACCCCCAAAATATATTTTGATCTAATTACATGTCATCATTTTCTCTGCTGTGTTGCTAGTCCAAGTGGCCTTCATCTTTTTCCCCATCTTGTATTCACAACAGTTGTTTTAGAACAGTCTCCTGATGGCTCTGTATGCCTGTGCCTCCAGTCTTGGACCCCTACAGTGCATCCTCTACATGGCAGCCAAGTGACCTTTCCAAAGTGTCGTGTCAGTGACATCTCACTCCTGTGCTCCCAACCCTCCAGTGGCTTTTTCTTATAACTAGAGTCAAACCCCAGCTCCGCATCATAGCCTACAAGGTGGCACGCAGTCTCAGATTTTCTCCAACCACACCAGCCTTCTATCTTGCCTCAGGTACGCCAACTGTGTTCCAATTTTGAGGCTTTGGCAGTGACTGTGCCTTTTGCTGAGGGTGCTCTCCCCCCAGATCTTTGTATGGCCACCTCCTTCTTGTCTTTCAGACCTCTTCTCAGCTGCCACTCCTCGTGGATGTCTTCCGTCCCGTTCTGGCTACCTCCCTCCTCTCTCTTCCTCTCCATCACATTATCCTGTTTTACTTCCATTATAGCACTTAGAACTATCGGTAACCGTTTTTTATTCTCCCCCATCATACATGTTTTACATTGTATAACTCTGTTTAATTTTTATAAAATTGTTTTACTATTTTTCTCTTCTTAAAATGTAAGTTACTCGAAAGCAGGGACTTTATCTTGTTATTTCACTTCCTGTCTCCAAGAACTAGAACAGTCGCACACAGCGTAGAATATGTGCTGTGGATATTCAATAAATATTGATTGCCTGACAAAGACTTGATACCCACATGTGCCCATTTTTGTACTGTGGCAAAAAAACTACATACACACGTTTTCATATACACACATTTTATATAAATACATATATACATATTCATTCTCTCCTAATATAGGTAGAATAACAAAGGAGTTTTCTTAGTTTGGGCTTAAGTGAAGTTTTTTTTAGTAGGTTGGGGACAAAATGAAGAAAACAATGATTAGCGTTGGGTAGAATCTTATTATGTACATATTTAATTAAGATGTTTAAAATGAGAAGGCACTCTTTTAAAGCTAAACAATTTCTTATATTTTCTTTAACAAAAGTACTGATAAAGTACAGTAAAAAAAATAGTTTTAGCCTTTATTTTGTTAGCTGTCTTTAGTTAGCATATGTTGCATTTTATAGAACAAAGGTTCAAGTTTATAAGGAGTTAGGTAACTTTGTTAGGATGAGAAAAAGGCTACACCCATCCACAGCATATTTTTAAGGGGACAAATGCCCGTGGTGTTAGACATCAAGTTCCTCCCTGACCCTTTGTTCCATCGTAGCATTACATGTAGAAGGTAGCTCTCTTATGGCAGTCCTGTAAGATAGTTCATTTTTGGAATGTTAAACTGCATCAGTATGGAAAGCAACATCCAATAAATGTTTATTGAACATTCACCTGGGCACAGTATTCTGTTAAGTACGATAGAGGACCTGAAGGTGGTAAGATACTCTAATGAAAACACTGGGACGTATTTCCTACTTAATTTCTTTTTAATTACACTTTTGATGAGAGGTTTGGTTCAAAATTCATCAGGTTCTTGATTTTAATAGTCCTTGAAGTACCATATGTTTTACCAAAATGGCTTCACCTGAAGGTTAGCCTGTGTTGATTTCATTTATTTGAGCCAAGAGTTATCCTCCTTTTCTTTTCCTTCATCCTTACTGTTCGTGTTTTAGTTTTTAGCATTCCAGCAACAACGTCATGCCTCAACTGGACCTGACTGACATTGTTAGCATCACTTCTGTATAAGCTTCCTCGGGGCTAGAACTGCAGCAGCCGGCCCAGATGATGCGAGGGAGGGGGAGAAAGGGAGGGAGTGCACCAGACTGGATTGAGGCATTTTCCCCTGGAGCTAAGGTTTTCAATCACAAGAGAAAATTGTCATTTATTAAATATTTAACGGCAACTATGGTGTTTAGATGCCAGTAATTTCTATTAAAATTTTCTTTTCCTTTGATAGAGTCGTTCCAATAAAGAAGATCCAGAACAGCTGAGATTAAAGCAGAAAGCCAAAGAGGTAGGACTTTCAAGTTACCATGCTTGTCTTTGTGTTTGGGGGAAGGTTGGCAGCTCTCTCCTGGCAATTAGGTCAGGGTTTATTTTGCTGTTGCATACCATTTGCCGAAGCCTTGGGGAAGGACAGGAACTGCTGAAGGCAAGGGCAGTACTTCAAATGAGGTCAATGAGTTATGTGCTCTCTTTTTAAAATTTATTTTCAAGGCTTAGGCCTGTCTAGAAATGGCTCTTTGTAAACTACAGCAGCGTACTTGGAGAAATATAATGTGGGATTAAAAAAAAAGAAAGAAAGAAACTTCTGAGATTTAGCATCTGGGACTGTACAATAGGCTACATTTTTCCAGGGTAATTGTTCGTTTTGTAAATCTGATACTGCTTATAATTCTTTGGCTGGGAGGTGGTACTGGGATTTAGTTTTAAATGGAAAACGCCTCTGGCTTTTAATTTTCTGGGCCCAGCAGTTTTCTGTTCTGGAATGGAGCCCTTGTTTCACACAGTTCATGTTTAGCTGCAGGGGTTTTAGTTTATAGCTTAGACTGGTTAAGCTTTTACTCCCAGAGGCCTCTGCATAGCAACTGTAGAAATCAACAAATAAGTTCATTTATGTCTGCAGCCTCCTCTCAGTAGCTGACTTTTTACATTTCCCAATATCCATTTCCTGACTTTTCTAGCCCCAGAGAAAAAAGCTCCACTAATTGGAGCTTATTTTAATTGAGCCTTAATATTGGATCTCACTGGAGTTGCCCCCAGAGCTGCTGAGAACAGAAGGAAATGAAAGTACCTGAGGTTGAAGATGTGGTGTGTGTATGGGTGTGTGTGTGAAATTTTTCACTTGACCTACAGATTCTTTTCCCTGCTGAATAAATCATCAAGCCTGTTCACATTTCTGATTAAGGATCTGACAGCAGACGATAATAAAGACAATTGAGGTGTGAGACGTGTGATATGGAGCTGAAGAAATTGGTTTCTATAGTTACTTGACTGATTTCATGCAATTTTTAAGGATCTTTTTGCTAAATAAGAGTGATTTCCTGAGCAACCTTTTTCCTTAACTGTGCCTCTTGAACTATGAAATTTGTTGTTGCTTAACAGTGCTGCACCGGCTCCTGGGTGCCAGCAGCAGCAGGTTATTTATGAATGTTTTAAAGGCCCTTATTGTTTGGATTAATGTAGGAGCTGAGGCAAAACTAATGGAAGTCTAGTAAGATTCCTACAATCAATGTGGTATGTTTTTACTAAAATAGAGAAAGCAAAAAACGTGAACTCTACATGAAAGGGTTTCTGGATTGGGATGAGAACTGGAAAAGGAGAATATTAAAAAGGACTTGAAACCAGAATCATTTTATTTCAATAACAGAAAAATTCTCATACTCATTTCTTTCTAGTCGAAAATTTATCTAAAAATATTATCTTAAAAAATTAACATGAGAGCTGTACCTATAATCTTCTTTAAACAAGTCTGGCTTGATGACGGGTTATTTGTGGATGGGGAACTTATTGTTGCTGTGAATCATGGGTATCCCTCTTTGTTTTCATTGAGGACTGATTCGATGCTTATCTTACTTTCTTGTAATTCCACCCTCTTTTGGGAAAATGTATCTCAGAAAGCTTACCCTTCTATCCTTAAAGATCTTATCCTGTCTGCTCTTCCTTCATAAACCTTCACAAACATCTAAATCATAAATTAATTTTTCCTTCATGTTTGTATGGAATGGTTTAGTTTGGTTGGTTTTTCTTTTAATATTATGTTTAATTATTCCCTGAGGGATGAATAGGTGGACAGGATTTTTTGAAGAAAATTGTGGAGCGAATGTGGGGGAAAAAAAAAACTCTCGATGAGAGCAGGTGATGGCTGACCTGTTTTTTCCTCCCACTCTTTTCACTTGTTTGTTTCTTTATCCTAGCAAGAGTAAAAGGACTGTGTGTTCTTCCCCAAAATATTTTGAAAGTTTTCTAGTTGCTTCCTATTCTAAATCATCTTTGATGTGAAAAAAAAAAATCAAATACATTGGTCCAGTTCCATGAACAGAGCCACTCTGTATTAGTTGCAAATGTTTGATGAAAGTAAAATATTGTCATTTCTGTCACCCCATTGCCCTCTACAGCTCCTAATAACTAATATTCTAAGGAGCTCTAATTTAGGATCAAACACAGGGATATCATATTTTGGTTGCAAAAGTCATTGACCCTATCTTCATCTAGAGTTGAATTGTTCTCTTACACGGTAATTTGTAAGGTTATCATTTTGGGTATATGAATCGATATTACACTGGCATAAACTATAAAGCTTTGGTTTGTGAGTTTTTTTGGTATTTGGCTGGCTGGAAAGTTTTCTTTATCCAATTGTGAAAATTAGCACAGATTCCTTACAGTGGCTCCATCTAAACTGCTTTGTTTTCCTCTTCCAGGTAACTACCTACCTACCACGCTGGTCATAGGAAATAGATTAGTGACAGTATCTTATGAATAGAGAACTCCAAAGAGCTGTTTAGAGAAGCTGTAGGTTTTATTGATCCTGGGAAATGTTTCAGCAGTGATGTTTGTCATATAAATATTAAATCACAGCTTGAATCCCCTTCATACATGGGCTTGTAATCCATGATTGCTTTCAATTGTTAAGGACTAGAGTTTTGATCTTGATCATTTCTCCCGTAGGTTTTCTTCTCTCTAATTCAGTTTTAAGAATCTGTTTATTTCTTCTTTACATTCTGGTGCAAGGACAAACTGTGTTCAATTAGACAGTTTTTATAAAGGTGTCTAGTTTCTTTTCATCCTTCCTATTGACTTCTTCCAATTTTGTCATTCTCATTTGGCACTTAAAAAAAAAAATAGGCTGCCTTTGGGTTTGCCTCCAGCCTAGTCTCAATCCATTGAAGTAACTCCTAGTGCATACTGTTCTTATTACCTACTAAGCTGTCTGTCTATTTGAAAACCTTATTATTGTCTGGCTAAAATGTGGATATCTCTGTAATTCAAACATTTTAGTTCTAACTTTATGGGTGTCTTTTTCTCATTTTCTGTTTTTGCCTAAAGAAGAAAACATTGTGTTTCTTTCTCTCTCTGTCGTAACTTTATGTTCTAAATATGAACACTTTTAAATTATGATGTTTATCCCCTAGACACTTTTATTACAGTGTAGGTACTGAATTCTTCCATTTCATCATTAATTTGTGAAAGGTGTTAAATAGATTACTAATTGCCAAATTCTAACTTCAGACAAGCAGGCGCATCTTTGTTTAATGCAGTTGCAGACTTGTCTGTGCTGTGTGTCCTAGATTACCATCTAGCCGTCAGTGTTTTCCTTTCTTACCACATCATCCAGAATTCTGTGGAGCAAGTCATCTGACCTTGGAGTTCAAACATCCTGATTCCTTAAACATTTGTTATATATATTGTGACCCTTACTTCCTTTTGACTATCTTCTTTCTTTTTTGAGAAATGAGTTCAGTGCATCTGTGCAGAGTGAGACAAAGAATGCACTGACTTTCTTTTTAACAATTCCTAGCATTTCCACTTTCATTTTGTTACCAGAGAATAGAAGAAAGACAAAGGAATGCCAGACATGAATCTGCTGGCACATTAGCTTCACCAGCGCAATCTGTAGAATCTGGGCAAAAGAATAAGTACTAAATGATTCAGATGTATAACAGAAATATATATATATATATATTTTTATATACACACACACATATATATAAATAAAAAGAAAACTTGTACCCTGAAGTATTTTGAATTTTTGTTTATAGAAAATGTAAGATATAAAAAGTAGTAGCAATACAATTCTCCATAAAGCATTATTGTACAAAAAATAAAATACTAAATCATAAGGCTCATTACTGATTAGAAAATATATTACTTACATACAAGAAAGGCAAGGGATTTTTTTAACCTTTTTTATTGTTTTATAATCATTTTACAATGTTGTGTCAAATTCCAGGGTAGAGCACAATTTTTCAGTTATACATGAACATATGTATATTCATTGTCACATTTCTTTCTCTATGAGCTACCATAAGATCTTGTGTATATTTCCCTGTGCTATACAGTATAATCTTGTTTATCTATTCTACAATTTTGAAATCCCTTCTATCCCTTCCCACCCTCCACCCCCTTGGCAACCACAAGTTTGTATTCTATGTCTATGAGTCTATTTCTGTTTTGTATTTATGCTTTGTTTGTTTGTTTGTTTGTTTTTAGATTCCACATATGAGTGATCTCATATGGTATTTTTCTTTCTCTTTCTGGCTTACTTGACTTAGAATGACATTCTCCAGGAGCATCCATGCTGCTGCAAATGGCATTATGTTGTCAGTTTTTATGGCTGAGTAGTATTCCATTGTATAAATATACCACATCTTCTTTATCCAGTCATCTGTTGATGGACATTTAGGTTGTCTCCATGTCTTGGCTATTGTAAATAGTGCTGCTATGAACATTGGGGTGCAGGTGTCATCCTGAAGTAGGGCTCCTTCTGGATATATGCCCAGGAGCAGGATTCCTGGGTCATACGGTAAGTCTATTGCTAGCCTTTTGAGGAATCTCCATACTATTTTCCACAGTGACTGCACCAAACAGCATTCCCACCAGCAGTGTAGGAGGGTTCCCCTTTCTCCACAGCGTCTCCAGCATTTGTCATTTGTGGATTTTTGAATGACGGCCATTGTGACTGGTGTGAGGTGATACCTTGTAGTTTTGATCTGCATTTCTCTGATAATTACTGATACTGAGCATTTTTTCATGTGCCTATTGATCATTTGTATGTCCTCCTTGGAGAATTGCTTGTTTAGGTCTTTTGCCCATTTTTGGATTGGGTTGTTTGGTTGTTTCTTATTAAGTTGTATGAGCTGCTTATATATTCTGGAGATCAAGCCTAAGAAAGGCAAGGGATTTTTTTAAACAAAAATTTTAAAAGATACAGAGTCAGTGAAATGTGATAGTTAAGTCTATTAAATTAGAGCAGTTTGTGTTTAAACTTTGTGCTAGTTCTGCACAAGCCAAAACTCATGGAACACCAGACAGGCAAAAATGAAGTTTGTCATTTAAAGTACATTTTAGCAATCAAATTAGTGTGGTATGGAGAAGATGTTCTTAAAATGACAAGTTATAAGGAGCTTACATGCGTAACAGAGAAACAGAGATGCAGTGTTTCAAAGCATTGATGTCTAAGACAGTGGTTCTCAAACTTTAATGTGCATGAGAATTATCAGGAGCGCTTGTTAAAACACACATTGGTGGGTCTCACCCCCAGAATTTATGATACAGTAGGCCTGGGCGAGGCCTGGGCATTTCCATTTCCAACAAATTTCCAGTAATTCTCCTGTTTCTGCTGCTGCTCTGGAGGTTACACTTAGAACCATCCATGTAGGAGAAGAAAGAAGAGAGCCTTTAAAATCTATCACTTCCATTTTCGCATTGACTAAATGGTCATAGAAAGTTGAATATAATACTGTGGTTTGGAAATCTGAAAGTTGGCATCTTGAACTGGCACATAGTTCAGTTACCATCAAGTTACCATTGACTAGGCTCTCTCTTGGCTTTACTGCTTCACTAGGTTTTTTTAATGGATATTTTCACAAGAGACCTTTATTGGTTGTATCTCTTGATTGATGTACCTTACGCAGAAAAGATAACTTTTTATTTAGAACTTCATCAGAAGATTGTAAGCATTCTTAATTTTGAAGTATGAGATCTGTGTGTCTTGAGAAATGTAGTTTCCTTTTGGTAGAAGATGTGTGTATTACAGAAGAAATAGCATTGGACCAGAGTCAGGGATCTTGGATGCTAGGCCTGCCATTCTCTGAATTTCACTTTGGGAAAACTGCTTCACCTCTTTGAATTTACCCCAGTTTCCTTGTATTGAAGATGAATGTAACAATACATGTTCTGCTTATATTACAGAGCTGTCATAATTTAGGGAAAGGTGAGGTATTACAGGGAAAACCAGTAGCTTAAAAACATTTGCTGTAGGAACATTTAAGAAAGATGCTATCTATGTAGAACAGATCAATAAGATTATACTGTATAGCACAGGGAGATGTATACAAGATCTTACGGTAGCTCACAGTGAAAAAAATGTGACAATGAATATATGTATGTTCATATATAACTGAAAAATTGTGCTCTACACTGAAATTTGACACAACATTGTAAAATGACTATAACTCAATAAAAAATGTTAAAAAAAAAAGATGCTATCAAGCTCTTAAACGTAAGCTGGAGATTGACCACGGATATGTCAGTTACTTTTTGGTATTTGGGGGGTGGAGTTTTTTTTTCCTTACACAGGACTGAAAAGAATGTTGGGAAGAAAAAAGAATATAAGAGTGAGAACTGGAAAAAAAAAAGTTAATGTAACCTAACATGAATACAGTGCATTATATTTCTTTTAAACAATACATAAATCAAATATTATGTTTGAATGTAAGGGGGAACGTGTCTGATTGAGATTATGTGGAATATGATATTTTCCTGAAAGTTAGAGATGAATTACAAGGGCTGACTAGCAAAGCATCAGAATATATTTTTCAAATTCCAAGTATCTCAGGTGTTCTGCTTATCTGAAGCCTTAATGGTTGGGAGAAAAAATTAATCAGACTCTAATTGTTTGATTTGGTGGAATGCCTGCTTATTAATTTTTAAAGGGTTGTAAAGGATCCTGTGTTTCAATTGTGATGTCCTTGAATTTAAGTTGAGGGGGGTGATTTTTTGGTAAGTTCTCTTAAGATTTTGCTCCTTTGGTTTAAGATTTATGTTAAAAGAGTTTCGTGCCATGTTGTTTGCTTGTTTTATAGTATAATATTTTAGGATTTAACTTTGCTTCTTAATAAATTGCCATACTTCAGAAGTGATGGTAAGCATTGCTGAGAATTTTAGTGTTTGGTCAATTATTTTTTCAGAGTATATCTAAAATTCTGTTTACATTTTTATTATTTAAGAAGCATCTGTTGTTTGATGGTGGGGTTTTATTGTTATCTCTGAGTACACTTAATTGTGAAATATAAGCAGGACATAATTCTTAATCCTTTGTATGCTGGACTCAAAACCTGGTAGTGTACTTTATTTCTCTTATTTGTTTAGAGTCTTTCAAACATTACTGTTTGGTGGCATTAGCTGCTTTTGTTACCGTTAATGTGTTTCTTGTTGGACAGCACAGATAAGCCTTTAGGGAGACATTAACTTATGTCTCAGATCCTCCCTTTGCTATATACCTTATTATCATTTTCCAGAAGTTTGTAGGAAAATCACTCTGTATATGACACTGCTTCATTTTTTTGGATTATTTGTTACGAAGGAAACCTCTGCTGTTATCTTTTGTACTTTCTGTGCCTACATTTTTTTCTCTATATCTTGCCTTCCTTGAGCATGGAAAAGAAACACATTTTTGGATTTCCCATTATGTCAGTGTCATAATTATCCATATAATTTAGCCCTTCCTGTTAAATACATCCCTATATCTGTGGAAGGAGTTGGCTGTAAGACGCTGGTTTATTCATTCTTTTTGCAGCTCCTCTGATTCTGCCTAAACTTTCCAGGTTCTGTTTTCATTTATTTTTATTTTTCTGTATCTTTTGTTCTTGAAACTTGTGTGCTTAGCATCAAGAAGTACCTCCATTGAATTTTAGCTCTGAGAACTTGTGTGATCTTTAAGGTAGTCTATTAATGTGTTTAAAGTCAATACTACCGTAGTTGTACTTGAAAGGGAACAGAGACAAGTACTAAACGCTGGGGATAAAGTAATTTTTACTGCAGTTGCTCTATTGCTCTCTAGGGCACTGACTTGAATTTTAGGGGACTTCTACTTGATATCAGAGAGACTGTGATAAGGAAGATGAAGGCTTCTGTCTTTTTCAATTAGCCATAAAGGAAGGAATAAGGGTACCCTTAAAAGAGAAGCTGCCAAACTTGTTAGGTCTTTTTGGACCAAGTGGAGTGTTGCTGGTGTAGGTGAGTAAGTAGGCTTAAGTTTTATGAAGCAAAGGCTAGCAGGAATGTAATGTAACAGAAACTTGTTGTTAGAATTCTGGTTAAACTAGCTTTTAAAGTACTCAGTTATGATGGAGTGAAAACATCCCCTACTGTTTCTCCCACCAAATACAGCCTTAAAACCTGGACAGAATGCATGGAGTAGCTATTTGGAGGCTTTGGAAAATAAATAGTAGGCAAACTGGGGAAGAAGATGAGAACGCAGATTGACTTCTGAGTCAGCAGTGAGGCTGCCTTGTCTCTTTCACCCCACCCTCCACCCCCTTTTTTTCTTGCTGCTTGACCCTAGACACGGACACAGTCACAGAAGTAAGTGGCAAAGGGGATAACTAGAGCCCCAGGGAACCAGAAGTTACTGAGAGGTTTGTAGAAGAGGAGGAGCTTAGGAAAGCAACCGTATATTATTATTTTAAATTCTCATGCCCACTCTTGAGCTACGCATTTGTCGTATGTGAATCTGATTCTGATCAGCATACCAGAGATTTTAGCAATTGCACTAACAGACCACTGCCAGGTCCCAGACTGATCACGGAGTGATGCACATTTGGAACAGATCCAAATAGCACTACAAAGGCTTGGAAAACTGAACTGATTTTAGAGCCGCAGCCCACAGAAGTCATGTTGGAACTTGTGATCAAAATGTAACTGACCTGTTTTGCATGCTCAAACAGAAACATCAACATTCTTCAAGGGATTTAAAGAAGACCCAGAATCTTATAATATTCAAAATAATCAGGATACTATCCAAATTACTTAGCATGAAGAACCAGGAACATCTCAACTTACATGGGGAGAGGTAGTCAGCAGATGCCAACCCTAAGATGACGCAAATATTAAAATTATCTGACAAACACTTTCAAGTAGCTACTATAAAAATGCTCCAAAAAGCAATTACACACACTCTTGAAATGGTTGGAAAATTAGAAAGTCCCAGCAAAGAAGTAGAAGACCTAACAATTTCTGAAGTGGAAATTTTAGAAGTGAAAATGACAATAACCAGGATAAAACATTTGCTGGATGGATTGGATAGCAGAAGAGAGATGACAGAGGAAAGAGTCAGTGAACTTGAAGATGGATAGATAGAATTTATCTGAACAATAGAGAGGAAAGTTAGGTCAAAAAGAAATAAAAACAAAAAAGGCCTAAGAGACCTGTGGGACAGTGACCAAAGATCTGGCATTCATATTACTGAAGTCTCAGAAGAGAAAGAGTGAGATATACTAAAAATATTTTTGAAAAAACAATAACTAAAATCTCCTCCAATTTAGGGAAGGACATAAACTTTCACTGTTATTCAACTTTATATTGCCAGTACAATAAGGCAAGAAAAATAAAAAGCATGTAGATTGAAGAGAAAAATTAAATAGCATGTCCTTTTATTCTCTTAACTGTGTATCTTTTATAGAGCAAAAGTTTTTAATTTTTATGAAGTCAAATTTGTCAATTGTAAAAAACAGACCTACTTTGACTGTCATATCTAAGAATTCTTTGCTGGGCCCAGAGTCATGAAGTTTTTTTTCTTGTGTTTTTTTGCTAGAAGTTTATAGTTTACATTTTGAGTTAATTTTGGTATAAGAGGTAAGGTTCAAGATTCATTTTTTTGCGTGTGAATGTTCAGTTGCTGCATTTGTTAAGACAACTGCTTTCTCAATTGAATTGAATTGTTTAACACCTTGTTGAAAAATCAGTTGAGCATATTTATGTGGGTCTATTTCTTGGTTTTCTGTTCTGTCTCATTAATCTATGTGTCCATCCCTTTTTCAGTACTGCATTATTTTGATTATTATAGCCTTATATAAGTAATTCTTAAAATTATATGGTGTAATTTTTCCAATTACCCTTTTCCCCAATGTGATTTAACTTCTCTAGCTTCTTTGCCTTTCCATATAGATTTTACAATCAATTTATCCATATCTACAAAAAAACTTATTGGAATTGTGTCAAATATGTAGGTCAATTTGGAAAGAATTGAAATCTTTACTGTATTCAGTCTTACAATCTATGAATGCAGTATGTCTCTCCACTTGTCTGCTTTCTTTCATCTGCGTTTTGTGGTTTGTAACATATAAATACCTGTACATGTTAGATTTATACCTGAATATTTCATTTTGGAGATAACTATTATAGGTGACTTTTTTTAAAATTTAAGTTTCTGATTGTACTTTAGCGATATTTAGAAGTATGATTGAATATTGTGTGTATTGATGTTGCATCTTGCAGCCTTGCTAGAGTCATTCCTTGGTCCTAGGAGTGTTTTTGGTTTTGTTTCTTTGTAACTAACTTGAGGCTTTCTATGTAGATTATCATGCCATTTGCAGTCCTGTTTTCCACCAGCAAACCTTTCATTCAATGGCTGTTTTTACAGAACTGAGTATAGATGTCTTCACCCACTGTGTATGCCAAATTTGCATTAACATCCTCCTGTTCTGGTTAAAAGTGCCTAGTTTTTCTGTATTGTGCTGACCAAGATATATTGTTTTTAAGAAAGTTTGTTGTGAATACAGAGCCAACCAAACTATGATCCCTTTCCAGTCTTGTTAGAGTTTTGCAGAATTTTCTAAAACATTGTGTGTGAGATTTCAGAAAACCAAAGTATAATTTGCAAATTGGAAGACATTGTGTTACTGCATAGATTGGGTCATTTTGACAAAGGTCAATTTGAAAACTGTTTATTTGGTGTGACTATCTTGCAGATGCCATTTCTCTACAGGGAAAGACTTTAAAATAGAGCTTGTTGTTTGATTAGTGCTGCAGGGTAGATTAACTAAAATTGCATTTTGTCACCTAGAAGTTCTATATTGCGACAGCATCAGACTCTGAAAGTATATGTTTTATTTAAAAGGCCAGCATCAACAAAAGATAAGTTATAACTCCTGAAAACAGTTTTCTAGCAATTTATATATGAGTAAACACGCAATTTAAAAGAAGGATTTCTGCCCTGTAATTTGTGCAGCAAATGGAAAGTGGTTCCTAGTTCATTTTCTTTAGTTAAGTGTTTGCTGCTTTGCTTGACGCAGTTACGCATGGCTTATTCTTTGTCTTTACCCTAATATTATAAATAATTTGAAGTGATCTTTGCTTTATATCTCCCTGAGACTGCCTGTTTCACCACAAACTATTCCCTACTTTAATCTGCTCTTTTTTTTTTAAGTGTTAAAAATTTGGTTAGTGTTCTTTTAAAATATTATTCTCATAATATATTTACGGTTCCCCAATAGGTTACTTACAGTTGACTCTCTTGGAATCTGATCTTGTTTGAATATTTACTTGGCAAACCAGTGCCTGATTCATCCTTTTTCTCCATGGTAATAAGGTTTTGATGGGAACTGAATATTCTTCCTCTTCCGGAAAAGCTTAAGGACCTGTGTAGTGATATTTTATTTTGACTTCTTTACCTTGTTGTTTTTTTTTTTAATACCATTTGACACTTAACTTGCCTTATTGAAATGATGCTGTGTTTAATGATTTATTTCCTAGTTTAATATCTTAAATTTATCTACCTTAATAGGTATCTTTCATTGGTACCCCTGTGTAGTTTAGTGCCCACATACTAAAAAATTATACTTTGTAGATTTGGTCATTCTGGGTTAAGCATAATAAAAGCTGTATGGCAAAAGAATATTACCTCGCTTTCAATTTTTGGTATAAAGATAAGTACGGAGTAAATCCAGAAGGAAGTGTGATATATTGAAAAGGTTTGTAAGTTCTGAGTTCTGTTTCTACCACTTATTGTTTGTGTAACCTTTATGAAATTTTCTCAGCCTCTTAGAGCCTGTCTCACTTAGTTAAAAAAAAAAGGATGAATTATGTATAATATTCATGTTATTATAGGAATTAATAAATACCTTTCAATGTGGCTGGAAGAGTTAAATGCATTAATTTTAAGGAAGTACTTTGTAAATCGTACAGCATAGAACTGTTTCCTATAAAATACAGAAACTATTTCTTTTTAAGTATGGTTGACCCTTGAGCAGCACGGGTTTGAATTGCATGGGTCCGCTTAGATATGCATGTTTTCTTTACTAAGTACAGCGGTACTACGTCCGCGGTTGGTTGAATCAGCCAGTGCGGACCCGTGAATGTGGAGCAACCTTGGATACGCAGGGCCAACTATAAGTTTTATATGGATTTTTTTCAACTGCATAGAGGTCAGCACCTCTAATCCCCACATTCATTGTCCAAGTGTCAACCGTAATTTTTCTTTTAATCTGAAAAGTTTGACTACAGTTTGGCTACTTTCCCTCCAGTTTACTGTTCGAGTTATTCTTCAGGCATTTCTTACCTATGCTTAACGCAAGAGAAATTCAGCTCTAGATGTCTTTCCTTTCTTCTTTTTCTTCTATACTTCTTCCTTACTTAAATTCTGCCCTTCTGTTATTTAGAGACTCAGGACTGAAGAGTTTGTTAGAGTAAAGGAATCAGGAATTGATATGCCCCTTGGCTGTTAGTGAAACCTGGTATTTATTTTACACTGTAACATATTTGGTGAAGAACTGAAAAATGGGTTTAGTGATCACTTTCTTTCCCCGTCTGAGCATGACTGTGTGTAAACATTGATTTTTTTTTTATTCCATCTTCTAGTTACAACAGTTGGAACTCGCACAGATACAGCATAGAGATGCTAATCTCACAGCTCTTGCAGCTATTGGACCAAGAAAGAAGAGACCACTAGAATCTGGGTCTGGAAGTGAGGTATTGAAACAGTATTTGTTTGTTATTTTATTTTTCATATCAAAAAAAGCAAGACGAAAGGAAGCAAAGAATGCAAATAGTTTATTCTACCTTGCACCCTACTGTTGCTGTCAAAATGCTTGTTAAAATTCCTTTGCCTATTTTATCCTAAAAAAAAAATCTTAATTTTGGCTGTTTTTTTAAATATATATATATATTGCCTTGAACTACTGCTACTTACTGCTTATTTTATACTTCTTCCTATCCCCCATCTCTAGTCATACTGAGTCTGTCTCAATTTTTTCTGTGCATTCTTTCTGGCAGTTTTATGTAATTTTCTCTTCATTGTGTATCTAAATTCAGCTCATCTGTTAAAGTTAAATCTGCCCTCTCATTTCTTGACTATTCATACCCACACTGACTTCTTTTCTCTTTTCTCAGCACATGATGTGTCTGCATGGCATTTATTGTTCTCTGTTTCTTTCATACATATTTTTTCTCCGAGAGTATGAACTTCTGAGCAAAGCTATCATCCTGTTTCTTTGTATCCCCCACAGGATTAGGCACATATATGTTCAATAAATATCATTAATTGTTTGATTAACACCAAGGAAGGATCTTACTTGCATCTTCAGAGCAATTATTTGATACAGTGTTAGATTTTCAGATTAATCATCAGGGCTGAGATAGAGTAAATCTATGAGAGCCGTGAGTTAGGGTCAGCAATAAAGGAACCACAGCTTATCTGTTCTGCTCTGCGAAATTAAATGTGTTTTGTGACAGACTCCTCCCAGCGTTGACCCTAAACATTGACAGTTCCTAAATGATCAACAATCATCTTAATAGAGGAAGGATTAAAAAGAACTGTTTTTATTAATAAAAATGTAATGAATGCAGCATGTTCACATGCAAAAAGAAGTAACGGTATAAAATTGTTTGAAAAAAATAAATGTTTCTCCTCACAGGTTTCCACTCCCCCATCCCCTGCCCAGCCAGATGTAGCCACTGTTAAGATTTCACATGTCCTTCTAGAAATCTGTTATGAACATGGACATATATCTCATGTGCCTTCATAAATCCACCTTTGATTTTGTTTTTACTAAATGCAATGCAGCTGTACCTTTGTTCAGCCCTTGATACTTTTCCTCCTTTCCATAATCTCTCTTGTATAATTTACCTCCATAATTTTTAAAGGTATATGACATTACTGTGTTGAGATAAATGTAATTTATTCATCCATTCCTCTGATGGACATTTAGTTTGTTTCTGGGTTTTTGCTTTTATTGACTCAAAGAGTATCCTTGTATTTATATTGTTGTATGCTTGTCCCATGTAACTATTGGCTAAATTCCTAGAAATGGAATTCCTGGGTTAAAGAGTATGCATAATAGGGAAAAACTTTTTGGAAAAATTCAAACACACTCAAAGATAGAATTGTAAAATGAACCCCCCACATACCTACCACCCTGTTACAACTCCTATCTATATATACCCAGTTTTGTTTCATTTGTATCTGAACCAACCTTCTCAGGTAAGTTTTCACTCATCAGGTTATTTTAAAGTCAATCCTAGACTCAATATCATTTTACCCATAAATATTATTTGTTGTTTTTGACTTTTGGTAACTGTTTTAAAATTAACCAATTGAATAAGTTGAATCAGTTTTTACCTCCATTCGTGCCTATTTTTCTGCACTCTGATTAACTAACACTAGGGGTGATCTTTTCCATCTGATGGTTGAAAATGGCAATTTTTAATAGAGTGTTTAAATGATGAGAAAAACTGAGCAATTTTTTCATGTGTATATTGGCACTTTTCAATTTACCTTTTCCCCACTGAGTTGTATTTTTTAATAGATTAAGAATATGGAACACTGTACAACCTCCTTCCCTTTTCTTTCAGTTTGGGCTTTATTCATCTACAAGTTTTTATTTTCAAAAACAAAAATCAGTCTTTTGCTTTTGTCTTCTGGGCTGCTGTTCTGTTTGGAAAACCCTTTCTTAATAATTAGACTTATGTTTTAGTGCTATACTACTTTACTTGTTAAGTATAAATCTTTGATTCATTCACAGGTTATTTTGGTTAAGAGCTGAGATACAGATTTAACTGTATTCCCTCAGTCTTCTCTCTTTCTCTTCCAGGCTAGCAGATTGTCCCATCACTATTTACTAAACAATTCTTTCCCCACCGATTTGAAATGCCACTTTTATTACACACAAATTTGTATTGAATACAAATTCTTGTTTGTACTTGAGCCTGTTTCTGTATACTCTGAGCGAGTGCTACCTAATGGAACTTTTTGTGATAAAAACGTTCTGTGTCTGTGCTGTCCTGAACAGCTACATATGGCTGCTGAGCAGTTGAACTGTGGCCAGTGTGATTGAGGAAATGAAGTTTGAGCTTTAAAAAAACTACTGTAAGTGTTAATAGTCACAGGAGGCTAGTAGATACTATGTAAGTGCAGCGGGACTAGCCTACTGACGTATGTCTGTTTATGACTATTGATGTGTTAGTACCAAATCTTTTTTTAACCATCTTAATCATCCTTAAGTGTACAGTTAAGTGGTGTTAAGCATACTCACGTTGTTGTAGACCGTATCCCCTGAACTTTTTCATCTTGCAAAACTGAGATTCCGTGTGCATTAAACAACTCCCCTTCTCCCCCTTTCCCAGTGCCTGGTAACCACCATTCTACTCTGATTCCATGAATCTGGCTGCTTAGATACCTCATGTATGTGGAATCATATAGTATTTGTCTTTTTTGTGACTGGTTTATTTCACTTAGCATGATGTCCTCAAGTTTCCAAATCTCCAAATCCAGTGCCCATAGAAAGAATACTGAGTATTCACTACCACAGAACATTTAGTGAAAACAGGGATCATGGGATAAGGTGGTCCGTCATAGTACCCTGGGGAACTTAGGGAAGGAAAAGGCTTTAGAGATTCTGAGCTCAGCATCTCCATAAGGGAGTGAAAGCCTCAGTGATTGCCCTGGAAGGTGCCTTTATCTCTTGTAGCCAGAGGCAGAGATTTCTAAAAACCAGACCCTAAATCTGATTTTGCAGGTGGCTGAATTACCGTGCATGTTCAGCTTCCGGTCTTGTACAGTCTCTTGTGTTCAAGTTAACAACGTTGGAAAGGAATGGAAAACTGAACGTTGGGGTGGGGAATATGGGCAGATTCCAGTGAGGCAGAAGAACCTTGAACTCCTCGGTTCTGCCTCACTGCCTTTGCCAGTCCTTCCACCCCGTCTCAGGGAGCTTAGTCTCCTGAGGGAGCTGTGATGGCTGCCCTTCAGGCCGTTGCCTTGCAGGAGACCACGTATCTTCCTCAGGAACTATCTTCACCACCTGTCATTGCTTCAGTACCTACAACACCCCCCAGGGAATGAGGTACTAAGATCACCCATGAGAGAGTATGATACACACTTAAAGAATTGCATGGTTTTGCCTGCAGTTACCTGGGGAATGGTGTGGGATCAGAGTAGCCAGAATATAAAGTTGATCAGGTGATTTTTTTGATGTGGGCACACTGAACAGAGATTCCAGAGTGAAGGGATTAGGTCAGAGGACTAGGAGTGGTTTGTCAGTTGATTGAACATTTCATTATACTTAAAGGTGGCCTAAACTCAAGTTGAGGTAGATGCTAGAACTTTGAGGAAGTTACCCAAAGGCTTAGGGAGATTCGAATGCTAAAGTGGATTTTTCATTTTAAAAAAACTTGATCACATGTGTCCCCTGGGTGGGCCCAGAGGAGACTCCTTTCCTCACAGTTCTGAGAAGCACATTCATTGGAGGGGCCTCAGCATCGCTGGGGAGCTCTGTTGGCTATTCTCTTTAAACCGGTAATGACTGGTTAACTCTTGCCATCAAACGAGGATCCCTGAATTTGTCAGGAATGAAAGAGTGCCCAGGAGGCAGAGGCAGGTACTGGTGCTTGACTGCTAAAGGCAGAGTGATGTGGTTACATAGCCTAGGAAGTAATCACAGCAGTCTGGGCTGCAGGGATCTTTGGCACTGGCTTGTTGATCATAGTGTCCCTATGACTGAAATGGGTCGGCAACCTGTTAAGTAAACAGAGCAACTAGAGGCCTGGGGAACAGAAGTGTGACTGGATGGTCTCAGTAAAGAGTTTAGAGCCCCTCAACTAGTCCCCACACCTAGGCCAGTTCGCAGGCCCAATGCCTTTGAATGAAGGGAAAGTCAGATCCTCCTGAGGAAAGACTCTACAACATAGCCAGAATTTTATGCTATGAGTCTCCGTCTGTCCTTTCCCCTAAAGACCTATAGCCGTTTACTAGAGTGCCTGGGCACTGGGGAAGGGGAAATTCACATT
This sequence comes from Vicugna pacos, assembly GCF_048564905.1. Lineage (NCBI taxonomy): Eukaryota > Metazoa > Chordata > Mammalia > Artiodactyla > Camelidae > Vicugna > Vicugna pacos. Next base: position 17,075,939 of record NC_133010.1, on the reverse strand, counting down.
GGTTCACTGACCTGTGGAAGTGAGAGAAAGTCCAGTGGAAGCCACTAGAATGTCACCCCCCTACAAAAATAGTAAACTATTACCCAGAGGGACTGCAGAGCTACCGTTAAGGATTTGAAAGATGCAGAAGTGGTGATTCCTCTAACGTCCCCATTCGACTCACTCGTCTGGCATTGAAGAAGACGGATGGGTCTTAGAGAATGATGGTGGATTATCATGAATTTAATCAGGTGGTGGTTTCAATTGCAGTTACTGTTCCAGATGTGGTTTTACGGCTGTAGCAAGTCAGTGCAATTCCTGGCATTTGATATGCAGATGTTGATCTGCTTTTTTCCTCTATGCTTATTAATATAAGACCATCAGAATTAGTTTGTTCCTAACTGGCAGAATCAGCAGTATACCTTCACCAACCTGTCTTGGGGCTAAATCAAGCCTTAGTCATGAGCCAGTGTGCCAGAATCTGGATGGCCTCTCCCTCCCACAGGACATTATGCTAATCCATTACATCGATACGATGTTGTCAGAGCTGGTGAGCCGAAAGTCACAACTCCTGTAGACGTTGTGCATGCGTGCCAGAGGGTGGAGGGTGCGAATAAGTCTCACAAAAACTGGGGGGCCTGTCATCTTGATGAACTTCCTAGGAGTCCAGTGGTTTGCAGCATACTGAGATACCCTTTCCAAGGTAAGAGACAGCTTGCTATATCTGGCTTCTCCCATCACAAAGAAAGGGGGAATATTTGGATTTTGGAGGCAACATACACATCACTTGATCTGAAATGAGGACTGTCCCTCTTTCCACAAGCTTTGCTCTGCTCTGTTGTCCTAATCAGAGCTCCAAAGCTTCCCCTTTCTCTTTCATTTTGTGTCTGGGGTCTGTTCTGCCTCCTTTCTTTTTTATTTCCTGTGAGTCTCTCACGGTCAACTCTTCCCAAGTCCTTTTCCTTTTCCTGTCACTTAAACCTTTTCATTCCTCAGGCTGGTGATTTTCTTAAGTGTTCCTCCCTTGTCTCTCTAATGCGAATTTTCATATTTAAAATTTTTATTTTCATCCAGATGAATGTTTATTGTAGAAAACTTAGAGAAATAAATGTAAAATAATTCATACCCTATCACATTTTTATAAAATTTATAGTGTAATTTTTTTATAACTTTCTTTTTACTTAATGAATAACGTATGCGTCTCATCCATGCTATTTAACTGTTTCACAGATTTCATTGGCATACTGTGATTTATCCATCTCCCCTACTGGACATGTTTTAGCTTCCAAAGTAATATTGTGTGAGCCTATTTGTAATTAGATCTTTGACCATGTTCTCCCACCCCCCAGAAACAGAATTGCAAGGTCAGACGAGATACTCATTATTAAAGTTCTTTTAAAATATTTACTGCCATTTGTTCCCCAAACTTGAACTAGTCTACGTCCCTACCAGCAGTACATGAACGTGTTTATTTACATCTCATCAGTACCAGATAGTGTTATTTTACAAACTTTACGCCATTTGTTTCTTCTCAGTCTTTTGAATTGTGAATACTCTCTATTTTCTATTTAGAAGTCATAATATATTTGTTGGGATGGCATTTGTGTTAGCTTATTCATTCATTCGGTCACCCACTTGTGTTAGATACAGTGATGAGAAGACAAGAATTAGGTATTGGCTTGCTTGGAATTTATGGTCCAGAAGTTACAGTTTTATTACAGCAGTGTTGGATTCACACTGATCTGGCCTGTTTTATTTTGCCTTGTAACTAAGCATGGATCGGGGAATCCTTGGAGCCTGTGATACAGGACGCTGATGATGGACTTTGTTAGCATGGTGGTCTTTTTAGCAGTAGGCCATGGATACTTGTGATTAACTGGAAATTAACATAGTGTGTGTAAAAAGTCAAGTTACCTCTGCAGAACTGTCTGTGAGCCTTGAAGATTCCTGTCTTTTCCGCAAGTATTTTTAGTGTTACATTCCTCTGCTCCAGTAAGTATTTTGGTCACTGTTCCTCCCAGGGCAAATAGTGTCTTAAATGTAATATTTGAAGCATTATATGGTATTTTTTCCTTCAGAGCACTTTAATTATAGTTGGCATTATGATGAGGTTATGCTAAGAGAGGTTTTTTTCCCCCTAAGTTGTCAGGCTTTAAAATGACTCCTGTAAGCTATCAGGCTCCCAGGAAGCAGTGTTTGAAACAGAGTGTCTGTGTGCATACTCTGTCTGTAATTGAGGCTGGTATTATTCTCCTTAGGTTTTTCAATTGTAGTTGCCTCACGTGGCCAGTTATATTGTTATACTTGTTCCCTAATACTGTGCTAGTACCTGTTTGTTTCAGTGGCTTATGCATCTGTTTGGTATATGTAATAGTGACTGTGGAAAGGCTGGGTGTGTTATATAGGATTGCCTATAATAAATATCAGTCTGGTCTTACAGGGTTTTCCAAAGTGACAGCTGAGTATTAATTAACAACAAACTAATGTTTATGGCAAAAGTGGTTGGTAACTCCGTTGCTAAGCATATATTTCATGGTTCAAATGACAGTTAATTTCTCTGCAATATTCCCAAATAAAATGTTCAGATTTTCTAATTAATGTTGCCAGTGAAAACCCAGGTTTACATGGAAAAATTCAGTGTATCTGCCTTAGATATTGCAACAGTACCTATTTAGAGTATGTTGTTGAACTATTTATGCATTTTTCATAAGAATACATGAGTCTTGAAAAGAATAAATGTAAGTTGCTTTTGAAATGTATATTTGAACTTGCTTGTTTGACTTATTAGACTGTGCCAATCTTCTGGGGTTTTGTTGAAGTGTAATTCACATACCATATAATTCACCATTTTTGAAGTGTACAGTTCAGTAGATTTGAGTGCAGTTGGCCCTCCATACTTGCAAGTTCCACATCTGTGAATTCAACAAACCACAGATTGAAAATACCTGAAAATATCTGGAAAAAAAATTCCAGAAAGTTCCAAAAAGTAAAACTTGAATTTGCCTGGTGGTGGCAACTGTCTACATAGCATTTAGACAGTTGTAGCATTGTAGTAGGCATTACAGATAATCTAGGGATGATTTAAAGTACGCTGGAGGATATATGTAGAGTATATGTAAATGATGTGTCATTTTATATAAGGGACTTGAGCACCACAGATTTTGATATTCACAGGGGATCCTGGAACCAATCCTCTGCAGATACCTAGGGACAACTGTATATTCACATGGCTGTGCAACCATCTGTCTCTCGATTTGCTTATTCTGGGCATTCATATGAAAGGAATTATACAGTATTTGGCTTCTGATTTCTTTGACTTAGCACAATGTTTTCAAGATCCATCCATGTGTTGGCATATATCAGTACTACATTCCTATTTATGGTCAAATAATATTTCATAAGTTTTTTTTTTTTAACTGTGGTTGTGCATTTGTCTCTGCCTACCTATAAATTATTGCTTCTTTTATTTGATGGTCTGTTACTGGTTACAAACACATTATGTCTTTTTGATGAATTGTCCCCTTTGGTTATTGTGAAATGATTCTCATTTCTAGTAGTATTCCTTGTCTTAAACCTTACTGTATTTGATATCATAGCCACACCAGCCTTCTTATGCTTGATATTCAAGTGGTTTATTTTTTCTCCATCCATTTACTTTCAGCCCATCTGTGCCTTCATTTAAAGCTGATCTCTTTTGAGTAGCATATAATTCAGTTTCAGATTTATATCCAGTCTAAAAATTTACTTGGACTATGTAGTCCATTTACATTTAATGTAGGTATTACTGTGATTGGATTTGAGTCTACCATCTTGCTATTTGTTTTCTTTGTCCTATCTTTTTTCCTTTCTTGTCATCTTTTGAGTCAATCAAGTAGTGTTTTAGTATGTCATTCTATATCCTTTATTGGCTTCTTAACTATACCTGTTTTATTTTTTCAGTGGTTACTGTGTCTGTTTAAAGGTACAATATGTATCCTTAACTGACTACAGTTAATCTTAAATTAATGCCACTTCACCTATGTAAAAATCTTTTAACTATATAATTCCATTAGGCAGATGCCTCCCATCCCTTGTGCTGTTGTCGCCTATTTTACTTCTGCATATGTTTTAACCTCCATAGTACATTGTTATTACTTGGTCATATATTTTTTAAAGAATTTATGGAAATAAAAATAGTTTTTAAAGTATTTATCATTTCTAGTGCTCTTTCATTTTTCTTGTAAATTCATGTATCTTTTTAGTATTTTTTCCATCAGTGTGCAATTCACCAACTCTAGAATTATCAGAGTTTTAATTAAACAATGCTACTATTAATATATTTAAATATACTGGTAAAAATCTACCTTTAGTTATAAGGCACAGCAATCCTTACTGATATTGTAGCTTTTTTTTTTTTTTAAAGCATTCACATCCTCCAAGGATAAAATCAGAGCTGGTTCTGAAAGAAAAATCTTTAACTGGTACTCCTTTAAAGAAGTTTTCTTAAAATAATAGATAAATAAAGCTTATTTCTGGACATAGTTTACTTGAATTTTTAGAAGACTTTGTAAGTATCTTAATTAAAAGTTGAAGAAAATAACCAGAGTATAAAGAGGACAGTCCTAACATGGGCTTTTCAACTTGCAGGAAGTTACTGCTTTTCAGAGTTGACTGTGTGTTTGGTTATTTGCTTTTCTTGTGTGTTACATTACTTAGTGGGTTGTTCAGAGAAAGTAGCAGAAAATAGCCTTTTGAGCAAATCCCATCTGGTGGCAGCTTGGTGGGGATAAGTAATGCTGAGGAACAAGTCATCAAAGGACTTTACCTTTACAGCTTTTCTCCCAGATTTATTTGGCTTAAAGCAGGATCTTGATTTTAAAGTTCCAAAACCCATAATATGGCTTATTTTCACTGTTTGGTCATTCATATAATGGTATGGCATTGGTATTATTGGGTGGCACTTGATGCATACCTGTACTGCAGACATTGCCAAACACTATATAAAATATTTACAGGTACAGAATCCTTCCTTTCCAGCGAGTGAGACAGTTAAAGAGGTAGTTGCTTTGCGCCAGGTAAATGTGATAGTAAAGCACAGAGCACCACTAACGTACAAAGGAGTTGTACCTCATCTAGGCTTGTGGTCAGTTTGTGTTAGCAGCATTGGGGAAATGTTACCTGAATTGAGTCTTAAAGAACTTAGGAATGTGATACAAGAATAGGACACAGAGCTTGGAGAAGGACTTCCAGGAGGAGAGAATTACCTGTCTGGAACAAAGAGGAAAAAATATTCTACGGCATGATCAATAGTTTGAGACAGAGAAAGCAATGAAAGATGAGAATGTGGGGACAGGCTTTGGTATGCTCAGGGATGACTGTATGTGTCATGCTAGGATGCTTGGACTCGGTCCTGTAGGAGACTGTTAGCCACTGGAGCATTTTAAACAGGAAAACAGTGTTGTCAGATTACTTACTATTTTAGAAAGATCTTTCTCACTGCAGTGTGAGCAATATTAATCCTGGAAATAGGGAAGTTTCTTAGAGGGTTGATGAAGTAATGTTAGGCAGAAGGTAATGAAAGTGAAAACATAGAAAGAAGTAGCTGATTTGGAAACTGGTAAGGAAGCAGAATAGATAGGAAGTGTAGCTGGAATGAACAGGAAGAAAGGGATGACCCCCGGTGTTCTGGCTTAGGCACTGGAGGTGAATGGTGTTACTATTCTTTTAAATGAGAAAGAGGAGAAAGGAAAGAAGTAATGATTTGAAACAAGTTAAATTTAGGATACTTACTTCATCAGGAAATTGAACAATGAGGTCTTTTAGTAAAGCATTCTTTGGGAGATAAAGACAGCGGATGGTCATTAGCATAGAACAGCCAGTATTTATAGCTCTTGTAATTGCACAACTAGAACTCAAAGCCCATGACTGCATATCACATCAGTCTGTTTAGACATATTGCTTCTCTAAAAGACTGTTGAAACACAGATACTTAGAGGTGACAAAATTTTAGGGCAGAAGTTAGCATGCAAGGTTGTCAGTATTCTGAAATAAAGGGATGAAAGGAAGGTGATAAGAGGTGGGAGTTCTGTTGCTTCAGAAGTTCTGCTTGTTGACCAGCAGAGGGCAGTCAGTCTCTCAGTTCAGTATTTTCTACTCTGTGCTGCCCTTAAGGCTTAGAAGCTCAGGTCTTTAGAACATAAATTTTCAGTGTTCCTGTTACACTAGGCCAGGCATCCGGGGCACTTTTATTTACCCTTGCTTCTAAGACTTAAAGGATGTTCAGGTTTTGTTCTGGAGCCAGTTCTTCTTCCACATCCCCTAGGCCCCATGTCTAATTATTTTTTCCCTAAGTTTGACTTGAGTCATCCTTTTAAGACCTGCCATGGTGACGGGGGTAAGCATAAAATCAAGCAGAAAGTTTGAGAAATGTAATGAATCTTTGCCTCTGTTAAAAATGCCCGATTTTTGTTCCTAATTAACTGCTAAGACCCAGGGATACATTTGTGTTTTCTTGGTCTAGTGATTCAGGGACTAGAATGGAAGAGGTGGGCATCAGCTCCTGGAGACAGTATTGATAAGCCTGGTTGGCTCTGTAGAGCAGAACACTGTTAGATTTGAAGGGCTTATATAAACCTTCCTGTCCCAGGATACACCCTTCATGCACCTGCCATATGTCTGAAATGCCCATTAGTTTACTTTTTAGCTTTAAGTATTCAAAGCTCAACTAAAATTCAAAAAATTCACTGGGAGGGACAAGGTAAGTGTGGCAGGACAAATTATTTCTTTAAATTAGCTAGGACTTAGAGAAACAGGGATGGGCAGGAAAGTCTAATTAGATTTAACTAGGGGATGGAAGGAAAGGTCTGGAACTAGGATTATACTGTTTCCTGTTTTGGGTTTGTTTTTGTTTTTTGGCTTTTTGTTTCCTGTTTATAAACCTTCAATGCCTCCCAACTGATGAGTGACATTTATAGAGTATGTACTGTACGCCAGGCATTGTCATTTCATGCTCAAGCCAACCCTATGAGATAATTACGGTAACTGTCCCTGTTTTGCAGGTCAGGAAGCTGAGGCACAGAGAGGTTAAAGTAGTTTGTCTGAGGTTGCTTGTGGAGGAGACAACCTGTGTTCACCACTGTTCAGTCCTCCTGTGTATCTTATGCTGCCAGAACAGTTTCTTGTCCACACTAGGTGCCCTGTAACCCAGGTAACTTTTGAATTGAATCAACACATGGACTAGCATGAAGCTAAGTGACTGCACGGTGGCTCTTGGAAACAGAGGCCCCTTTGAAATCACTGAGACCCTCAGCCAGATTCATGAGGCCCCTGGGCTCAGAAGGATGTTATTTCTGCTTCTCGGTATAGCAGTAGCATAATTTAAGGAAACAGTGAAAAAAGAAGTAGAGATGCTTTTAAAGGTGTTACTTCCCAGCACCTGTTCTGTTAGGTTGTGGGGGAAATGTGCATAACTGGTTATTTGGATTACTTAGTGTCATTCTTAAAATGGTGTTATTTCTGTGAAATTAGTAGTTGATAGTGTTCAGTTTTTCCTTATTAGAGCAAAAAGAGTTCCTCAGAAGTTTCATAATAAAAATATGGAACTTCGTTTAGTGATATAGTTGAACAATTTAATGAAGGCTATCTTAATCGACCTGGGAGTGTCAGAGAATGTGTATATCTTGGTTTGGTTACACTTCCAAAAACATTTGTTGTACACTTAGTGAATTATTTCTTTCATCTTCATTGAATTTCATCCTCTATTTTAGCTTTTTTTCAATCTAAGTGAAGAATGCAGATTAAGGAATATCTTCACATAGAAGGTCAATTAGGAAAACCCTCTGTTTCAGAAACAAATAGTACATTGTCCCAAGAGTCTTTTTTTTCCTTCTTACAAATTCTGGTCTCTTAACTACATTAGTGTTCTTTGGCATTGACTGTGCGTGTAGTCAGAAATCAGTCCTAGGCAACTTTGGGGAAAGGACTGGGAGAGGAAGAAAATGAAAACTGATGGTGAAAGCAGGTTTGAGTTTGTGTGGCTCTAAGTTACCCATGCACATTCCACCCTCCTTGCCACAATAATTGAGAGGTAGCTGATTATTCTGGCCAGCTGACAAGTCAGATTGTGGATTTTCCCAAGTCATAAGCTTAGGAATAAAAACGCTGTATATTTGTACCTAAATTTAAGAAAGATTGACTCTCCAAGCCAGTCACTCTTTGGAGGAAGAGAATGCTATCACCTTCGTAAAGCTGTGCATTATAAAAGGCATGTCTGTGGGGTTACTGAATGTCCCTTGGGGTTTGTTTCATTTATAACGTTGCCTCGGGCCTTCTGCTGCATCCTGTTGGAATGACCTCCTTTTCAACCCTGTGCTGGCAGCTGTGATACAGCTCTTTCCCTTGGATCCTTCGGGCTTGTCACATGACAGACATGAACTGTGACCTCTTTGTTCCTTACCCAGATGATTAGGTCTCCTTAATTTTTTTTCTATTAAACAATTTTGCCTTATTTTCTTTCCTCTTTTTCCTCTTTGTTCCCGTTTATTTCCTACCTACACAGGATTTTTTTTGATAGCAGTTTAATTTTCTTATTGAAGTATAACATCAATGCAGACAAGTATGTACAAAAGTAAATACAAATCATGAATAAGCTCACTGAATTTTCACAGCATGAACACATCCATGTAGACAAGCACTCAGGTCAAAAAAGAGAGGCAGGGGTAGGGGGAACATTGCCAGAATCCCAGAAAACCTCTCCTAGCCTCTTCTGATCACTTCTCTTCTCCCTTAAGGGGAATCATCCCAATTTCTAGAGCTTTACCTGGATTTGAACTTTATAGAAATGGAATCAAACTGTATGTATTCCTTTGTATCTGAATCCTTTCATTTAACATTTTTGTGACATTTGTCCATGGTACTCAGTTTGTTACTGCTGTGTAGTATTCCCTTTGTATGAATATTCTAGTTTATTCTGCTCTTAATGGGCATTTGGATTATTTCTAGTTTCGGGCTTTTGTGAGTAGTAGTGCTAAACATTCTCATACATGTCTTTTGGTAAACACATGACATATTTCTGGATATTTACATAGAAGTGAAATTGCCAAGGCAAAGTGTATCCATCTAGCCATTTAATTTAAAAATTCATGTAAAACACTAAATGAGTGATTTTAGGTGAACTCTTGGTAGGAAACATTTGTAAACATATATGGATTCAGCTTTAGCATAATATATGTCTAATTTTCGGCTAAGAAAAATGTCTACTTAAAAGTACTATAGTTTTAAACAGATAACTCCTGTATACAACAAAATTGCCGTGCGGTGCCCGTGACATGTTTTATTAACTTTCTTCCTAATGTGTCCCTTTTTTCCAGTGTTCCAAAACTGAGTTAGTGGGCTTATTCAGTAAAAATCTTATGAGAATATTTTGACGGTGGTGGTAGTTTATAAGAGTTAAGATTACACCTGTCAGCAGGGAAAAGTGGTGTGCTGGGGCTTGACTGCCACGCTCAGCCGAAGCTACGGGGCTGGCGCTTGCATTTGTACAAATTGCATTCTTTACCAACACCTTTGCCAGAGGTGATGAGAGACCAGCTCTGCGCCTTAGAGAGGCTTTAGAAGAAGCAGGCAGGCAGTTGTGCAGCCAAGAATAATCTCTTTGTCTGTTTTTTTAAAACGTGGACTTTCCAAAATTTGTTCCATGGATGCTTTTGAACAAGTTTAACCTAATGAGTATAGAAATGTGATTATGATGTCATATCCCTTCAAAAGGGAATAGCATCTTTGAAGGAAATTTTATTTGACTGTGAGATAAAATGCCCCCAATCATTCTGTGAACACGTATGGAATTAAGTTGACTTGTTTTGACCATAGTGTTTTGGAGACATTAAAGAAGATTTCCTTACTTTCCATTAAAATAAAACAGCAAAACAAAAAATATTGAGAGTAATTAAAAATTGATAGTTATAAAAGGATAGTAATGAAACCAGAAGATTCACTTCTTGTATAAATATCTTTCCTTGTGTAAGTCTTTCGGGTGGAGAAAGGAGAGTTGCCAATCAAATTGAGATGTTTTGAAACAAAGTATGGTGGTTAAAAAAAGAATAAAGGATTCATTTTTGCCAAATTATCCTTTGTTTGAATATTCTGTGTTTTTCCTCTCTTCTTCCAATCTGTTTTTTATAAAATAGTGGTGTGGAGACATATTGATATATAGAAAACTATATTAATACAGGAGTATTGGATTTGATCTAGTGGGTATGTGTTGATGGTGGTATGGTAGCATACACAAATTACTATAATAGACTTAAGTAGTTGCCAGAGTGAGAATTCTTGCAGGGAATGGAGGGCAAGTAGACACATTTGAAATGGATCTTAAAGGATGAGTAGATAGGTGTTGAATGGCCTTTGGCTGATCTCGGCAGCAGGAAGTAAGGCTAAGGGAAGGCAGATGATGAGTTTGTACCTGATATGATGTATAATATAGAAGAGACTAAGAGCATTCACTTTAGATCAGATCAAAAATTGAGTCCCAGCTCAGTTTTGCTGGTGACCTTCATCAGTTTCCTCATTTGATAAATGGGAACGGCACCCATATAACTTGCTGCAGTGTTATATAAAGGAAAAGATAACGCGTGGAAGTTGCTTAATGTAGCTCTCAAACTGTAGCAAGTGCTCAGGCAGTTACTCTGGACAGTGAGGCACCTGAAAGGATTTTGCACATGGAGTGGTGGGATCTGAACCATGGAAGGCTTTTACTTTTACTTTTGTAATTGACATATGAAAGGCTGCACACATATGCAGTGTACAGTACGACATACGTATATACACCTGTGAAATCATCACCACAATCAAAGTCATGACCACATCGATCACTCCCAAAAGTTTTGTCTAAGACCTTTAAGGAGGACAGTCTGCCCTGCGATGTGCAGCAAAGAATGGAGTGGAGAAGGCAGTTAAGAGGCTGTGGCCGTGGCCCAGGTGAGAGAGAATGAGTGAGGTCATAAACGCGGTGTGGTGGCAGTCTGGGCTGCTGGAGGGCAGGCTCGAGCTGCGTTGTGGTATTGTCTCCAGCACCTAACCCAGGGGCTCGAGGGTAGTGGGCTCTCACTGAATTGACGGGTTCTCCCTTTATGAAAGACTGCTTATTTTAAACTTGTTTCTCCATTTATTTTATTTAGGGCTTAAAAGACAACCTTTTTGCTTCTGGGGCATCTAGCCTGACAGCCACCAAACAATTGCTTCGTCCAAGAATCACGAGAGTCTGCCTCAGGGACCTGATCTTCTGTATGGAGCAGGAGAGGGAGATGAAGTACTCCCGAGCTCTGTACTTGGCCCTTCTGAAGTGACCTCGCCCCTCTCTGGCCACGACCTTGCTATTTACTGCCAAAGAAGACGTGAAGAGCGTTGCCACGCTGTCCTGAAATTTCAGTTTCTGGAAAACAGTCACCAATAGGGAAGACCATTGTTTACAGTTATAAACTTTTATTAAATCTTACTTATGTATCCCGTGGGGGTTCTTAATGACTAGGAGTCAGTGTTGTCTTCTGAAAATCGGTTGTGAAATACAGTTTACACAGGTAGGCATTTGCCTACCTATGTGTTTAATTATAGCAAGACCCTGTTTGTTACTGCCTGCTTCATTTGCCAGACTGTTAACAGGTAAGATGTCTTTCCCTAATACAGCCTGCATTGAGATGCAAGAGGAAGGAAGAGTCACTGCTTACCAAGAAACTGTATGTATTTCGTCCCATGCTGAACCTGACTCATAAAGTGTTAGGTTTTCTGGGCTGGAATCAGAAATTGCTGAGCTAATTATGATAATCACCTTCTGTAGTTGAAGGTGACAAGCCACAGCTTAGGGCTTGTGGTGGCTTTGGTCAGCTGAGTCCTGGTGTTGTCAAAACTGAGACAGATGGGGATAGTTTGTGCCTGAGGTTGCTGTTCTCTGGTTCACATGACCATACGCTGCTTCTGATACCGAGTGAGGGGACATCCTTGTCAAGGAGACCTTAAAACTGAAGCTGCTGATATACCTCGTTGAAAAATGGAAAAGATGGAGAGTATTGGATGAGATGATGGGATGTTGCGTCCAAACTGATGGAGGAATACGAAAATGGAATCATAAATCAGGAAATGTGCTGCATGTGCCTGAGAAGGGCAGTGGTGGAACTGGAACTCCAGAGCAACAACTACATGTTTCATTGATGGGAGAACATCACAGCCCAATCAAGAAGGAAAAATGTATCAAACATTTCCAAATTACAGTATTTCAAAAGGAAGAAGTTATTTTTTGTTTTGTGTATTGCTTTAAATCTTAAGAAGGGTACTTTTAAAAACTCTTTTAGTTACCCTAAGTTTTAAGCATCTTGTTGCATTTAAAAAAATCCTAATTGATGATAAATTTTAGCAACAGGACTCCATTTTGGGTCCTATACTCAAAAGGTAATGTCAGCATCTTACTCTTGGAAATCTTGGCTCTAAATATATTATGAAAAGCATGTTATATATTCTCCTCTGGGGAGGAAGCTGACATTTTGCAAAGCAAATTCTCTTCTTCTTCTTCTTTTTTTTAATTCCACTTTTGTGGCATGTAGCTGGTAAAAAAAAAAATAATAACTTAGTTAGAACTGTATACAGAAAGAATGAGTAAAGCCTCCAAAGAAGGCAAAAAAAAGGGGGGGAGGGAAAGCTGTGCTTAGGAAAAGAATTCAAGGGGAAAAGAGAAACCTCAAGTATGCTATTCTCCATCCTGTTCTTCCCATCGGGACTGTTAATGGCCATATTCTATACTGTAGTAAGTTTTACATTGGCCACGTTTTTTGTTTCAGCAAGTTATTATGTAAAATGCTATAAATTATGTATATGACAAAAGAATCCTTTAAGAAGAGATCTATACCTGAAGTTGTTTTTGTATATTTAAATGCTTAGCTTTATTTTTTGTAAAGTGCAGCACACTCCCATATTTGTGTATAATCTTATTGATCAGATGTTTAAAGTTATTTCCAACACTTCATTAAAATAATTATTTTATTATAAGATTAACTTTGCTCAGTCTCTGACTTTGAAAACCAGTATCTCTAGAAGTTGGCCGCTGAAGTTGGGGCCTGGGCAATGGGTCATATCTATCAGGAAGTAGATCTTTCTTGGCTCTGATTGGTACTTACTTTGGAGTGTCAGCATTTATGGGTTCCAGAACCTCACTTCAGATCCAACTTCCTATATCGCTTTTCTTTGAAACAGTTGTAAATTGGCATGGTATTTGACTTACAGTGCATGCTTCACATATTCATTACAAAAGCTTTTCTTGGCCCATTGAGGTTTTTTTTGAGAAGGTATTCTTTTTCAAAATTTATTTTTAATATTCATTTTAAACTTTGTGTCCTGAGGCATATACAAAAGAGCAAACAGTGGACCCAAGATACTCTTCCACTCAGTTTGCAGAATGGGGGCCTTGGGCAGATTTGATCTATAAATGCATCCTCTGTGACTCACACAGTGAGGCCGATACTTTAATTCATAGAAATCTGTATTTCCACTTCTTTCGAAAAATTGGAAGATCTGGAATCACTAGGTGCACCCTTTTGTGTGACAGTCTGCTGGAGCCAATAATTGGCTGTCCACTTTAGATGTGGGGGCATAAGTTTACCTTCCCTTGTCTGATCCCTTTAAGTGTTGAAATTTGAGACCCTCTGCCTTCAGTATTTATCTTGAGTGATGAACAGTAAAAGGAAAATGCCAGAAATTCTCTACTTACTTCTTTTTAAAGCAACTTTATTGAGGTATGTTCTACATGTAAATTTCACAGTTTTATCCATTTAACTGTAATATGACTGATGGAACTCTAAAATTGTTTCTTTCTGAAAAGCTCTTAAAGATTCTCTTAAGAGAAGCAAAGTTTAACATTCTTTTAAAACTTTTATTTCCTGAAATCTGCTTTGAGGTAAATTTTGTTTCATTGGAATTTTGACAAAACTTTATTTAGAATTAAAACCATTTACACTAATTATGTCATAGTTACAGCAAAATGTAAAAGTAATATTAGGGCACATTCTTTAGAAAAATAAGAAACCAAGATCTCTTGCTGATCAAGTTGGATTTGATGCCTAGTTGAACAATGAACCAAGTAAGTGTTTATAGAACGTTAACCTCAACAAGACACAGTGATTCTTCCTTAAGGAAACAAAAGTGTAATGTGCCCTATGTTTATGTATGGCCTACTAACCAGTTTTTGTTTTGTTGTTTTCGGCGTTAGTATCTTTTCAGATACTTTCATATGCCTTGCTGCACTGAAACAGTTTTGTTTTTAACTTTTAGGCACAATTTACATCTAATACCAATATCTTTTTCTCTGACTTTTTACTGCCTGTTAATATTTTCATACGCATTTCAGTTGTCTGGCTTTGGTGCATTTCCATTTTCACTGTAGTTATTCCACCACTTGGAAAATTGGTCCTCAGTAGAATACTCTTGCTGTATTTTTCTTCTGGGAAACGTTGAGAGACTGCTGTGCATGCAAGAAACCTAAAATGTTGGCCACCATGTATGTGGACACTGACTGGTTAAGTGAGAGGGACAGATGACATAACAGTAATAGAATTTCTGATGAAGACCTTGTCCATTGAATACTTGTGGGAAGAAAATACTTCGAAGGAACTCACTTGCAGACTTTTGATTTTGTTGATAAAACATGATTTGAACAATGTTAATGGCAACTCTCCTCCTTTAAAATAATAAGGCAGGCTGATATCTTTCCAAGTCCTCTTATTTCAGTGGTACTGGGGCAGTGTCTCCCTGGCTGCTCATCTCAGTCTTGCCTCTTACCGTTGTATGACCTTGGGTAAACTACTTAACCTCTCTGCCTTTGTTTCCTCATCTACAAAGAATGGTACCTACCTGTGAGATGGTGATGAAAATTGATTGAGTTTTGATAGGTAAAGCCCTCAGAACAGTATGTCACTTGTATAAACACTACATACATATGAACACTGTACGTTGGTAATGGTTGTTACGATTGTATCAGTTCTGAATGGCATAACTGCACCTCCTTCTCACCTCCAGTACTGGATTGTGTTGATGAAAGTCACTAGTTGAATGCATGAACCTAGGGTCTTATTTAACCATCATCATGTTCATGCAAATTCTGATGTATTGCATTTGGGATTGGAGGATGGGAGGCCAGAAGAAAAAAGGTATGATACTGTAGTGGAGCCGTTAAACAGTAATTCTAATGTTCGTGGCTTTGTCTGTTAAGTTTCTTACAGGTTTGAAAGCAGTAAGGAAGTCATACCATTATTTTTAAATCTTTAGTTGGAACTGTTGTAGATACGGTGAACATTCCCACTGTGTAACGGGGTCTAGCACAGTAATTCTCTTACAGACCCTCAGTCCCATGCTCTCCTCCCTAGGTTCACCTGCTTTTACCAGTTTCTTGTATCTCTTTCCGGTCATAGCCTGTATACACCCAGGCACACAGTTGTAGGTTCACCCTTTATTTGCATTTGGCAGCATGCTGATCCATCCGTTACCATTTCCGCGTTCCCATTCTTCTTAATTCAGTGTATACTGTGTTCCAGGCCAGGGGTCGTAGTAGTATCTTGCTGTAATCTTTGGGAAAACAATGTGTGAATTTTTCCTTGAGGGATTTAGTCACAGGTTTTCTTACTGTTTTGTAAATTTTCCTACTTCACTAGAAGAATCCAGTCTCGTCTGAGTATGTGTTCACTGTTCCTCTTCCAAACAGTCCTGGTGAAAAGCAACCAGAGGGGTAGAGGTTTCCTCTGGGAGAAGGTAGGTAGAAGGAAAGATGAAGAAATCATTTAGGGAGAGAATTGAGTATTCCAGTTGTGATTATAAAGTTTTACTGACAGCAAGCACCCTTCTACCAGGAATACTAGGATTGGTAGCCAACCTGAGTGTGGGATCACTCCAAGCTCTTTTTTGTAAGACTGATAGTCTTCATTTAAAAGTAATAAATGGATAAGAATAGGGATGACCTCAATGTGAGGTTCCTGGGAGTGATTCCTAAAGGATGCCTGATAGACAAAATACTCATTTGTCAAATTTGTAATAATTTTCTGTATATGGGACGCTATGGGGAACTCAGATGTATAAGATACTCCATGTCCTGGAGAAGTCCTCCAGGACACGGACTGTTTATACATAAACACTGATAATGCAAAGCAGCACACACTTCACCTTAGGAGAAGTGTAAATAGTAGATTCTCATGGGTGCCTTTAAGAAAAAGTATATTACTTCCAAAGGGAACGACTGTGTTTACTCTCTCACAGAAGAAATAAAATTTGACCTAAGCAATGAAAAGAATGGGTTAGATTTTTTGGTTTTGGTGGATCCTTTTTTTTTTTAATGTTTATTTTTTATTAAAATGTTGTTGATTTACAATGTTAGTTTCAGGTGAACAGCAATGCAATTCAGTTATACATATACAGACATAAGTTTTTTCAGATTCTTTTCCATTATATGTTATTACAAGAAATTGAATATAGTTCCCTGTACTATGCAGATGTCTTTGTTTATTTTATATACAGTAATGTGTATCTGTTAATCCCAAGCTCCCTCCCCTGCTCTTTCCTCTTCGGTAACCATAATTTGTTTCCTATGCCCATGAGTCTGTTTTTGGTTTGTAAATAGAATTTATCTTTTTTTGGGGGTGGGGGGATACGATTTTGTAAGTCATATATTCTTAGGCCTTCTAAGGGAAAGAATTATATATATATATATATTTTGCATATATATATATGAAGTACTTTTAGGGATGTGAATATCCAGGTCAGCTGATTATGAGAGTCATGTATGGGAGAAATAGAAAATAATTTTGAAAATTAAGATAGCAGCAACTGCTTATAGTGTCCAAGATTCATAGGTACAAAGGAATACAGAAGTCCCCTACCTTTGTCTTCTAGATACGTAATTTTTTATTTCAATGAGATTATAGAAGAAGAGTGGTGACAGTTGCCTGAAACCAACCCCCCCACACACCCAGAAGCTTTTCCCTTGATTATAACAATGATATAGTCTCCTTGTATAAGATTTGGAAAATAAAAAGACTATAAGGAAAGTGAAAACACTTAGTATTTCGGTGCATTTCTTTCTGTTCTTTTTTTCTGCGCTCAGTCTGTAGATGCTTCAGGTCATGCTGTTGGTCCAGCTTGCTGTCCTTACCCACACGCCATTGGAGATGCCAGGAAAAAACTGAGAAGAAACACAACCAGGAGAATAAAAACGTCACATTGGAGCTCTGTCCCTCAAAGTGATGTTGAGACCACATTTCTGGTTTCCTCATTTAAGCATGTGGATTTGTTTAAAACAATTCCAATTTGCTTCACTTGGGTAAAATGGAAGTACCTTTTTTTGTCTCATCATGGCTTGCATTGGGCCTCTCCATGAGAAGGTGACATGGAGGAAGAGTTGCCACGATTCTGTTCAGCGAATTTCATAGCAATGTTACCCATAAGGTTGGGGCTGTTTGTAATTTTAATGGAGACTTTGCCTGAAGATGATGGGGAAGGTGAGGATGTGCTGGTTGGCTTCCTGGGCTTTCGTTTCCCTAAATTAGAGTGGGAAGCTGTGCTGGGCAGTCTCCAAGGAACCCTTAAACTTTCAGGTGGCGACATGAGTGTGTCACTGGGTGCTTAGGAATGTTAACTCCTGTAAGAGTAGAAGGTGGTTGCCTCTAATGCTGTTGACAGCAGTTGAATAAATGATGCATTGTGTCTTTTCCATCTCTTCTGCCGTTATCACAAAGTAGAAGTCACGTGTGGTACTGGGCCAGACCCCGATCAAAGAACAATACAAGCGTCCTCATTGGATGAGTTTCCTAGAGCTGCCTTAATGAATTGCCACAACTGGGTGGCTTAATGCGTTAAATTCTCTCACAGTTCTAGAGGCCAGAAGTCTGACATCAGGTGTCAGCAGGGCCACGCTCCCTGTTTAGGCTCTGGGGAGAATCTTCTTTGCCTTTCCAGCTTCTGGTGGCATTTGATGTTCCTTGACTGTGGCAGCAGGTCTCCAATGTCTGCTTCCATCTTGACGTGGTCTTCTCTGCACCTTCTATGTCCTCACTCTTCTTATAAGGACACCAGATGTTGAATTTAGAGCCCCCTCAATACGGTACAATCTCGTCTTGACCTTTAACTAACATCTACAAAGACCCTATTTCCAAATGGGGCCACATTCTGAGGCTCCAGGTGGACATTAATTTGAGGGTGGAGGGGATAGTAGTCAACCCACTATGGGAGCATATTGCATATGATTATGTATTCCTAATACTTTATTTTCTATCACTGACTTCAATGGTAGCGGGAAATGTTAATGGTTGTTGTGTGTCTCCCTAAATGGGTGACTTAAAACCTTGAGGTTTGTCAAGACACCTGTCCTCTGCTTCTCCCCCCTTCTCTCCACTTTAGGCTCAGAAGTTCCTAGCAGGTGGCTCTGTTCTGAGAAATGTGTCTTTGGTGTGGTTTAGACTGTGCCATCCTGGTGTTTACAGAAGCATATGCAGTGACTCTGTCTCAGAAGCCCTTTGAGAGTTTGAATGCTATGTACATGTTGACTCTTAAGGAAATTCTCCACACTATGAGTAAATCATTAGTTTATTTCATGTGGAAGTGCTGATTCTAACAGGTATCAAGTATTGGAATTTTTTAATAACAATGAACCCAGATCCTCTCTGCAAGAACTTCAAGAGAGTATAGATAGGCATGTCTCATTTAATTCCGCTTTGCTTTACAAATTGACGGTTGTGGCAACCTGCGTCAAGCAAGTCTGTCGGCGCCATTTTTCCAATAGCATTCTCATTTTGGCATTTTTTTTTAAACTTGTGAGATTAATTTTTTTAATTGAAGTATAGTTGATTTACAATGTTGTGTTAATTTCTGGTGTGTAATGTGGTGATTCAGTTATACATATATATGTTTTCATATTCTTTTTCATTATAGATTATTACAAGGTATTGAATATAGTTCCTTGTGCTGTACAGTAGGAACTTACTGTTTATCTACTTTATATATAGTAGTTTGTATCTGCTAATCCCAAACTCTTAATTTAGCCCTCTCCCCTTTCTTTATACTTTGTTAACGATAAATTTGCTTTCTATGTTTGAGTCTGTTTCTGTTTTGTAAGTAAACTCATTTATATAACTTTTTTAGGTTCCACATATAAGTGATATCGTATGATATTCGTCTTTCTCTGTCTGAGTTACTTCACTTAATATGATAATCTCTAGGTCCATCCACGTTGCTGCAAATGGCATTATTTCACTCTTTTTAATGGCCGAGTAGTAGTCCATTGTGTAAATATACCATGTCTTCTTTATCCAGTCATCTGTTGTTAGGCATTTATGTTGCTTCCATGTCTTGGCTACAGTAAATAATGCTACTATGAACATTGGGGTGTATGTATCTTTTCAAATTAGAGTGTTCTCCAGATACATGCCCAGGAGTGAGATTGCTGGATCATATGGTAAGTCTGTTTTCTAGGGTTTTTTTTCATTTGCTCACTTTGTGTCTCTGTGTCACATTTTGTTAAATATCTTGCAATATTTCAAACCTTCCACCAGCAAAAAGATTATGACTCACTGAAGGCTCAGATGTTAAGTATTTCTAAATTAAGATGTGTATATTGGTTTTTTAGACATAATGCTATTGCACACTTAGTAGACTATAGTATAAACATAACTTTATGTGGACTGGGAAACCAAACAATTTGTATGACTCTCTTTTAATGTGGTGGCCTGGTACCCCGGAGGCTTGTGATGAAGATGGCAGTGCCACCAGGTGGCTCCTCCACCAGTCGGTGGGTGTGTGGTGTCCCGACCATGTCTCCCCTACAGGATTGGACATTGTCTCCCAAACTGGAAAACCGAGGAGAGGAGCCTGGTGTTTCCCCTCTCATCGCCCTGTTCTCCTGGAGCAAAGCCTCTGGCTCCACAATCAAGATGGTAGACCTGTCTTACTTCCAGACCCTTCTGTCCCTAACTGGAGCCCCTTGCCTTCCATTCGGGCACTAACTAAAGGCCTGTTAACCAACCACGGGCTCCCTGGTTATTTTGGGGGGTTGGAGGAGAGACCAGTTTATTGCTTAGAAGCCTAGTATATCCACTGTAGGAAGGGGTTTGAGAGAAGAAATCCCTTCCAAATACCATGGTAGGCTGGTGATTGGGCCCCAAGGGGTTTAGGTGGGGTCAGATGTGCATTTACAGGTACAAGAGAGATGGGCATCTGTCCTGAGACCAGTGCAGCCCCCCTGGTGTGGCCCTCACCGTCCACACTGGAAGAGAAGCCCTGAGTTACAGCGGGGCCAAGGGATGTTACTGGGGGGGTGGGTGCTGGGTGGGGGCCTCACCTGGCTCACAGACCATGTGGCAGAGGCCACAGCTCAGAAACGTGGAGGTCAGGAACGCTCCTGACATTTGTTCTGCACCTCCGTGTGGGACAGGAGGCTGGCAATGTCCCCGGGAGGCACTCCTAGGAAGGTCTCCAAGTAGAACATACAGCCAAAGGGCAGAGGGAGGGACACTGTGGCTTGACAGTCAGTGCTGTCTCTCTCCACTCAAAATCTGGATCGGTGGTTTGACATTGAGGACCCGCAGCTGCTGCTTCTGTAGTTTAAGAGCCTGAGCGTCCCTACGGGTCTGCCCCCAGGTCGGGTTCGTGCTGCGTTTCCTTCGTGCGCTTGTTTCTCACGACTTGCCCACCTGGATGGCGGAGGGGCTCAAGGGAGGAGAGCCGAAAGGGTTGTGGTGGGAAAGAATGAGGATGGGGCAGCAGGCAGCTCTGCCTCCCAAGCCCTCAGTGGCTGAGCAGCCTGTGCTCCCGGGCGCCTTACTCTCCTCTCGGGTCCGCAGGTCCTCCTGTGCCGGGGGAGATGCCTACCTTGCAGGGTCACTGAATGTCTAGTAAGCGAGTGCCCAGGGACGAGTCTGGGACGTGTGAGATGCTTCGTAAACTAAAAGGTAAGCGAACAGACAGACTTCCTGCTAAATCTGACACCCCATAGATATTTCCTTCTGACCCAGGACAAGCTCAGCTTCAAGAATTGCAGCTGTAGGGAAGTTTGGTGGAAAAGAACTTGTGAAATCTGCCCTGGCAGGAAGCACGGAGCTTGGAGACCTGTCTTTGTGCCGCGATCAGGAAGTGTGTGCAGGAAAGAACGTGTAGGGGCTGTTTTCTCTGCACTGACGCCCTGCGAGCTCCCCGTGTCCACTGCCAAACCTCTTCAGGGTCTAAACAAACAAGGTCGAGTGCAGTATATGAAACAGCCATGGGAGGGTCTTTTCATCCTGGATTGAACAATTTCAAACTTTCATCTGATGTTTTTTCAGGGGAAGGGAGGGGGAGGGTCTTAACTCTTAATGAAAAATCAGACCTCAACATCTCCTGTAGAGCCGAGGCCTCTGGTACTGGACCTGGAGCCTTTGAGCTCTGAGAGTTTATTGTAAACATCAGTGTGGCCAAAACCCACAACCGAGTGCTGTTCCTGGGAAGTGAGTGGATGAGTGTGTTTTTTTTTTTAATTCAGCAAATAACATGGCTTCTCTCTGTATCTTTATTTCTCATGGGCTCTGGCTTTGCCAAGACGGTCAGTCTCTTTTATAGATAAATATATGCTTATTTTATTAAAAACAAAAGCCACTTAAATGCAGATGGTACGCTTCCTGCTTGCTAGTCCTCACAGATTCCTTGTTGCAACTGAAGCGGGCGTGTTACTTTGATAGCCGTATGAAATAACCTTAACTCTGCCTGGGGATATTTATAACAAAACATGCAGAATTATTGCACCATAAAGCCTGCTTCACTGATTCTTGCTGATTAAAAACTTTTTTTTAAAGACTAATGTAATAAAAACCAAAGACCCAACAGCTGGAGCTCTGAAGACAGCCCAATTGCAGCCACGGCAACTCCCCCTCTGCCCTTTGATTCAAACCCTGCGCCCAGAGCAGCCAGGCCTGCTCCGTGGCCCCTTCCCAGAGGCGCTTCATGCATCACCGACCTTCCCGCCCCAAGCCCAGGCAAGGGATGAATGGCCTTGGGAGGGACGGGCTTGTCTTTCTGCCACGCTGCAGGCCAGAGCCAAGTTTGGCTTCAGGAAAAACTAAAGCAGAGTAATCTCTGGTATTAAGCAAGGCCAACCCTGTCCCCTGGCAGACAAGCCAAACAGGACAGAGGCATTTCTAATTGATGCTAGAACCTTGCAGGGATAAGAAGTTGGCAGGAACTGACATAACCCTTTATTCCTCCTTCCAAGGTGCCCATTTACCGGGCATATCCTCTAGGGCACTGTGAAATCAGATCCATGAGTGGGGTTTTTTCCCTTGGCTGTTGGCCAGAATCAGACTGGTTTCGTCAGTCTCTGCGTGCGGACGTGGTGTGTGTTAATTGGTGCATTCAGTGTTAATCCGCATTTTCTTTAGGTGCTACCAGGAGCTTTCCCATAACCTCTACCACCACCACCCTCTTCTCTTTTCTCACATCCCCTCTTCCTTCTTCAACCCCTCCCCTGGCCACACACGTGCTCACACAGACTTAACACTTCATCCGTCAGAGTCAGAGGTTTCCCTAAATCTAGCGCGGTTGGAAAATCTGTTAACAGAAAAAAGCATTTTCATATTCCTAACAGGTGACCAAAGAGAATTACAGCACATTCCTCCTAAGCCCCGCTGTCTGGGAGCTCGGGCTGAGAAGGAACTGCTGCTCTGTTAGAGGCGCCTCTGACCGCCGATCGCCGATCCTGGGTGACCCTCACCGCTTTTAATGAGACTGAATGGAATGAAAAGACTCATGAGCCAGGGAACACCCATGCGCCCCACACTCACTTAGAATACAAGCCTGTTGCTCTTACCTCTAGGTCTCCTGTGCACCCTCCTGATCCATCTCCTTCTCCCTCCCCTTGGAAGTGGTTCATCACCCTAAGTTGTGCGTTCATCAGTCCCTCTGATGTTGTTGTTTTTTTTTTTTAACATTTTCATGTATATTGAGTATCTCTCCCTAGAATATTCAGTTTGTAAGTCTCTGGACTTCATACGATGGAATGATATTCTGCACCTTGCTTCTGTCTGGTAACATCAGGCTCCTTGTGCAGTGTCGCTGCCACGCTGAGTACCATTGCGTGGCGATACTGATTCTGATGGACATTTAGACTGTTTTCAGGATTTTACTATTTCAAACTTCCCTGCTGTGCTATGTACATTCTAGGTATGTCTCCTTATTCAAGACTTGCTCTAGAAGCAAAATGACTGGTTCTAGAATGTGTTCATCTTCAATTCTCCAACGTGGCCGGGTCAGTTTCCACTCTGCTCCAGGGTAGTGAGTGTACCGTTTGTTTCCTTACCAACACTTGACATTGTCTTTTACCTGTGCCAATCCAGTGAGCAGAAAGTGGTAGCTCACTGTGGTTGCGATTTGAATTCCCTTCTTGGTTAATGAGGATGGGTATCTTTTAATATGCACATTTGCCATTGTGACGCTCCTATTCAAATATTTTGCCAATTTTTCTTAATGAATTTATAGAGATTCTTCATGTATTTTGGATTTGACCAGTCCTTAGTCAGTTATGTGTATTGCAGATACATACCCCCAATTTTGGCTTATTATTTCACTCTCTTTGTGGTGCCTTTTGATGAATAGAAGTTATTAATTTTAACATAGTTAAGTTCTCTCATCTTTCCCTTTAGAATTTGTATAATTGTGTCTAGTTTCAGGAATCCTTTCCTACCACATACAAGTTGATAAACATAGTCCTCTAAGTTGTTTTTTCAAAGTGTTGTAGTTTTATCTTTTGCACTTAGCTCTTTCTTTAGCCGAGCTTAAATTGATTTATTTTTTAATTATGTGAGTTCAGGGTCCAATTAAAACTTTCCCTCCATATGGGTAAGCCATATTCCACCAGTTTACTGATTAGTCCGTTCTTTCCATTGATCTGTAATGCAGCCAATTTCGTATCAATATTGGTCTCTTTGAGGCTCTCAGTTCTGTTGGTCAGTTTGTCTATCTCTAACACCATACTGTTTTATTTACTATGGCTTAAAATAAATGCTGATACCTTATGATGCCAGTTCCACACTCCTCCTCCCCCGTTCTTCTTCAAGACTGTCTTGGCTGCTACGCTGTTCTTGTCCCTTCACACTTCCATATAAATTTTAGAATCAGCTCATCAAGTTCTACAAAAACTCCATTGGTATTCGAGTAGAACTGAACTCAGTCTGTAGATGGATTTGGGGGAAATTGGTGTCTTTATCGATTAAAAAAATGTTATACTACTGTAAATTGTACTTTTTAAACAGTTTCTAGCATTATTTGTTGATAGATGAAAATGAAATTGATCTTTGTATATTGATTTTATATCCATCCAACCTCTTTACTAAAATTCCATCAATACTAATAATCTTTCTGGTAGATTTTTTAGGATTGTTTTTGAAGACAGCGCGTCATATGCAAATAACAACAGATTTGTTTTTTCCTTTGTGATCTTTACACTTCTTATTTCTTTTTCTTGCCTCCTGTTGGCTTGAATCTCTAGTACAAAGTGAATTAGAAGTAGTAAAGTGTGGACACGTTTATTTGTCTCGTACCTGATATTAAAAGACACACATGTGGTGTTTCACCACATGATGATGTCTGTAGAGTGGTATCTAGGCTGAAGAAGTTCCTTTACGCACTTTGGTTGTTAAGAGTTTTTTGTTTTTTTAAATCATGAGTAGTACTTCAACAGATACTTTTTTTGCTTTAATTGAGAAGATAAGATGACTTTACTCCTTTAATCTGTTGATGGAGTAAATTATATTAATTGATTTTCTTTTTTTTAATTGATTTTCTAACGTTTATGACCAATTAGGTCATAAGTGATTTTATGCAGTGCTGGAGTTTGTTAGTGTTTCTGGTTATTTCTTGTTGCAGAACAGACTACCTCAAAACTCAGTTGATTAAAACAATATCCATTTTATTTTATCTATAATTTTGCTGGTCAAGAATTTAGGCAAGACTCAGCTCAGGGATTTTCCTGTTTCTGTATGGACTCCTTGAGGTCACCTGGTGGAATTAACCTGGCAGATGGGCTGGTCAGGCGGGTCTAAGGCAGCCTCATTCATACGTCTGGTGCCTTGACAGAGATGGCTGAAAAATTACTCATCTGGGATTGTCAGTCACAGCGCCTTCATGTTGCCTCGGTAGCTGGCACTCGCAGGCTAGTCTTACTCCTTACGTGGCTGCTCAAGGCTCCTAGAGGACATTTCTAAGAGACTAAGGCAGAAGCTACGAGCTTCTTCTCACCAGCCTAGGAGGTCATGCCGTAGCACATTCTATTGATGAAGCACTTTTCTAGAGCCAACCTAGATTCAAGGGGGAAAGAGTTAGACTCTACCTCTTAGTGGGAGAAGTAGCAAAAAAAAAAAAAGGTGCAGTCATCTTTAATCTGCCATTGTTAACTAGCAGTTTATTATTTTTACATCTATATTTCATAAATGAGATTGCAGTTTTCCTGTTAACTATGCTTACCTGTTTTTGATGCCAAAGTTATGCCAGCCTCATTAAAATGAGATGGTGAGCCTTACCTATTTTTCTCTATGATAAAATAATCTAAAACTAGTTTCATTTCTTGAATGTTGGTAGAATTAGCTGGTAAAATCATTTGAGCCTTTCTTTTTGGAAAAATTTTCAAATATTGTTTTGATTTATTTAATGGTTACAAGACTATTTGAGTTTGCTATTTTTTTCCTTGAGTTAGTTATATTTATCTAGTAGTTTTTCATTTCATGTATGTTTTCAAACTTTTTGGCATGAATTTGTTTATGATAATCTCTTAAATCTTTGCGGTATCTGCGACATCAATAATTATGCCTCATTTTTCATTTCTGATATTGTTATCTGTGCTGCTCTTTTTGTCTTGATTGATCTTGCCAGAAATGTATAAATTTTATCAGTTTTGCCCCAAAACCAGCTTTTGTCTCTTTTGATTCTCTCTATACTTTTGTCCTCTATTTCATTAATTTCTTATCTCTTTTATCTTTCTTTGGGTTCATTCTATTCTTTTTCTATCTTCTTAGGTTGTATGCTTAGCTCATTACCTCTATTATAAATTATGTATTTTAGTGCCTTTGAGTTATAAGCATAGTTTAAAATTTCTAACCATTAGGAAGTTATCTTTTTGTTATTGATTATCATTTAACTACATTGTAGTCAGACAGTGTGGTCTGTGTGATACTAACACTTTAAAATCTATAGTGTGTTATCACTGAAAATAATTTATGTTTTGTAGTTGGTATAGTTTTCTACAAATATATATTGGATCAATCTTATGGTGCTGTTCCAATCTTCTGTATTTGTACAGGGTTCTTTGCTGTTTTGTTTTATTTTTTGTTGTTGTTTTGTTTTGCTTTGTATTCTTGGTGTCTCAATTGCTGGGACAGGTGTAATAAATGTTCCGACCCTAAGAGTGGATTTATTTATCTCCCCTGTAAGTATCAACATTTTTTCTTTTATATATTTAGAAGCTATATTTTTAAGTGTTATACATGTCAAAAGTTGCTCCATTTTCCCAGTAAACTTAAACTTTAATCACAATATAGTGATTCTGTTTATTTCTAGTAGTGCTTCTTGTCTCGGTGTCTATTTTGTGTGCTATTAATTTAGGCACCTCAACTTTTTTGATTAGCATTTTCCTGGACTATCATTCTCAGTCCTTTTTACTTTCACCTTTTATGTTCCTGTGTTTTAAATGCGTTACCTATAAACAGCATATAGACAGATTTTTTTAAACTGAGATTTTACCAGTTTTTTTATTGATTGTGATTACTGATTATATTTGCCATTTTATTAAAAACTTTCTATTTGTCTTAACTTCATTTCTTTTTCTCTCCTTACCTGGCTTCTTTTATCTTTTTAATATTTATTCCTTATTTTAACTTTTTTATTACAAAAAAATTTTAAACACATACAGAACTGGAGAAACCACTTCTCAGCTTTACTGAAGATCAATAAACTTCTTCTGTCCTCTATATTTTCCACAACCCAACATTAAATTGTTTTTAAGCAAAACAAAGCCATCATATGACTTCATTCATACATTCCTCAGTGTGTACCTATAATATTTAAGAGGTCTTTTATAAAACAAAACCACATTATCATTTCACATAATAAAAAAAGTAATTCTTTAATATCATTAAATATCCAGTTAGTGTTCAAATTTTCCTAATTGTCTCACATACACAATTTTTTTTAACTGTTGGTATCTTTGAATTGGATCCAATAAGGCCCACCTGCTTCTTTCTTCTTTTAGAGTAAAAATTATTTCTACCTCATTTTCCCCTTTCTATTCCCCTTACCTGAAAATGATACACTTTTTTTTTTCATTTTTTCTTATTCTATCACCAGAGTCTAAGGCTCATCAGTATTTTTTCTCTCTTTCTGAACAGTATATGATTTGGGGGGCACTTTAACTCCTATCAACAAACCCTTCCTCTAATTTCAGATTATATGCTATAATGTTTTATATTTTGATTCGCTAATTCTCTGCTCAGTTATATCCAATCTGCTGTTAAACTCAACTACTGAGTTTCACATCATAAACATTTTAATTTCTTGAAGATTTTAAAAATTCTTTTTCAAATATGGCTGCATATAGTCTCTTGTCTTTACTCGTGTTTTAAATTCCTTATTTTGTCTTTTAAGATGTATATTCTGTGTCTCATAATTCCACGGGTCTGATTCTCCTGTGTGCGTGTTTTTCTCCAGCTTGCACTCACTCGTGTTTTGTTTCCTTACGTATTTTGTGACTCTTGACTGTGAGCTGACTTCTGTGGGAATTCTTTGCAACTTGATTGAAGAGTTTCTCTTGGGAAGATTAGTATCTGGGGCACCTCCTGTCATAGACACCTGTAAACTAAATATTCAACTTAAAGTTTTTCCTTCCTCCTCAGTTCAAGGTTCACAGAGTTCCTTGCACCTCCTCGGAGGAGGAAATAGATGAGCCTATTTCTCACTCACTCGTACAAGGAAGATAAAACCCATTGGGGTTCTAACTTTATGTAGGGGGTGTTCTACTAGACTCCGCGCCTTGATTGGACCTGTTTCCTTCCCCCAACAAGGCTGTGAAAAACAAAATTTTAGTTCACTGTCACCACAAATGTCATCAAGGAGAAAGCTGGCTTCGGAATTCTGCTTGTCTCTCTGGTTTTTCACTTGTTTTCAGTCTCCTGCCATTTTTCTGGCCAGACTCAACAATGCTTGTCATAGACCAGCATTGTTCATTGTTTTTCATGGGAGGATGGGTCAGCACATCTTCTCCATCACGCCCTAGAAGCAGAAGTCCTTCCAATGGTTCCTACTCCAGTTCCTACTCCCAGAGCGCTGGTTCTTGTTAGACAAATTTTGGGGAGTTTCCAACTTGAATCAAGCAAGTCCCCCTGGCGGCTTTGCAGTCCGTGTCTCCATCTCTTTCAGATGCACCTTCTCCTCTGCACCTAGACACCAGACCCTCAGAGGCACCTCTGCTTGCTTACACTACAAAGTACAGGGAGACCATCAGGTATGAGTTCTCTCATACTCTGTCCTCGCCGCTTTTCCTCTTTATCCTGTTAATCCTCCCTACTTATTCTTCTTTTAAGTCCCATTTGGAAAAGTCCCTATTTCCAAGGCCAGCTCCTCTCTTCTTGCCATGAATTCCATCTTTGCAGTTGGTACTTCTCCCTCCTCACACGCTTCTGTTGCATCTTTGCCCGTCATCCTGGTGCTAATTTTACAAGGCTGAATATGGTACTTTCTCTTCTGTGATGCCTTTTGAAGTGTCCTTTCCTTTTCATCCCACACTTCCTCTCTGCACTCCAGTAGCAGTTTATTGCCAACATGAACAAAGGACTGAACTCTGTCCTGCAGTATTACTGTGTGTGTAACAGTCATCTCTCCTGCTAAATTGTGGGCTCCTTAGAGAAAGCACTGTTTTTCATTTTATTATGATTTCTTACTGTGCTTTGCACATGGTGGCTCATTGTCAGTTAACACATGAATTCCTCCTTGTCTTTTCTAGAAATCAGCCTTTCCAATTAGCTCTTTTCCTTACTCATTCTCCATCTTCACTAGACCCCTCCCTTCTCTAGTCAGACACATGCAAGTATTTGACTTTGAAGGGAAAGAAAATTATCTTCACTTGGTCCTGCTGTTCCCTTTTTTTAATCTTTTTTCCTTCTAAATATCTCAAACATATGGTCTATGACTTCTATCTTCTTCCTTTGCCCTGAGTCTTTCTCAACCATCTGTAATCTAACCTCCACCCTCAGCGCTTGATTGCGATTACACTCTTAAAAATGAAATTGTTCCTTCTATTACCAGCACCTCCTCTTGTCCGCGACTCTGAGCACTCCTGCTGGGAAAGCATCCTCTGCCCGGGTGACCCTGCAGGGCCTGGTGCCCCTCCTGCCCCGTGACGGCTCCACCCAAGCCTCTTCTCAGTCCACAGCATACCCGTCTGGACTGAGGGCTCCCCTGCCTTCATGACTGTAGCCTTGATTAATGGGGCTTCTTTTCGCACCCTCCATCTAATCTCTTCTAAATCTAAAATCTTACATCCCTAAATTCTCTGAAGCATTTTCATTTAGTGTCCCAATGCTCAAGATGGCTGACTGTCTTTCCTAAATTTTTAACATTCATCTCTTCCATCACCTCCTGGGTCATTTAGATTAAAAAATCTCCATGTAGTTTGGTTCCTCCCACTTTCTCACGCCTCTCTCCCTTGCCTCCTGTTAGGCTGGCTCAGCCTTCACAGCATCCCTGTCCCTTCCGCCTGCCATTACTCTGGTTTAGGGTCTCATCCCCGGATCAGTGTGCCACGTTCTGTTATCGGCCTCTTTCCTTTCTCAGCCAACTTGCCTCGTGTCCCAGGAATTTCCCTTGGGATATGGTGAAAGGCTCTGGAAACAGAGTGTGGATTTTAGAATCAGATGAGCCAGGATCTGAACCCCAGCTCCACTGCTTACTGGGTGGGGAGTGTCAGTTTCCTCAACTGCTACGAGAGTTGGATTTTAGGGAGTTTTAAGTGAGATGATATAAAAAGGTAACTTCCATATTCAACGAATCAGTCTGAGCAGTTAAGTAACCTTCCCAAGGTCACAGTCTATAAAGCAGAGCACATCTGTGAAAAGATTTTTCACACATCTCACAGGTCAAGGTGAATTAAGCCTCTAATTGGCTTGTATTAATGAGCTCATATTCCTAATGTCTAGAAACAAATTCTAGATTCATCTGGTTCTTCAGGCTCCAAGAGAAGCACTGACTGTGACGGGACTGGAGCAGGTCCAAACTGATGTCAGGGGCCGGGACCTTACAGACAGGGCCGTGCGGGGTTGGCGTGGAGGCCAGCACGTGCAGACGCGGGGAGGAGGGCACGGCGAGGAGAGGGAAGATCGTGTCCAAAGGACCCCTGCCCAGCACGACTGTCCCTGGAAAATGAGAAAGGATGTGGAGCTCATTGTGTGTTTTTACGATGTTCAGCGTATTTAATCCTTTTCTGCCTACGGCGGTTCACTCTTCACAGGGGTCTTGGGGATTTGGCCAATTGTGAGAATGTCTGTGGTGATATTAAAGCTCACTGTATGAGGTTGGCAGCCATTACTTTCAAACCATAAATTTCATCCTTTAAAACAATGAGAATGACCGCTTTGAAAAAGTCCATTTGATGATGGAAAGTACAGTCATAGGAAACACAAAAACAAAACTCAGGGTCCCCACTTCTGTCTCAGTCCTGGCTCTGACTGGGGTCAGGCGTCCACGCCATGTGAGGGGCTGGAGTCTCCCCGCCAGGAGCCTCTGTGATGGACACTGTGGTGGAGCCACGAAAACACCCAGGAACATAATCTTAGAAAGAATGGAGGGAGGAAGGAAGAGGAAAGCACCTCGGTCCATGACAACCCCCTCTTCTTGTCTACTTGGGGTCATACGTCTGGTCTTCAACACGGAGGCAGCGTGGCCTCGACTTACTCTCCCTCCCCTGTGTCGGGGAGCTGTGTCTTCTCCCTTCTGCTTCACACTCTTAGACCAGTGGCTCCAGGGAGCCGTTCACTCAGAACTCCTCAAATATAAGCGTTTTGTGCTAAATGCTGCATGTTATTCTCTCCTGGAGATTCAGTGACCATCAGCAGTGGAATTAAGACCCTTCTGTTGCAAATAGTCTTTGGGGCCAGGGCGATAGTCCTTGGGTTGTTCCCAGGGCCCACGGCAGGCCCTGGAGGAGGGCAGCTTGAGGAGTTACAGAAACTCTCACCTCTCCGGGGATGGCTGTGTGTCCGTGGGTTTTTGGCGGGAGCTCACTAGTGAGCTGGGGAGGACACACTGGAGGAGGGAGCAGAGTCTCTTTCCAGCCTGCTCACAACCATAAGCTCTTGGTTGCTCCTCTCTAAGACCCCTTTAAATAATTTGCTTCCCTGTGTTTTCCTCTCTCTGATAGAAGGAGGAAATCCACTTTCCTGTGCTGATGGATACTCTGCTGCTAGTTTAAACACGTAAAGTATGGTATAGGGACGGAAAAACTTGAAACAGTGTTTTGGGAAACAGCTTGCTTTATTATGGCAACTGAAGCCACTGGCTGGTGTGCGGTGGGCATGGGGCAGCAGGGATGGGGAGTATGCTCAGGAGAAGCACTGGGAGTACCCCCGCCCCCGCACCATGGACATTGTCAGAGGCCAGAGGTCACAGATAAAATCCAGGGCAGAGGGTTCACAGGGGAAACTGGTGCCTCTGGATGGGCATCCCACAGTGGTTATTACAGGGCAGTGAGGACAGTAATTTTGTGAAAACTCAGCCTTCCATCCAGACTGGTTCTAACTGCTCGAATTCTCTGAACCCTCTGGATTGAAGATATTTACTTTGGGGAGCTGAGCAGAAGTCCCAACAGTCAGTCAACATTTATTAGACTCTCACCGTCTGCAAGCGTGTCCACCTTCCCACTTCACACTCGCAGCACCGCTGGGACTTGTGGCAGCAGAGTATTTTATACCCATTTTACAGATGAGGAAATTGAGGCTTAGCAGGGCCGCATCACACCCTCCATGAAGCTGGGTAAGAAGCCTGGGCTCCCACTCTGCACGTTCCACTTCAGGGGACAGGTTGGAGTCTTGTGTGGAAAACTCACATTCCAGGCAGAACTTCAAGCACTAGAGAAATAAGAACCTAAGAAATCACATCCACGTTGGAAAGCTTGCTGCCTTTCACGCCATCCGTCCCCTCAGAGAGGGTCTGGCTGGGTCTCTTCTCAGCGGGTGAGAACAGGCAGAGCCTTCTGTCCACAGGGCTTCCTTCTGTGGGACACGGAGTCTGACCCTGAGCCCAAATGGGATTCTGAGATCACCCGGGGCCTGTCCTTGCTGGATGAACCCAGGGCTCGAGGGCAAACGGGAAGTAGGAGGGTCCTCCCCAACCCTGTGACAATGCAATTTCTTTTTTTCTCTCCAACACTACCTTCTCCTAGGGATGCAGTGGGAGAAATTCTCAGGGAGTTCCAGAGGAGTTTGGCTAACTGCTGTAACATATGGAGAAGGGGACTGCGGCTGCCAGCACTTAAACCTTCGATGTGGCAGTGCTGTTTTCAAGGCAGCACTGGCTTCTGACTCCAGCAGCGAGCTGCAGGCCGGCCGCGGGGAAGCCCGAATGATTTACTCCAGCTGCAGCGCAGGCCCGACCGGCTGGAGAAGAGAGAGTCTGGAAAAGTTGTCTCTGAAGTAAGTTGCTTATATGCCATTAAAGACACAAGTTGAATAACTTGTCTTTAGTGGCATATAACATTAAAAAATTTGTCAATATCCCATAAAAGATTTAAAAAATATTTTAAAATCTTGTGTTTGAAGAAAAACCTCAAGTAGACCTTGGAGATATGCAGGTTTGGTTCCCAACCACTGCAATAAAGAGAATATTGCAATAAAGTGAGTCACACAATTTTTTTTGGTTTCCCAGTGCATAAAAAGTTACGATGACACGATAGTCTATTAAGTGTGCAATAGCATTAAGTCTGAAAAACAAAGTACATGCCTTAATTAAAAATACTTTATGGTTAAGAAATTCTGACCAGCATCTGACAACACAGGGTTGTCACAAACCTTTAATTTGAAAAAAACAAAAAGCCTGACATCTGTGAAGCGTAATAAAATGGAGCTGTGCCTGTAAAATAGCAGTAACGCGACGATACAAGCACAGGGCCTTTCCAGGCCGAGACTGGAAACTGCCATCTGCTGGGGACGGGTTCATCCCCTAAACCACACCCACAGCTGGCTGCCCCGGCCTGTGGCCTAGATGGTCACACAGGGCCTGCGCTCAAGACCCTGAACTTGGTGCAGTGCCCTCCTGCTGCCATCCTGAAATTCCGAACACTCGTTCAGCAAGGGGCCCTGTGTCTTCATTTTGCGCTGGGGCCCTGAGCTATGTGGCCGTGCCTGCCTCACTGGTTCCCTGTCCCTGCAGAATGAAGTCCTGACCTGTAAGCTCCCCGGGCCCAGCCCTGCACACTTCCCGGCCCTCCCTTCTGCTCTCTGCTCCGGGCTCAGGGCGGCTCTTCCCAGGCTCGGCTCCTCTGCACTCCCCGCACGGGCTCTCGCCTCTGGCTGTGCTGGGCTGACCCTGGCCTGGGAGGCTTCTCCCTCCTCCACCTCCTCGGGCAGTGTCCTCTTCTCCTTCCTCCCTCCTTGAGCATCCCTCCTCCTGCCACTGGTCCATCTCGGATGCTCACATCCCTGTGCAATCATCCGCCACACCCTCCGTGTTACACCTGCATCCTGTGTGTCTGCCCCTCCACCCAGTGAGCCCCTCCAGGCAGGCACTGGGCCCAGCATCCATCCCCAGCCCCAAACGTCAGAGGCGGGGTGTGGCACGAGGCAGGGCCAACTTCTCCACTAGGTACAGCACACACAGGGCCTGGGGCCCAGCAAAATGTTTTAATTTCTTTTAAAAACAGAAGAATGACTATGATAATAATAAATATATAATATTAATATATAAATCCAGCCTGGATTATATTTGTCTTCATGCCAATACAGTCATAAAATATAATTTTTCCTGTTTTTTTTTTTTAATAGAGGAAGGGGCCCACAGAGGTAAAGGTGCCTTGGATCCCAAAAGGCCCAGCATGGCCCTGTGTGTTTGGCATTACCTGTATTATCAGATGCCCCATAACTTCTGTCCTCAGGTTCCAGCAGCAGCAAGAGAGTAAGCCAGACAATTCTGAAGGTTTGTTAAGAGTGGGTGGGAAACGTGCTCTGAGATCCCCCTGCCCCCAGGCAGCCTAAGAGAACAGTGCGCTGTGATCACGGCTTTAGGGGGGGAGGCTGCCGTGACTGCCGATCCGTCAAGGGCGCAGGCTGGCACCGCTCCTCCGGGCAGGCCCTCCTGGTGAGGCGTGGAGCAGGGCGCACTCTGCCTGTTCTCCCTCCACGGGATGAAGGCCCTCTGGTATCCTGGGGACCCAGGCAGCCCCCAGGAGTCTTTGCTGGAGTGGATGCTGGTCATGAAAGCTTAATTCTTGCGTTTATTTTTTTTCAGGAAATTCCTTTTAACTCCTGGCTTAATGGAATAGTGAGAAGCAAGTGATGAACAACAAAGGTTCTTCATGCCTCACGGGTAAATTCATTACCTCCTCTGTGTCTGAGGGCACTAGGAGCCTTGGGACAAATGCCTGTAGGGTGAGTCACAAAACTCCCCTGAGGTCAAGCACCCAGAACTGACAGTGCAGTGGGCTTGTGGGGGCACCCTTGTGTCACTGCGGGGGCCCAGGATGAGCACTAGGGCAATCTGGATCAAGGTACCAGCACCAGTGTTTCTAGCTGTGAGTGGGGCAGTGCCCTTCCCAAGCCATGATGGTATGCCAGGTTCTGGGCAAAAGACTACAAGCACTTCCCAGTTCAGCCTCACCACAGTGCTCTCAGGGAGGTACCATTGCACCCATTTCACAGAAGAGGAAACTGAGGTATAGAGGGGATATAGAGAAACAAGATGAATTGTTCAGTGGATGACCCTCAAGGTGTCTGGCAACAGGGTCTCTGGGACAGAGGTGGGAGGGCTGGCCATGGTCTTGACTTGCTCACTGTCTCCAGATCCTGGGCACTGGCACTCCAGCACCTCTTTGAACAGACCTGTCTATGCTCAGACTTCTGAGTACCCTGACACGATTTGTCCCTCACCCTTCAAGATTGATTTTATGGCTGTTAGAAAGAGAGCTTTTGTCCCCTGGAGCACAAGCATGGTGCTCCTGCAGGGGGAACAGCACCCAGGCCCCAGCTGCCCCTTCTCCCCGTGAGTTCCAGCATCCCCAGTGACCAGCGCAGCTGCCTGTGTCCGTTAGCATAACCGAGGTCACACAGCTGGCCAGAGGCTGAGCCAGGACTTACACTTCACTGAGTGAGTCTAGAACCTGTGCTCTGTGCGGGAGGGTACAGCTCAGTGGTGGAGTGTGTGCTTAGTGTGCACGAGGGCCTACGTTCAATCCCCACTTCCTCCATTAAAAAAAATGAATAAATAAACCTAATTACCTCCCCCCACAACCAGAAACACACCCAGTTATTAGAACCTGTGTGCTGAACCACTGCTTTCTACTGAAGTCTTTCTGCTTAAGTGCTGTTTCTTCATCAGAAACAGCCTAAGTAAACCTTGCCCTGGCTTTCTCCCCAGGTGTCTGGGAAGGTCAGAAGAGCTGATGCAGGCAAAAGCACTTGGTAAGTTGAAAGTGCTATGCTTCTTGGCTTAATACCCCCCCCATCACTCACCCCCTTCACCTTCAAATTCCTTAGTCAACGGCTGACTTTGTTGTCTTGATTTGGGGCAGAAACGATTTCTGATAAGCAAAATTACTGTCACGTGCAAGGTCAAAGCTCTCTCGGTGGCTATATTTCAGGATGGTGTGGTGACAGGAGGATGGCAGGCCGATGTCAGGATGTCTGACTTCTGGTCTCGGTCATGTCATTGTCCTCATTTTCCACCTTTAAATGTGGGCGCCATCCTTTCATTCTCGAACACTCTGCTATGACCAGACTCTCTTAGACACTGGGGACAGGAAGAAACTCTCACTTCTGGCCTTGAAGAGGTGCAGCCTAGTCTTCCCGGCTGTGTTTTGACTGTAGATCATACTGTTGTTTGCAGCTGTGTGCTGCCCTTCTTGTGAGAGGACTGTTTTCCTCTGTCTCAGTAACGTTGACTTGGGCGGGTGACTTCCACTGGCCACCGAGATGTGAGTGACAGTGGCATGTGGACTTGTGAGCACGTCTCCACCGCTCCTTTGGTTCTTCTTCCTCTGTGATGATACCCGCTTGCCCCAGAGAGGGCTGCACCCGCAGCCTTGGTTCTGGAATGGAAGCAAAGCTGTAGTTGACTCAGAGAAGACGTGAAGTGTGAGCGAGAAAAAAACCTGTTGTTGTTGTTGTAAGACTCAGATTTGGGGGGACATTGGTTCTGCAGCCTAGCCCAGCAAAAGCTGAGTGATTCAGAAGGAAAGAAGTGGGCTCTACTTTTCTGCTCCCTTGTTTTATCCGTTTGGTGATAAACACAGTAATCCTCATGACTAAATTGATAGATTTCATGTAGCGTAAAAACTTGGTTCATTCCTTTCTTGTCTTGTGAGCCTTGGGGTCTAGGCAGCCACGGAGGAAGTCCACCGCCCACTTGCCTACGGCCCTGGTGGCCCTTGGGTCCCAGACTTGAGCATTTCTGTGCCACTGTTTCTGGTGAGTGGTTGGTTCTTTGTGTCGAAATTGCCCTGAGCTGCTTCCCTGCCCACGTGTGTAAAAGGCAGGATCCTGGGGTGGTTTGTCCTTCGTGTTGAGTTAGGAGTTCACACTGGAAAGAAGCTCTCTGTTAGACAATCGTGAACGGGGTGCAGAGGAGGCTGCTGCCTGTCTGCTTTCCTGAGTTCCATCAGAATCCACCCCTGACAGGTGCCCTGAGTCCCTTCTCCCTTTTGTCTCTAATTTCTTCTGTTTACTCGTGGTTACTCTTTTTCTTTCCCGTTGCATGGAACTGGAGGCGCAGAGCCAGCCCCTGCAGACGGTCCGACTTGGAAGACAGAGTTTCTTCGTGCTAGTACTGAGCACCTCCCACAGCCTCACGTCCCCGTAGGATGGCACTACCCAAGGCCCGCCCTGCCTGCCCCCTTCCCTCCCTCTTTCACTCCTTCATCCTTTCTTTCTTCCAGCAAATAGACATTGAGCCCCAGGGATATTCCAAGTCACCACTGTAGGCCCTGGAGAGGCTTCAGTGAATGAAACAGATCAGGAGGTTCCTCCCAACAGCTGGGGGAGTGGGTTGGAATGTCGTTCTTTTATGCAGGAACCTGCAATATTGGTATGATCCCATTATTTTTTCAGTTATTGTAAATGCAGACCTCTGGGTAGAGGTAAGACTGACGGATGAGCAGATGAAGGCAGGACTGGGAACAGAAGGTCACTAACAGTCTCTCCTGGAAAATCTCTCTGTAGGTTTATCAGGCTGGGCCTTGCTATCTTCTAAAGGTTGGAGCTAGGATGGGGATAAGAGACCGTTAAGTCCAGCGCTCTGCGGAATTTCTACCCAGGGGCCCTAGAGGGAGGGCAGCGCAAATCACTGTGCCTGAATGAGACAGACTTAGCGTGAAGCTGCCAGATAGAAGGGAGGTGTCTTTGAAATATCTTTTGTGATTTAAACATTAATCTAACTTTTTGCATGCTTTTTATATCATAGCTATTTTTTTCATATAAAAATTATCCTCCCAAGACTATATATTGTATGATAACACTTACATGCAATGCCCAGAATAGGCAAATCTCTGGAGACAGAAAGTAGATTAGTGGTCGCCTAGGGCTTCAAGGGCCGGGGAACAGGGGAGGAGACAGCTAAATGGTGCAGGCTTTCTTTTTAGGGTGATGGAAATGATCTAAAATTGATTGTGTGATGGTTGCACATTCCGTGAATATTTAAAAAAAACCACATTGAATCATGTACTTTAAATGGGTATGTTGTATGTGATATGAATTATAGCTCATAAAGCTGTTAAAAAAATTGTCCCCCCCAATCTTCATGTAAAGTTGGCATTCTGGTAAGTTGAGTAACGTGTACGTTTCCACCATTGAGTAAGCTGGGGTTAAATGCATCCATTTGAGAAGGGAGATTCTGGTCTAACCTTACCGGTTACAGATTTATAGAAGCCTGAGGAGGAGATGGGACTTGCCCAAGGCCTCCAGAGTAGGGAGCAAAGCCAGGCTTCTGAGTCCCAGTCCAGGGCCACAGGGGAAGCCTCCGAATGTGCTTTGCGCTCAGCTTGGCATCCACCTTGTTTCACTTCCCTGCATCATCTACTTTCTGAGTCGGTTCAGCCACATATGGTCCCTGGTCTGTGTGTTTAGCCCTCTTCTCTTGGCTGTCTCTGGCTTTCCATGTCCTGCATGTTCCCAAAACAAGTGGCTAAACCTGCGGACCCCTCACCCTCACCTTCCGCAGGGGCTGGGTGGCCGTGGCGGGTGGAGGAGGGGCCCCACCCGTTCTTGCCAAGGGCGCCACTGAGCCAAAGGCCGGCTCTGCCTTCAGAAGCTGTGGGAGGAAGAGCCACTGTCTGTTTAATCATGAAAGAACCAGCAGTATCTGGATGGAATCTCAGCCAGGACACTTTCATCCTAACCTGTCCAGCGTTAGGCAAGCTGTGAACATGAGCTGCTGCCATCAGAGGTGAGGAGGGCTTGTGTGTTACCTACAGCCCCCACGCCGGCCTTCTCCACATCACCCGTGCCCAGGGACCCACCAGGGTGTCCAGAGCGAGGCCCCTCCCTGCCAGTGAGGGGCAAGCTCATAGTGTCTCTGGTGACCTTGGGGTCTGCCTTCCACTTGGCTCTGTAGAGTTCCTGCATCCGTTTGTTCTTGAGATCTTTACAAAGGTCTTGTGACATAGGCAAGGCAGATATCATTTACCTTCCTTTTTCAGATATGGAAACCAAGGCTTAATGCAAGTTATTTGCCCAAGGCTTTTAAGCCAAACAAGTGAGGGAGCTGGGTCTGCTCCAGACTGCGAGACCAGGCTATTTCCACCACACCCCAAGCCCAGCTCAGCAGCAGCCATGGGGAATAGTGCAAAAAGTGGCCCATGGCCTTAGAGGGACAGTGTGAACATTCATCATCAAGCATTTGAAGACCAGCTCCAGAATCGTTTCGTTTTAAATCCATGCCCAGGGCTGAAATTAGACTTAGAAGATGTGAGAGACAGCAGTCCTCAGTGTACTCAGAAGTTATCTCCTCACAACTAACTGTCCCCTCCTCCCTTTCAGGCATGTGAGAGGTCAGGAATGAGCGGTCGTCGGCAGGGATGACAGTGTGAAAGAGTTCACATGGACAGTTTAATGCCCAAGTGTCCAGCAGATGAGCGACCGGCCCTGGTCACTCCAACAGGGAGCTAGTCCTTACAGAGCCCAGAGAAGGAAACGTTTGAAGGAAGTCTGGGGTCTGGAATGAGGGGGTCAGGACATAGTTATTTCCCTGCCAGACAAGATCCCCCGCCCCACTGATTGAAGTTCAGATGTCTTATTGTTTTTGAATTAGATTCATAAGATTAAAAATAATCTGATTATCTAGTCTAGAATTTTTAAAGCACTTTTAAAAAGCTTTAGAACTCTTTTTCCCCCAAAATAAATAAAAATTCATACATCTGAGAAAAGGAAATCTGGGTAAAAGCAGCACTTGGGGGGTGAGCTACCCAAGGCCCCATCCTCCAATTGTTATGGGAGCCCCTCCAAGTCCTCGAACTGCCCTGAAGACTGCTGGTTTAGTCTCTCATTTCACATACGGGGAAACGAGGTGTAATAGTAGTGCTCATGAGTATATTTTACCACATCTTACTGTGTGCTTGTCTTTTTATTCCCAATGGCCCCACAAGACAGGTGTTATGTTCTGGAATTATCAGAAGAGGAACTTGAGCCTCAGGAAGGCTAGGCAACTTGCTGGAAGTCTCCCAGAGAATGCGTGCAGGACAGAGGGCTTATGTCCAGGACTGGCTGGCTGCAAAGGCAGCTCTGGGCCAAGTGCTCAAAAACACAGATTTCCCCCAGACCCAGGCTTTGTAGGAACAAGACCTTAATGTTGAGACTTGATGTAGATTTGTTTTTCTACCCCAGAAAAGGCCAGCTTTCATGATACCTACTTTGAACAGTGGAAGAGCCCTAATTGATAGGTCTTCGATCGAGTATGTGGCTGTTGGTGTCCTAGAGGAGGTGTTGGCTGTTTGTCAGTGACTGAGACAAAAGTCAGACCAACTTCTGAAAGTCGCCTTGAAGCTGGGGCAGCAGGGACGAGGTGTCTCCATCCCTGACACAGAACGATGCTGTCACTGAGAATGACTTCTGCTGATAGTTGATGTTTGTGCAGGGAACTTGGCATTGTAGAAAGTTAAGAACTTTGGAAGCATCTGGCCCAGTGCCCTCATTTTACAGATTCAAAAAGTGAGATATGGAGTCACAAAAAAGGAAGAGGAGGAGGAAGAGGAGATGGCCCAGGGAAGCCACGCCCCCAGCAGTGCGGTGGTTGTGGTGGTTGTGAGCTAAGAGCACCTGCATTGGAGTAGAGCACCAGGAACAGCAGCTGTGGCTTCTTCATCCAGCAGCTACAGGATGAGAACTTGTCATGTGCCGGATTCTGTTTGGGGTGTGGGACACATGTGTGAACAAAACACAAAGACCCCTGCCCGCAGGGAGCTCACAGCCCAGCGGGTGAGCCAGACAAGACACAGTCATCCTCTTGGTGGTCTTCAGAGTTCACTGGCCGTGCAACCCAGGAGTGCAAAGTTTTTGATGCTCTTCCTCCACTGTAAGTCTGTTTATTTGTAAATTATATACACGTGCATCTCTACTGTACTGTATTATGTATATTTAAATCTATTCCCGAATAGAAAAATTTAAAGAACAAATTAAAATAGACCCAAGATGGTCCAACATTTTTTTTTTCTCTTCCCAGTTAGATTGGATTAGGAACAGATTTGGAATACTCTGGGGAATTCTGGACCAGTGCCCTACAAGCTAGAAAATTTAAGAATTCTGAGGTCAAACGTTCAGTTTTAGGTTGTTTTTTATTCTAAGTTGCAGTCCTCTCTTATAATATCATTACTTCATTCAAAAATTTTTTTTAAAAATTGTGGCAAATTGACATAACATAAAATTTACCATTTTAACCATCTTGAAGTGCACAGCTCAGTGGCATTAAGCACATTCACATTACTGTGCAACCGTCACCACCATCCATGTGCAGAACTTCTTCCTCTCCCCAGACTGAAACTCTGCACCCATTTAACAACTCCCTCCCCGCCCCCTCCCCACCCTGTGGACTCACCATTCCGCTTTCTGCCTCCATGAATTTGACTACCCTGGGTCAGTAATTATTTTTAAGCTCCTGTGATGACTCAGGTGGCAGTTTGGCTCACGGGATTCAGTGGTGAACAAGGCAAATGAAGTTTCTGCCCTTCAACCTCCAGTAAAGGCTGCTTTAACTCGCCTCACCCAGGACTGCTTTAGGTTAGTGTCTGGAAAGGCAAGGAGGTGGGCAGTGCCCAAGCTTGTGGCCAAGTGTGGTAGACAGGACAGGTGAGCTAAGAAGGGGTGCGGGCGGTGAGGCTGGAACTGAGTGAGACCTGACTGGTGACGACCTAATAAAAGAGAAGTACCTTCCCAAGGAATTCCTAAAACATTGGGGGAGAGGTGGGACTTACTGCATTAGGTAGGTTGAGGCTGTATTTATTTTTATCGAATGACAGAGAGAAGATGATCCCAAAAAGCTGTGTGGACACAGGAACATTAAGGTATCATTTATTAGTAGTAACCTTCAAATGACTGAGGCTTCAGGGCATGGGAAGACCAGGTTTCAAGTGGAGAGCAGGCTAGAGGGACTGGGTGGTCCTCCTCCCGTGAAGCGCGGCCGGGTGGCTGGAAGCCTCCCCCGCCCTGCCCCTCCGCCTGCCTTTACCTTAGGATAAAATTATACATTTCCAATTACAGGGCTGGTCAAAAATCAATACAAAGGTGGGAGAGAACAGATCATTTTTCTTATGGAAGTCACCGTTTTCATTAATTTTTCATTAGTGCTGCCTCTGTTTGGCTATCCATCACAGGCGGGGCTGTAGCCTGCCTTTCCGCGAGGGTGCATGCTTCTTGGATTCAGGAGATAGTGGTTGATAAAGCCAGCACGTTACTGCCAGGACTGCTGCCTGTGGAACCGGTCTGGGTGACTGTTCTTGGACCATTCCGTTGGTTAAAACATGCTTCAGACTATCAGGTTTCCACTCACCAAAACTCAGCCCTAACTCTCTTGCAGACATTCCGTCTATAGAATAAGGTTGGGCGTCTGTTCTGTTTCTTTTCGGGGATGTCTGTAAGTCAGTCTCTTGGTGGGTCCACTTGGCAGGTGCACTTGGCTAAAGCTTGCCTTTGGAGCTGGGGTCTCAGTGGGGAGGGGGGGAAGGGCAGGGTCCTGGGTCTTTGCACGTGTACTTCCCTGTGCTTTCAGTGCAGTTATTTTATCCTTAAACTCCTCCCCTCCGCTCCCTAACCTCAGCCTGCTCCATCCCCCTCAGCAGCTTAAACATCTTCTCCATGAAGACCTCACAATCCTGCACCTTCTCAGAATTGCTCGACCAGTAAATCTTACCTCCGCTCTCCTCCTGATGCCCTTCACGCTGTGCTGTGTGGTCTCCTCCCGTGGGCCTCCCCTAACCAGCCTTGTGTTACCTGAGGACAGGGCAGTGGCTTTTTAGTTTTGGATTTTCAGCACCTTAGAGCACCTGGCGAATGGGAGGTGATTAATGAATGTTTATTAAATGAAAGAAACGACTGGCAGTCTTTCCTTGCTGTGTGTAAGCCAGACTCAGAACTCCCATCAGCAGTGGAGGCGAGGCAGGCCTGACACTCCCCCAGTTGACTTGTTCTATTGATGTCTGAAGAGCTAAGCACTAACCCCAGCTCTGTGGCCAGTTAGCTGTGGACCCAGGAATAAGTCACTGACGTGGTTCTCTTCCAGCCCTAACGTCCTTAACCCCAAGAACCCCTGCCCTTGGGGAAGAATTCCCCATGTGTCACTTCTCCAGCTGCATGACCCGTGGGCCTCCGATGCTAACCCTGGGCGGCCCCTGCCCGGGTCCCTGGGTTGACTCTCTCTCCTTCTCAGGCCTTAGAGGCCTGTCTGGAGTTACGCCTGCGTCTCTGGTTGTTAACCCAGCCCCTCAGCCCGCTCCTGGCCTGGCTCCATCAATTATCTCGGGACCCATTCTTATTTTCTAAGATGTGTATGAACATGACTACATTTTGGATGACTGCCCTCATGAGACGCATTTTCGTTCCCCCAGAAAGTTCCTTCGAGCCCCTTTCCGGGCATTAGCCCCCTCCCCCGTGCCCCCACCCTAGTGGTGCCCACCACTCTAACCCCCGTCCCTGGGAGCCAGCGTGACCGCTACTCTAACCCCCGTCCCTGGGAGCCAGTGTTGCCAGTTCTGGAACTTCACAAGCCAGACAGCACCTGTTCCTTCGGTTGCTCATTTTTCTCATTCAGCGTAACATTTTTGGGATTCATTTGTGCTGTTGCATGTCCCTGGAGTTCATCCTTTTTAATGAGGCTATTTTTCTGTTTGACTAAATCACAGTTTGTTTACCAGTTCTTTCACTGGTAGACATTTGGACTGGTTCCAGTTTTGACCTTTTCGTGTTTTTAACTTCTTTTACATTTGGCTGTTTCCCCTTAATTTCTAAACATAATAAAATGATTTTTTGCAAGTTCACCCTAACTCACCACACACGTGACCCTGAGCGGGTTATTTAGGCTTTCTGAGCCACAGTTTCCTTGTCTGTAAAGTGGGGTCATAACACTGTTTTTTATAAGATTTTTTTCAGGTATTGTTTTGGGTAATAGTATCTTTTTCATAAGATTCTTTTGGGTATTTTTTTTTATTCCTTTCAAGGGTAAAAATTTTAGTTTTGAGGAACTTCATACTGAACATTT
The DNA here is from genome assembly GCF_048564905.1 of Vicugna pacos. Classification (NCBI taxonomy): domain Eukaryota; kingdom Metazoa; phylum Chordata; class Mammalia; order Artiodactyla; family Camelidae; genus Vicugna; species Vicugna pacos. Next base: position 17,032,016 of record NC_133010.1, on the reverse strand, counting down.
TCAAAGAAAGTCACATAAGAAAGCAAAAAAAATGTTATCTTCCTTTCATCCTTGAAATAAATAGGAAGGGCATAAAATTTATTTTAAAATCATGACACTTGGAAGTTTAGTGCCAGCATCCAAAATGAAGAGAAAAGGGGAAAAAAAGCATTTACTATATGTTTCGAAATTCTTTGGTTGGGGTTCTCTCTCTGTGGGGTCAGCATTTCCTCTGTCTATTCACATTACCGAAACAGTAAAAACCAGGAAAAAGATATTTCACATATCCATATGAATATATACCCAAATTATAATTTTTAGGTTTGTATGTTGAAGCACTTAGGATATTGCCTGGAATGTAATAAACACTGTGCACATGTTTGCTATTATGTATATTATTACTGAACGGTTGTGAGGATTAAATGGGTCACACTCGATTCATAGCAGCACGTCTGTGATGCAAGAATTACACAAGGAGCGTGGATTTTGAGCCTCATTCTTATCACTCACACCCATTCTCATAAATATCATGTAAGCTCACTTGTCAACCTGGCATTAAATTTTTTTTTTTTGCTGCAAGAATATGAGATGATATGAATAGATATGGTTCTCAAATATTCCAACTGAAAAAAATAGTCTCACCCTAATGTGCTGAGCCTGTACCCTCCCTCTACAAATGCATTAGTAGGAATCGCTGGGGTAGAAAATATTTCTAATCTTTCTTGGTCTGTTGTCTTGGTAGAAGACAATAACTACAGCAAATGGCTCGTGTTAAGGCATGCCATTGTCATGAAGTAAAAAGATAAAAAAGGATCTACATATTTCACTCTGCCATTTCCTTCTGGCTGCTGTCCTGGCTCTCCTCCTTCACAAGTTCTTTTTTTTTTTTTTTTTTTTTTTTTTTTTTGCGGGGAGGAGAGAGAAGAACAGCTTTATTGCTTTGTCAGACAAAGGGAGTCACAGCCGGAGAATGCCTGAAAGACTGACCTTCACAAGTTCCTAAAAAGAATTATCTCCAATCACTGTCTTCCTTGCCTCTGATTCCCTTCTCAGCTTGCTGTGATCAGGATCGGGATCCGAGCACTTCACAGTTGCTTCTCAGGGGTCAGCAGTGGCCTTGCCGTCACCAAGCCCGCTGGACCTTGCTCTGCTCCTGGACATGCTCGTTCTATCTCTGAAACTCTCCCTTCACCGCAGTTTCCCGCCCCACTTTACACTGGCTTTTCTTCACCCTCTTGGCTGTTCCTTCTGGATCTCCAACTACCTCTAAGAGTTGGTGGCCTTTCCAGGCAAGAGCCACTGCCCCTCCCACCCCCATTGCCATCCCTGGGCCTCGTGGGCAATTTCTTGTGTCCATTCTTCCTGCCCCTAAGTCTGGACATCTGATTGCCCACACGCACCCCTCCTGCCACATGCTGGAAACCGAACCCTGCTGAGAGTCCTCCTTACCTGCCCTACAAATGCAAGCTTCTTCCTGGCCTCCAGCCGTCTCTCTCCTACCGGTCCCCCACCATCTGGGAGCCTGGGGTCCAAACGTTGGAATCACTCTTGAATCTTTTCTCTCCTTCACCACCCACATCAATTGCTCATCGAGCTCTGTCGTTTCTACCTTGAAATCTCTCATGAATTCACCCCTCTTCTACCCTCCAGTTGCTTTCAGGTACCCTGACTCCGTGAGACCGCTGGAATAGTCTCCTGATTTATTTCTCAGTCTCGCCTCCACTTCCCTCTCCACTCTGCCACCAAAAAATAGTATTTCTTTAAAAGAACAGATCTAATTGCATCACTCTTGGGCTTTAAAATGTCACTGATCCCTTGTCGCCTGTGGCTGGTTCCCACACAGGGCTCCTGGCCCTGGTCCCTGGAGGTAGGTTCCTGGGGCCCCACCCCAGGGAGTGTGAGTCAGGGGGTGGGGCCTGGATATCTGCAGTCAAAAGAGCTCCCTGCCTAACTTCCCCAGGGGGTCCTGGAAGCTCTCTTCCCTGCCCTGCTCCCGCCCCGCAGGGAAGGTGCTATTCTTAGCACACTGGCCTCCTGCTGGTTCAAGCCGCTGTGCTTTCCGGCCTCTCGCTCTGCTTTGCCAGGGCTGCTGTCTCTGCCTGAAACACCCTCTGCTTCCTACTCCCCCTCCCTTGTATTCCTGGTGGGGTCATGCTACAAGATTTTGCACTTGCCTGCAGCTCAGGGAAGCCCTCTCTGGCTCCCCTGGGATAAATGACTTGTCCCCTCCTCCATGTTCCCCGGCAGTCTGCACACAGCCTCGTCAGGGCATCTAGCAGCTCTGCTCACATCTGATCAGGCCACCTGCCTCTCTTGCGGGCTGCATCTCCTGCCCATGTCCCTGGTCCCAGCACAGTGCCTGGCACACCAGCCGCACCTTAATGCTCAGCCAACGAGGAAAAGAATGAACCTCCCTCGTCCTTCCCTTTTCTTATTCCAAGCGCTGCTTGTCAGATGATGCCATGGGCAGTGCTGACAGTACAAACCCAGTGTTCTGAGTTTACAAGTGTTGCTTTAGTTAGGTCTCCGAGTCTGTTTTGGTAAATTTTATTTCACTTCTTTCTTTCATTTCAGCAGCAGAAAATTAAGGAGAGATTGAGGAGGGGCAGCAGGAAGGAGAACTCAGAGCCTCCCAAGGGAGCCTTCTCAGCTCTGCCTCCTGCGGGGCTGTTTGGTTTGGGCCTATGAGAGCCCCCCGCTACTTCTCCGTAAAGAACGTCCAGCCTGAAAGCCCCACTGAGGTGCTTTTCCTGGTTGCTGGGAGTAACGTTCATTTCTTCAGCTGCCTTCTGGCCTAACTTTTGTGGCCTGGGGGCCTCATAGCCTGGGGGAGTCCGCAGCCAGGTGTCCTGCTGAGGGTGAAGGCTGGGGGAGAAAAGCCTTCTGGAAAGACAGATGTGGCGTCAGGCACTCACCTGGAGGGTGCGTGCGCGTTCCCGGCGTGAATTTTTCTTCCCACCCGCGCTAGGGCCTTTTGCTAGGAGTTGACCTTAGTTTTATTTTCTTGTTCATAGGAATGCAAGAAAGTCTTCTGGAAAAATAAGATAGGTGAAAAGTGACGAGGAGGCTGAAAGTGAAGCATATGGGAACTTTGAGCGCCCACACAAAAGGGGGCTCTCTTAGCTTTAGTCAGAATAGGAGGAGGCAAAGTAACAGTGAACATTCCTCGAGCCCTGTTCTCTACCTGAAGGGACAGGCAGTTCATTCACGCAGATCCTCACAAGATCTCCATGGGGTAGCTAGTGCTGTTGCCTCCATGTTTTAGATGAGGACTCTGAGGCACAGAGAGGTTGCCTAACTTCCCCAAGGTCACAGAGCCAGTGAGCTGCGGGCAGGGATCTGAGCCCACACTGGTATCCACCACATGGGGCTCCTTAGGGCAGGAAGGAGGGAGAGATCTGCTGCTGAAGGTGTCAGGGCAGCATTGCTCGTGGCCGAGAAGGCGGATCCACCTCACTGCTCTTTTGTTCCTACCTTTCCGATCTCAGAGAACGGACTTCAAATAGGAAGGAATAAAACAAACCCAGTAAGGGAGGACCTGGACCTCAGGATTGGTGCAGAGCGTGGGCTGGCATGAATTTAAGTCTCTTGGCTTAGATGAAATACAATTCCAGGTAAGGAAAGGACTGGGAGTTGTGTTAACTAGTGAGATTTCCTAGAGAAAGTGGGGGGCGATGGGGGATCCAAAATCAGTAAGCATTCCCACTATCAAAAAGGATCCGAAAATAAACTGTTAGTGGCACCTTTTCTCAATTATGTATTAGGTAGGATTTCTTAATTGCAAATAACACAAGGCAATTTAACCAGCTTACCTGAACATGGAATAATAGAGCATTTTATGAGGATACAGCTCAGTCTCACAGAAGGGATGGCAGCAATGCACCAGGCGTCAGGAGGGAACCAGAACCAGGGAATCAGTTGCTGTCATTGCTGCTTCTGCTGTACATTTGCCTCTGAATTTACTCTCAAATGTGAACTTGGCGACCCGCGTGGCCCAGGTTGGTAGTTTCTCTTATCAAGAGCCCAGAATGATCGAGATCAGAGTCTCTCGGACCCACTAATACCTTCTCAGGAAAGGGGCCCTGGACTGATGAATGAGGGAGGGTCCTGGCTAGACTGAGCTGCTCCACCTTTGGTGGGAAGGGAGGATAGTTGCAGAGAGGATGTGTGTGTATGTGGTCAGTGCACAGGGAATTGGGTGGGGGACAGGTAGGGAACTGTTCTCAGGTGACAGGATGTCTAAACCGATATCCAAATGCCTCACAGGCCTGTGAGGTCATAGCCGTTGACCCACGAGTCAGGGACTGGCGTCATCCCGGAGAGAGAACTTGGATGGCGTGCTTCAGTTGGACAAGTACGCCCGTAGCTTGGAGGAGGATGGACAGGCCATGCTCACACAGAAGTCTCAGACGACTCACAGCTGGATGGAGAGTGAACAGCTTCCTAGAGGACAGGATGCAAGATTCCCAAGGTGCCCGAGAGGCAGGAATGAAGGACAGACACCAACTCTGTGAAATTCCACTGGGACTAATGGTAAGTTCTTCATCCAGTTGCAAACGATCAGCTTCTTAAGAGACACGGGATACCTGGCCTGATGGAAGGCGAGCTCAGGGCGGTGTCTGTTTCTTGGGCCGCACTAAGTTGGGCACAGTGTTCACATGAAAATGGGGCTGCCTGACCTGGTGAGGAAAGTTGGAAAGGGTGGAGCCAATGCCTTTCTTCAAACAGCAGGGGCCAGTGGACCAAGGTGAAGGTGATCCAGGTAACAAGGGCACCTTGCATCGGACCACATTGAGCTCCCCATAACGGCGGCCACTTACCCTTGTGCAGGGTTTTGCTGTTTCACATTCTCTTCATTTGTTCCCCACACAGCCTTTGGTAGAGTTGAGACAGTTGGAGACATGCTCTTGTTACAGTCAAAGAAACTGCACAGCTAAAGAAAGAGCATTTAAATGACCTGCCCAAGGTCACACAGCTCACGAGCGGCAGACCTGAGGCTGGAGCCCTGGTGTCCTGGTTCCCCGTCTGATGGACCCCCCCGAGCTTCCTATGATCAAGGTGTTGAAGGAGAAGCTGGAGGAGCATGGCAGGTGTGCTGTGGAGGTGAGTCCTTCCGAGCCCCAGGTCTGAGCGTCTGTGATCGTGAGGCTGCCCCATGCTGGACGTCAGATTCTGTGGCAAACTGTGTCCGTCAGCGTGCAGGTGGTAGGAGGCTGCAAGCAGCTGATGCTCTCACATCCCCCGGCAGCCACCCAGCAAACACCAGCACGGCTGCGAGCGGAATGTTCGCTGTGAGGGCTGGAAGACAGTGCTCTCCCTGACTTCTGCGTTGCACCATTTTTTTTTCAATGAATTATGTCATTTATTCAAAAGGATGATTTAGTGAAATAGCTGCTTCTGCCTTCTGGAGCCATGTGTCTGCTGTCAGGGCTTCACTTCAAGCACTATTACTTCTGAATTAATTGCAGAATCAAGCTTTCGTTTATCTGAGACTTCCTAATTGGTGGGAGCGGCAAATCAGACACATTCAGTGTGGGTTAGAAAGTGCTCGGCAGGAGGACAGCTAAATGTGACATGTGAGCCTTGACTGTTTCCAGAACTGCAAACCAGCCAAAAGGATTCTAGAGGAAATGATTGGGACGAATGGGGAAATCTGAATACTGACCCTCTGTGCACGTGGGTGTGTGGGTATGAGCCATTATCGCATCAGTGTTAAATTCCTTGAGCATTATGTAGGAGTGTGTTTTTCTCTTAGGAGACTTCGTGCTGCTGTACTTTGGTGTAGACTGTCAGGATGGTTGCAGTTTATCTTTAAGTGGTTCATCAAAAACCATGCACACAGTGTGAAAAACGGGAAGAGCAGGTGTGGCAAAATGTTAACAGCTGGTGAATCTAAGTGAAGGGTGTAGGGTTGTATTTGTCCGGGTGTTTGGACTTCTCTGTAGGTTTGAATATTTTCAAATGAAAGCGGAGGCAAAGGTGGTTAACACTGAAATAAAGGCAAGTTTCAAGAAATATTTTTTACTTTATTGTAAGTCTTAAAGTGAAAAGCTCCAGGGGTAAGTAGGCAAGTTGAGGCAAACCATGTTACCTCTTTTCTTTTCTTAGCCGTGTAAAGCCAGTAAGCCACAGAAGAAAACAAAGGCTATTTTGTGTGGTAGATGAATTCATTTATCAGCGCATTCAGACTGGAGAGGCAGAGGGAAAGATCAGACTGTTTAAGTTTCTTTTCTCCACCCCTAGTCCATCGCTCTGATTAACCCTATAGTTACTCCCCGATGCTTGTAAGAATGGGAGGCAGCCCTCCCTGAAACTAATAAAGCCAGATTCCAGCATGGTCTTGCACATAAAGCATCTTTGAAATACAAGCCATGATTATTTTGTGATTTTTTTTGGCCACTACTCTTAGTTTGAAAGAAGTATAGAGTTTAAGAATCTATTTTTTTTAATTATCTTAATTTTGAAAGTCAGATAATTTGCCAAGCAAAAAAGTAATTAAAAGATTACAATTCATTTAGAGAGGAACAAAATATAATATTTTTTACATAGAAGTGTGGCTGAGAAGTGTTTGGGTTGCAAATGTGTCATTTGGAGGATATTAAACTTGTTAGAGGTACTTTTATGGGCCCAGGAAAATTTTACACAAGCCTTGCACAACCAGTTTGTCAATCTGGTGTGCCTCTCGGAACCCTGGAGAGTCCACGGGATCCGAGCGTGACAGGTGGCCAAACGTGGCTGGAAGCTGGGCTCCTCCGCTGAGTGCTCTTAGGCCCATCCCTGATATCGACTGTTCGTGTCCTCTCACTTCTTCCCCCTCATCAGTCTAGCCAGGTGTGTCAATGTTACTGATTTTCTTGAAGAACGAGCTTTTGATTTCATTGTTTTTCTCTATTTCTTCTTTTTTTTTAATTGATTTTTATTCTGGTCTTTATTATTTTTGCTCTTCTGTTTACTTTGGATTTCATTCGCTCTTCATTTTCTTAAGGTGGAAGCTGGGGTCATTTATTGGAAACCCTTCTTCTTTTCTCATATAGACGTTTAGTGTTAAAATTTTCCCCAAGTAGTGCATTAGCAGAATCCCACACATTTTGGTATGTTGTATTTTCATTTTCATTTAGTTTAAAATACTTTCTTTTTTCTTTGAATTGAAGTTCAGCTGATTTACAGTGTTGGGTTAGTTTCTGGTATACAGCATAGTGATTCAGTTATACACAGTCATACACACATACATATTCTTTTTCATTATAAGTTGTTACAAGATATTGAATGTAGTTCCATGTGCTGTATATTAGGACCTTGTTGTTTATCTGTTTTATATATAGTATTTTGTATCTGCTAATCTCAAACTTCTAATTTATCCCTCCCCCCACCTTTCCCCTTTGGTAACCATAAATTTGTTTTCTATGTGAGTTTCTTTCTGTTTTACAAATAAGTCTATTTGTACCATTCAAAATACCTTCTAACTGCCGTTCTGATTTCTTCTTTGACCTATGAGTTGTTTAGAAATGTATTATTTAGCTTTCAAATATTTGGGGATTTTCTAGAGGACTTTCTGTTATTTCTTTCTAATTTAATCCCATTGTGGTTAGAGAACATTCTTTGTATGACTTAACTCATTTCTGTCTTATCTGTTAGGGTTGTTCAAGCTGACTCCATCATTACTAATTTTCTACTTTCTCTATCAATTCTTAAAAGATCTGTGTTGAAATCTCTTCAATAATTATCATTTGCCTGTATGTCTTAGCAATTACATCAGTTCTTGTTTCTATTCTATTCTGTTCTAAATACTGTCATTATGTGCCCCCTCAAAAGGCTAGAAGTGTGTCTTCTTGACCTCTTTATAATTAAGAAATGACTTTTTTTTTATCCCTAGTAATGTTCTCTGCTCTGAAATCTAGTTTGCCTGATATTAATATACTACCTCTACTTTCTTTTGACTGGTGTTAGTATGGTGTTTTTACTCCATCCTTTTACTTTTAACCTTTTTTTTTTTTTGTATTGAAAGTGGTTTTCCAATAGGAAGCATATATTTGGGTGTTATATTTTCATCTGCTCTGACAACCTTTGTCTCTTAATTGAGGTGTTAGGCCATTTACATAAAACGTGATTATTGATATGGCTTAATTCTATTTGGAGGCTCTGTTTTTATTTATTCCATCAAACTTTGTTTGCTTTTCTTCTTTTTTCTTTGATAAAATGAATATTTTTAATGAATTTGTTTTATCCCCCGTGGCTTATCGGTTATAACTCTTTGTTGCATTGATTGAGTGGCAGTTTTAGTGTCATTGTATCATCTTTCACATATCACGGTCTGCCTGTGAGTGACATACATCACCTGACAGATAGTCCAGTGATGTGAGAATCGTAGATCTCTATTTCTCTCTTCTTTGTGCTGTTATCATACATTTTACTTCTACATATGCTAAAAATGCACAGTGCAGTGCATTATTTCTGCTTTAAACAATTACCTTTTAAAACTAAACAGTAAAAAATACAGCCTTTTATGTTTACCTGAGTAGTTACCATATCTGGTGCTCTTCCGTCTTCGTATAGATGCAGGTATCACTTCCCTTCTGCCTGAAGGACTTCCTTCAACATTTTTTTGGGTAGAGAGGTCTGCTGGTGATGAATTCTTTTAACCTTTGTATGTCTGGGAAAAATCTTCATTTGGCCATTGTTTTTGAAAGATATTTTTACTGGGTATAGAAATTCAGGTTGACAGCTTTTGTCTTTCAGGACTTTAAAGTTGTTACTCCAGTGTCTTCTGGCTTCCATTGTTTCTGACAAGAATTTTGCTAGCATCCTTATCTTTCTTCTTCTGTTTATAATATGTCTTAGCTCCTTCCTCATGGCCGCTTTTAAGGTTTTTTATCACGATTTTTAAGCAGTTTGCCTATGAAGTGACTTGGTATGTTTGTCTTCGTGTTTCTTTTCCTCAGAGTTCACTGAACTCCTTGGATCTGTGGGTTGATAGTCACCTTCAAATCTGGAAGATATTCAGCCATTGTTTCTTCAAATATTTTTCTGTTTCTCTCCCCACATTCTTGAAAGAGACTCCAATTACATGTATATTAGGCCATTTGAGGTTGTCCCACAGCTCAGCAATGATCTGTTCATTTTGTTTCAGCCTTTTTAAAAAAAAAAAAATCTGTGCTTTATTTTGATAGTTTCTATTGTTATACCTTGAAGTTCACTAATTTTTTTCTTCTCTAATGTGTAATCTGCTATTAACTCTATCAGGTTTATTTTTTAGGCATTATAATGTTTATTTCTAGAAATTTGATTTTGTTCTCTTTTTTACTTCCTATGTCACCAGTTAACATGTTCAGTCTTCACTTTAGCTCCTTAGAATATAGTTTAACAGCTGTTTTAATGTCTTTGTCAACTAATTCTATCATCTTTGTCATCTCCAGTTTGGTTTGGATACATTGATTTTTTTTCTTCCTATGGGTTAAATTTTCCTGCTTCTTTGCATGCCTGGTAATTTTTTATTAGATGCCGGATATTGTGAATTTTACCTTGTTGGGTGCTGGATATATCTGTATTCCTATAAATATTCTTGAACTTTGTTTTAGCATGAGGTTGAGTTACATGGAAATAGTTTGATCCCTTTGGGATTTGCTTTTAAGCTCCGTTAGGTGAGATCAGAGCTATGTTTAGTGTAGGACTAGTTTTTTCCTACCACTAGGGCATTCTGAGTATTCTAGCCAATGCCCCATTAACTACAAGGTTTTCCACTCTGACTGGTGGGAATAGGAACTGTTGCTGTCCCTGTGTGAGCAGTAGTTTTAATAATCCTTCTACATTGTTCTTTGCCTAGCCTTGGGCAGTTTCCTCAGCCACATGCACTGATCAGTACTCATCTGAATTCTCCAGGAAGACCCTCTTCAGTTCTTTGGTCTTCCTCTGTGTATGCAGCTCTCTCCTCTCTGCTCTACGGACCCTAGATGACTTGGCTTCCCTGGACTGCTAGTTATGTCTCTAAACTCAGGGAGACCACTGGCTTCTGTCTGGGTTTCCCTCCCCTGCACATGCCTGGCAGTTAGTCTGGGCAACTGTAGGGACTCACCGTCCTTGTTATCCACTTCACAGACGTCACTGCCCTCTGTTGCCTGATATCCAATGTCTTGGAAACCATTGTTTCATGTATTTTGTCCAGTTTTTCAGTTGTTTCAGGCGGGAGAGTAGATCTGTTATTCCATACTGGTCACATGTGGAAGTCCTCCATGATTTTTAATTGGGCAAAATCCAAAGGACACATTTAAAAACCTACAGTGCTTGAGCGATTTAATATTACTAGTAAAGGATTCCTTATTGTAGGCTGGTTACTTTACATATAATTTTCATTTAGTCTAGTGTTTATGAGGACTAACTCCCCAAGTGATAGGGTTAGTAACGTGAAACACACACTCTTCCTTGCTCTAGGAGTAATAGACGCCATTTGTTACTTCATTTGTCATCAACAAACATTTCTTTAGCACCCACTCGGTGTGACATAAATATAAATAAGTCAGATTTCTCCCACTGAAGATCTTAAGTTTGGCCATTAGATGTAGACTTGTACATAAATATTTCAATATTATGTGGTAAGGGCCATAATAAAAGTACAAATAGGGTGCTTCAGGACCTTAGAGAAGGATTGCCCAGCTGAGAGCCACATGGGAAGGTGGCAAATAGGTAAAGGGAATCTTCAAGGATGACTAGCAGGTGATTAAGCAAATAGGGGGATAAGCATCTTCCAAAGCAGGGAGACATGACACATGGGGGAGCTAAAAGCTCCCGCACTCATGCAGGAGACCAGGGGTGGCTGACCACAGATGAGGCCGAGAGTAGAACTAGGAGTCTTGGATGCCACACTGAGGAAATGAGATGACTCTGAAAGCAACGAGGAAATACTGTTGGGCCTTTAACCGGGGAATGAGAGGCCACAATGTAGAAGATGCATTTTAGGGATGACAGCCCCATTCCTGGCAGAGAAACTGATTCAGTTCTTACGGCAATAGTACACTTAAGCGGAGCTGGTACTGAGATGCTGAGAAGTGGCAGTAAGGACGGAAGAGGAGGGCCTGGTGTGAGGACGGCTTGGGAGATGCTTGCGGTGTTTACCACCTGCTTTGTCACTATTGTTGGTGTAGGTAAGCCATTTCCTTTGCATATGCTTAATATTAACACAAAAGCTTTTAGTGATGGTATAGAAGTATTTTGATCTATCACTTGACTATTTTTGCTTGGAGGAAAAGATCCGACGAATGGGCAGGGAGATGGAGGGTGGTTAATGAAGACGGGACAGAGGCAAAAAGCTATCGGAAGGAAGGATTTGGGGGTGGGTATGTAGTTCCCCAACTCTGCAGCTGTGGGAAATAACTCTGATTTTGAAAGTATAATGGCAGTAGGGAAAAGATTTTATCTGTCCATGTTCGGTTGTAGAAATACATCTACTCTGCTTAAAGTAAGAGATATAACTGAATTATTTTGACAAATACGCAACCTATTTAACAGAATTCCAAATTTTCTGGTATTTGCATATAGCAAGAAACCACATGTTTGAGACAATGACTATAGGACAACAATATCTGACATAATACAATACCATTTTACATAAAAAGCAATAATGGATGCAGCACTTAAATTTTAAGGCCCACAAGCGGTCCACCTCCCCCCATCTCCTCTTGCCAATCCAGCTGCCCATTCCTGCTGACTGACAGGAAAACGGGCTGCACCACGTAGATCAATCAAGTTGCAGATTTTTAAATGACTTTCTGAAGCCTCCTCAGACTGGATTTAAGCAACTACTGGTCTTGCTGCTTTTCCAACTGATGTGAGACTTCTGTGACAAGGATTTGGTCTTCGGTTTCCAGATCAGGCTTTCTGAGTCAAGTTCCAGAGTTTGAATAGCATGCGCAGCAAGTGTTCTTCTGACTGTTCCAGTCCTGTTAGCCAACAGTATAATTTAACACCTGTACTATCTGTTCCTTACTCTGACAAGCATGATCTGATAGACAGACTGGGAGGAGTGATGAGGGGTGATGAAACGCTGAGTTTCACACTGAGAGGGAGAGGGGAAGGAGAGACCCGAGGGGTGGGGAGAGAGACAGAATGAACTTGAAGTTGTGTGAAATACAGGCACGTTGAGCTCTCTGAATCTCGTGTATGTCAACGCACCTGAAAAAGAGTTTCCTGTTAAAATGATTAGGGTTATAGATTTACACACCCCATCACATTCTGAAGGTCTAAAAATTATCATTTACATTTCAAAGAATCTCACCCAAATGAAAATATATGGGAAACGCTGGACTCCTGCCCACCTGGAGTGAGCTGTGGTTACAGGTGGGAGGTGCTGCTGGCATTAGCTCCTGCGCTGTAGGGTTTCTGTTCGCTCAAGCCTCTGATAGCTCTTTAAGAGGCGGTGAAAGGTTCTGTAGCTGGTAGACTATTTCCACAGGATCTACCTAATTAGGAAAGGATGGGGGCCCTCAGATTAAATTTCAGTTAAGTACTTCCCCACTCCCACTGACGCCATTTGAAGTATTCAATCCGGCCTTCAAAAGAATGGGAGAAGCCCACTGTTGTTTAATAAACATCAACCAAGTTATAAAAAGGCAAGTGACAAAAGCCCCCCAGAGGGTTCTCATCTGCTCTTGGCCTGGGCTGACGAGGACATCGATAGTACCCAGCATTTTCCAACCTTCCCTGATGGGAGACCCACCTAGAAGAGCATTGTTAACATGCAGCCCCCCAGGCTCTTTGCTCGGAGACTGTGATTCAGGGCATCTGTGGGGAGATGTGGTCCAGAGGCAGGTGGTGGAACTGGAACCTATAACTTTAACAGGTGCCTTCTGTGTGTCTTAAGAATGGGCACGTCTGGGGACCCCTGACGTAACCAATGTAAACCTTTATTGAGAAGAGAGCTGCTTGACAGTTACAATGTCAGAGATGACACGTCTTCTCCAGGCTTGGTAATCCTTACCCTATAGCCAGCGACACTTCTGCAGCGACAGTTTTGTCCAGGGTCTTTATAAGGAAGCTGGCTGAAGTTGCCAATGACAGAGTAAAACCATTTTTTGCATGAGTTAGAAAACCAGAAAGAGTTGAGTCCAAGGTATTAATCAAATATGTGTGTACGTGTTGTGGACTCCGGCAAATTTTTTGTGACATACCAATGTTCTTATCTGTAAATTGGGATAATAATCCCAACTTCATAGAGCTTCTATGAGAATTGAAGGAAAGGACAACTGTAAAACCCTGAGCTCAGGGCCTGGCACAGAGTAAGCGGGGAGTGAAGCAGGGAATGGTCATTGTCACCATTGTCAGTTATATACCAGGGTGTAAATTCTTCATAATCAAGTGATATTATGACCGAAAGTTTGCCTTAAATTATCTTACTTCATAAAAGGCATGTTCTGACACCACAGCTTGGTTCTGGTGCCATCGCATATGATTCCACCCAAATGGAGTTCTCCTAGACTGTTTTATTATTTTGTAAATTTCAAAGCTACAAACTCTGCAGATGTCGTTTGGTCTGTGCATTTGAAAAGAAATGAGTTCATTCTAACATTCACGTCTAGAAAATTCACGCACAAATCTAGATTGCCGGGTATGAGAAGTTGGAGGTTACAGGCTTCTGGTTTTCCTGCTGGAGAACCTGCCGGGGTGGAGGAGGGGCTGCCCCCTTGAACAGGGCGCACATGCCCCTGCTTGTCTGCCTCCTAATTTCTGTGACTCACCTGGCCCTTGTAGACATCTCAGTGTGTCACCCTGACATCCAAGGTGGTGTCTTATTTTCTTATACATCTTTGGATTCTCGGCTCTTAGCCTGGTTCGTAGTCATAAATGCATGAACTGGAAGAAGCAGTCACTTCACTGCCCCTCACACCAACACCGTTCCAACCAGTCGTCTGCAGACTTTGTAGGTGAACGTTCAGAGCCTACCTCCTGTGACTCTCCAAAAGCAGCTGCATCGAGTCCAACTCCCACCTGACACTCCAGATCAACCCCCGCTCCAGTCCAGTTCCACTGTCCTTTCCTGCCATGTCCCACTTCTCAGTTAACCGACTGCGTCCCACACCATTCTTTGAACTTGCCTTCTGTGTCCCCAGCTTGGAGCCTCTGCCCTCCCTCTGTACGCCTTCCTTCTGAAAGTCTGCCCCTCTGCCAGGTGCCACCTCCCCTCTGATGCTTTTCTAATTTCCCCAACTAGATGTGATCCCTTATCATCTGGCATTTCTCTTATCTTCTGTTTGTAAATATGACACACATCCATAGTGCCCTGTACCGTAGTGAGCTGTGTCCAGGCCCTAATTCTGCTGCTCAGTGTGCGGATACACCTACCCCTGGTACCCCATGGCAGAGACCATGTCACAGACATCACATTATTACCAAAACCAAGTCCCTGACATATTGTAAGGGATGCTTAAATACAGGAATACAGTTCCAGTCTAAGGAGAAAATGCTACCAACTAATAATCTACTTTCTTCCTCACCCTATTACAACATGAAACCTTACTTTTTCCCAATTATTTTGTTTTGGGTCCCCCTTAGAAGGCATAACCGAACATTCGCCTTTGTTACGTCACTTACTTGATGTCCTAACAGTTCCGTTAGCTGAGAAGCAGGGATAACGCAACCTCTAGTGTGGTCGTAAGGGTTCAGGGAGTTACGTGCTGGTAAAGGGCTTAGCCGAGAGCCTTGGGCAGAGCGAACATGAGGGCATGGCTAATATTATTACTACGTGGAAACTCACCTAATAGTTAGAAACCAGTTTAGAACTGGCTTTGCTTCATTCTATTTTTCTAAAAATACTTCTTAGTAAAGAACAGGTCAAAGATTATAGTTTGTGTGACTTAGACTAAAGAAATGTATTTTGCTCAAAAGAAGAAAAAAGGGGGTTGTTTCAAATACCAATGGTTCAGGCAACAGTAGCTTTTTCAAAAGTACACGTTTATAACCGCCAAGCTGACGACTGATTCAGGAAAAGACGACCGATGAAGGGAAAAACCGTGAGGTGAAAGTGTGCTGAGGAGCAGGGATTTACAGTCTCCCAGTTCCGCCCCATACATTAGTGATTAATTACAAAGGGAAGGGATAATTTTATACTGGGGAAACTTGGTGACTGTCACCTCAACCAATTGGTTAAGAATTACCATCACCAAAGAAAAACCATAATGGACATGCGATAAGGTATGCAATAGCAAAAAATAAAAATAAAAGGAAAAACTAGAGATAAAATTATCACCATTATGAGCCAGTGATGTGATGTGATATAATGGAGAAATAACATCACCTGCGTAGTATTCTTGCAAAAAAAAAATTAACCTGACTCTACCAATAAGGAACCCACCAGACAAATCCAGATTGTGCAACAAACTCCCAAACACTTGACTCACACACTTCAAATAAACCAAGGTCATGGAGAAAGGGAGGGAGGGAGGGAGTGGGGAGGGAAGGAAGGAAGGAAGGAAGATGGGACAAGCTTTCTAAATCAGTCGAAAGAGACAATAATCAATGCAGAGCATGAGCCTTGATCTGATCCTCTGGGGGAAAACAAACACAGCTATAAAGGCCCTCACTGGGACAGCTGGTGAAGTATGAGCCACCCTACATACTGGGTAAGTAAAAGTAGGGAAAAAATAAGATGAACCCAATTATACTTCGACCAGCTCTTTCCTGAAGTACTTTGGTATCTGGGAATCTATTCGTTGTAAGATCTAAAAATGTGAACGTTACACGTGGTATGTTTGCTCTTTTGAAATGGATCAGAGGTTTCATAGAAAGAATGTACAGTTGGGTTGTAGTCATACAAATGGGCATAAACGCTTAGAAATGGATAAAGTGCACATAATTCTGTGGAGTGTTTGGTTGGGACAGTACCAACTGCCCGGAGAGAGTGCTGGGTAAATGTCACCTGCTGACAAGAACCAGCAGAAAGTCCCCAAGTGGGACCCTTGCATCACTGCTTTTAGGAAATTTTACCTACTGGGAATGGACTACTCGTGAAGTCACACAGCAGTTTCCTTCTCCTTTCAGTAGATGTGGGTGCCCAGGCAGCCCTGGCTGCCTCCGTGTGGAAGACAGCAGTGTATTAGTCTCAAAAAAGGGGAAACGAAACAGCCGTGTGAAAGCCAGGCTGGCCGTCACTAGTGTAATCCAGTGTTTGGGCCGCCTCTTCTTTTCAGGGGGTGATAGGAGCCATTAACAGCTTCCTTTTAGTTTCTGAGGCCACCGATATTTTCATTACTAGTGTCCTCAGGCACAGAGTTTTTAATTTAAAAAAAGAAAGAAAGTTCAGGATGGAAATAGTCCTTCACCACAGGAACGTCTCTGCAGCAGAAACATGTTATAGTTTACCTGTCAATCTTATCATGATGCCAGGTTTATTCTGAGTGTCTGGAAGGAGGAAGAGGAAGTAGGGAAGACAGGTGATGGTAGGGCTGTCAGACGCGCCTCTGGAATCACTGACACCTTGGAAAAGCTGAGGGCTCAATTCCAAAGTGGTTCTGAAGTCACAGGTTTCTTACCTCTCTGGCTAACAAGAAAGTGATCATTCTGGCTCCGAGAGATTTTCCCTACTTCTTCCAAAGCCATTAGTGTCCTACTTCTTGGAATTTTTTTTTTTTTTGGACAGGTGTGTAGATTCAGGTTGGCTACAAATTCTTTGTCACTCTCCCCAGCAGGAGCTGGACTTTATCCCCGCCCCTCCTTGCATCATGGCTGGCTCTGTATCTGCTGAACTAACAGATCACCACAGAAGTGCACTGAGCAGTTCCGGGCCCAGCCTTCCGGAGGACTGTGGCTTCCTTCCTCCCTCTTGGAACCCAGCTTCCGTACTGGGAGGAGCCCAAGGCACACGGAGAGGCCCAGAGCCGGTAGGGACTGGCAGCACCATGGGGGAGCCAGCTTGGACGTCCCAGCCCCATCACGTGCTGGTAAGGCCAGTCCACACAAGAGCATCACAGAATCATGACACGGGATAAAATGTTTTTTTAAGTGGTTACGTTTGGGTGTGGTTTGCTCTGCAGCAAAGATAACTGAAACCTGTAAATGAAACGTTCACAAGGAGGAAGGTTTATCTTCTAAGCAATGCAGAACAACAAAGCACAGCGTTACACTTAACTGAGCGGGAACGGAACCGTTCAGAACAGGTGTCAACATCCTTCTCTAGTGGGTTTCGGCCTCAAGACTGGCCTCAGCTTTTAGGCCTCTTTTTGATGCTCGACACAGAACATTTTAAAATAGAAAAATTTCATTTTAATACAGCCTCACACCAACACGTGTGTTTCACACAGACCCTTATTTTTTAAACAGAGTTTATTGTATTTAATACATTATAAAATTTGAAAAATTGTAGGAAAGCAGCAGACTCAAACTGGAGCAACTCTAACAAGTAATAATTCTGGCCCCTTTGCAAAACTGATCAGTTTAAAAACAAAGTAACGTTCACATCTGGGAGGCGGACAAAAAAGTGTGACTTCTGTACAAACTACATTTAAAATTTCATGTCTAACGTCTTTCGAATGCAGTGTGCTCAGGAGAGGTTTTTTTTTTTTTTTTTGAAGTCCTGCCCGGTCCCCGTCTAAAGAGAGACACGAAATGTCCATATGCAAAGAGACGCAATTCTAGGTGTTTTGTTTTTTTTTCAAAAAAAAAAAAGGGAAAAAAAGACAAAGGAAAAAAGAAACATTGGATGGCTGTTGGCAATGGAAACCGTAAGGAGATTCGTCCTCACTGCTCATGGCTTGTTTATTGGTCAGAGGCCTTGGGGGCCCAGGACACTTCACGGCCATCACAGCACCAACTGTAGCTACCACCTTTTTTCTTTTTTTTTCTTTTTTTTTCTTTTTTTTGCATTTCCTACCTTTTGACATATATATATATTTATATATTTTTTACACCTTGAGGATATCACTATTCCCAATTGTTCCCATACGAATACAGGTGTGGTCTCTATTGGATATAAATGTGTCTTTTATTCAATTTTAGGTCCAGGACTTGGTTTGCTGTCCCAACTGCATATAAATGTCCCTTTTTTGTCTGTGTTGTTTGTTGTGTATGTTTCTTTCTTTTCTGCATAAGAAATACGTCCATTTAGTCCAGAGGCTCTTGCTTTATCCGGATGACAGAGGGTCCACGGGGCGTCCGCCTCAGTTCCCGCCGCAGGACATATTCGCTGAACTGAGATGAGTCCACTCCTCCCCCGCAGGAGCCCACGATTTCAAATCCTCTTTGCTGCAACCTCTCGAGGACCTGCAAGGGGCCAAGACAAGCATCCATCCGGTTAGGGGCGAGGTAGGTCCTTTGGCCACACAAACAGCCCAAAGATTGTCCCAAAGTTTGAGATCACGTACAGCTCTGGTACATCTGATCCAACCCCTAAACCTCTCCAAGTTTCTGCTTTCAAATGGAGACTCTGGATTAAAAGACAGGAGAGATGGAGCAACTGTTTCTAATACCTAAAATGTGCCTTTACAGCTAGCTTTGCCCATGCCAGGTCCACTTACTCATTACAACGACATGGCGAAATGGATGGAGTTAGCCCATTTGATTGATAAGAAAACGGAGGCTCACGCCTAATAAGTAATGAAACTGGGTTTCCAACTCAGGTCTCTAGTCTCAAATCCTATGTGTTTTGCAATATGCCATCAACTTTCTCTGCAGAAAGAGAGGGTTCATATTTCAAAGCTCATTTACCACTAAGATATATTCAATTTGTTGATAGAGACTATGGAAAGACCGTGATATTATCTGTATTTACTCCACCTGTGATTCATCCTAAACTTATTCACTCTTGATTCGGCCACTGTTCATGTTTCTTGAGACTGAGTTAATATATTTCAGCTTGGAAGACTGAGGCAATTTCAATCGCAGAACAAATGGACTATTGAAGAGAGCTGAGGTTTATCTACAGCTTTTTGAGTTTGTGGCATTTGAAATGGATTTATTGCCTTGTGTGCATGCAGGGAGGTAAGAATAAATGCAGTGGTTACATACGCTTCTCATATACAAATAACCCACATAATCTCATCTTTATTTTTGAAATCAAATACTGAATGCCACAAAGATCCCTGAGTCTGTCACTACATGTCTGACACTCTAGGATGCACGAAACAGTTCCTGCAACTCTTAGATATGCAAAAATACAGAAAACTGATCTAAAGCATTTTGTTTCTTTTGGAATCCAACAAATATTAGACTTGCAAATGTTCCCTGCCAGGATTCTGGATATAATTAAATTATTTCTACACCACTCTAAAGGCAAGATGACTCAATCAGAACTTAAAAAAAAAAAAAAAGCCTGGCTAAAATTTGTATTATTTTGGGAATGAAATGAAATGTTACCAAATAACTTGCAAAATGTAGTAATGTACCGTGAACCCTCCTTATTTTTTGGTCGCCTACTTTTATAAGGAATATAATCTGCTATTTTGCAAACCAGCTAGATGAGATTGGAAAGCAAGAAAGTATGCTTTCTAAAAAATTAAAACTGCAAGCACTGGCAAATTAAAAAACAAATAAACAACCAAAAATCCAAGTCCTTTCGAGAACAAAATGAACACTCTACCCTGCAGTGCTGTATTTCTGTACATAAATTCACATTGCATATGCACACCAGGCAGCAAAAAGACATGATGAAGAAAACAATCCCTAAGTTCAAAATTAAGAGGTGCTCTGGTAGCAGGTGAATAAAAAGGTGAGGAACAGCTCGCTCTAAGGAGATTTCCCCAGTAGAGGCAGGAATGTAGCTTGTCAGCAAGAAACACTCCAGTTCATTTGGCCAAGCCACTGCCCCGGAAAGGATTCCCTGCCTTGATGGAGAGGAATTACAGGGGGAACTGAACAATAAAGAACTTAACTCTGATATCATTTGTCTTTCACTGTTGTTTGTTAGTTCGCTAAATTGCTAATATAAGGAAATCCCTAAGCTTCCTCCCCTGAGGGTCTGATATACATATGATAATTATTCAATATGATCCAAGGTTACCTTGGACGTGGTAAAGCTTATTCCTATGTAATACTGATAGCTTATGCTTCTTGGCCATTACTTTTTAAATATCAACTTGTTAATAGCAAAGTTTCTTAAAGTGAGTGATGGGGAATATTAAAATCACTCTGCGGGATCAAGCTCCTGTGCCTTATCCCAGAGCCTCTGCAGAGGATGGACCCTATTCCCTGGTCCACGGAGCAGGAAGCTAGTATGGCTGTCATATGACGACGTTAATCCAGACGAAAATTTCCACATCTGATCAGACTCGAATGACAGGGAAACATGACAGGTTTATAAATTCACAATAGTTATTCAATGGCCCGAGGGGTGGGGCCCTAGAGAAATGATGAAATGCTGTCTTGAGAGAGCCGGGGCAGGGCGTGGGTGGGAGGGGAAAGGCCTCTGGGGCTCTGGAGGCCTTTCTCAACAGCAGAGGCCCTGCTCGGGAAGGCGCGGGGAGCACCTGCGGACCTGGACCAGCCGGCGGCCGCTGGGAGTGTGCACTTCCCGTGGGCGCGCCTCGGGCTCCGGCCCGGCCTGGTCCGGCTGCTCTGCTCTCAGACGTCTGTTCAAAAACTAAACATTATAAATAGTTGTGAAACCATCCTCAAAAGGCAGACTAGAGTGGGTGCTTCTAGACTTGGAGTCTGGGGAGAGGTTTTGTTGGCTCAATATTGAATAAAGTCATGGGTCCTTTCCAACGAAAAAGAGGGAGGAAACCCCCCCAAACTCTCATTCCATTAACTTCAAGTCGCTTTGGGTCATGTGGACCTGGAGTCAAGTCCCAGGTGTACTTCCGCTTTCTCATCAGCAAGACCGGAATGACCAGCGCTCACCTGTTAGGGCGGCGTCAGAAGACATCACACGTACAACCCTGGGCCCAGGGCCAGCACATGCTCCTTAAGACGGTGACCTCACCCAGCAGCAGCTAAGGCACACAGCACCTCACATGATGTAGACCAAACCTCTGAATTTCACCCTTCATTCTCCTTCTCCCATAAACTTCTCCATCTCAGAAAATACTGATTCCCTTCAGCCAGGTCCTCCATCAAAAATCTTAGTCATCCTTGGTTTCCGTCTTACAACCCGCAGCCATTGTCAGAAAACCTGGTTAGCTCTACATTCCAGATACTCAGAGTTGGACACGTCTCAGTTGGTGCTTGGACCAGAGCTTTCTAGCCAGTTCCCTCGCTTCCCCTGGTTTCCACCTGTTGCTAGAAGATGCATTTACAAATATGAGGTACATCATGTCACACTTCTGCTCAGAATCCTCAAATGGCTCTCCACTTTACTCACAGAAGCACGGGAACCAAAACAAAAAGAAATCAACACAAAGAACCCCAGAGTGCTTCCCACCGGCTGCGAGGCACCCCACCCTCTGTCCCCGGCCACCGTGGGCCTTGGGTCTGGGCAAGCTCGATTCCACCTTCGCTCAAGCCACGCTGGCTTTCCTGATGCTCCTCAGGATGTCAAGCACACGCTCCTACCCCAGGGGCTTCAGAACTCGCTGCTCCCTCTGCCGGGATGCTCTGTCCCAGGCATCCTCTTCTCACGACCGACCCAACACTTAGGTTGGTTACTATCTGCACCAGCCTCCCCGCCTCCCCGTCCATTCCCATAATGTAAGTTCCGTGAAAACAGTGCTGCTGTCTGTTTCCTTCTCTTCTGTATCTCCACTGCTCACACCAGCACCTGGCACACAGTGGATGTTCAGTGTGTGTCTGTGGGGTGACAGTGCTGTAAAGGGGTGACTAGTTTACCCACAGAAGTGTTACACATGAGAGCTCGCCAGCTTCCGGAAGGAAAGGCACCCTGGGGTGGCAAGGGGGAGTGACAGCATTAAGAGCGACATCTGATGCCACACGGTGTATGACAGCGCTGTACCTGGACTGAGTTGAGGTGACAGTAGCCGTTTAGTGGAAACCTGATGACGTGCGTCGAGTCGTGGTTCCAGCCCGCGTTGACGGAGTTACACATGACGTCGCCGATCTCCGGAAACACTTCTTCTATCAAGGACTTGTCGCCGCTGAGTGTGATCCTTTCTCCGAGGTCTGGGGCAACACGCACCACTAGGCACTCACAGGGCCTTGAGAAGCGGCCAGTTTCTCTGTCCTGCTTCCATCTTTCCATCTCCAACAACATGGGCTGAAGCTGGAAGTATTTTGCCTCTTCATATAACAAAGTGTAGTCCTGAAGGGGAAAAAAAAGTATTTCACAGTGTAAAATATAAACGGAAGGCAGTGAAGATGTCCACATGTAAGAGGTGGGTTTTTCACCGCTGTTATTTCTGCCATCAAATCACTTATGACACATTTGTACAGACCCAGTCTGCACCCACTCGCTTGTCATTCATTCGTTCATTCATTCGTTCAGTGATTATAATAGGAGCTGAGGGGATTAAAGGGCGGGGGGACCCTTTAGGTGCCTTCCATGAATTAAGACCTGTAATCTCATAACTGCCAGTGACTTGGGAACCGTTCTTATTCCCATTCTGCAGCTGAGAAAACTAGGATGTGAAAGGATTCACTGAAGACCTTTCTCTTTCTGTGGGAAAACGCCTTTGGGTATTTAAAGTCTGATAGTGTGGGTGAGGAGGATCCACCTGACCTTCTGGATGGAACATGTCTGTGGGCTGAGGGGCGGGGGGCAAAGCTGAGCACCTGCAGGGGCAGCTCCTGAGCCTCTTGAAGGAGGCGGGGTGGGGGGCAGCACGGTGGTGGCAGCGGGGTGCAGAGCTGGTGGGTGGGCGCCCAGAGGGCCCGCCTCCTGCTTTTACCTAAACTGGCATGTGACGGAGAGACACCCTGCCCTCAGCCAGCTGCCTGCACCGCAGAATGAGAGCGGCGAACAACACTAGGCCTTGACTCCTGCTGGACGAGGGGCAGGAGGGGAAATGGGCCCCCTTCCGAAAGTGCAGCCGCCCTGTCTCTGGGCACGGTTTCTCTTCCTCTTGTCTTTAAAAAAAACATCTGCTGAATCAAAGGAGGAATCTAGCAAACAGGTATTAAAACACACAGAAGCCACCAAATAGGCGGACAGAAGAGGACGAGGGGGAGGCAGCCACTTAGAACAATGTTATCAGCAGGTCAATATTGTGTCTAAACGTAGCTATGGCCACAATCATCTCTGGCTGTGAGGTACGTGGATACTTGTCCAGACACGTTGACTGAGAACATTTTAATCAACTGACACAGGCATTTTGCCTTCCTTCCAGGGGCTGGAGCTGGCGGGCGCTGCCTGGTGCCTGGGCCTGCGGGAGAGCCGGGGCCTGCGTGCCGTGTGCCCGGGACGGAGCGCGGGGAGCGGGGACCCACAGGAGAGCTGCTTTTGTTTGGCACTTTGCTCTTTTTCTTGCAAGTCAACAGCAGCAGCAGCATCATTCAAGCCTTCTAGAGAAGGCAGTGTGGAGAGGCTGCAAAGCAGGATTGGGCCTCTAGCTGGATCACCTGCCTTCCACGCTGAGAAGCCTGGGCCAGGCTGAGACTCATCAGCAGAAAGGGCTGCCTGACTCTGTCCTCTCCTAGTGCCTCCATCGCCATGAGGTGGGAAGCTCCATTAAAAGACCAGCAGGACCCCCAGGCCAGGCCACTACTCTCTTGCCAGCACCACCTGGTTCCACGGCCCAGTGGCTTTATCTCACTTTTTGCCTCTGAACCGGCTTACTTCTAGGAAAGTGGAACTTACCCCTAAAATTCTATTGGTTCCCTGAGCTAACTCCTGATTGGTCCATTTGTAGTGCTCACTCCTGATTGGTTATTTCTCTCACTCCTGATGGGTCCATTTCTATAAAGCTTGTTCCTAATTAGTCAACTTTTGTTATACCTTATTCATATATGATGTGGCAAAGTGTAAACTGGCAGCCTATAAAAGTCTGTGTAAACCTACAGATGGGGTCCAAAGCTTGGAGTATTAACTCCTCTGGGCCTGCTGACGTAATAAACCTGAGTTTTCCAACTCTCCGAGTGCTGCTTTGTCTCTTGCCCAGATCCAGGCTGCTGTCACAACTGAGCTGTAACACTGAGCTGTCACATGCTTTTCTGCAATAGCCACAGGAGCCTTGCTTCCCCGCAGGAGGGCAGCCCACTGCTCTGACCACCTTCCTTTCACCTGCTCAGCCTCTGGACTCACAGGAGACACAGTTTGGTCTGAAGAGTTGAGAACTAAGCAGAACTGAGGCTCCTCCCAGTCGCCACTACCGGGGCCCCCCGCGGTATTTGAAGCCCACCACCTGTGAGATTCCAACCTCAGTACCTTACTTACTTATCAAGGTGACAGCTCCAGGAGATTTAAAAACAGTACTGAGAGTTACACAAGCAAGAGAACTGCTGCTGCTATTTATTCTCCTGTGAGATTTAATCAGAAGTTTTTGCACAAAGAAGAACCTGGACTCTGGTGAAAATATGCCATCAAGTCTTCAACCTTAAAGGTACTCCCAGCAGTCTTCCTGACCAATCCTGACCCTATGGAGGAATCCTTTCTAACATCACTGAGTAGTGACCATTCAGCCTGTGATTGAATGCTTCCAGTGATGGGAAGCTTACTACTTAACAAGGCACAGTATTTACTTTGTTCACAGCTCTGATGGTTGTAAATGTCATCATTAGAATGACCTGAATTTCCCTGTAACTTCAATTTATTTGTTCTTAATTCAGCCCCTGGGATTAGAGTGATCTTAATCTTTCTTTGACATGTTAACCCTTCAAACATTTGAAGACAACTGTTAGGTCTTAATATTATTCAGTCTGAAAATACCCAACCCATGCAGAAAATGGTAACAACAGCAAGCGAGACTTTATGCGTCTGAGCCCCGATCTACCAGTCTGTCCACAATTACCCAAAAGTAACGAGACTTGGGTTACAAGTCCCCCTACGCTGACTCTGAATCCTCTCCACCCTCTTTCCCCTGCTGAGTCCACAAGCCTCACGTGTGATAACCCACTCAAGTCTGACCACGGACTGACAGCACCTCCCTTATACAACGCTGCTCACAGTCATCGTTATCTGCTCTTCGCAAATTAAGGGAACACTGGCCCTTATCAGACTTGGCCCTGCTCAGTGTCATCTGAAGGATTCTGCTAGGGGTCATGAAAGTGAAGGATGAAAAGGGCTCCCCCGAAGGTCATCCTGCACTTGGGACGTCATCTCACGGGCCTGGCCTTGAACTACCTGCAGGTGTTCTTTTACTCTCTTGACTACCCTGGCTCCCAAGTCCCTCACCATGCTGTTCCAGCTGGTCTCCAGGGCAGTGTGCTGGGGGAGCGAATGCAGGAGGACGGCTGAGCAGCTCCCCACGCTCACTTGCCCCCCTGTGCTGCCGGCCCCCAGCCCGAGATTGAAAAGGTCTCACTTGCTTTGTTACCATTTTCTGCACGGTTAAGCTCACGCTGGCCGTTTGTCTTCTTGGTTGGCGCCTCTACATCCGTCTTTCTCCGCTTCCTAGGGCCCGATTCACTTCCCGACTCATCAGAGAACTCTCTGCAGACAGACTCAGTCCCCATGGCCGCTCTCTTTACAGACTTTGGCCTCCTTTCCTTCCTCAGTCAGGATCATTTAATTTTACTGCCTAAATTTCACATTTTTTTACGGTTTATCCCATTTCTTCTTAGATTTTTCTGGCCTTGTGCTCATCTCTTCTGGTCTGTCAGTCTTTTGAAGTCTTTTTTTCCTGAAGCCTCCATTCTTATCTGATGATGTCCACCTTCTTCTCTTTGGCTTTTACAAACTCTAGATGACTCAGACTCTTGTTCCCAAGGAACGAGGTGGAAATGGGCCAGAGTTTTTGGGGCTGCAGCAGGTTTGGCCCCAGTTCTTCTTCTGAAGGAAGTGAATCCATGCATCCATGTCTGCTTTCAGCAAAGCAGCTCCAGAACGTACCAGATACCGGCCCTCTGCTCTGCTCCCGTGCGATCTTACCTGCTCCAATTAAGAAAGCACCAACCGCATTCTTGCTTAGGTTCATATCCAGCTAAGGAGAATGAGCATGCCCACAGACCCTTATCGTGTCTAAATGATTTTGAAATCCTAGAATATTTTTATTTAAAAAAAAATTAAAGACTTTCAATAGGCAAATCTTTAGGCAGGAAGATCAAGATCTCACTTTACAGATGTATACACTGAGCTTCCCTGAGACCTTGGAAATGGGGACACGGAACAAGACGGTAAATGTGGGTGGACTCCAAAAGGCAGATGGGCCATGTTTCAAAAGCTTATTTCTCGATTAAATATCTGGAACTCAGAAGACATCTTCCCTACAGGGAGGAAAGTGATATACATAGTGTATTAGTTTCCCACTGCTGTTGGCAGAAATTTGGTGGTTTAAAACAGCACACATATATTCTCCTACAGTTCTGGAGGTCAGAAGTCTGAAATGGGTCTCGCGGGGCTAAAGTCAGGGTGCTGGCAGGGCCACTGTCCTTCCGGGGGCTCCAGGGGAGAATCAGTTTCCTTGTCTTTTCCAGCTTCCAGAGGCTGCCACACTCCTTGGCTTGTGGCCGGCAGTCACACCACCCCTTCCATCACATCTTCTCTGACCCTGACCCTCCTGCCTTCCTCTCTCACATCTAAGGACTCCTGTGGTCCCATGGGGCCCCCCTGGATAATCCAGGATAGTCTCCCCATCTCATGACCCTTAAACTTAGTCACATCTGCAAGGTCCCTTTTGACACAGAAAGTGACATATTCACAGGTTCTGGGGATTAGGATGTGGCAACTTTGGGGGGTCATTAGCCTACCACACGTGGCTTCTAGTCCACAAAACAGTTCAAAGGCTTATTTAACTCCTACTGTACATGAAGTTTTACATGGTGGCACGCAGGTTCTTCCCCTCAAGGGGCAACTCAGCCACTCACGTGTTCGACATCTGGTTACGTGCAGCTGCCAGGGCACCCACCCCACGCACCGCGGCACAGCCCACCTCGTGCACCCTGGCCACAAACAGGCTTTTCCTAGGGGACCACATCCAACCCCTCCCCGGGGCTCCAGGAGCTCTCCTGCCCACGCTCGGGGCAGTGGGGTCCGTGCTTGGGTCCCAAGAAGGCAGGGTATGCATGTACCTGCAAACAAGAGGCACCAAGAA
Organism: Vicugna pacos; assembly: GCF_048564905.1. Lineage (NCBI taxonomy): Eukaryota > Metazoa > Chordata > Mammalia > Artiodactyla > Camelidae > Vicugna > Vicugna pacos. The sequence continues at coordinate 17,004,984 of NC_133010.1, read as the reverse complement.
GATAAGGGGGCACGGAAGGGTTTTACAGTCTACATTTCGACAACAGCACTCATGGAGTAATAATTAGAAACAAAACCAGATCCCTGCAAAACTTTCCTAAAAAATTGGTTTGGTTTTTTTTTTGAGGGGGAAGTGGCCTATCACAGGCTTTTTCAGAGTTTGAGATTTGGGGGCCTCTAAGGTCCGTATTTCCCTGGCTCTGCAATACTTCCCCGAGCTAGTGTTCTTTCCTCCCTCCTCCCTCCCTCCTTTCTTTTTTAAAGGATTTTAGTTTTTAGAGCAGTTTTATTCACAGCAAAATTGAGCAGAAGGACAGAGATTCCCCACATGCACAGCCTCCCCAATGATCAACACCCCCATCAAAGCAACAGCCCCCAGAGCAACACCCCCACCAGAGCAACACCCTCACCAGAGCAACACCCTCACCAGAGCAACACCCCACCAGAGCGCTCCGTTTGTTACAACCTGTGAACCTATGCTGACACATCATAGCCACTCAAAGTCCACACATGAGGGTTTACTCCGGGTGTTGTACATTCTATGAGTTTGGACAAATGTTTAATGACGGGTAGCCACCATTACAGTATCAGAGAGTAGTTTCCCTGCCTTAAATCTCATCCTGAAAGCCTGTTCTGGCCTCCCCGCCCCCAAACCCCTCTCTTTTCCTCAAAGCCCAGACGGACTGGCCCACTTGCTCCCTCTCCCCTGCAACCAGTTGATACTTGTGGCCAGGAGGCTTCCTCCCTGTTCACTGCCATCGACTTTCAGCCTCTCCCGACCACTCGTGTTTTCCTCGGGCAGGATGCCCAGCCTGAGATTTAACCTGATGGCCGTTAAGGGAAACGTGAGTGGTGGCAAAGTCCCTCCTCTGCCCGGCCACCGTCTCCATGCCCCACTCTCTGACTCTGCTAGAGAAAGGCTGAAGGCCACACCGGCAGTAATGACGGGCTGCCTAGGGCAGAGCAGAAGGCAGATCCATCTGCATTCTGAAGCCACACCCTGGCTTGGCAAGTCACCTGGACACAACGCTGTAGGAGTTGAGTCTAAGTGTAGGGCGTGGCGAGAGCAGGGGGTAGAGATGCTCTCTGAGATGGTGCCGGGGCTGGCTGACGCCCGCCTCCCAGTCCTCCTTGGTCACTGCAGCTAGTCCTGCCTCAGCGGGAGCGTCCCTGAGAGAAAAGGAGTGGGCCTCGGCAGGAGTACTGTGAGTAGCAGTCTCCGTACCAGGGATGCAAATTCTAGGAGGCAGCAGCTGAGACCATGGGCTGGGGTAGATGTCCTGAGTGGACCCTCTCTTAGGTACTAGAAAAGAAGAAACATCTTGAGGGTCTACCCAGCTCCCCACTCCGCCTTCTCTGAGAAAAGTTCAACCCTCAGGAAAGGATACCTAGAAGCCATTCTGTGTTGCCCCAGCTGATTGGCTACAGCATAAGCATCCAAGCCAACGTAAGCCAATCAGGTGGTCTCTCTGCAGAACCCAGGAAGGGGAGAGAGACCCTGGGCATTGCTGGGGCAGAGCCACGTTAGGGGCAGCATTCTAGAAGCCTGCAAACTCCCACGACCGACTCCCTCAGAGCTGCCCTCCTGTTTCCACTCCTGAGAGAATGTCCCCACTAATCCTACGAGATAAACTAGAATCCTTCCCATGAATACTTCCTCTTTTCCTTAAACTAGGACATTCTGCAGTGTCTGGAGGCACCCTCGGTTCTAAAACTGAGAGGGGTTGGGTGCTACTGGCGTCTGGTGGGTGGAGGCCAGGGATGCTAAACAGCATCTATGATGCACAGGACAGCTCCCCCCGACACAAGAAGAATCACTTGGCTCCAAACATTAATAATGTGAGGTGAGAAACTCTGAGCTAGACAGGGATCACGTCTGTTGCACCCGATCCAATGGTCAGTCCTGGCAACATTAGTGGTGGTCCAACCACATATGTTTGCTGATGTGATGTGATATGAAGTACACAGCATCACTGCAGACGTGCTCTTGCCAAAACACTTAACTTAAACCCATCAAGCCTTCAGATGCAACTTGCAGTTTATAGGAAATGAGAGGATAGAGGAATGAGCTCAGCTGGCCCTGTCTCCTCAGCAAGTCAGCATCATATAAAAAAGGGCTCTGCCGCATAATAATTTTTAAAAAGGGACAGACCTAGATTCAGTGAAGTCCTGGATCAGATACCAGCTTGGAAAAACTGCCCAGAAAGCGCATTTTGGGGTCAACCAGGGAAATCTGAATATGGTTGCAGTATTAGAGGAAATACAATTTGATTACAATGGAAAGGTAGAGATAACTGTCTGAAATAAGCATAGAAGAGGACCCAGAAGTCTACACACAAAGATTTTAACATTGGCAATCCCTGGGTGGTGAGGATATACTGTTCAAAAATTTTTTTGCTCGTGTATATTTTCAAATTTTATACAAAGTACATATACTTCTTCTATAATATGAAAAGATTTTTTGAAATAACTAATAGATTTTCAAACTGAAGCCAGGGAGAGGTAAGCTGGGGACTGTCTGCCAGCAAATCTTTCTGTAAGACATTCACCCAGACCACAAAAGATGTTAGCAACATGGAGGACACTTCCAAAAATGTTCAAAACACAAGCCTAGAAAGAGGTAATTTTGTGGTTCCCCATCAAAAAAGGAACCAAAGCTCTGGACTCCTGGTGTACCAGGAATTACAACTGTGTGCGTGTGTTCATGCGTGCACGCACATGCTCATGTGTGTGTGGGTGTGAGCAGAAAACAGAGCAACCATGAACAAGGCAGTACGGTGGGGGTGAAGGGAAGAGGGACGAACAGTCATATCCGTGATAAAACACTGCAGGGAAGTTCCACAATCGCTTATCTAGGGAACACATTCCAACGCCTTTCAGTGGGAGCAGGGCACACGCAGCTGCCACTTAAATGGTGTTGTGAAGTATGAAATTATCTAAATTGTTAAATGGGTATCTAGCTCAGACAGCACATTTGCAAAATGAGATTTTAAGGGGCGTAGGATGCTGTGATTTCAAGATTTCATGCGTTTACTCAACCCAGCATTAAATAGCTGGAGAGGGAAGCAGGTAATCAAGGAACACACTCCCCAGCAAATCCAGTCAGAGAGAGTCTCTCCACAAGCCAAATGCCGTGTCCCTTTTCCAAGGTCAGGGAAGAAATTGGCGGGGAAGAAAGAGAGGGGCAGACTGAGCGCTCAGCTGCGTGTGCCTGTATCTGTGATTTTGCACAAACTGCTCCATCATCATCCCCAAGAGCTGAACCTCAGCTTCCTTCTGCTGCTCCGCCAGGTTCCAGACTCCCTGTGATTTACCGCCCGTCACCCAGAGGCTCGTGGGAAACAGTCCAGGGCCCTAAGTGAGTTTCATTTGACATGCTTTTTGTCTTCTTCCTTGAGCATGGGCTATGGTTAAACCCATAGCCAATTAAAGGGTGTGTTCTGAAGAACAGCAGGTCCTTTCCAAATCCCAAGGGAGCACAAAGGTGCAGAGAAGCACCAACTCAATCCTAGCCAGCGGGGGTGACTGGGTGAGTCTTCAGCAGGCTGTCCTCTGCAATCGGCCGCAGGTGAGCTCCCATGTAGGGGTTTTTCTCCCTCCAGCATCTAACCTGAATGTTCTTGGAGGAAAAATCATGCCTGCCACATCTGACTGTGTTTCAAACCCCTAGCTCTGCATCTGGAACGTATGCAGCTAAAAACAAACGGCTACTACTATTTTCGAACTGTAATTATTTTGTATTTCCTGGAGCCTGCATCTCTATTAATCATGGGAATTATAAATTAATATTACCCTGGTAAGTAGCTTAGGATGATGATATTACATACATACAAGTTTTACTTTTTCCATTTAGTCCTATATGGTTTTAAATAAAAGTTCAGTGCCTACTTATAGTTAGCTTCCGGTCTCCTGTGACTTTTTCTTTACCTTTTTCTGCTACGTTTAAATTAATACTAAGCAATTATCATGTGTCCAACACACAATGTCCTTTAAAAAAACATAAAAATGCCCCTGTTTCTGACACACTTACAAAGTAGTTAAAGAGTAAAGATACACGCACAAAATATCCAGAGTTCAAATATAAGGAAGTATCGGCCTAGGTATGAACCAGAATCTGGTTTGAATGTGGGACCCACTCCATTCAATCTACTCATCCATCCATGTGTTCATCCGCTCAAGGCTAAGCCAGTGTGACAGGTACTGCAGGCTAGCTTCCCCAGAGCCATTGTCCATTTCTCTCACTATAAAGACTGAAAAGGAAAAAATCACCTTTTGGTCTCTTCTGCAGCTCGGGGAGGCTCAGTTCTAGCCAGTGAGTTAGTATACTAGGAATCTTCCAACAAGGACAAAGTCTTGTGAGTTACAAGCCTTCTGCCCTCCCTCTTCCTGCCTTGGATGAGGATGTGATGCCTGGAGCTGTGGCAGTCACCTTATGACCTTGAGGTGACAAGCATGAGGCCAAAACGTCAACACTGAGGAAGACAACAAAAAGACAGAGAGTCTTGTCCTTGATAACATCACTGAGCAGATACCACTGCCAACAACCATGGACCTCTGACTTCTTATGTGAGAAAAACAAATCTCCATTAGTTTAAGGCACTGTTGACTGGCTATTTCAACACTTGTAGCTGAAAGCACTTCTTAACATACAGCTAGGTGTATAGTGCTAAACAACAGAGACAAAAAATTATATATATACTGTGTGTGACTACAGAATCAGAAGGTATAGGCAAATCTAAGCTAGACCAGGCACAGGACAGCTTAGTGATGAATCCAATGAGCCCTAAGTGACAAATAAAAGCCAGGCCAAGAGCATCAGACAGAAGGAACGGTCTGCTCTGGGTGGGGCAAGCAGATGGCATGGCGTATGCGCAGAGGAGGAGCCGGGTAAGGTGGGTGAGCCTGGGCCCCGTGGGCTCTGACGAGGAGGTGCTACGGTCCAGGACTGGGAAGCCTCTGCAAAGTTTTAAGCAGGAGCAAGTCACGATACACTATGTTTGGAGTCCCTTGGTGAAGGATGGGGTGGGAGATGGAGGAGGGGGAGAGGGAGAGGCTGTGACTCTAAAAGGACAACAGGAGGGACCCCCGTCATGATGGAAACGTTCTGCACCTGGGCTGTACATCCCAGTTGTGAGGCTGAAGTATAATTTTGCACAATGTTATACTGGGGGGAACTTGGTAACACAGGATCTCTCTGTTGCTTCTTACGACTGCATGAGAAGCTACAATGATCCCAAGAGGGAAAAAAGGTAATGAAAAAAAGTGTCCCCTGGTTTCAACATGGAGAGAGGATGAGAGAGGGAAAGGGTGGGACTCTGAGTCACCCAGAGAGCTCTCTGGCCTTGGACTGGAGAGGGCGTATGAGAGGGGTGGACTGACCCGAGAAGTATCCGGAATGACGGATGCATGTGGGATGGCCCGGCCCGGAGCAGGGAGGTGGGTTCTGGCACTTTCACGGAGACAGGACGCGACGGAAGAGGAGCAGGTTTCCCGGTGCTGGTGGCAGGAGAGGGGGAGGTGGGACTGGCCAGCTCATGTTTGGACAGCTCAAGTTCAAGGAGCCAATGAACAACCTGGGCAGAGGTTCTGAGTGGGCATCTGGAAATGCAATCACCTTAACATAGACCAAAGGTGAGATTTCTCTCCTCTAGCCCCTCTCCCACTTCTTCTGCCTGCTGTGGAGGAAAACACGAGGGAGGGAGGGACGGAGGGAGAGAGGAACAGATGGCTCTCTGGCCGCCGCCCTGTCACACACTCAGCCCTCCCTCTACTTGCTTTCTTGCTCTCCAGGACCTACTGGGGAGCCAATGCCCGGCAGCGGGGCGCCCGCTATGATGAGAGGCCGGGTCACTGCGGACGTCGGTGCCCATGTACTGCAGCTCCTTTCCCCTCCCCGACTCCATCCTTCACGCCCTGTGCCCAGTGCAGACCTCGGCGCGCTTCCCATCCCCTCCAGGGCCCCCGGCTGCTTTCTTCCCGGCTCCCTGTTCCCGCCAGCTCTGCCGTCCTGTCCCAGCAGGTGCGGCCCCAGGTTTGGACCGAGGGCTGCAGGTAGGAGACTCCCTTCCAGCCTCTGGAACCATGCTTGCCAGACGAATGACATGGCTCGAGGGATGGAGGGGAAGGCAGGAAAGGGCCTCGAAAGTTGGAGGGTAGAGAAAAGAATGTACACGTTGAAGAGCATCCTCGAAAACCGTCTAGGAAGGGGCCGTGTTGGTGCCTCTCAATACGTCATCCTTCCTGAGTTGGAAAAGATCACCGCTGATGAAGCTGCAGACTTTCATTGTACGAACCAGCTTCACGTGTCTGTAAACGCTGGGATCACGCTCGGCGCCCGAGGGGCGCCCCCGAGAGGCCCCCCGGGAACTGCCGCCGGCCCGGGAGCAGCGGGGTCAGTCATTTCCTCGGCTCGTTGCAGGGCTGCAGGGAACTGCACGCACTAGTTGCGGTGCTTCCGCTCTTATTTTTCTGCCAAATGTATATTGTTTTCACGTAAGATAAATGCGTACACGGTACGACTCTTTACACGCTCTTTTCCACTTGGCTAATCATGCCGGCACGTGCCCCACTGTTCAAAGTCCTGAAGGAGAGGCGGGATGGGAGGCCCCCTGATGCCCTGTTAACTTGGGGTCTATTCTTCCAGATCTTTTTCTATTTACAGACACATACGCATCATTTTTAACATACACAGAAACATACGACACATATTCTGCAACTTAGTATTTTCACTGAATAAAATCTTGGTGATTTCCGCCCCCACCACACATCAACTATTTCACAGCATGAATGTTCTATAATCTCTGTAACCCTCTGCCGTTGTTGAACATTTTTGAAATTGAGCCCACTTTTTGCTTTTACAAATATAACTACATTAAACATCTTATGTACATATATCTTTGCTTATTTGTGTCTTATTTCTGGAAGATAAACTAATAGACACGAATCGCTAAATCAAAGAGTATATCTGTTTAAAAATTTTTAAATTACTACTAAATTGTCCTTCAGAAATGTTTAGTAGCTTTCACTCCCAACCACATTGTATATCCCCCAACACTGTATATTACCAATTTTTTAATCTTTGCCAATCTGATGGATAAAAAGAGGTATCTCATTTAAGTTTTGTTTCTTTAATACTACAGGAGTTGAACATCTTTTTAAATGTTTATGGCAATTTCTATGCTTTTGGAAAATTATTGTTTAAATTTCAGTATGTTTCCCACTGGGTTGTTCTTATCGATTTTCAGGAGCTCTTTTATGATGGATATTACTTTTGGTGCAAATATTTCTTCTAGTCTGACTCTTGTTCTTTATGTGTATGTGGTGTCTTTAATGCAACGTTTGTTTTTCTTTTTTAAAGGATGCCTTCTGGGTAGTAAGTCTTGCTTAAGTAGGCCTTCTCTGCCTGAAAATTATGCTTGTAGAAATTCCTTGTTATTTTCTTCTAATACTTTAATAGCTTTAATTTTTATGTTTATTCCTGGAATTCTGATGAACTTATGAGATAGTACACTTTTCCCAAATGTCTTGGTGCCCAATTGTCTCAGAACCAATTACTGACAATTCCTCTGTTTTCCCACTGGTTTGAAATACCACCTCTATAATATATTAAATTCCTATATATACACATATCTGAACCCTACTCCTCCCTGTTGATCTACGTGCATATTTTTAGCCCTGCCAGGATCACACTTTCTAATCACTATAGCACCACAGTATGTTTTGATGTCCACCTTGCCTACCGTTACTATCACCACCAAATATTTTTAGCTATCCTTGAGCATTCTTCCCTTCCACACAAACTTTATAAGTGGGTCCAATTTCATTAAAAAAAAATCTGTGACTTAAATGCCTTTGCATTGAATGTATAGGGTAATTTGGGCACAGCCTACATCTTAACAATATTGAGGCTTTCCATTCAGGGACACAGAATGTCCCTTCACTCTTGTTTTAAAGTTGTATGGTTTGTATGGAGAAATCTGCAGTTTTCTTTTATCAGACTTTGCGTATTTCTCAAGTTTATTCCTAGGTGTTATAATTTTTACTATCATTGTAAATGGTATATTTTCCCACTATATCTTGATTGACTTTTGCTATTCTGTTGGAAAGCTATGGCTTGTAACACATCAATCCTGAATGTAGATGCTTTAATGAGTTCTTTATTAGTTCTAATAGTATTTAGTTGATTCTTTAGAATCTTCTCCTTAGAGAAGTATTAACAGCTACAGAGATAACATTTTTGTATACTCTCGTCTAATATTAACATTTTCTATTTGTTCTCCTTGTCTAATTTCATTGCCTAGAGTTGCCAGCACCATGTAGGACCAACTTTAACACTTGTCAGTAACTTTCAAAGGGGATAATTCTAAAATTTTACTGGTATGTATAAGGCTTGCTTTACATTTCTGGGAGAAAAAGTCTTTATTAAGCTAAGGAGGTTTCCTTTTATTCTCTGCTTCACTAAGACTTATCAGAAATAAGCTTTGAATTTAACTAATTTATTTTCAATGTGTTAAAATGAATTGTGACTCAATTCTTCAAATAAAAAGCGGTCCTCTTTCGGTTGTGTAAAACTTAATGACCATATACTCTGTTTCTTAAAGACAGTATAACCATGAGAGAGACCTCGGATGCCATTAGAGTTGGTATATGTTAAAAATGTAGAGCTGGAAATATCTTTTGGAGCATATCAAAACAAATCACATATTTACGCTATTGGTAATTTAAGATGAATCCCTCACCTTGAAATCATCGGGAATGAGGAGTTTTGATGTTCGTAGAAAATTCAAGATATATCTGAACATCTGTCCGTCTCTGTCAATGAAATAGTGCTGTTTGAGACTGTCCAAAACAATGGGCTCTGTACCATCAAAAAGTCTTCCGATTCTGTGATAGGAAAGAGGGAACAGTGAGGACAATTAGAATTGCTTAAAACCACTAAGGCTAAGAGCTGCTACTTTGTGTCACTGTCAACGGTGGCACTTTTGCAGATGACAGTCAGGAAAAATCACCTGTTAAGCAGTTATGGTTCTCTAAGAAGTACTGGTCCCTGCTTGATAAATATCTCAAGACCAGACAATTCAAAATGATCTCAGGCTTTCTCAAGTAAATTCTGTTATTCAACGTCTTTTACCTGTAGAGAAAATGTTCCTGACATGGTGATTATGGCTCAGTGCTATCACTGTAATGAAAGATCACGTCTTTCCCTTTGTGTTACTTTAAACAAACTTCTCCGCTCCTTAAAAAAAAAAACTACTGTTCCGAAGTGTCTTTTAAGCAAATTCTATGAAAAAAAGCAATTTTGTCTTTAAGAAATCTGTTTTCTGAGCTTTCCCCACCCATGAATTTCAAACTTTCTAAAAAGAAAGCAATGCCTATATGCTAACATCTACATTTAATTATAAAAAAGAATAATTGAGAATATTATTCATTTAGAAGAATATGTTTTCCATGAACAATATACAGTCTCATTTCTTAGGTCTCAGCAAAATTCATTTGCAACAGCCAGGGATCATTATAAAATATAAATATTTGACCACCCCAAAAATACGAGCTCGTTCTGGAATGTAAGTGCTTATGGGTAATTTTTAAAAACAGAAATCCATAATATGTTTACCCATTTATAGAGGTAACATTGGAAAAGTGTGCTACAGTTAAAGTGCTTTGTATCCATTATTATTTATCTCCTTAAGGAAGGCTAAACCTACACTCTATATATTTAATACATACTCAACTAATAGAACGTGGTAACATCTATACTAGGAACAAGCAGAGAGCATGCTGACGACAAATAAATATCCTACATCAGAAAACAGGATTTACACACTTGAAATCACTTTCTTTACCAAGAAGTGTATTTACTTTCATTAACAGTATAGGCAGAAAACTTGCTCCATTTTTTAAGAAAAGCTTTTGTGGACCTCATCACAAGTCTCTGATGTGGAACACCATTTTATTGCTTTGATGATGACTCTGATTTGAAGATGATTTTGAAATCATACATTTTCTAATCCGGTTGTTGAAATGGGACAGATGGAATGGTAAATCAGTAATTCCACTCCTCTTAAAATATCACAAACAAACCAACAAATAGGAAAGCCTCTTTTCGCCCTCCCAAAAAAAGAAAGACTTGTGAATTTCTGCTTCAATGAAAATCTTTCAAAGATAATTAGAAAATTCATGTCCTACCTGAAGGTAGTAAGCACAAAGAAGAACAACTAACTTGTCAGGTCATATTTCTAAAACTCAATATATTTTTCTCACCTAACGTTTTTGACCAACATTCCAGAAAATGAGGGTGATCGGCCAGGGTACAGATTACAACCATCGTAAGATTCTTTTACTGCATGCTGCCTTGGCATTCATTTCTCACTAACACATCAATCAAACAGTAGACTATATAAAAAAAGAGGCAGTGAAATGAAAACACACTTAGTCACTTATTTATAGTGTTTCCAGGACAGTTTGGTGCAGGACAGGAAAGAATGAGACTTGTTTGCCTATTATTAAAACATTTTGCTCTTCACTGTCAATGATAAATTTACAGTTGACAGGGGAAGAAAAGGGAGCTATATTTATTAAGTGCTTTCCAGATACCCTGCACTTGCCTAAGCACTTTATGTATGCAACAAATCCATTATCCTCCTTTTAAAGATGAAAAATAGGCTCAAAATGATGAGTAACTTGCCCAACTAGTTAAGTAGCATTGGGGGATTTGGGCACAGTCCGTTTGATCTTAAAGGGGCCTCCCTACAATGATTGGAATGAAAAGAATTAACCACTACTGAATGAAAGCTTTTGGTCTAGAGTTTTCATTTCTATCTTACACTTGTTCAGCAAGAGTTTTATAATGAAACCCCAATGTGTATACTGATTATTTTTGTGGCCTGGAATAAATTAGTATCAGTGATTACAAGGCACTTTACTAAGGAGGTGAAAAGTAAATATTTTACTTTAAAATAAATTCCATGCTTTTAATTCTTAAATACTCATTTTCAAAATCTAGTCTTGGAAGGTCGCCAGCACAGAATAAGCGATTAATAAATCTTTACTACGTGAGTGAGTAAAGGGGTGACTGAGTGAGGAGGGGAACAAGGCTGGGCCATTACAAGCTGTCATCTGCGTGAATCAACTTCTCTGCGTCTCCATTTTTTATAAAAAATAAAATTGTTTCAGTTTACTTTATAAAATTACCTTTTTTCTCAGGGTTAATGAAAAAAATCAGAAAGGATCATGGCACATTCAAAAAGAACACAGCAAAAGAAGATTATCTCAAAGTAGCAAACAAAACTTTCCACGAAAGCAGCTCTTGGAAGGCTGCAGGCACTACAGGGTACAGGACTGAAGGAGCAAAAAGTTGAGTCTTGGCTTAAGTGTATCGTTATAGCCCTTTCCAAGATAGTAGAGACACGTCAATTAAGAGGTTTTTAGGATACAACTCAAACAAAACAAAACAAACCCACCTCTAGCAGACACAGGAAACTGCACACAGCTGGACTCAGAAGCACCTTCACATCTGACTGCGATGAAATAGGAAAAGATGCAGAAGAAAGAGGAGAGAAATGTGGAAGGAGACCCAGCGCGGGGACAGGGAAGTGGGCACCGGAGAGAAAGGGTGCGAGTGGCCTGGGGAGAAGGCCTAGACTCTACCCGGGAAGTGAGGAACCCCAACCCCGCAAGGGTGGGCGAGGGCCCGGAACCCCTTTGGCCCCGGAACCCTTGCTGTGAGCTCGCGGCAGGCTGGGGAGGGCGCGCTTGGGGGACCGGAGGGCGGGGAGGGCGTGGCCTGAAATTGGTGGGAAAACTCTTCCTGCGGAGGCTGCGTGGTCTACGCGGGAGTCGAGAGGGAGGGAGGGTCAGGAGGGAAGAGCCTCTGGGCCGCACGGCTGCGCATTCCTGACAGTGAAAGCCCCTCGGGGAAGAAAGAGGCCCTGCGTTTCAGGCAACAACTGTTAGGAGTAATAAAAGGAGGCAGAGTGCTGCTGATTTCTGCAAACTCTAAAAGGAGAAAGGTTTTGAATTTGTGAAAACAAGGCGGAAGGGCAGGGTGGTGCCTGTGATCGTAAAATGGGGTCCCGGCCGGTCTCGAGATTCAGTGTGCTGTGAAAAGCATTGTTTGGCTAAGCAAATAGAGGGGAACCTCGACACAGGCTGTATTTCTTGTGGACATATGAATGGAGTTACAAATCAACTGCAGTGATTTGTAAACTCTGGTGCCTGAAAACTATGTGGAACTGATTACAGTTTACTAACCTCGGAGAACATTCCTGTTTTTCAACTGACCAAGACCAAGCTGGCTCCGGATGATGTATGCGCTGCCCTTTTTTTAAAAAATTTTTTTTTTTAAAAAACACTCATTGAATCAAGTGGCAATGCTGAGAAAAATGTCCTTCCACAATTTTCCTTTTATTTTTTGACTTTTTTTTTTTAACATTGTGTTTTGGGCAGTTTCAAACTTTATGCCAAAGCAAAAAAAAAAAATAATATTATGAACTCCCACGTGTCCATCCGGCTTCTAAAGCTGTCAACTCTTGTTCAGTCCTGTTTCACCTATACCTCTATGCCTCCCTCTCCTGCTCTGGGATTTTTAAAGTAAATTGCAAATATCCTATCATTTTTATCTGCCAATATTTCATTAACTAAGAGGATTATAAAGGTCGCAAAAATATGCATTAACACATATTGAAAAATATTCCTCTTTCTTGCTTTTTAGTATTAGCACTCTGGTGATTACTCTCGTTTATGGAGCAAATAATGCCGCCCCAAATCTCCAAGGAAATGAAGCTTCTTTTGGTGAAAAGTTAGTCAGCTTCCTCGCTATGACTCCCCCACCCCTGGCATTAAAGAATGGTCTTAAGTGAAAGAGAGTATAGGGGTAGGACCTGACTTACCTAGTTCAGTATGAATCAGTCATTAAGAATTTATTGTTTCTTGTGTATTCATTCATTTACAGGACCTGGTTTCTCTAATTTACTGTGACTCAGTTCCTTAAGAATTTCTTTCCTTTTTTCTTGTGTAGTCATTCAGTTATTTGTTCATTCTTCCCACCAGAATTCACTCAGCCTGATCATGTGAAATACAGGGGATGCAGTGGTGAATAAGCCACACTCCTTGCTTTCGTGGAATTTAAATCTGTGGGGCTGGGAGTGCAGATTAAGTACATTTTGATCGAGTGTGTCAGTGGGTATGCAGAGTGGGCTACAGGAGGACACAGGGAAGAAGCAGAAAGTTCATAGGAGAACCTGAAGAATAAGCAGAGTGGGCCAAGTACAGGCGTGGGAGGTTAGATAAGAAAGGAGAGAGGTGGAGAAGACATAAAGGCTCGAAGGTAGAAAAACCTGGCATGTGATTACTCTCCACTGGGGTGTAGAGACAGGCCAACTGAAAAAGGAGGCTGGGGCAACAGAAGTCAGATCACGAAGAGCTGTGTAAGCCTGGTCAAGGAGTTTAGATTTCATTCCAAGGGCGATGGGGAGGCTATTCTCTCAGCGGTGTTAAGGAAAAGAGCAATTGAAAAGTGAGACAATCAAACTACAGTATCTGAAATCACATCTCCTCGCAGAAGCAGCCTGTGGCTTATCCAAGTCCTGTTTCCTTTGCCTTGCTTTTTGACTGTGTCATTTACGTAGAGCAGTGCTTCTTAAGCCTGGCTGCACAATGGAATCACCTGGGGATGTTTAAAAAAATACTGATGCCCAATGCCAGATATTCTGATGTAATTATTGGTCAGGGTTAGGACCCAAGCATCTGGATTTCTCAAAAAGCTCCCCCAAGGAAGTCTAATGCACAGCTGAGTTGAGAACTAGCGCAAGGGAGGATGCGCAGAAAGACTAAAGAGAAGCAAGTCAACGCTGTCGACCTGAGATGCTCTCAGTTAGTCATTCTGTCCCTTTGAAGTGTCATAGCACTTTTTCGTAAATAGCCAACCACACTTTTACAAGTGAAGGATCTCCAGGATGACCTAGATCAACCTCCCGTTCTAGCATTGGAGAAACGTAACGCTCAAAGATGCACAGCTGGCTAAACACAGAGCAGGCTGTAAGCCCCCCATGCTGCCCCTGGGGTGATGGGCAGAGGATGGTCACATCCAAGCCCCTGGAGGGCAACCGCTCTAATGCTAGTTACTATGTATTGAATAGTATTAACAAAGCGTGAGCTGCCTGTTTTATGGCCTTTACCTCATTTCATTCTTACAATGATCCTATGAGGTGGCCACATTATACCCATTTCACAAATGAGGATGTTGAAGCCCAGAATGGCCATCACCTGGCTTAGGCTCCAACCTAGGTCTCATCCTAAAGCCTCTGTTCTTCACCACTGAATATAATGCCTCTTCATTTGTAATTTCAAAAGACAAAGCCAAAAACAAACGAACAAGGAGACAACAAATAGACAATGCCCTTTGGGAAATGCACAGTTTTTATACAGTTCAGTAAGAGTCTGCTAATGTTGCACCTTCTCCCAAGAAAGCTTGATTATTATCAGCTTTGTAGGGAAGCTAATTTACTTAAGTTGGGATACAAAAAGTTGAGGCTTAGGGAAACTGAACTGAATCAAGCCAAACTGAACCCAAACACCCCAAGACCTCAGAGGCTATGTTCAAAGTGTTGGTACAACCGTGACATGATGGGGCAGAAGAAGGGAACGGAAAGTCAGGGTTCTTAGGACAATGAAAACTTCTTCTGGGGAGAGGAATACACATGAGGTTCTAACTCCATTTCCTCGCAGCTCTTATGCTCCATCGTGTGCTGTGCCCTACATTTCATCCTGCCAACCTGCGTGGGATTGTCACTTTACAGCTAAAGAAATTCAGCTTGGAGAGGTTTCCAACCCTTCAGAGCTCCCTACACCCAACAGTCCTCATGCTGCCTAGGGAACACCGTGTCATGCGACATGTACGTGCGGCACATAACACAACACCAGGCCCTACTTTACCAGAAGCAGGCGGGTTAATCCTTTCAACTCTCCGGAGGAGCCAGTGCACACACGGCAAATTACAGGGGAGGGAGGAGGCAGAAGAGCTCATGGTGGTGCCAGCGCTGCAGGACCAACTTGCTCAGGGAGGGTGGAGAAGACCCCGCCCAGGGGTGGGGTGGAGAACAAAGACAGACGGATAAAGATGGTGAGAAAGGGCAGGACTGGGGTTGTGGGAGCCTCTCACCCACTCAGCTGTCCTTGGCCAAGAAATGGCTTTTCTCTTCACCTCTGGGTTTCTAAGCTGTGGAAAATACAGTCTGAACTTGAGGAAAAGATTTCCTTTAGTTTCTGGCCCAGATTTATTTTGCTGGCTAAGAGATTCAGAGGCAACTTCCAAATGACCTCTTTAGCACAACTTCTGGGGGATATTTTTAAATTATGAAAGCGACACCTACTCATTGCTGAAAACTGGAAAAACACAGAGGACGAAGCAGCAAAATTCAGAAAAACAACTGGCCAGGAGTCCACCAATCAGTAGAACAGTACTTAAAAAAAAAATCTGATTTACAGAGTATTTTTCTATAGAATAATTTTATTTTCAGAAACGCTTGCGGCTTCATACTTTTTAATGTCTACGAACCCAAGTTAGTAGATTGCCAACCAGAGTTCTGTCCTAATAGCTGAAACCCAAGGTGGGTAGAGGGCTGGGTGAAGGTGTGTGTGTACCTGTGGATGTGCACTTGTGTGAGTATGTGGGTGTGTGTGTCTGTATTTGTGGGTCTGGGTAGACAAATGAGAGGTATGTGGGGAGCAGTCACTGCAGGTGGAATCCTGGACGTGGAAATAGCAGGGAAGGAAGGAGATACAGGTAGAAAAGCCAACATTGCGACCAATGAGTACCCTGCCCTCCTTTCTGCTGAGATGGGCGAAGATGGAAACACAGTGAGGGGAAGGGAAGAGAAATGCTAGGTTGATACCTGAAACTTTTTAAACTTGAGGGTTCTATATTGTATTTTCTCTAGTTTTGCATATATTTTTTAATGTCACAATACAAAATTTTTCTTAAAAGGAGGGGACGGGAAATGCTATGCTGGGCATTATTATAAAAAAAATCACCAGTCAACTTACTGTTTTAGAAACCTTAATTATAACAAATAGCATTTATAAGCAAATTATAACTTTTTAAAAAAAATCTAGGAATAGTTCTTTATAGTTTTCACCACTTGGGAAGTTTCATCTGTATTTCATGAACACAGATAAAAATAAATTCAGAGCTTGTTACAGAAATGGACAGAAGTAATTTAAGAAAATGGAGAAAATACCTTCTAAGTAAAAGCAAAGCAAACAAATTCCATCTACTTATGGGAAGTAATGCTTCCAGTACGTGCTCCCGGCGGCAGCATCATTTTCTATGATGCACAGAGCTGAAGAAAGTAGAGGGGAAAGGAAAGGAAAGTTTAAAACACAAGAAGAAGTATGAGAGCCCCGACAGTCCCGGAACTTGGCCTTGTGGGGCACTGACCACGGGAGCCCGGGGCCACAGCGGGGCTGCTAATCCTCCAGAAGCCTCTTGAGTCCTTCCCATCGCTCTGGCTAGAACAGTGTTTTGAATCAGGAGGGTTACATTGATGGCTGACTATAAGAAATATATTGTTATAATTAACCTGATTTCTTTAAAAAACCCAGAATTTATATAAGTAGGCTCCTTATTTCTATATTTATTGAACATCTACCTGGTGTTCCTGGTGCTCTGCTGGGCCTTTTAAACCTAGGCATGATATAGTCCTATTGGGTGGCATGGAAGGACAAAGGAGAGGGACCCAGCCAGCCTGGAGCAGGCAGGGAAGGCTTCCTGTAGGAGGCAATGCCTGTGCTGGGTCGTCAGGATCACCAGGTGTAAGCAGAATGGCACAGGGGCTTGGGAAAGAATTTTAGGCAAGAAACAGCATGATGGGTGAGGTGGGGACCTGGCACGAGAGGAGCATCTCTCCCCAGGCATCAGCCTGAGCAGAGCACATGAAGGCACAAGAGCTTGGGCGCAGTGCTTTCAGTAACGTCAGTGCTTTCAGGAGCCCCCCGACGACGTGCAGCTCTAAGACTCACAGACCTGGGCTGGAATCCTGGCTTTACCATCTTCAAGACCAAACCTGTTTGAGTTTTGGTCTCTTCATCTGAGGGATGGGATAACACCTTGTCCAAAGGATTCTTATGAGGAATAAATGGATGTCTTGTAAGAGCTACATTGACTGAACGTCCGCTACGTGACGGCACGGCACTGAGTCTCCACAACAACTCTCCTAGACGGACACCATCACCCCCATTTTACAGGTGAGGACACCGCACGGCTAATCAACGCCCAGCGCGGAGCCACAGCCTTACTGCCCCGTGGTCACTCTGCTCCTCGGGCAAGCGCTGTGCCCGCCTGGCCCAGGCTCAGTAAATGCTGCCAGAGTTTCATCCTTCAGAGAGTATGTGCTGCACCAAAACAGAATTCGATTGTATGTAAAGTCCTGTTGTGCAGCTTGAACTGGAAGAAAACTTTTAAGATCACCTGGTCCTGCTCTTTGGTTTGAGCAAGTGTCTGTTTAAAAATGATTTCCAGGGCAAACGGCTATTTTTTAAGATCAGTCCTGGATCAGATCGTCATAATGTCCCACGGGAGCCCACGTTGGTATTTTCGGTTCCAACGGTTTCTGTTTAGGTTTCTCTTGCTTTCTCTTCAGGCAGGCAAGCACGCACATGCGCACACCCCCGCCGCCCACTCCATCCTCCTCCCAGCAGGCTGTTCTGTATTTGATGTGTTCCTTTTTTCTCTTGATTTAAAACTCTAGCATGTTTCCCATTTTACAATAATAATTACTATTCAGAGAAGCAGCATTACAATAGCTAATTTTTTGTGTGTGTGTGAGGCACTCTGCTAAAAACTATGGATTATCTGATGTAACCCTCACAACACCTCAGAGGTACTGACAGGTGCTGTTTTGATGGCGGTGATGGTGACACTGAGGCGCAGAGCAATCGGGTAACCTGCTGAGGGCTGCTGGGCTATGTATGCAGTCTCTCGTCCCGGAAGAGTGGGGGCCGGCCCAGCCTCATCTCTGTCCCCCACTCTCCGGGTCCGCGGTCCCAGAACTCCTGCCATCCTTTCTTTCTCACACAGCCCCCCTCCAGCCTTCCTGTTTCTAGTTTCTTGTTACATAAACGAATTCTTTCACATGTGTTTCCACTGAATTTAACCTATTTGTGAGTGGCTGCTCTTATTCCTGGAATTCTGGGTACTGGCATCCCCGAGTCTTGAAGGAGTGCCTTCTGAGATGATGAGACAGTCCTGACTCCGCCGTCTCTGCCACCAGTCTCTCTAGGAAATGGAACGGACTCAGCCCATCACCCCGAGAGTGTGCTGTCCCAGTGGCCCCACTCCCTCCGCCACACTTTGAGACGATCAGTAACAACAGGGTGTGGAGTGGAGCCTGTCCCCATTGCCTCGGGTGTTTCGCTGTTCCAGACTGTTGGAACTGGCTTACAGGACGTCACAGGAGTCCCTCCAAATTAAAAGCATCCTATTAATTATATGACACAATAAGAGGACCGTGGCGAAGCCAGCTGTTTCTATTTTCAATTTAACAGCTTTTTGCTACTTGTAACGGGGCCAGCAAAACAGCAGTTTACAATGAAGTATTTAAATATTTTGCTTAGTACCTAAAAGTGAAAATCCAGAGTCTTGACACAGTGCTTAATAAAAAAAGAATAAGAAAAGGTGATTTATCTAAAGATTCATTAAATGCTTTTTGAAAATGTACCAGAAGACATAGGGAATACGTATAAGTAAATTATACTGACTCCTTTGTACCCCTTTCCTACTTGCTGTCTCTCACACACAGACACACGCGCGCACGCACACAGTCATTACTGACACCACTCAAGGGTCTTACTACAGCAACAGGGTATCATGTGAATACTCAGGAGTATGGAAAGGTGGTTGGATGAATGAAAGTGAATTATTCTGTCATTGTATGACTTCAGAGTGACTAGGAAGCTTCTTAAAAACACGTTCAGGTGACAATGAATATATATATGTTCATGTGTAACTGAAAAATTGTGCTCTGCACTGGAATTTGACACAGCATTGTAAAATGACTAGAACTCAACATAAAAATGTAAAAACAAACAAACGAAAAACACTTTCAGAGACTAGGCTTCGAGAAGACAGAGCCAAAAGGAGGAAATCGCGCTCCGGGGCTGTGAGTTTCCTCCTTAGAAGAAGGAAAGAAAGCCGCTAATTGGACAAAAGTCCTATTTACGTGGCCTCAGACGTTATCTAAACATTTTAAAGAATACAGAAAATGTCCGCACCACCCTTTTGTTGAAAACAATGTCTAACTGCCTCTTCAAATCATGGTGGATGATGAGCCTGGCTGGCTCTGTTCTCTGAGAAGCTTTAAGATTTCAAATTTATGTCGCAAGATTATTTACACAGTCACCAAATCAAAGTGACATGTGAAGAATACGAAGTTTCTATCAGCTCATGATTCAAAGACAACATCGCTGGGTGTGTGTGGTTGGGCAATGAGGAGGGTGGCCGCTGACAGCGCCTGCCTTTGGCTGTGGCGTGGTTGCCGATGTGCTGTCATAGGTGCGTGTCTTGTGGAACCTTCCACGCCCTTCTGGGGCTCAGGCTTGGTTTATCACAGTTTAAGAATTTGCCCGAAGGCGCCAAGCTAGTTCATAGACTCGCCGGGCAGTTGGTGTGTCCCCGTCCCTTCCAACAAAAATCAGACCCAAGCCCTGTGCTGCAAAACATTTAAAGGAACAAAGGTATCCCAGCTGAAGACAAGAACTTCTCATGCTCCCTCTTCCTTTTCACGATAGACACAGAACAGGACAGACCGCAGGAGCCATCTGATACACTGCTTCCCACACTGCTTATTCCCAGACCTTCTAGTTTGCAAGCCCTGAGTGAACAATGCACTAAAGCCAAAGCTTATTTTACAAATAACTACTTTCTCAAAGTTCTAAAATCTACTTGAAGGATTACAGATAGATCCTTCAAGAGCCTGGGAGGATGTGTCCTTGGAGATACAAACTGTATCGACACTGTTGGGTTTTCCTAATCATCACAGACGTCTGCCAGAGTGGAGACCAGAGCTTCGTTCACACTGAACGTGGTTCCCCACGTGTGCTGGCTTGTTTCAACCTTTATTCCAGCCCATTTTAATGTGTCCAACAATTTCCTCTGAATTCCACCCCTGGTGCCATCTGGTTCCTTCTGCAGCACATCAACAAAACGGCGATGCCTTGATGAAGTCCCTTCCTTAGGGTCCCTAAGATTATGGGTCAGCAAGACACACTTAAAAGACACTCCTTTTTTTTCCTTTGATATTGACTATTTTGCACCACTTTGAGACGAGGTGCGTTTTCATTTTTTAGGTAAGCTCTGAAGACCTTCGGGCCTTCTGAGCTTTTTTTTTTAAATCAACTTTTGAAGGGGTGGCAGGGGCCTGGCCAAGCCCTAATGAGGCTGGGTTGGAGTTCTGGAACACGTTCTGCTCAAATCAAGGGAACAGGTTTGGGCGAGTCCAAATTCAGCCCTCGGTTATGAAGCCCTCTAAGCCTGGCGAGGTCTGCGGCTGCTTGAAGGTGGTGGTTAGCTTCTATGCACAGTTGTAATTTATCTTCCGAATACGGGGAACACAATAAGAAAAGCTGCACCAGAGTCAAAATACTCATTACCACTAAAAAAGATAAACAGCCAGGTCATTACTAAGCAAACCAACACACGGCTTTTACGTGGCAGCAGGCAGCCATTATCCCAGTGACAGAGGCATTTCTACTGACACTGCACCTTGATTAGATTCAGACGGTCCAGCAAATAGCTGTGATCATTGTGGGACTGGAAAAGAGTTTTTAAACGTTTTATTTGTTTATTTACTTATTTCCGCAAATGGGATTGCCACCGAAATGGAGCTTCGGGGTCGTCTGCCTTTGGAATATGACTACATGAAATGCATACGCCTCGTAAGAGCACATCTGACTTCTCATCACGCACCACCTCTCACATGCCCGCATCCTCCCACCTGGGACCACCCCGGCACCTGCAGCAGCCCACACAGCATGCATTATGCACCCACTTCAGCCTGCTGCTGGGGGGCGAACAGTTGCTACTTTCTATCCCAGGTACCTTGAGAATAATCATTCAGAAGCAGGAGAGTGATAATTCATCCATTTGAGGCTATACATCCCGCATATTTCCAATGAAGAGCAATGACATTTTAATGAGTTATTTATATATTAACAGTAGAACGAGCTGCCGGACATGCAAACGCGGTGACATGGACTCTTCTATGACCACAGCCTAGGTTTCAGCAGAGGGCATCTGTGTGTGCAGTGGACCCACAAGGGACCCTTCAGTGTCACTTTCTGAGTTTTTTTTTTTATTTTTAAGTCCTCAGAGTTTACATGCAAATTATAACATCATGTGTTTTGGTTCTGAATAGATGCTTCCCTTTGGAAGTTAAGGGGGTAAAGTTTTATTTTCTGCATTGGCTTAATAAAAAGGACTCCCCTAACTTTAGAATAACTTGTGCATTATTTCACTCCAGCCAAGAATACACACAGCACAGACACACCACTGTGTCCCGACCCCGGAGTGCTTCCTCTGATGCAAAGAGAAGCATGTCTCTGAAGGAGATCTAGGAAGATGGTCTCAAGAGCTACGAGGTAGACACAAGGTTAACACTGGGGCGTGTAATATTCCTGCCCACAAAGCTCCCAACGTGGCCAACATGCAGTTTATCTTTTGGAAATGCACCTGAAATTAATATTGGTTCTCATTTGCTGTAAAGAAGTTCTCAAACGAAGCCCTCAATCAGCATCGGAGTTATGTGACCAGCAGGAACTCCAGGGTGTGAGGAACAAGTCAGAGGAGATTTGTGAGCTGGGTTGTATAAAATAACGTTGTCAATTTTTAGCCCTTTTACTGGAATTGTTCTCAAAAACACAGTCAAGAGGAGCTTATTTTTCACATATTAATCTTGTACGAGATTACAGGAATCTTCTTGAAATACCTACAAATTAACTTGCCAAACAAGTGACTAGAATATATAGCTTACTATGATAAAAGTACTTCTTGTATGATAACACAGAGCAAAGCGACCTTGGCACGGCTCGATGACCCCGCTCATCACGAGGGACCAGAACGAGCAGAGTCAGGACAACGGTCCCTGTGCTGAGTCTCGGCCAGAATCAACAGGAAAAGCTTCGCTTTGACAGCGTGTCTGCGGCCATGCCCCCGCCGTCGCTGCTGCGCTGCACGGTGATGCCTTCCCGTTTTACTCCCCTCTCTGCAGGTCCAGGGCCCAGACTCTGAGATGCAGGCGGGTCACCTGGATCTCTGCTCATTTCCCTCACCTCCTGAGATACAGAGGGTGGGCGGGGCCCAGGAATCTGCATTTTTCAAGCCTCTCCGATGCTTTGACCCTGATCCGAGGGGATCAGGGAGCAGGTTATCAGCTGGAGGAAAACATTCTAAAGGCAGGTGTCACCCTTCTGTTAATCTGGTTCATGGGTGTCTGGGTTGTAACTAGATGGATCTGTTCCCTTCTCCTTACTTTTTCCCCTGCAGGGACACTAGACTAGAAAACCCCTTTCTTCTCTTCCTTGACGAAAAAAGGACGTTACTCTTTGCCACTCACACTGGACTAGGCCTGCTGAGACCTAACGTCACCCCAGCAGCTGATGATTCCAAGCATTCGGCCCTCAGGGCGCAGCAGCCCCGTGGTGGCTGAGCGGCTCCAGGTCATAGCAAAACTCCTTCAACATCCAACAAATATTGATCAAGCACTGCCAGGCACAGTTCCAGGCACTGAAGGCTACTGGTGGGCCCATTATTGGTTTAAAAACCTAGGGCATGGGCTTAAAGGGCAAGTTTTAGAAATAAAATGTTTAAAATCTTTAAAACAATTTTTCTGACTGGTGCACGCACGTGTGTTTCGTGCACTGGCGCGAACCTGGGAGAGTTCTGCGGCACTGCAGGGCGCGCTCGCGTCTCCTGTTCCATCAGCAGCAGGAAGGGAGGAGCCCGGCACAGAGGTGGTGACTAAGACATCCGTGGGCCCAGACACCCCTGACCTGACGAGCTGCCCTGCCTGGCCTGACGCTGGCCAGGGCCCCGGCGTGCTGGAGCCAAAGCTGGGCACTGGATGCTTTGCACTGACAGATGATTTTCTCTTCACAGGCACGAGCAAGCAGCCATTGGCAGGTGACAAGGTTGCTGGTCCAAGGCCAGCTTAGTCCCTTGCTGCGGGAAGACTGCATGCATTGGACGTGGGGGCCCCCAAAAAAGAACTTCCTCAAACGTACAGGCAAATACAAAGAGCCATTTAGCACACTGCCCAGTCGAAGGTGGCGCTTTTCAGACTTTCTGAAGTCATGACACACACAGGAATTAACAGCACCGCATTTGTACGACACTGGGCACAACCGAAGGCTGCTCACGGCAGGAGGAGACCAGCCAGGGAGCACTAGCACGTCGGGGACTGCAGGGGTCCCCGCGCGCAGCGCGACCCCAGCTCTCGATAGGAAGACGAGGTTAGGGCCACCTGGAGGGCAGAATAGCTCGAGATACTCTAGAGACCTGCCCTCTTGGCTAAAGCCCACCTTCAGAACAGAGTTCAGGAAGGAGGAGGGTGGACTACAAGGCTAAACGTGGGGAACATGACAAACCCCGCGGCCAGGCCCTGCTCCAGGCCAGCGACATCGGAATTTTTGCGGGCAGGGCCAAAGTTTTTTGGGTTTTGTTGTTTTGTTTTTTGTTTTGCTTTTCTTGAGTCCCAGTTGATTCTGACATGCCTCCAGGACTGAGAAGCACGTCTATAAAAGAATAAAAACCAAGGTCCTGGAGTCAAGTGGGAGCTGGAGTCCTGGCTGTTCCCCGTCTGCCAAATAAGAAGCCGATCCTCTCAGAGCTGCAGGTGCCCACGTGGGAACCAGCTAACTCACAGCCCCTCCTGTGAAGCACAGAGGCGAGGAAGCCAGCCCACCCTTAAACCCAACTTTCTATTTTGAATGGCTTTACTCAATTGATGGCTTTCATTCATTATTTTGAGGATCTGGCCTCTGTGTACAATATTTTACCCAGTGACTAACTCATATATTAAGCAACCTTCGGAATGTCCACTCTGCAGCAAGCCCGACAGCAGGTACCGGGAAACAAGGAGGGAAACTAAGAAGAAAGAGCTTTCCGGGGAGGGGCTTTCTGTTTAAGCTGAGGCTGAGTTCTGGGCAAGGGAGAACTCACTAAAGGTCAGGACAGTGACCCCCAGTCCTGTCCCAAGTTGTTTCGCACTAACTACCAGTGTTACTCGCCACTGTCACTGCCCTGCCATCAAAGGTACCGCATGGGTGACAAGGTGGCCACACCTTCTCACCTTCTCCCTGGTCTGAGGAACGCACTGAGGGATACGCCGGCCTCATCAGTATTTGCCTTTAAGGGGCTTCTCCCCACATGTCCTTGAATATCTGTTAACTCTCTACTTTGGTCAACACCAAATGTAACTTCAATCATCACCAAATGCAAAAGTAAGGAACGTGTACCAGAAACAGTAGGATGGTTAATATCACCAGCGAGGTGATCTTGAGATGACGGTCTGGCCTGGAGCTGCCCCACACCCATGGCCCAGGCAGCACACCTCACCACGTATCTCCCTCCTGCTGAGATGCAGGGTGAACATACGTATTTGCCACACATCAGATGACAGGAGGTGAGTGCCAGACCTCGGCAGAGGCAGCTGACCATAGACTGGGGGTGATGTGTGCTCCTGAAGTGACAATAATCTGCTTCTAAATCTACACCAACACACAAACTACATTTTGTCTCAAAAATGTAGATGAACAAATACAGATGTTTCCTGAAGAAATGAAACACAGAATAAAATTATCTTTATATTTAACCCAGGAAGCAAACTGCATCCCAAGGCTGGCCTGTTTATCCTGTGTGTTAGTTTTCTTCCTACTTGACTTACTAGCAACTCAAATACTGTTGATTGATTGTTTACTTGTTTACTGTCTGTGCTCCCTCCCCACCCCCACGTGAACTACGAGAGCAAGGACTGTCGTCATCGGCCGGTATGTGCCCTGGTGGCCGGGGAGCACAGAACAGATCCGCTGAACGAACTAAAGAACGTGACAGCGGAAGTGAGAGACACCGTAGTATGGCTGTGTCTTTCTTTGACTCAGGCTCAGAGGTAAGACTTCATGAGTTAGGTTACTTTAAAAGCCAGGCCTATCCTGTTCCCCAGCGGCGAAGGAAGTCTGCTGGATCTGCCAGCGGTGTGCTGTGCGTTACTGAAGCTGGCTTTTCAGCACTAAACAGAAAACCCAGTTTCATCGTTTTGGGGAAAAAAAAAAAAAAGAAGTCTTTCGGAGCTGGTGTCATTTACTGTTTGCCTGTATAACTGAGAAGCAGTTTCGGAAAAGCAATATTGTAAGATGAAAAGAAGAGACAGAAGAGGAGAAATGGCCCCTATTTTCCTGGAGAAACTTTCTATTTTTCATTTGCCAGGTGATGCTGTCCCTCCTTTTACCTTCCTCCTTAACTGATTTTCTTTTTCTTCCTTTTTTTTTTTTTTTTTGAGATCAATCTACTTTACCAATCAGAACTGCTCAGCCTTAGACCGCCCTCACTCTGTCCATTTCCACAGGCATCTTCCCAGCACTGAGGACACATTCTCCCTTTCCATTTGTGCTCAGACCGTACGCCCCAGGGTGACTCCCACTCACCTAAACTCCAGGAACCTATTCTGTGATTTTTTTTAAAAACTTGAGATAAACATAAAATTATAAACCATGCAGATCTAAAGAGTGGGTTATAATAAAAAATGCTGTATTCAGTGCCCTGGAATGGTTCTGAATGAAAGTTTAGGGGACTACTTGGTAAACAAGATGTATTCATTTGGGGGCATGTTTGTTGAGGTCCTGAAATGTGGGCCTGCATGATGACACCATGGGACCTGCCGAGTCTAGGGACTGTGACTCTATGAAGTCAGAGCACAGAGCCCCCAGCCCCAACAGAGGATTCCAGAAAACTCTGAGGCGGGTTCACAGCAGTCATATGGAAATCCAAACATGAGAACTCAGTTGTCCTGAGAGTGCGCGCGCCAAGCCCTTCATGTCGCAGCACCCGACCTTGCCTCCGTCCTGGAGTGGCTGGCACGTGGAGGAGGAGCATGCCACGCCGGCTCTCCGCTGGCGAGGCAGCCGGCCTGGCATTGCCATCCTAACGCTCCAGCTACACTCACCCCTTGGGTGGCCATGGGTGTCGACTGCGGGGCTCAAAGCCGAGTCTCTTAGGTTTTGCAATTACCTACGTATGCCAGTGTGCTTAGTAACTCTGCTGCTATTTAGAAGAGACTAATTTAGCATAATCTCCTCATGTGGGAGTTGACTCATGTACTGGGTTTAAAATATACCAGAGCTCTGTCAAGCAGGCAGATCGGGTGGCTCAGGGGATTGTAACAGGAGATCTTGTCTTTCCCCTCAAGGTTGCATATCTCCTTCAGCTAAGATCCCTGCCTCATTGCTACCCAGTAAGGTTGGCTAATTACCAATATCAGCTTGCTTCCTGGTATTGAAAAGTCCACATGTGAATAACCATCAATAGAGCTGCTATTAGTGGAGGAGGGTATAGCCCAGTGGTTAGAGTGCATGCTTACCATGTGCAAGGTCCTGGGTTCAATCCCCAGTACCTCCATTAAAATAAGTAAATAAATAAACCTAATTACCTCCACCCCCTCCAAAGGTGAAACAAACAAACAGAGCTGCTGTTAATATTGTTTCTGTTTGAGATGACAGTAAAGGAGGAAATAGACCTAACTTTGAACTCAGACTTCTTCTTTTAAAGCACAGAATATTTCTTTAGTATCACACACACACACACACACACACACACACACACACACAAGGCTAAGAGGATATTGCAGAAAGTCAAAGGTAGATTTTAAAGAGGCCATGTCATGTGGCACCAATCTTAATTACTCATGACAAATTAGACACCCAGATTTTGTTACCAATGATGTTAATGGGTACCGTGGATTTCTGAGTCAGACACAATTGGATCTGTCCTTAAAATTTGTGAGACCCAGGGCAAGAGTACAAATGAGCCCTCCTCTTGTATGTCAATATATTTATGACTTACACACCAAGCTAACACACTGTGAAATACAATACGTTCTATCTTCTTTGTGTATCTTCTATTTAAAACATTTTCATGCTGGAGGTATATTTTTCTTGACTCTTTTTTTTGGTTTTGCTTAGGGGACGTAAGATGACTACAGATCTGAACTGGGTGTTTTTTCTTGGTGATCACAATTCAAAATAGCAACCGGCACTGGAGACTTGGAGGCTCCTCGGAGAGGGAGCAGCGTCCATCACTGAGGTGCTGTGAACCAGCCTCTGTCTCATAAACTCCTCTGAGGACCAGCTGTGCATCCTACACAAAACACTGGTAAAGGCAGACCCCACCACAGACGTGTGCCTACTTGAAACCTAAAACCCCTTTTTTTCCCCCTTCGGTTTTAGGGACCAGTGAGGACCTGGAGGGAGCATGGGTGTGGGCCAGGGGCTGGGGAGAGAGACTTAACGTCCAGTCCCTTTAGCTAAAAACCACCTGATAATGAAAGTGAATAACAATGTGAGTGATTAACTTTGTTGTAAAATTTAAAAGTCAACTTGCTTAATGAATCTTTCCTCAGGCTTTACAAGCCCCCTAAAAAAGCACCATGTGTGTGCACACACAGTGGTACCAGGTAACCTTGCTAATTAAAGAAACGAAGATCAAAATGTATTTTCTCTGGTGGAATGGCCATTATGACATAGCCTGAAACAGTCATTGAGTAAGAGGTCTATATTCAGTTTGAGGGACCCTACATCTTGGTGTTGCTTGAAGCCAGATGGTGAAAACCAGGATCTCTTAGGAAGAACCACAGAGATTCCTGTTTTACTGGTCTGGGGCAGAGCCTCCGTGGCCTTTTACTGCTTCCCGGGTGCTTTAATGTTCAGCTGTGTGGTCCAGTGCACCACTTTCTGGGGAGGACGCTCTAGAGCTAGTCTTTAGCCCAGAGGGCAGTGAGCAGAGATAGAATGAAAAATCACCTACAGTCTTTCAAGATGGAGGAAAGGCCTTTGGCAAGACCTTTGAAATTGTAGAAGGACATTACATCTTTTAAGGCCACTTGTTACAAACACCTTTGGTACTTTTACACTGCAAGTCTCCCCTTGGAATCCAAGAAAAGCAAACGGAGGAAAAAGCCCCCTTCCCCTCCGGGCTACACCAAGGGAAAGGTGGCTGAGAGAGGAACCAGGGTGCTCTAAGGGGAGACGGGGCAGGGAATGGTCCCTTGGGGTGAGATGGGTTCAAAACACCCCAGAATCCAAAGAACTCGACTTGGAATTATTTGTAATTCTATGGTCACAGACAACCCAATGTCCTACAAGTTATCTCCAAAGGGTTGGTGATATACAAGATACCTGCCCTGAAGGTGGAGGGAGCACCTGGCACCGATGGGGACAGCATGAAGAACTACTTCTCCCCTGCATCTCTGACTGCTAAAAGTTGTGGACGGGTCCCCTTAAACTGACTTGCTTTGAAATGAACATTTAATTACTTACTAACCACCCTCCACCCGGCCCCCCAAAACCCAAGACGAAGCAAAGCAACAGACAGTGGTCAATTCAACATCTACGCCATTGCTATCAGACCAGTGTCGTCTGCTTTAGGGGTAAGCAACGGAAACAGACGTAGCTTGTAGGGCTTGTTTCAAAGAGTCTGGACACGTGCTTAGAAATACCTCCTAACAATAAAGATGATCTTGAAGTGGCTCCGCAGGTCTGCGACAGGTGGGAGCATTTAAGATAAAGGGCCAAGGACCAGAAGGTGCAGGCAAGGAGTTCCCGGGGCCTTTAGGAACTCAGGCAAGTATCCAGAAGTGAAGCTGTTTCCGTGGTCTAGGAAATGAAGGAATGGGATATATTTGGAATTTGGAAGGCAGTTTGAAAAGAAACAATTGCTGGATTTGGCAGAAGATTAAGTAAAAGGCAATACTATGTGTTGGGCACAGGGCCTTGGCGTGCTTTCCGTAATCACATTTAATCCTCCCAATAACCTCGGAGAAAGACGTGTTTGTATCTATTTTACAAGACAGAAGACAGACGCTTAGAAATCGGCCCTATCCATGGCCAACTGTTGAGTGGGAGTGCCAGCATTCAAACCTGGGGCGAACGAACCACGGATTATTTTTGATGTTGCTCCTGTGAAACTGTGGTCCACTGGTGACAAAGAAGCATAAGGAAAGATCACCAAAAAAAAAAAAAAAAGAGGAACAACTTTATCTTTTCTAATTCAGTTGGTGAAAGAGAAATTCAATTTATGATGCATGTAAATATCAGGTTTGGGGAGGGGCAAGGATTAAAAAAAAATCTGTGTATATACAGTTCAGTGCTGTCCAACAGCAAAAAAAGCGAGACACATCTGTGATTTTGCGTTTTCTGGTAACCACGTTGAAAAAGGTAAAAAGAAGCAGGTGAAATTAATTTTCGTTTTTCTTATTTAACTCAATATATTATCATTTATCATTTATTTAACTCAGGATATTATCATTTATATAACTCAATATATTATCATATCATCACTCCAACACGAAATCGATATGAAAAATTTTTGAGATATTTCCTGTTCTGGGGGTACTGAGTCTTTAAAATCCAGTGTGTATTTTACACTTGGAGGACATTTCAGTTTGGACCAGCCACATGTCGGTCAAGTGCTCAAAGCTGCATGTGGCTAGTGGTTCCCATACGAGACGGTACAGACACCAGGAGTCCTGATTCAATGCTGAGACGCCAGGAACGTGATGCAGGTCTTGTGGGTGGATAGCGAGGAACAAAAGGGGGCCTTTTGGGGGGAGGGTATAGCTCAGTGGTACAGTGCATGCCTAACACGCATAAGGTCCTGGGTTCAATCCTCAGTACCCCCATCAAAGATAAAAAAAACCTAATTACCTCCCCCCTCAAAAAAATTTTAAAAAGGGGAGCCTCTTAGAACAACCCATGTTAAGTTGGCACGAGGAAGGTTCTCCAAATG
Source organism: Vicugna pacos (assembly GCF_048564905.1). Classification (NCBI taxonomy): domain Eukaryota; kingdom Metazoa; phylum Chordata; class Mammalia; order Artiodactyla; family Camelidae; genus Vicugna; species Vicugna pacos. Next base: position 16,974,942 of record NC_133010.1, on the reverse strand, counting down.
AGATGCTCTCAGAAATCTCTAAGGTGATTAAACTGATTGAAGTGGCGAATTATTTGAGAAGAACTGAATAAGCCAACCCACTCACCGTCTGTCTGTACCAATGCCAACACGCCCAGTGACACCAGCGAGCGTCACAAAGGCCCAAACCCTGTGGGCCCGAGTCAGTGGGGAGAGACCCACCCAGCTGCGATAAGCACTAGACGAAACCAACCCTTTACGCCTCATGCAAATCGTGTCATGAGCAAATAGTGTAATGATCGCCTGCCCCCCCGTATCACGGTATAAATATCAGGATGGAAGCAAAAGGCCACCAGACGTGACCGGTGAACTCTGCTACGGTTGGAACCTGCTTTTTGATTCTTACGTTTGCTTTGTGACTTGCCCCCAGAATTAAGTGTTTGTCTAAAGAGGCACAGTGATTCTCTATTGTCGATGTTGGTATTAGCAGGTTAGAAGGAATGCAAATAGACATTTTGTTTTTAAAAAAAGAACCCACTTACATAATGAGATTCTTAGAAATAAAGCCATCACGTAACCACTATGTAGTCTCCAGTAACAACGCACTTAGGGAGGGTGGAGACTCAGTGTTACTGATAACTGATGATACGATCATTTCATTTAAAAAGGTACAGGTTTTCTTGGATAATTGAATTTATAGACATCTATTTTTTTAAAAATCATTTCATGTCAACTGCAGAAATTAAATCTAGAAATCGAGAGGGAAAACATTTCATCTTTCTTCTCAACCGTCACATTCTTTCCTACCAGGTAGGGGAGTGAGAGGAACAGAACAAAACAGAAATGCAGCCTTTGCGGAGCTGTAACAGGACAGTGATTTTTACGTCGGCGCTCTCTACTTAGGCTGTAACTTCCCTGATACCCGTCACATCGTAAGACGTTCTCAAAAGTGCGATCCGTGCTTTTCTGAAGCCCAGGCGCTGTGTTTCCATTTCATCTGAGCAGAAACAAGCAGAGAAACACCCTTCCTCCTGACGTCAGCCCTCGCAAGTCCACGCCTCCTCCTCTGCCCACCAGCCAAGCGGCTGAGGACCAGTCCCCTGACAGGAGCTGCCACAGCCCCCACATCCAGGCAGAACCAGGAGGGACGCAAAGGAAATTGTTTCCTGGGAGCTCTTGTCGGAATGGGTGGGCGGGGCGTGGAGGGGCGCTCTCTAAGCCTAGGGTGCACTGCCTGCCTGTAAACCACTCTCCCCTTCAGACGCTTTTTGCATTTACTTATCTGCCTTGAGCTCTCATAAGCTCCACTGCCCTTTATTATTTTTCTCAAACAAGACTCTTGGCTTCCTGGACTTTTGCCTACTATTCTAAATATGCTGCCCCACTGATAAGAGTCTCTCTTATTATGATTCTTTTTCCCTCCAGTTTACAAGTTGGTGGGCCCAGGGATCCCCTATAACATTCTAAGAATCGATAAGAAAGGGTGTTCTAGGAGATGAGAACAGAAGAAAGGTCGGGGGTAGAAATTCATCTTTGATCTTTGAGGAGTGAAATATCACAGAACTCCATTCTCAGTGACACTTTTACATGCACTTGACTAGGCTGTGGGTCAGACCCTGACTCGTACGACATTTACAGTCACGTCCCAGAGCAGCCCCAGGAGCAGGGGGCCTGCACGAGGCTTTCCCATCCCAACCCCGGCCCCGGCCAGGCCACGCTGCTGGGCTGGTCAAAGGAAAAACAGATCATCAAACACATGCATTTCCGAGTGTGACTTTTCGGTTGTTCGATTTACCTTGATTCAGGGTATTTGGTGAGGGTGGCCAGGCTGCTGGTGTACATGTGGCCGCCCACGTCAATGTGGACGGGCGCATTGGACTTCGTGAGCTGTGCTGGAGTAGGAATGCCTTGGTTGTTCAGTGGAGAAGCAGGAGATCTAGTGATCAGAGGTCTTGACATATTGGGCCGACTGTCCTACAGAGAGATAAGCAAGTTTAGACACGTTTTCTTTTTTCAGTGGAGAGAAAGGAAACACATACATCATAAAGAATAAGCCAGTGACTAGCGCTGACATTTGTTCAGCGATAGAATCTGGAAAAATCGGCAAGCTCTCGCTTTTGCTGTAATGAATGTCGGAAAAAAGCAAAACAAAGGAAAGCATCCCATGTTCAGAATCAAGGAGCTGAACTAATGTTCACTTCAAATTGTCCTGAGCACGATGATGGCTTATTTTACTAACGAGCTCTCGCATTAACAACTGGTTAATGGCACGTGGAGAACTACTATTCACTGCAAAATGAAAAGATGATCAACACTTAGTCCACAAATAAATAAAATACGTCTGCTCCATCCTTCTGGAAAACATCCTTATGGCTGTGGGCTCGGGGTAGATATAGACCTTCAACACTTGGGTTCTGCGAAATGTTTTCTTTAATTTCTATTTTCCAGAGCAGGAAAAAAGAGGGCATGACTGGACTAGCCACCAGCTCAGCGTACTCAAAGCAACCTTGTGAACAGGCACCACAAATTCATCTGTCAACAGACAGAGAAAAGAAAAAAATCAACCCACACTCTATCCATTTGGTTCCTGCTTCTCTCCCTGTATAAGACTTTGGGGCTGGGGACACTTTGAAAAGCGTGTCCCCTGCAGTGATTAAGGACATGCTTGGGCGGGACTTCTGGAAGATTCTGGAGATCAAGTTCCCAAGGTGGGGCTGGGGCAGATGTCCGTGGACAGCGCACTGCCCCACAGGCGAAGGTCCCATGGGAGCAACGGAGCAGAAGGAGGCTACCACGTGATGGCCGCGAGAGCACGGTGAAGAAACCGTCCTCTTGAGAAAATAAAATATTACATCCTTTCCATGGATACAATATAAATATTTCAGACACTATCCAAACATGGTTGATTGCTTTTCAATTACAGCCCAAACCACAGACAAGCCAAGTCAGGTCCCTGGCATTCAAGGAAGGGGGTCAACTACTCAGAACCTACGACCGAGGAATAAGCTAAAATAGCATTTATGTCTGAATTCTGCAAGGCGAACGCCGGCGAGGATACGCGCAGATTTACAATGTAACCAGAGATTGTTTGCAAACATGCAAACGATGTGTGGCAAAGCCAGTAATAAGGCATAAAAAGGGAATTTTGAGAAACGCCTTTGATGGAGATGACAGAGGAGAAGTCATCTAGTTTTGGGGCATAAAACTCAGCATGGTAAAATATAAATTTGCAAAACATCCTAGATTTTATGATCCGGAACAGCTTGAGGAGTTACCTGGGGCACAACTGCGAGACTACTTAGCATGAACCACATGTCCAGGCAAGACGGAACGCACACGCTTTCTGAAGCTCGGCGGCTGCTGCGACCGGGCCTTGACGCACTGTGCTGCCCGTCCGTGTTGCCCTCTGCTCCACGCCGAGTTAACAGAGCCCGAGTACAGTCCCAGAAAAAAGACTTCAGGTTTTATTTGTTAAATGGCGCGGTGGACTCATGAATATTCACCGTATTATTCTTTGTATGTTCCTGTACATATTTAACAGTGAAAAATTGATACCCAAAACCACAAAGGGATGTTTGTAACACAGAGAGAAAAGTTAAAAGTAAGGCACTGGACAGGGGGAGAAACTAAAATTAAACAGACACAGTTGGTGGCAAATGTAAAACAGCTAAGGTTTGGAAATAGGAAAAGTAACATTTTAAAATGTGGATGTCAGAAAAATGTATTTTTCCCTTAAAAATTCAATCATATAATGTCTACTTTTTAAGAGAGACATGCTACCAGACTTCCTCTTAGAAAATGATTTCTTGGCTAAAGACATACACACACGCACGCACCCTCCCTGTTACAATTCAGCCCATCACAGCACCGCGGCGTCTGTAATAGTTTTTCAATTGGACACATTCTATACTCTGCCTCAGGGCACTCGGGTGAAAATGAACAGATTTGCAGGGTTAATACTGTAGTTAGACTGTGACCTCATTCAGCACGGCTCTAACACTGCCAGGTCTATATGGAGGGAGAAAAAAAATCAAAGCATAACTGATCGGTTGAAGGATTCCAGATTTCTCAGAATATATACCATTTACCTTGAAAATCACATATGTATGGATATTGCTACATTTAAAATTAAACCAGTGTTTCCTCAGCTGGGGGTGGGGTGGTGGGGGGGCGGAATTAACCCTTAAGGGTGAGGAGGGAGTTTCCGGCTGGCTGGGCTCAGGCAGACTCTACAACTTGAAGCTGGAACTGGTCTTCGGTGAGCTCTTCTGCGAGGCTCTCTCTTCCCCATTCTGGAAGATTTCTGTGTTCTCTATTTTTCCCCTTAGTTATAATCATTTCTAAGGCACTAACTGCTATCAGCTAATGGAGCAAAGGATCTTCACTCTGTGTTTTCTGTATTGGTGCAGGCTGCAAGAACTTTTTAAAGTCCATGGGCTGGGAGGTCTTGGCGCTGGTAGGAGGCACTCAGCATCCATTGCATCCACACCAGATGCTTCATCTAACACGACTGTGGCTGCCTCCTTCCCTTGCCAATGACCGGAATTGACACTTTCTCTTCTTCACCTGGACACCAAGGTCCCCGACGGGAAGTGGCTACTTCCCTGCCAACCTAAGGATGAAGCCAATGCCCAGGGTGGCTAAGCTGAAAGCTGGAGAGAACCTGGGTCCCCACTGGCACTGGTGAGACACAAATCAACCAACTCGGAGCCGCCAATCTCTAGATTTCCTGATACTTGGGAAAATAAAATCATTTTTAAAGCTACCTGGGTTGGGTTTCTGTTACCTCTCCTGATACCTGCCCCTCCTTTATACCACCGCCTCCCCTTGAGGCCACTTGGTTCTGTGAGACTTAGCTGTGGTGCCGAGAACAGCCGCCTGCTAACAGATGCAGCAGAATTTTCTATCATATTATCACCATTCTTCAACTATACCTTCCCATCTTCACCCATCACCATCTCAGTTTGTATACATCTTCAGCATTACTTCCGATGAAATGCAAACCATAAATTTTAACCAGAGAGAATGTAAGTGTCTCGGATGTATCATTGTCACCACCAGAGAAACAGCTCAGAGCACTGGGGTGTATTTGGAAAGGTGGCCAGACAGACAGACAGACAGAAAGGCGTTTCTGATAATCGCCCTTCTGGAACAGACTCTTCACCCAGGCGAGCTGGAGGGGAGGAACGGTTCCCTCCTTCCACAATATTTGTTAACATCCCCTAAGCACCAGACACTGTACCAAGGGATGGATGCATATACAGCAGCGAACATGACAGACTGGTCCCTGGCCTCACCAAACTTGTTCATAGGCAGAGAGGAGCCAGGAAACGAGCAACTACAACCAAGCCGGGAAGGCAGCTTGCTGCTCCGGCTTCACTGAGGGGACGGCGACCCAGGCTTGGGGGCTGGGAGGAGGGGTGGGGAAGGTTCCCTGGAGACAGTTGCAGCTGAGATCTGATGGATGAGACATCAGCACACGATGGGATGCAGGAAGGAGAGCACGTGGTACAATCTAGAAATTAAAATGTCAGCACACTATGAGGGTTCTCCCCAAGTGTGGAGAGAGCAAACAGAAGCTTGTCGGATGGTGGTCAGAGAAGCACAGAATTAAACAGTAACTTACAATGAAAAAATTAAATAAACCCACCATAACAATCTTAGGACTGGAAAAGGGGAAGAGGAAGCAGAAGGAAGCTCAAACAGCGCTGTCTAGTAGAACTTCCTGCAAGAATGGAAACATTTGGTCTCCGCACCATTTAGTGGGGTAGCCACTAGCCACATGTGGCTATCTGAACACGTGAAGTGAGGCTGGTGCACCTGACAGACTGAATCTGGCATTTCAATTTATTTCAACTAATGTAAATTTTAAGGTAGGTAGGCCACGTGCGGCTAGGAGCTGTCATTCTGGGCAGCGTGGTAAACCCTGCTTGAATTTTTCTGAAGATTTGGAAGCCCAAATCGTGACAAACTTGAACCCCTCACTCACGTTTAAACAGAGAAGCAGGGGTCTCTTAGAAGGAAATACAACTGGTTTATGATCCTCCCAACATGTCCATTTCCCTCTCCCCTTCTACCAGTATCTCCCCTGCTTTACTGAGGAGCGCGTCCTGAGCGACTCCATTCGCACCAGGTTACAGACAGCAGAATGAACTGTGATGACACAGCTCTGAACACTGGCCACCTTTGGAGGTGGCGGTGGGCACGTGGGGTGGGGGAGCTGACTAGGAGCGGGTAAGAGGGAGCCTCTGAAGAGCTAGGGAAGCCCTGAATCTTGATCTGGGAAGTTAAACAGTTGTGGACGTCTACCCCTAAGATTTATTCACTTGACTCTTCAGTTATACATAAAAACAAACCAAAAGTAATCTTGGAAGAAGCTTCTCCAATCAAAACACTTTGCCGCTCAGATACTCCTTTCCATTTCTGTGAAGTACTGCCTATCACAAATGTGACTCTGACACTCTTGACATGAAATGGCAACTGAAATTTTCTAGCTCCTTAGAAACTCTTTCCACCCTGTAGAGATCTCCCAGGCACACGGATCAGTTTATCTTTCAAATTTCCATTTCCCTCTGTTTTCAGGCTTCGGCTTCCTTGTGGCTTAATCACCCATCCCACCCGCCCAAGGGGGCGGCAGTCATTTTTTTAGTAGGACAACCCTTCAAGGGATATGACTTTGGGCGGCTTTCAAAAGAAGCTAATGAAAATTCGGCCCCTAAATCCAGCCTGGCTGTGTGCTGTTCAAACAGGAGCCCCAGGGGCATCGCCGGAACAAAGGAGCTGAAGTTTACTCTGAAAGTTCCAATGACTTTATTTGTTAAAACTATACTTCAATTTAAAAAAAAGTTGAAAAAAGAAGCCTATAAAAAAAAAACACACACCCCCATCTTACGTCATGTTTCACTATCAAGTTGGACTGTGTTACCTCTTTTACTGGGAAAAGAAATAGGTTTCTTAGGGATGTTTCCAGAAAAGCACATCAATAGTAAAGTATTTATCTATATTATTTGATATTGTAATTCATCATGTACACTAGAGCAGCGAAGAAACTGAATACAAATCATAACTTCCCGCAAATTTCAATCTGGGTTTAAAATACATGTATTTATATCACACACACACACACACACACACACACACACACACGTACTCTAGCAGCGTCTATGTTCTGTGCAACGCCTGCAGAACGGAGTGTTCTGATGAATTCTGTTTTCTTATAGCTGGCCAACCATTCAGGCCAGGCAGCCTGCAATCAAAGTATCCTAGGCAAGGATCCTACTCCTCGGATGGAAATTTGTGGGTGCCTTGGCGGTGTTAGTTTGGGGCTGACACAATCCCATTGGACTCACAGTAATGGCTCTTGTGGAGAAACATCACTTCACTGACCGTAGTTACTTAATCACAGGACAAGACTCTCAGCCATAATGTCAACATATCGGTTAGGGCGCTCCTTGTTTCTTCATTCATTCAAGTATCATTTATTTGGCTCCTGTCGTGTGTTAAGCTTTAATGGTCTCTACTGACTTTAACTAAACAACAGAATGACCCTGGAGAGAGAGGGAAGAGAAATCTTTTCTTACAACTTCACAGAAGTTTTAAAGAAAAACAAACCCCCAGCAGTACTTCAAAATTGAAGACAGTTTCTATCCATCTCTGAAGTCAGCAGAGAATTATCCTTGAAAAGTCTTCTGAGCATCCAAATTGGATACTGAATCTTCCATGCACTTTATTCACAGGAACTCCCTTTTAACTCATAGAACTTGCTTACTCTTAATTCAGACCGTCCTCACAAGAGCGGTCCCTGGTCTTCCCTAGTCTACCCAAGAGTTATCCAAAACGAAGTCACCCCCAGATCAAGCCCCAGACTAACTTAGACTGAAAAGTATATGATATATTGGAGAAAAGTTTCTACCCAAATATGGTAAAGAAAAACTTTTTTTAAAAAAAGGTAAGACAACTTTTAAAATTTCATATAGCTGGAAAAAAAAAATCACCTACACAGAGCACCTAAAAGGTGCAGGGGAAAGAGCCCGGGTTTTTGGAATCTGAAGACATGGTTTGAGCTCAAGTTCAGCCTTTGTGTCATCCTGGAAAAGCTACCAAACCTATAGGACTCCTGTGCTCTCACCCCTAAGACAGAGATGAACCTTCTCACCCCACGGACGGAAAGCTGGCAGCGGAGGGGGGGATGTTGGTGAAGGCATACAACACAATGCACGGCACGGGGAGAAAGACAGAGGAAGTTTCTTTCCTCCTGCACGTGAAAAATGACATTTGATGCCCCAGTCCACCTGATAGCCAGAGAAGCCCGCGTCTATGGATCGAGTGAGGGGTACAGAGGACTTTGAAAGGAGTTGAGGAGGTAAGATCCATGGACGAGAAAGGCAACAATTTACACTGACAAAGTATGACACTGCAGCGTCCAGATAAATAAAAACAAAATGGGATAAAGTGAAACAAGATGTGAGTTAATGTGCTTTGGACACAGCGGATGAACAGAAGTGAAGAGTGAGATCATCACAGTAGGTTCGTAAAATGAAATGGCACTTGAGCCGTATTGATTTTCTTTTTTCAGGTCAAATCTTAATTTCACAGATTTTTTTTTTTCACAGATTTTTTTTTAAATGGAAATAAAAAATAGGAGATTTCAACATTGTTTCAAAATTACATGCAATTGTGTTAAATTAACCTGTAATTACTTCCCAATCTGAAATAGCAAAAGATTGCTCTTCTTGCCTGGGGCCAGGAGGAGGGGTTACCACCGTTCATCTATTTTAATGCCCAACCTTTGCCAGGTAGGGAGTGAGTGCCCTCAATGGGCCTCTTTTTCCCGCAATAGTGAAATATGTATGGGAGAAGCTCCCTTACTAGATTACCAAGCTGAGATCACGAAAAGAACAACTATTTGCCAAGATTTCTCTGCTTTTTTTTTCCCCAAAAGCAAAGTAAACTTGTAAAAAGAGAACATTTTGATAGCATTTTCCTGTGCTTATTATAGCTGATTAATTTTAAATTTGATTTCTTGGATATTTTAAAATGTACTTAAAACATCACAGAGTATTTTAAAATAGACATGACAGCTCAGCTATGCCTATGACTGATTTTTTAAAATTAAAACACGGCATTGAAGTGAAAGCAGGCTGTGTAACAATACTATAGGGAAAAATATTTGCAAAACTATGTGTATGTGCCATGAAAAATTGTGAAATTAAATTAAATTACCCTCAAAATACCAGTAGAGGGTAAGACTGGGGGACGATGTCACAGGGAAATTTTGTTTTTGTTCTTTTGTGCTTAATGGTGCTGAACGTTTGTTACTCTTGAAATTAAAACAAAAGCTGTTTTAAAAAGGAAGAAACAGCACTATATTGCCCAACTAAATCAATTAGTACATACTCTTGGCACGCTGTTATAATTTACTTTCTTAATCAGGACTTTTTTGACATTTTTAAATGAAGGACTGAATGAAGAAATACAGAAGCGGAACAGAACTTAGGGATAAAGCTTCCTTTCCCTTTATTTTCTGACCAGGGAAGATGTGTGCGGAACAGAAAATTAAATGGGCCCCAGGTCACGGTAAGCTCATATTTAGCTGACACAGAAGTCTATTTCGTTTGATCCTGAAAGAAAGGGACAGGAGTCTATGGTTTCCACACTCTTGGGAGCGATCCAGTCATCTGTCCCCTCCCCAGGGTCCCCTCCATCCTCAGACCCAAAACCCTGTAAGAATAAGACAATAAAAGCTGTGCACGCACACCTCCTGCGTTTCCAGAAGTCAGGTCCACACACCTGTCTTGGAAGGAGGATCCAGATGGTAGCAAAGCTTGGCAATGAAGTAGAGTCTAACGCCCAGAGGGGGACGTCTCTCCTGAAACCAGAAACCTCAGCCCAGCGTTAAGTATTATCACTATTTCGCAGAGAAGGAAGCTGACTCCGAGGTCAAGTGGCTTAGCCTACAATTATCTGGTAATGAATTTACTGTGATACTTTACACGCTGGCCATGGTGCAGCGGGATGAGGTTACAGCTCTCCATCACCAGGCGGTCCCCGCTCTGGCTCTCACAGGAGGTGGGAGAGATCTGCCTTGTTCCACCCACATTCTTCTACACGGTCTGTTTTGGGCTGAAGACAACTGGCTGGAGGGTGTGAAGGATGGTCAGTGGTCAAGCAGGAGGCAGGAGCCACCAGCTGGCCCAGGAAGTGGACACTCACCCCTCCCCACCCCGCCTCCATTTCCCCAGCGGGGAACTGGCATTTCACCTACTCCTCTAACTGTAAGTCCTAGATGTTCACTCCAGGAAACGTCTGCCTCTAAATTAACAGTAAACCTGACTGACGGATTGCTTGGATGTGGTCATAAAAATTCCTTGTCCCGCAGAGTGTCAAAAACTAAGTGCGTCCCTTCTGACCTTAACTGAATCCCAGAGAATCTCCTCTTAAAGATTCTTAGATGCCTATATGCCTGGCCTTTCTGCATTAAAAAATAAAAGATTAAGACTCTAGTTTATAAGTGCGCTGACGTACTCTCACATACATAATGTGTGTGTTCAAAAATTTCATTTGCTCACTTGTTCATTCGCTGAGAAAAGACTGGCTGGCTAGTCTATTCGGTGCCGGGCTGAGGCACCATGGATGTGAACAATTCAGGGAGCTGAGGGTCTCTTTTGCGAATTAACCTCATGCACAGAGAATTCCTGGTGACAAGAGATTCCTATGTAAATAAGAAAGTTAAATCAAATTATGCTTTAAATGTCATGAGAACTACTTATTGACAATCGTAAGCGAAATCATTTGAAGGACAAACAATACTTTGGAGCTGTAAAGAATAAACCACCCTTGGTTTTATGAATCCAGAGTACATTATTTTTAAATCAGACGTATCTATACTTAGTAATTCCACATTATAAGGATTGGACTCCTAACTTTTGACCCAATAACCTTTTAAAGAGGGAACCAGTGACAGTGTTTCTAACAGCGTTGACATAGATCATTTCCAAATTCAGAGTTTTTCTGAGGATGTGACAGAGTGGAACCCCAAGTTTTAGCCTGAGCCATGGCCCTGATGAGTTAGGTGGCCTTGGCAAATTATTTCATCTCTCACTTCAGTTTTCCCATTTATAACACGCAGTTGAAACAGCTGGCCTATAACGCTTTTTTTAAGTTCTGATTTTTAAAATAAATTCTATGATTTTTAAAAATATAAACCATTGAGATTCAAACGCCTTAAGAAAGTTAGCATTCTAGGAGGGCAGAATTGGAATTCAAAATTGTTTTGAAAGAAAGAAGAACTGGTCATGAAATGAAAGTCATTCCAAAAGTATGAGTGGAAAAAAGAAAGAAAGAGAAAAGAAAAGAAAAAGAAGCCAACACAGAGAGATTTCTTAACAATCACAGCATTTCTCTAGCTGATTAGGAAGATTAAATTTTAATCACTACCGCTTTTTATTTCCCTTTTATTTGCCTTCCTTGACAGGAGGAAATGGCCAATAAAATATGGTGCTTAATGAGCAGAATGGCTACTTCACAGAGATTTTTTACATAGTGCTATTTCACTAGAGTATTGTTACATATTTGTATCTTTCCCTGTTTTAAAATACTAGAGTGGTCTGAGAGCAGCTTATTTGCGGTTCCCTTACAGAATAGAAAAATCTATTCTAGTCACAGAAAACTAATGCTTTTTTAATAAAGTGAGACTCTCTTGTAAGCAGAATTCGTGCCATCTTTTCAAAAAGACGTATTGGGTAATTTTTAAAAATCAGGGCAACTGAGAGTAGCAGCCTCAAAGTTTCAGGCGTGTCCTGGTGACAGGCCTGCCAGGGGTCCAGCGGTTTGCCGAAAACGCTTCTCCCGGGTGACATCTTGCGCTAGGCAGAAGCTGCAGCCGCAGAAGAGGTTAGCTGGTTCTCTTCCGGCTGTTTGGCTCATCCCGGTTCTTGGTTACATTATTCCCACTGGAGCTGCCAGTGGGAACCGGCGTTAAGTAAGAGCAGAGGTGAGTCCATGGGCTACTCTGGCTCTGCTCCTTAAGACGGGGTTCAAGCCGGATCTGCCGGCGACCGTGGGAGGCACGACAGCTGAACCGCCAGCCCTAGCATGCGCCCAGCAGCCGTGTCTCCTGGGGAGTTTTAGAGGGCGCGTTCATTGATGAAATCTCCTGCTTAGGGGCAGATGGATGAGGAGATAGCACTGAAGGCACAACCTCGCAAGGAAGCAAATGGGCAGCAAAGGCAGCAGCGAGGCGGTCACCATCCCTCCGTATTTTATTGCAACGAGCAATTCCTTACAGTTTTCTTACCGTAAAAGAGGAGACATCTGTGTTCTTGGAGAAGTATCTTAAAATAATTACCAACAAGAGTTTAAAAACAAACTCACTTTTTAAAGATCAACCTGACTGGGAAGAAAAGTTTGGTACAGAAATGGAAACGGAGTAGAAAAAGAAAATCATACCTGGAATTCACATAGTGCCTTATGCACATGAAGCAGTTAGTTATCTCTGAGATCTCAGAACGCCGAAGACCTCTGACAATCTTAACCCGTCAGCCTTCTAAAAGGTCCAGAGAGGGAGAGGGCAAGGCCAATACCACCTTTTGTAAAGAAGGAAAACCCAAGCAGGAGTATTCAGATTTTGCCCTAAGCTGCCCAAGGTCATAAAGTAGTTGATTGAAAAATCAGAAGCAAAAGATTCCAGGCTCTACGCCTACATTCTCGCCTCTGAAATTGCCTCAGTTTGGGGCAATCCAGACCCACTAGGACTTGGACCGAATTTTTAAACGAGCCCTTTGATTTGCCTGAAGCAGCAGATAACACTGCACTGGACCATTTCCACGTAAGGAAGCAAAATGTGCGGCAGAATGCCTTTAGTAGTCTTAAAAGCCCCGGCTTAATTTTATTAACTGGTTATTTAACCACAAGACATAGTTATATGATGCCACAACAATGCTGGGGGGGGGGTAATGAAATTTCATCTAAGGGGAAAAGTGGTCGCTACTAGGGCAGCAGGAAAAGGACAGAAAATAGCCCGAAAACAGAGCCTAAGAAGAAGGGTCGGAAGAGGGGCAGGAAGGGAGAAAAGGCCAGTGATGTGGGAGAGAGACGGGAAGAGAAGCTGATGGAAAGGGAAATTCAGGAGAGACAGGAAGAGACAGAGGAAAAGCATGTGTGATGGGGGAGTGGAGTGGAGTGGATCGGACTAGCTTTATCTTCTCACTCCCCAGCCACCTGTCCACTTATCTACTCAGGAGGTCAGTTTCTAATGCCCGGCTGTGGCCCACAGGTCCTCTTGTTCCGTCTGCCGTCGAACCTCACCCGATCTCTCTAAGTGGGTGCCCATGAGAGAGCTCTGTGGGGAGGGTTTAAAGGGTTCTCTGGGTCTTGCAATTTGCTGTGGCCTCCTCGATAACCAAGCTGAATGATCCCTCTCTGTACTGCTTCCTTCTGAAGATCGTGGGCACGAAGCCTAGTTTTTGGAGAACCATGTAAATAGATGCTTGATGCTGATGGATAGTCGCCCGATAAATGAGCTCCCAGGTCAACAGTTCTAGCCCGGACGACGGAAGGTCACAGGCACCTATGCAAGCCTACAGTCACAAGCAGAACGAAGTCAGGGGGGTAAGCACTACCCAGTTATTTCTCCTACCAACTCCCCACAGCACCTAATGAAAGACTTTTTAATTTTTGCACCCAGTGGAAAATGAATAAACAGTACGGATGGTGATGAAGCGAGTCCACAAGGCTCCATAATTGAGAGCTCCGATGGCCTTCCAGTCAGTGACCTCAGTGATTTCTCCCTGAGGGCAGTGGCCCTCAAACACTTTTTGACTTGTTATTGACCCATCCCATCCATCAAATAAAAAAGAAAAAAATAAAACCCACTGTCTCGTGGTGTTAATAGGCACAAATGCCAATTAAGGAAAAAACCAAACACGAATGAGGCGACAGGGATGTGGGGGGAAACGCAGAGGCATAATACTGCCCGAGAAGACAGAAGCCTGCCACTACCATAAAAACACGGCGCGGGGAGGAACCCCGGCAGCGAGCAGTCCGCGTTCTGAGAAGCAGGGCGTGCGCGGCGGTGGTATTGCTGAGGTTTACATTATAATGACACGGTGGCCAGTTGCCCTGGGGGCTGACCCTGGGCCCCTGCAGTTCCAAGGTCCCGACTCTGGGTGGGGTGGGGCAGGCCGGACCAGAGAAGAAAGTCAAATGCCACCACGTCCCAGTCTGGGGTGAAGAGTTTCACAAATGCGATGTGCTCAGCGTCACCCCTGGAACTCAGCCAGACTGCGGCGTCCGCGGAGACCGGAGCAGGGTTTCGTTCACAGTCATGGCACCGAGCCTGACACTGACGGGGCACTAATAAAACTGAGTATCTGAATCACTGAGTACTGAATTCCAGGAGAGGCTGTGAGAGGTGGGTGCACCACGGCTCCCCATCTTCCATCTCCCTTCACAGAGGCTTCCCTCTCTTCTCTCCACTAACCATGCAAGGTGCGAGAAACCATTTGAGAGAGAATTTGTATAGAGACTAAGAGCAGAAAGAGAAACAAAACACTAACCCAGGGAACGGAACAGAGCAAGATACAGCTGCACGTTATTTACACACCAAGGCTGTGAGAAACGTTATGATTAACTCAGGCGGACGTTTACTTGGTAATAAGAGCATAACATTTTTAAATGAAGTGAAATATTTTATGGTATAATCTTATGAACAGACAGCTACTCTTTATAATTCTATTTGGAAAAGTATTTGCAACACATCAGCAATGGCAGACAGAGGCAGAACGGACCGGAGAGCTGCAGGGCCAGAGCCCTGGGCTTCAGTCCTGCCTCCATCACGTGCCGCCTGTGTGATCTAACCACTCCGTGCCTCAGTTTCCCCATCTTTAAGAAAGTAATAATGCTTTTCGTGATTATTGTGGAAATTCAATAATTCATGTAAAAGAGTAGACAGGTTATGAAAAGCACTTATCCAGTGCCTGGAGTATAACCTTAAAAAGAATGTAAGCTCTTCTTTTTTTAACAGAGGTACTGGGGATGGAACCAGGACCTCATGCATGCTAAGCATGTGCTCCACCACTGATCTGTACCCTCCCTACTGTAAGCTATTTTTTGGTAAGCTATTATTTTTAACGATGGTTTTAAAAATTTTACAGATGATAACTGCTATTTCTAAAGGATTTGATGATTATTGTTAAGAGATACTCACAAAATACCCATCCACACATCGGTCGCTCCTACAACCGTTCCTAGTCCTTTTTCCAGGAGTTCTGAACTGGCTGCGAGGTCCCAGCTTACTTTACACTGCGCTGTACACTACACAAACACCAAGAGACTTGTTATCTTTCCTACCGAGAAAAGAGAATATATATATTATCCAATATACGTTAACATCTATCAATGAACTTCTGATGTCATTAACTCCCAAGAATAATAAGCAGTACATTCCTTTTTTTCCCTACTTTTATTTTATTTTTATTTTTACTACTTTGTTAATTTTACTACTTTATTCTCAAATCGGTTTAAGTACAACTTCGAGCTCAGTGAAGACAGCAGGTGAACGAAAACTTGCCTGACTTTCACAATGACGTTAAATCCCCAAATACTGCTTTTCCCATGTCTTCAGGAACGCCGAACTCTGCTGAGGGTCTTAGTCAGCCACAGCCCGGAGAATGTCCACGTGGATGGACGTACCCTCAGAAACAGAGAGCGTGCCTCCCCTTTGTAAGACAAATAAGGGGAAGATGAGTCTGACATGAGAGTGAGGTTAAAATATCAACTGCTTTGGGGAAACTGAGGCACGGAGTGGTTTGTCAGTCAGTCCAGTATCGTTTGGGGAAGTGCCATGTTAAAACAAATAGATATTCTAAATCTTTACATTTAAAAAACACGCTGGCCCTCTAAGGGAAATCCTAAACTAAAAGGTAATCAAATGAAGTTAGTCATCGCGACACTTAACTTTCTAGCCTGTTTATCACCATTTGGGGAGATGATCTCTTAATAGTCACACAACCATTTACAGCCACAAAGACTCAAAATAAATTCCATCACTGGAATTATTTTATCTGCTAATAATGTGCTTGATATATCCTGTTGCACGTAGTTGGAATATGGAAATTAAATTAAGCAGTGATTACCACTTCTCTCTCTAAAGCTATATTCGGTTGCACTAAGATATTTAGTTGGATGAAGGAGACAAGAGGAGGTAAGAAATCAGCATACTTGAAATGTAAAAAAAAAAATCGTGGAGCGGGACTATGGCTGTTTCAGGTAAAAGTCTATACACTCAGAGCCAATTGCTGCCAATTGTTACTGTAAACCGAAAAATCCGAAAAGCAGCGTCAAAATCAACTCAGTTCAGTCTTACTGAGACACCTCCGGCAGACGCCTACTCATTGTACCTGTCCAGTTAGCATGAATATGTCCTCACCGACTCTGACAGACGCCTAGCGAAATTAATGTCAATTCCGCAACACGGGACCATGCTTGTGCTCGCAGCTCTAAAGCACAATTTGCATATCAATATTTTGATAATAAATAGCAAATGAACTCCAGGATGGAAAAGAGCTAGCTTGTGACTGTTTCCCAAAAAAGGGAAACTGAGGCTCAAGGCCTTGCTCTGGGTCCACAGCTGGGAAGCGCCCAGTGCGCCTGGCGTCAGTGCCAGCTCTCTTCCCTCTGCTGTCTCCCCGGAGAGAGCTTGAGCTCTGTGGCACCTTGTGATGCCACGTGGAAGTCACATGAGAGCCCACCTAAATTACTGATGACAAAGAATGTTTGTTCAGGCGCCACAACAGAAGACCTCACATACCCCCGTGAAGGTTATTAAGTATAATTCTTTGCTTTGGAATTGCCACTTAAGCTGAAATTACTACCTCTTCAAGATGGATACGAAGATAATTCAGAGATTTTGTTGGAGGTAGATGTCAACACACAAGCTAATTGACCTTAATTCACACATTATTTCAAATGGGATATGAAGGGGAAGGAATGAGGAAAATAGGACAAATTAGAACTAAAAAAACAAAAATAAAATTAACTGCTGAAAAGATGGTGCCAACCGGTTCCATATTTCAGTTCTAAAATGTTTAATATATCCCAGACAAGGAGTAAGATGAGTAAGGTGGGTAACTTTCCATATACATGCCTGTAACCATTTACACCAGCCTGGCTGGCCCTGAAATGCCGAGATGGATAAGGCAGTCCCTGTTCTGAACTCGCACAACATCACGACATCTCAGTGCCGGGCTGGCATCGCCCCTGTTTTAGTTACCTACAGGCTGGAAGTTTGGAGAGCTGGGTTCGAGTGTTCCTGCTGCCTGAAGGCGCAAAGCCTTCTCCTGCCGTCAAATGAGGAGGCTGGAGCTTCAGGGGAGCACCCTCATTTGTTCACAGGGAACTTCTACTTTTCAGAAGAAAGCTTACACTTTAATTGCAGTTGAAAAGCAGAAAAAGGCAGTGCTGCTGGCAGAGGAGGGAAGGGGAGGAGAGGACCACCTTCCCTCTGCCAGACCCACCCCTCCCTGGAGGAGGGGAGCCCTTCCAGGACCCTAAAGGGTGAACAATGTGGGCCTGGGTTTTCACAGAGGGGCTCCAGCTGGGACAGCCCGAGCCCACTAAGAACTAGAGTGACAAGTAGCACTTGAGGGGCCCTGGCCCCAAGTGTGCCAGGCTTTACACTCTACACTTAACTCACACTGTCTTGTTTAATCTTTACAAAGAACTTGTGACACTTCACTAAAATACCATTACAGCCATATTCCAACATTCTGATGTTCAGCTCCTCTCAACTAAACACATTTTCCAGGTAGCAGTTAATCAAAGACAAAACAAACAAAAACCCCACAAAATGCCCTAAGAAATTGCCTCTTTTATAAATGAAGAAAAGAAAACTTACCTCACAAGGCTGATCTGAGGGTTTCATGAGAGCATAAGGTATCTAATACAGGACCACAGGCATAATTAGGAAATAATCAATGTTTTTTAAAAGATCTATCAAAACTGCACTCCATCTGGCTACAGGATTCTAAGGGCTGGATTTATAGTTATGAAAAGCTTCTAGATTCCTGGGGAATCATGGTTCACTTTAAAAGCAGACACAAGCAAAAAAGCCAGCACAGAAGAATATATATACATACTGTAAAATTTCACTTATATGAAATGCTAGAAAAGGCACAACTATAACTAATCCACAGGGGCAGGAAGCAAACCAGGAGTGAGTGCCTAGGGGCCAGGCTACGGCAGGGGGCCGACTGGGGTGGGAAAGGAGGAGACTTTCCAGGATGATGGAAATGATCTATATCTTGACTGGGGTGGTGGTTACATAGGCGTACACGCTTGTCAAAATTCACTGAACTGTACACTTCAAATGGATGCATTTTGTTGTATGTAATTCAACCTTAATAAAGGTGACTGGGGGTAAAAAAAAAAAAGGCTATTCCAAGAAAAACAAAAAACTAGTACAAAATCCCAGAACTGAATATTAAACCAGATCTCTTTTCTCGTATAAGTTCTTAGTGGGATTGACCTCATTATCAGTGTTGTGGGTTGAACTGTTCCCCCAAATATTCCTATGTCCAAGTCCCAACCCCCAGGACCTGAGAAGGTGACCTTATTTGGAAATAGGGTCATTGAAGGTGTGATGCGTTTCGATGAGGTCACACTGCAGGTTAGGGTGGGCCCTAATCCAGTAGGACTGGTGTCCTTAGAAAAAGAGGAAACTTGAACACAGATGAGAACACAGGCAGAACCCCACAGGGATGTGAAGACAGAGACAGGGGTGCCGTGACTGCAAGCCAAGGAACACCAGAGGTTGCCAGCAAACCACAGGAAGCCAGGGGACAGGATGCAACAGACTCCCCCTCACAGCCCTGGGAAGGAACCAAACCTGCCGACACCCTCCTGGCCTCCAGGACTGAGATAACATATTTCTGTTGTTTAAGTCATTTAGCTGGTGGTACTTTGCTACGGCAGCCCTAGAAAACTCAACTGTAATTTTCTCAAGTTTAATCAAATCTTGATGGCATCTATGCCCCAGACAAGAGTCTACAGACTCTGTTGAACAGCCAATCTGCATGCAGCTCACGAATAAAAAAGTGTTTTCTGAGCGCTTACTATGCACCACGTGTTTTACGTGAGTCAACTCATTGAGTGTCTGCAATGACCCTAAAGTAAGAATTAATAGACCACCATTTTCAGAGAAACTGAGGTTTACAGAGGTTAAGGAATCTGACCAGACACAAAGCCAGGAAGTGGCTGAGAACTAAGGCAGATTTCAAGCATCTCCAGTAAGTGCTTCTACGCTGCTCCTTGAAGCTGAAAGCAGTATTGGTGGCTGACAGTCATGTGGGTAGAAACTTGCAGTTTCTAAATGATCAGAGCTAAAATTATTTTAAATAGTACAAATAAACATATAGAGACGCATTTTTTAAAGTTGCAAAAAAAAGTTACGTTTTCCCCTGGTGATGTTTTCCAAAATGCTATGAGAAGTTGTAGCGCTAGGTATTAGCAGGTAGGGGAAGATGGTGCATTAATGGTCAACCAGTTTGGGAAACACTGAGTTAAACAGGTTTCCTTACAAGGGGTTTCATTGCTCAGGAGCTGCCATGGACACAACACTGAGGGGCAGGGAACCTGTGAGCTTCTCAACTGTTACCCTGCTGGCTCCTAATGCAAATGCCCTGAGGTCACCAGCTGGGGTATCTCCTGCTGCCCAGCTCAGGAGGTGCATCGAAGAGCTACCACCAGATGAGGTGCTCACCCTAAGGACTGGACTAGGATGCTGGCCCTCACCTGCACGAACAGCCTGCTTTCCAGCTGGGGGCAGGGATGGTGGGCACCTGCGGGTCTCTGGGAACAGCTCCCAGGCCCACGTCCGTGCTTTCTTGTGGACCACACTGGCTGCTCAGAGGCCAAGATGAAGCGCTCACAAGCACACCAATCCCTCTCAGCCTTTGCTGAGAGACAGAAGAAAAGACTGCAAAAGATTTCCCTAGAATATGCATAACCGGAACATTCAAGGTCCTATTTTATTTTTCACACAATCTGTCTCTATAGATAGAATTAACTCCACTGAACTACACATATGATTTTAATTTTTCCCCTGAGCAATAATTTGTACCGTTTATGTGAACCCCCAAATTCACTCATGCTCAGGAATCAATATTCCAATGACATGACTCTACCATCTTTCTACCTCGTCTGATTTTTCTTCCAAACCTTTGAGTAGCCGCTGTACTCCCAAACACTCAGGAAAGCACCACCTTTCAAAACTCACATGGGGTGCGTGTGCAGTCTGTCTGAATGTGCATATGAAACGTTTGAATCATACGAATTTGTAAGAAAATGTACCAGCGGTTCTCTCTAGGGAGAAAAGTGGGGAACTGAAAGTCAGGAGTAGGAGGCAAGGTGATTTTTCACGGCATATTTAAAAAATGTAATATGCATGTATTAAATTATAAAACATTCTTTAAATTAAGAAAAGAATCTAAAGGCACAAAACCACATACACCCTCCCAGAGTTATCTGTCAGAGCTACAGCTTTCACTCTTCCCCTAACGAAATGCCTTGCTGTCACCGTGTGTATGAACTGCCTGGATAAATTCCACCCAGACAGGTCCTCTGGAAAGAACGCTGCATATCAAAAGAGTTCATTTCCCTAAAAAATCCCTCTCCTAGAAAACCCAGTCAATACCAGCCGCTGGTCTCCAGAGCCTTCCTTTGAGGAGTCTGGCAAAGAGCAGAATTACCCAAGTGACTTTTCAAATCTGGGTTTGTCTCACAATGCAACTCTTTCTACCAATAAGGACTTTCCAGAAGGCCTCAGGGGTTCAGAGGAAGATGTGGCTAGCATAGCCTTCCCTGATGCTCCAGTGGGCCAGGCCTTGTGCTAAGTGAGGTACAGACAGCTCCATGTGTCAGGCAGGGCCCCTGGTAAGGACCCCTGACAGATCAGACGTAGTTAAGACGCTATGTCACCTGCTACAGGCCTCAGACAGATTGCAGCAACGCATGTGCTCTGGTCCGCTTTGTGATCTGCTTTGTGCCCCGTGCTGAATTCTGGGACATGGGACTCTGTGGAAGCCAGGGTCCCTAACTCCCCATCACCTCCAGTAAGGTCCAACCGACTGTTCCACCTCATTCCCTGCCTTGCAAACCAGAAATAACTTGATACTTCCCCATGATTTCCCCAAACTTTGGCACGAGCTGTTTCCTCTGCCTAAAACCCTGTGCCCCATCTAAGCAGCCCCACGTCCGCATAACCACCTGTCCTGTCCCTGGGGTTTCTGGTTCTGTACAACTCTTACTACTATATCCTGTTTTCTTATTGTTACCTATTTCCCCTTTTTGTCTGTCTCGCCCCTGAGAATATAGAAGCTCTTGTCAGCCCGACGGGCAGCTCTCCTTCCAGAGCCCACGCAGCACCTGTGGCAGGTGTTTAAGAGTAGTTGAGAAATATGCAAATGATCCCAGTATCTCTAAGCTCCACCCCCAGGGTGGGGCCATCGGTTTACACAGTCCTGGAGGCAGGAGACCAGTCTCTAAGAGGAGAAGAGGATTTTCCTCTGAGTGGGGAAAAAAATCCACAAATGCACAAAATTGTGAGTTAGGTGACTATGAGCAGAGACCAGCAAGGAAGCAGCCCTTCCTTGACGTTTCTGGGGGCCAGGGAGGAACCGGACGAGGGGGACCACGCCTGGCACGCACGCTGAACCACCCACTCCAGGGCATCGACTCAGGGAATCTGGGGGGTCCTTTGGGCTCTGTGAGGCTGTGGTCTCGACGGCTGTTTCCAAACAGGGGGATGTTCGCCTTCTTGTTTCTAAATAGTTTTAAGTTGTTTCAGTGAGCACTAGAAAATACAGCTAGCATGTCAAACCTGTGACATTGTGATTACTATCACTTGGGATGAGTGTGAAACAGTCCATAGAAAAATACTAGGTAAATACGAATTCTGGCCAAACAGAGATGTCAAAAGTCACGACAACGGTGCACTGCGACGTCAGAGAAGAGATTCCTATTTCACCCTGGTTCTCACCCAGAGGGGACGCTGGCGTGTAACCGAGGGGACCTGGGCGAAGCCTCGGTGACGGGGAACACAGCGCGGGAACCAGGAAGCTTCACGTTAGCCCAGGGGGCCCTTCTCTGAAGAACTGGTATTTTCAGTCCAATTCTCCCCGCACATTTGGGGATTTTTTTTCCCCAACAATTTTCGAACCACAGAATTTACAATGACCAGTTTTCCTGGGCTTTAAAGCAACATATTTTCTGTACAAAGCAGCCCGGAGTGAAAAAGCAGAGCCCTGAACGCTAACACTTTAACCCCTTAATCTCCAAACTACCTTTCCTTGTCTTTCAAGGCCCCTGCTGCAAACACTGTCGCCAGTGCCTTTAAGAAGCAGGGCTTCTCTGCTTCTCTGCTGGCCCACAGAGTACAGAAACCCGCCCTGCCCAGCCCAGGAGAGGCCCAGAACGCTCCTCAGCCGGCTGCCCTGGGGCGATTGGATTGAGGCCGGTCAAGGGCGGGTCTCTCTGCCCCCTCAGCAGGCCATCCCTCATCCCCCTTTCCCCAAAGAAGGGAGAAAAAAGCCTTCCTCGAAATGTTAACTACAGACAGCTTAAAAAGTGGGGCAGGGAACACTTACAGAGGGAAGAATAAAGCCAGAATTAGATGCCTTATTGCTTCAAAGTCATAATTCCAGGTCAGTGAATGTTTCTTTTAGGTACACAAGTACTCAGAGCCAAAACAAAGCTGTTATCAAGGTTCTACTAAAATCTTCAGAAGGAGAGGCTGAAAAACTAATTTTTATGTTCACATGGAATAAGATTACTGCAAACAAACACACAAATAAACAAACAGGGGAGGGAGGCATGACGAGGAGGAGCACAGGGCAGTGAAACCGCTGTGTGGGCGACTGCGCTGGGGGGGGCGTGTCCTTGGACATTTGTCAAAACCCACAGAACGTACAACGGCAGGAATGAACCCTGATGTGAACTATGGAGTTTGGGTGCTAAGGAGGCATCAGGGGAGGGTCACTGATTGTAACAACGCACCACACTGAGATGTCGATGGTGGAGCAGGCTGTACTGTGCGGGCCGTGGTGTCTATGAGCACTCTCTGAACTTTCTGCTCCGTTTTTTTAGGAACCTAAAATTGCTCTAAAAATAATTTATGAATTAAGAAAACATAATAAAAAATTACACTTGTTGCAAATCACTGTACTTTTCCCCCCAGAAAAAGCCAGCAAATAGAAACCTGAAATCTAGAAACTGTCTCTCTCTGCACACATGCACGACACTTGACATCAGTTAAAGTGATGCCAACAAGCGCCAGTCTTAATTCTGAGAAACTTGAGGACCCAGCACGTTGCACAGAATGCAACTCATCCGTCCCCTCCCTGGTCTGAGGAACATTTTCAGTGTTCCTATTTTATCTAGCTGTCCTTCCGCTAAAATGGGCCCCTACCTTGGACGTGATCCTCTACTTTGTCACTGACTCTGTTAAAACATAAAGGATGTTCTCGTGTTGAATGCGGAGCACCCTTGAAGTGGGAGCCGGGATCTTTTATGACCAGGATCCCAGACTCCCCAGGGAGCTGGGTGGGCCGATGTGATGAAGGGGCCTCTGAGGGCCTGAGGGGCAGGTGAGGCCACAGTGTCGTCGAGTCTAACCTGGGTCAGTCTTTTCCTTCTGTGATATTAGAAAAGTCAAAGCCAGTCGCCCCACTTGTCCTTGGGGTCTGGCCACCCCCCACCCTTCCTGCCCTCAGTCGATTCCTCCCCACCGGCATGTAAATATGTTCATGTCTCTCTCGTGTTAAAAATGCACAAAATCCCCTCCAAACTCGTCTCCAGCCCCAGCTCCCGCTCTCGCTCTCGTGACCCCTCTAAGCATCAAACCTGAAAGCAGCCCAGCTGTTTCCCTTTCCCCACCTCTTACCCCTCCCTCGGTTCCCTCCACGTGGCCTCTGCCCACTGCCCGTCACCCCACAAAACTGCTCAGCAGAGAAGCCAGAGGATGGACACGTGGTCTCTTTTTGAAATCTCAGCGGCGTTAACAAACTCCACCACTCCCACTGGTCCTGATACTCTACAACCCTCCGTCCCCTCTGCCCCCCTGGATGCACGCCAGCAACTGGTGAACTTCCAAATTTTACCCTCCAGCCGGCTTTTGCCAGACCTGTTTATCTACCTGCTTATCCATCACTTCCCTAGGGTGTCCCAGCAGCCTCTCAAATTCAACATCTCCAAAGCAGAACTCATCACCTCTCCCCAGGGCCCCCTCGCAGAGGCCCCCATTTCAGTTGGTAGCACTGCCATCCATCCATCCACTGCCTGAACTCCTTCCATCCCCAATGCCAGCCTCCATGTCCTGTGGCTTCTACCCCCCCCCCCCCGGGAGCTCTGGGACCGCCTACCACTTCTCCCGACTCCCACGACTGCTATCTTAGTCCCTGGACACCATCACTCTCCCTCGCTCCAGTTCCTCTCCAGTCCAAGGTCCACGTATCTCAAATGAAGAGAACTTGTTTAAAAAAAGAAGGGAAGGGAGGGAGGAAGGAAGGAAGGAAGGAAAAGAAAAAAAGCAAGCACGTTGGATCCTGCCCTCCTCTGCTTGTGTAACAGCCCAGACCAGAGACAAGGTCTGAAAGTTTAACGTGGGCTAGACGCCACGACGTGGGTGCCCGACACTTCAGCTTTCTCTCTCACCCCTTCCCCAGCATTCTCCAAGTGCAAAGCCCACAGACTTCCTCTCTGTTCTGGAATATGCTGGAACGTACCATGCTCTTTCCTGTCTCAGGGCCTTGGCTCGTACACCTCCCTCTGTCTACCACGTCACTCAGATCAAACTCTTTCCTTCCTCCCTCCTCTGTTCCCTCTGCATCCCTGTGAAATGACAACTAAGAGCAAAGCCCCAGGGAGAATAAGAACCAAGAGAAATCTGTATATTGAAAAAAAGCACCCAGAAGGGAAAACAGACAGGTAGGTTTCTACCCTTTTATTGACTGGACTTCGCCCTCTCAGACCACGATCTTTAAATTTAAAAGAAAACGTAAGCCAAGGAGGTTGTGCCAAGCCGGAACAGACCTAGGTTCCCAGTAGGAATCAAACAACGGTGAGGGGATGGATTTTATTCTCCTTATCTTTGAGCAGCCAAAAAGCGTCTGGAGTCCGCGATCCAGTCTCATAAAGGAGAAACGGCATTAGCGACCAGTCACTGCTGCTTCCTAACATAGCATGTGTCCTAATATCGACAGAATTAACCCAGGAGAGCGAGAAGAGGCCAAGTAGCCACAAAAGCTCAATGCAGACAGACAGACAGACAAGCAAAAGGAACTCTTCCCTAAACCCAAATTATAACACCGACGCTTGAAAGTCGGAGTTCCCTCCCTAAGAAATCAGCTCTATACTTTGAGCTAACACTACATCTTGGATGATTCCATGAAATCAAATGGATTCCGCTATAAAAGGTTTCTCTTAGTTGTTCTGGGGTTGGAGGCTGATCAAGCAGAGGGGAAATGAGGGCTCTGGGAAAAGGGAAAAAAGAACGAAAAGAAAATCCTGAGCAGGCTTGAGGTGGAGAGGTGAAGGACACTGGGCCAGACCTAATGCACAGAAGAGGAGGCTGAAGTCCAGCTGTGGTGACCTCGGGGCAAGTCCACCTTGGCCCTGCACACCTGCATCCCCAGAGGGCACGGCTCACCAGCCATACCCACATCTCTTCTAGGAGAGCTCCAATACCCTTTTAACCTGGCTGCTGATTTATTTGGGTGTATGCCATCCCTGGGCTAAGAATTCAACAGAAGAGAACAAATTACATTTGGAACGTAAGCAGTACAGAACCTGAATTCATCTTCAGGGCACTGTCTTCTTTGCCTGACCCTTCAGAGCAGGGCATGGTGCCAGGCACACAGTAGGTGTGCAACAAATACTTAATTAAGGAAACGTAGGGTTTTTTTTTAATCCTATGTGCTTTTTATTTCTAAACTTCACAGCTAAAGAATTAGTTTTCATTTTTTCAAATGAGAGTGAAATATTTAGATCCATTCTCCTTAAGGCTGGGAGGGTAAAGATTATAAATTAACCTTTAATGGTATTACAAAATATTTTTATTCATTTCTACAAAGACTTTTGAGCACCTAAAATGTGCCAACCATGGTGCCAAGCGCTGGGAATGGAGCAGTGAGGAAAAAAAGCAACATCCCTGGAATGGACCTTGGGCAAAAGGTTGAATGAATAAAAATCATGAAAATATTAACTCTCACTCTTAAAAATATTCAGCCATTAGATTTTGAAGGGCTACTCTGCACACAGCAAATAAAAGATAAAATAACCCCAAATCAGAAAATTTCAACCACAGGTTGAAAATATGTCAAGTCAGAAACATTACTTTCTATATCATATTAAGTCAAATATTGTTTAAAAAAAAAACCTACATCCTTAAAACATAAATCCCTTCCAGAAATGGCAACAGACACTAGAACGCATACCAAGGCATGTTTAACTTGAAATGGCCAGACCCGACACCGGAATTCTCATCAAGGACAAATGAGAGCTCGAAAACAGCATTTCCCTCCGTGTCTTTCAGCTGTGGTCTAAGCTACAAACATTTCACTTGTAAAATTCTGCTTTGCAGACATTTTCGCCAGGATGAAATCATAGGTTCTCAGGGCACAAGGGCTTCTAAAGGTCACCTGACCAGGTAATCCGGTAACATCTGTCTCAAGGAGAAGGGCTTCCCATAAACTGGTTTAGGTGAGTTAGGCTGATTGACACCCAGTGAGCGGAGGGCAGTAACCAGCAGCCATGCCAGCTGATCTCATTCCCAAACGTTAATCCCACGATCCGCTAGCATCACAAACCTGCACTGAGCAGTGCCCACCCACGCTGCGATGTCTTTTGACTCCATCGTGACCCCTCAGCTGCTTACTTTTCCAGGAGCGGGGCGACAAGTACAGGTTTTCTGACAGATGCCCTCAGTGAGGCAGGGTGGGGAAGGATGGCGCCCAGACAAAGTCCTCTGAAGGCATGGGAGGCATGATTCCAGGATGGGAATCAACTGAAGAAAGTCTGAAGCAATCACATCACAAAGGTTACACCTCGCAAAGGAGGTGGCTCTGTTGACCAGGAAAGCCGTTCTGAGCCTGTGAATCAAGATCACTTCCCAATTCCTGATCAGACTCTGCTGCCCAATCCTCTGGGTCTCTGTTTCCTCCCCCTGCCTAACAAGCTGAGGCGTGTATGATCAGATGTGCTGTCCACCCGGAGTGCGTAAGAAAGGAATGATGCTAACACCTGTTCTCCATGGTTACCCGTCCTTCCCCTAAAATTAGGTCTGATGTGGCTCATTTAAAAGTGCGCACGTTTACCTGGAGGAGTGGATGAGGCCAGTCACAAGTCCGTCTGCTCCGGGCTCGCGAGGAGCCTCATCTGAGAGGAGGCTGGCCGAGGGGTCAGTGTGTGCGGCCCGCTCCTGTAGGGGTGGGACCCACCTGATGGAGAAGGAGAGGGAGTAGCCACCCAGTGACTTCAGTCTATTTTAACGATAGTTTTTAGTTTTAACGTCTGTCTCTCCCACCTGAATGTCAAGTCCATGAGAAATGAGACCTCCTGTCTTGTTCTCTCCTGGGTCGTCTGGCACATGGTAGGTGCTCAATAAGTATCTGTTAAATAAATGGTCAAGAGACCTGGGATACAATCCTGGGTTTGCTGTTTACTGACCGAACTTCCCAGGGCGGGCTGTTCAGGCTACAAGACTGTTATGAGGATTGGATGGAATCTCGTACACGGAGTATTTACAGTAACGTGCGACACACCTATGTTAGCTACTGCATTGATCACGGGGACGAATTCTTCAGGAATGAGATGTGGAGCCCTGCTACCGAGCAATGCCTTGGAGGCCGAGAATCTAATCACAGCTCATACTTCACGATGCACATAGTATTTACTGACTTCATTTCTAAATGTGTTGGTACAAACTAAATGACTAAAATGTGAGATATCTGATGGTTTCTGTCAGTTGAGCAAGTCTTTTATTTGCCACGTAGGAAAAGAGAGTTAAAGGCATGACATAATTTCACTCAAATTAGCACTTTAACACAAAGAGTGCCACTGTTCTGTGCGACACATTGCCAGCAAGTTCCATATTCTTTATTGTATCTGGATGAGGTCTTTCCTGGTTGTGAAGTGGACATGAGAATGTTTTTAAAACTACTATTAAAAAGAAAAAAAAAAAGCCCTGCAATTTATCATCTGGTCACGTGTTGTTTTTAATGATAAGTTTAAAAGATCCCTAGCTCCGTATTCTATACGATTCAGATATTTTTTGCACATTCAAATTTAGAGCATGCTTTACTGGGATCACAACATTCTAATGAAAATTGTAAATCAACAGAGATCCACTTCTATCAATTTGTTGCCTACAATTAGGAAAAGTCAGATTGTGTATTTTTTAACGGGACGGATAGTTTTATTGAACACTGAAGGTTGAAATTGTCAGTACTTGTAAGTCATTTCCACTTTTTTCTGTTTAAGGTCTAGTGGGAGTCCAAAATCAATCCTTTATAAACATTTCATAGTTGTGTATTTAAATTATCCTGTTCATGGTATAAAGAAGGAGAGAATAAAAACTAGAGGATTTAGCACACATTTAGCATGCATGGGGTCCTGGGTTCAATCCCCAGTACCTCCTCTAAGAATAAATAAACCTAACTGCCATAAATAAGTAAAAGTAAGTAAGTAAGTAAATAAATAAATAAATAAAATTTGACAATTTTAAAAGAAGCTTGGGGATTTAATTTTATTTTTATATTTTTGTGAGTTACACGCTGGCTCAGACAGGGGTTACCCAGAATTTAATATCCATTTTCCTCTAAACCTGACAGTTTTTATTATTGGCCTTTTGATTATCATTGTTCTGTTCTTACCACAGATGTGGCCTCTCTAGCTGGTTTCTTTGCATGTTTCCATTCTTTCACCTACGTTTATAGATATTTTGTGATTTTTTTGTTTTTGGGATCCTGTGTCTGAGCTCCAGAAGAGCATGCTGAGGATCAGCTGGAAATGGTACGCAACCCTCTGCTTCTCCTCTAGCCTGTCAATAATCGCTAAGTAACTGGAGTGTCTTTGAAGTTATCAGTTATTTAGCACTCACTATGGGCTTGTACTCCTCACCACAGGAGTACAGTCAGCCCACCACATCCTTGGGTTCTGCTTCCACAAACTCAACCAACCACAGATCGAAAATACTGGGGAAAAATTTCCAGAAAGGTCCAAAAGGCAGAACCTGAATTTGCGACGGACAGGCAACCACTTACATAACATTTATACTGTATGTACAACTACCTGGGTGGCACTTACGTTTGTTTTGGGTATTATAAGTCATTGAGAGATGATTTAAAGTATACGGGAGGGATGTGTATAGGTTATAGGCAAAGACTGCACCGTTTTATAGAAGGGACTTGGGCATCGGCGGGGGTCCTGGAACCAATTTTCCGAAGATATCGAGGAACAGCCGGATTCCCGTTATCCCACCTAACAGAGGAGCTAAGTACTCGCCTCAGGCCATCCTGAGCATGATATTCTGTTAGCTTTAGCCCGGTCTCGCCTTCGGTAGGTCTCATTAGAACTGACGGAGAATGTCAGTTTTGCTCCAAACGTCCTGTAAGACTGGTGATGCCTGAGCGACTTACCTCCCCTTTCCTTTTTTGCTACTGTGTCTTCCCTGTTTCCTTTTGGCTCCCGTGTCACCAAAGTGTCCTTTAAACCTCGTGTTATCTGCTGTCACCAAGGAAAGGGCTACCCGTCTGTGGCCGTCACTTCCCAGCGAGGTTCCTGCAATAAGAAGTCAGGTGACCCCAGGATGACAGAACCTCCCCGGCTCGCCCGCTCCGGCTGGGCAGGGTGCCTGCCGAGGAGCAGCAGCGCGGAAGAGCCTCCGTGGGCAGGCCTGTCATCCCGTGCCAAGAGGTAAACCCTGGCCCCATAAAGTGCCTTAGTATCATTAAACATTTTCTATTTGTCAGGCACTTCATTGTCATTTTTATTGGTTCTTTTTACAAGTCATAACTGCATCAGAACTGTATTCACTTTTTCTTTTAATTAAGTGCTCTGGCTGAAGTGGAAAAGACTGGAGGCCTGAGAGGGTGGGGGGAGTGAGGCTTCAACAGCCAGACAGACAGGGAACAGACAGAACCCTCGCTGCTCCCCGTGGGGCCAGCCCCCAAGGCCTGTGGAAAGGGCTCCCGGGAGCTCGCCCAAGGGTGCGAAAAGAGCCCAAGGCCATCTGGCTAGAGCTGTCAGCCACCGAGTGTGTGCCGGGCCATTCTAGTCCATCCTAACCCAGAACATTCCCTTTTAAATAAAAGGGAAATGCCACAAACACGAACATCTCACTAAGACTCTTTTAGTTTTTAAAAACTAAATCCACCCACATCCTTGTGCTTCAGTGTCCTTTTTATCCCTTCTTTCTCGAATGCTTAACTGCACTGCTTTGGTGACTTCAGCTACAAATCACCGCCGTGAAAGTACCGCGGCATGAGAGGCCTGCACGGGGACTTGGAACTGGGACTTGCACTTCGCTCGCTGGGAGCGAGGTGAACTTGCGAAACTGCCTGACCTCTCTGAGGATCAGTTTTTCTCATCTGTAGGATGGGTGTCATCGGAGTTGCCACCCTCCCCCTTCAGCTGGCTTATGCTGTGTGTGAGAGCGTCCCCAGGACTTAGCCCACGTCACGGTTTACCTTCAGGTTACTTGGCTGCCTCCCCTGTGAGACTGGCAGGCCTCCAAGGACAAGGAACTGATCTGTGCCCCCACTCCTATCTAACCCAGACCCTGACACTAGGAAGAGCTCTACAAAGACAAGAAAGCCCTTTGCAAACTGTCAAGCACTCCTCTCATGTACCTTAGTAATCGAGTACTCATTGTGTGGCCCCCTCGAGATGTGAACGAAATGATGCCGGCACCAAGGGAGCCAGGCTCTAGCAATGGAAGAGCTGGGACTGAAATGGAAAACTGGGACTCAGTTATCTGTTCTGAATTTCTCTGGGTTATTGCACAATTACTCAGTCTTAAAACATGTGGATTGACAACAGGGTGAACCTTAGAGGGGCTGATACGGGAGAGGGATGGGGCAGCCCCCTTCGTGCTGGGACATCTAAGAGAGGAGGGCACTGAGGCTTTCCCAAGAGGGCTCAACATCAGCGCGGTGAAAAGGCTTACATTTTGACGAGTTGAGAGTTCACTTCCTCTGAGTTTTCACATTCTCCTTACACACTTCTGAGGTTAAACGTTTAGTCTTTCAGTTTGGTTGGCCAACTTCGGGCCCATTTTTCACAAAGTAATACACCCCGTTCACTCTCCAGGCCTTCCTGGTGAACGGTCATGAGACGGAACTAGGCCCTGTTCCCCTCCGTCCGGTCCTCCTCCTGACCTGCCCTAGGGAGCCCCACCGGAGTGTCTCCAGCATCTTCTCTTAACTATTTCTAAGTTACTCCTTACCTCCAAATCCCTGCCCTTGCACATGGTAAGTGCTCAGTAAATGAACCCTGTTTC
This sequence comes from Vicugna pacos, assembly GCF_048564905.1. Lineage (NCBI taxonomy): Eukaryota > Metazoa > Chordata > Mammalia > Artiodactyla > Camelidae > Vicugna > Vicugna pacos. The sequence continues at coordinate 16,943,435 of NC_133010.1, read as the reverse complement.
CAGAGTTTCTCTGGATAGCCGTCTCCTTCACCCTGACTTTTCTTAGATCATCACTCACATCCCAAGAGATGGTTCTAAAATATATCGCTTGAGATAATAGTTAAATGCTGGGGATAGGACCTAGGATTCCAAGATGCTCTTCATAAGTTCAAAAAAAAAAACAACTTGAAAAACATACCAGGAGCTTTATCACACCTGCTCCTCCTTAAAAAAGAATCCTGAAAACAGTGAAATCACCAGCACATGAATATCCTACCGTTAATTATAAAAATTCAACGTGTGAATGAACACCACATTGAGAAGAAAATGAAGCCGGCATAATCAGTTTTCTAGTACTCTCGTTATACTTTTATTTAGGTCTGTGTGTTTCTACAGCAACATATTTTCCACTGAAAAAATAAGTAGCCTGCCAGTCTCTCTCTTTTTTTTTTTCTGAAATAAAAAACAATGAAATATTTGTTCAGGATGGAAAGAAAATATCTAAAATCTATTTATATATCGTTTTGTCTGAAAGAATATCACAAGATAGAAACTGACATTCCAGATGAGCTGGCTTAGTGAAATTAATAGAACTATTAGTTAAAGTTATTAATTATTAATTATAAAATTAATATAATTCTAAAACCCACAAACTTATACTGCAGGGACCACAGTGACTAAATACCGTGATAATTTGCAGAGCAACCTAGATTAGAGGTAACACATCCCTGCATGCCTTACCGATCATTTTCATGTTACAACAGCACTCACTCCATCAAACTAAAAGCAAGTCAGAAGAGCTCATTAACTGGCCAGCGGTGCTGCATCAGGACACCAACCCATTACCCTGATTCCACAGTCTATTCAAACATTTATTAGTACACATCAACTCAGAGTAAAACTTATGATTCCAAGACAGAAATCAAGAATTCGAAAATTATAGTCCAAGTATGCCTTAGGGAAATGCAAACAGTATAACATAGGATCTAGCCAAATACAGGCCCTACTTCTCGGATACTGAAATTAAAATTTGCAAAAGTGATTACCACCAAAGCCTTCGCGATGTTTTAAGAATCCCAGTATTATGACTGCTCCCTTAATTCCAAAGCATTCCAAATAAAACTCGCTCTCTTGGGCAAAGCTGCTGATGCCATTCTCAGCCAACTTCTCTGCATCCTCTGGGGTCTGGGCAGCAATTACACCCATCACCTCCTACTCCTATTCTAGCAGTTAAAATCTGCAAGGCTCTGAAAAGAGGGGAATGGGAAGGGTCTGCAGGACACACTCAGAAGAAGGGGTGGAGATAAACCCTGCCGGGGCCACTGTGTATGCAAATCTTAAAAGCAGAGGGGAGAAAAACCTGCTTTGGTGTAAAGCAGCCACCTGGACGGGCTGTCTGGGCTGCAGGGAAGGGGGCGCGGGGAGCCACAGAGCCAGAGGCCTCCCACGATTTCCCACCTAGCAGACCAGAGGGTGCGGCTGCTGGCCCGAGGCAACAGACGCCCCAGAAGGAGACGCGGCGCGGCATTTGGACAAGATATTTACAAGAGAAGAACTGAAGGCTGAGACTGGGCTTTATCGGCGAGATTAGCTGACCAGTTTCTTCATCTGCAAAACCTTCTGTGCCAAGCTAATAAAACGAGAGCAAAAGCTCATCGAGTGCTCATGTTTTAAGAACTTTTCAAACAGTAATGCTGATGACCCAAGAGGCTGAGTGCGACCACTGTCCCCATCTGACGCAGGAGGAAACTGAAGCACGGGTTAGCCATCCTGGGCAGAGCTGTGATTTGGCCCTGGAGTCTGCTCTTAACCTGCTCTATGTGATGGGGCTTCTCAAAAGAGGCTGATACTGTCCCCAGATTCAGCAGAGGCTGGGACCACACTCAGCAAAATGGAGGCATGTTAAGTACTGGAAATACTCTTTTGTGTCCCCCCTCCTTTTTTTTTTTTTTTTTGCTGTATTTTAATAAGATCTTTCTTTTTTTTTTATGAAGGTACTGGGGATTGAACCCAGGACCTTGTGCATGTTGAGCACACACTCTACCACTGAGCTATACCCTCCCCCCAACTTCTCTCTTCTTAAGTTGCTCTAGGAAAGCTCATAAGGTAGTGATATGAGTCTAATGTTATATCATCTTCTCTTTACTGGATTCTTTTATATGAATAGTGAAGAACTGTGGAATCAACAGGCCATGGATTTAAAAAGCAGACTCTGGAATCAGTCTTCGATTCAAATCCCAGCAGTCACTGACCAGTTGTTAGACCTTCAGCAAATTAAGTCAACATCTATGACCCTTAGATTCCTTCTTCGTAGAATGGAAATCATAACCATGACTCCTTGAAGGACTGGCTAGACCTCTGCTCCCAAGGGGTGGAGAGGCTGCTGGTCAGGGGCCCACTTTAGAGCCCTCAGCTTGTCTTGGTTATTATTATTCATCATTACACCCTGCTTCCTAACACAGAGTCAGCTAGAGGTTGGGACAGTTGACATCAAGCTCGGCAAGGAGGGAATCACGTTTGTCTCTGGACTGCAGCCCAGTGAACCAACAGCCCCTGACCCCCAGTTCCCTCCCTCCACTCCTGCCTGGACTCGGTCCAATCGTCCACTCGCTGACCCAGAACAGTGAGGAAGTCAGGATGGTGAGCGTAGGTTCCTTAAAAACGACACAGCAAAAACCACAGCAGGTTTAGGTATCAGAACTAATCCAAGCCCAAAGGGGACCCCATGCTATAAACAATAGTTCCCTTTGTCTCGTGTTAAGAGAGGAAGGATGGGGATTGAGTGGAGAGACCCTGGACTGAACTGGGGACGTTAACCTGGACTGGGGACCCAGAGCGAAACTAGAAACTGAGAATTACAAGCGTCCAAACTAGTCTTGACATTCGGTAACCGAATTACTCACAAAGGAAGCAACATTTATCTCTGACATCCTTCAGCATTCCTTTCCGAATTCCCCTCCTTTTCTCCCAGAAGCCTACAACCTAATGCTCTCTTAAATCTGTCAGCCCTTTGCAGGTAACACAAGCTTGCCTCCTTCCTTACAGACCAGGTCAAAACGCCCATCTGCTGAGGTTCACTGCCAGGTGATCAGCGGAAAGCAGAAAGCAGCAATTCGGGGTGTGAAAGAGTCTACGTGCTCCCAGGAAAGGCTTGCATTACAGAGATGACTTCCAAATGTCTACATTCGGGTGGGGATGGGGCTGAGGGGGCATGAGGCCAAGAACAACTGGTGACTGGGGAAGTGCTGAGGGGCCCCAGCGTGTGTCCCATGCTCCCCTCCAGGTCCCATAAATGGACTTGACGTAGGAGACCCTCACCACCCTCCCCTGCTCCCTCACACCTTTGGGACTTCCCTGTGCCATCACCACCCCCCGGCCCCCCACAGGATTAAAAGCAACTAAACTCACTGCCTGGAGAGCCAGCAGGAGCTGAACTGTTTCCAATTGCTAAACACAGATCGCAAATCTCAGAAAAAGGAAGTTCCCACCAGGGTTTGCAAAGCAGCCCGAGAGGGAACTGCTGTGGTGAAAACTCCAATTAAAGCTCAGACGCTCTGGCCTTATGATTCTATCAGGTGTTTCCTACTTCCATTAGTTTTGAAAATTCTGTTACCCAAGACTGGGACAAAATTCAAGATATGATATGAATTACCTTATAAAAAAAAACCAGTCACTAAGGAAAGCTTGCTGTCAGACAGAAATGCATCTATTTAAGGGAAAAAGAAAAAGTTCCATCAGACTGTCAAAGTATAAGCTGAAAGGAAGAAAATCTAACTGTAAAGAAGGTGCTGGACAGAAAGACACGGAGGATTCCTGAAAACCTGAAACACGTCTAATGAGGCTGGGCCTCCTGCCGTCTGCAGGGATGACACACCGTGGTCCGTGGTCTAGTTTACAGCCGGGCGTTCGGTGATCCCACCTCCTGCCCAGGTTTCATCTCAGCCCTTAGGCCCTTGCTGCAGCGAGATATCTCAAAGGGCTTAAACGCCCATTTACTTCTAGGCCATCTAGAAGGTCTTTCTCTGTTATAAAGACTTGATACCATTCAGAGATTGTCCTCTCTCAAAAGGAGACAAAGAGAAACTTGTTCAAATCTGAAAACCCAAAGGGCCTAAAACTTTACAAGACTGTCTATTTCCCCTGGGATAGTCACACATCAAGAGAAGAATCACTTCAGCTGTGAAGCCCACTGAGTTGCCCACCCTCTGCAAATCCCCACTGAGGGCAAAATCCTGCTCCTCCTGGCAGCGCTTAGCAGGTAGCAAGGGGTTCAAGTGACAACAGCTGAGCTGAATTCAGCAACTTTAGAACACCTCTAGAGTTAAATAAAAATGGTGATCAGCGCAATGTTTCAAATCCTAAAGCTACGTCTTCTTTCACTTTCGTTTATCAAGGTCAATCAATCTCCCTTCTTGGACCAATTAATTCCACTACCCCACCCCAATCTAAGTCCCCCAAAGAAGGCTTGTAAAAGGCATCCTGATTGGTATAATACAGTGAATGATCAATCGAGAGAAGTAAAACAGGTCCTAGAAAGAAAAGTTCTAGGTGACTAGTCTATGTTTGAACCTAAGGTTTTCAACACAAGTAACCACCCAGCAACTCCTACATCAATTTTGCTTTCGAAAGGGCAGTTAAGATTCCAAAAGATAACTTGACATTGAACTTTTTATTAAATCGCTAAAGTGGAGCTTTGGCCTAGGTCAAGGTGAAAACCTAAAAGGTCTCACATACAACCAGCAGTTCCGGCAGAAGAAAGAGCTCATCTTACTTGCAATCTACCCACAATGACAAGAGGGTGGCCTTTTAGGTGACGTTTGCTAGGGGAGCCAGATTTTAAATCAGGGTGACCCAAAGATTTACATTTTAGATGAATGGCTTCTACTTTCTCCCTTAGCAGCAAACACTTCTTTTTCTATTCCCCAGATCAGATCTAATAGAGTGAGCTGATATATACATGGGTTCGTACCAATTTAAAGTCATACACCTGAGTTCTCACTGCACTATTAATATGCAAGAGTAAAATTAGATTCTCTCCCCAAGTGACTGTTGCAAAACATTGAGTGCATCCCCTTTCAACTTTATTTTAATCTCATTTTAATATTTAATGAGGTCAAAATCTTGCCAATGAGACTACCTGCCAAGTGGAAAATGGATTAATTCATAAAGATTCCTGGTACCAAGCCAAAATAGTAGGTGCTCAGTAATTGTTCCCTGAATGAATGAAAAAGTTCTAGACTTATGTTAATGCCATTTAGTTTCTTCACCAATTTAAACTTTCCATTAAGAGAGCAAACATTCCTGCAGCAGAAAAAAGAATGTAGCCACAAAGTAATATTAAAAATCAGGAAATTGTATGTGATGAGCTACTTCTGGAAAAAAAAGAGGAAAATATCCACTGTAAACACGGCAGTTGATCCTAATCGCTCCAGATAACCTACCATTGAGATAGTTGTTAAACACACTCTCTTGTCATGTTTACAGAGGTTTGATTCCATCTTTAAGGGAAAAAAAGGAAAAAAAAGAGGATCCCTCCCGCCTAGTCTCCAAATTCAAAATGAGACTTCGGCAATTATTTCAACGGTACACAGAATGCACATTTTTTCTAGTAAGTAGCTAGAACGAATATTCCTTCTCTCTTCCCACATGACAGCACTTGAATGAAGACTGGTTTCCAAGTGCATCTGGCTTCTTCAAAGGCAAGGTCATGATCCACTGGGTGCGCCCCACAGGGAAGCTGCCCTAATTTTCAGCTTGGAGACTCTAAGGACAGGCCCCTAGTGAAGTCGACGAGACAGAAACCCTGGACCTGCACCGCCAACCCCAGGATCTTTCCACTAATAGATCTCCTACTTACAGAATTCCTTAAAAGGATTTCTGGCAATAATCTGGGTTGGAGTCAAGTAAATCCACCAGGAGACACCTTTGTCACAAGCTGACGAATGCTTCTCAGTGTGTTTTAGGAAGCTGATTTTCACATTTTTGTTTGGTGCCGGGAGAGGGCCACCGTCTGTGAAAACTTTAGCAACAAAACTAGTGATATTTAGAATCTAAACTCCTACAAGTATTCTGTCTTTTGTAAATGATAAAGACTAGAGTTACAAATCTGTATCATCCCATCTAGGCTGAAGTCCTGTTGTCTAAGGCAGGAAAATGCTGCCTTTTCACACAAAGAGAACAGCTGTGGGTTAAGACTGCTAAACCTTTAAATAGGCACCATGGAACCTCCACCTGGGAGCTAGGAAGTTGTACCAGTGACTGGCTCGTCTTAGATCACAACAGCCTTGTTGGGGGAAAAGGGAACTAAAACTACTGCATATTTTGAACACAGACATTCAAGAGAATCAAAGAGTGAACCAGTTAAGGTAACCATCATAGCCACCAGCACCGTCCCCCTCTCCCACAAAAATAATTAAAGCCAGGCACTTCACATGAGTGAAAAAACAAAAATCACACGTTCCATAATCTTTGTTAATCCTTGGGTGCATTCATTTTTCAACTAGTCCCTTAAGTGATACACTTATTAACGCCCTCAAGAAGTAAAAAGAGTAAATGCATCTACAGTAACAGGCTCTTCATTTTTTGAGAAACCTGCGATGTTAGAAAAGACTCAAGCATCACGGTGTGACTGTGTTATCAAGAAGTCTAGAATAACACGGTCCTTAGTGGAATTCAGCGTGACTCCACTTGATAAGGTCTCGTCAGTATTAAGTATAGACAGCCTGTGTTTATAATTAAGTAATAATGACTGAAGCTTGAAGTACATGAGGCACTTCCTGGGGATTAACGACCAGCCAGGGGAGTTGCTGACCTAAAGCAATGCCTCCGGCCAGTAACCCCAGCCAGTCATTAATCCCCAGGAAATGCCCTGAACCCCAACACTGATTTTAATAAATACAGAAGGAAAAAGTTTAATATCAGCTTTGTACTTAAACTAAACATCTGTTTCATACTTAGAATGCTCAGATTTCATAAAGTGAGTTCTACAGGAGTTACTAAAGAGTTCCCTTAAACTTCTTGATACTGATAAAAAAATTTTTTTACTGTAACATTAGGGAAAGCAAAGAGAACTTTTCCTAGTGTTTTAACTGTAAAGGACTTAGCTAAGATACTGTTTGAGAGGCATCATGATAACATAACCAAACTATGGACACTCAAATCTATATTTAACTTGGGAGCTACTTGACAATAACTCAAGAATAAAAGAATCAGTATTAAGGTTTATAGAAATGTTTTATCTCACTCAAAATAAAAGACTGACAGAATGATTGCAATCCTTGGAACAAAATAAAACCAACTGAACACCGCTTCCCCAGCCCCCCAGTCTTTGGTGGATCTTAAGTCATGATTCTATATGCCACTGGTGTCAAGAAACCAGTAGACAGATGCCAGGGGACAAACTATTTCATTATTATTCCAAGCAGATAGGTACTTTAATAAACTCTTTTAGGCTTTTAACTCTTAATTAATCAGGTGCTACTCGAAACCAGGACATTTTATGAGCTTCTACTTTATCAGGAGAATGTGAACATTAATTTTTGTGCTTTCAAAAAAAAAGAGCTAACCCAAATTCTCCAAAGAGGAGAAATTCTCCTTTCCATACTTCACACTCCCTAAAACCACCTCCTGGTCTGTCAGAAACTATTGCTCACACTCCAAGCACAGAAAGACCCGGATCCTCTGGACCTTGTATATTCACAGCCCCTTTCTCCGCTGGCCTTGAGGCTGGTAAACGTTTGAAAGGGTCAATCTGTCCAGAATGGGAATTTCCACTTCGGAAAAAGCACAGAAGTACCTGACATCTGTTCCTTGAAGGGCCTACACACCACCTCCCAACTTAGAGTTGGAATTCCTACTTCTGCCTGATGGCAGGGAGGGCAAAGTTTTAAAACCTCCAGTGTCTATTCCTGCCTGAAGAATAGGGCACAGTCTCCAAAGACCTCTGGTTTCTGGCTCCAACAGCAGAGTATCCAAAAGATGAATCTAACTTTGATGACATGAATATATTCCCCTAGGAGAAAGAATAAGACAAAAAGCATCCAGTGGAACCCCCAATCTCGACCTAGAATTTGGTACTGCTTAGAATTAAATAACTATAGTGTTAAAACAGTTCCCTTGTCTCTAATGAGGCTACTGAGGCCCAGAGAGGTGAACCAATTTGCCCAAAGTGGCTCAGCATCCAGGCTAGCACTCTTACTTTGGTGTTCTTTCCACTCTGCCGTGCTGTTTATCTTAACCATCTAACTTCCCTCCTCTTATTTGCTCCCTAGCTGATGAGCACCAAGGCGCTCGGGAAAGACAGTAAAATGTTTCAGTGCCTACAGTGCTGGGCACCAAAGGCCAGGCTCCAACTGGGAGCCTGGCTGGTAATGCAGGTACTGCCTTTCCATAACTTTAACAAGTGACTTTTACTTTATGGAAACTGCATCCCAAATGTCACTTTAAATTCAACTACATCTTACAGTTGAAAGTGGTTCTCAACTGTCAGTCTCTCCAGAAACCGCCCCCTTACAGGAAATGGGATTGGCATCTTTTCTTTTTAATAATTTATAACTGTTTTTCTACCTTCATAAATTAGGCTGAATATGTAATAGAGTATTTTAGTGGTTACTTTACTCAAACATATTCTAAGTAACTGCTTCACTTACATGCACAGCATTCCTCACTCTTTGCCTTATAAACTCAGGCATTCAATGGAAGAGGGGCTGTGAGGGTCGAGCTGACCCTTTTGTTCTGGGAACTTTGAAGTTTTCAGCGCAGCAGTGATTGTTAGAACCTAGCCCTCTCACAGCTTTTAGGTTAGGTGGAAACTTTCCTGAAAAGCATCAAGAGTTAAGCTTCTAAGGGTGAAATGAAATCCGATTCAGTATATTTGCGACTTTGAAAAACTTCCCCCCAACCCAGACCTGCGTTAGCACAAGTTAGTCTCCAAGTGGTACCAGAGAAACATTTCATGCAGAGTTTGGTTTGGTTACCTGGGTGGGGGAAACAATAGCAGGTGAAACTACTGTGGGAGAATTGGTGCTTCTGTGCCCATTGGCTTCTGGAAGAAGAGGCAGGGGGTCGTGTTTCACGGAAACCACCACCACCGCATCCACAGGCTCCGAGGGGCGGATACAAAGTCTTTTGGGGGAAGAGGGGCCGCAGATTTCCCCCGACCCGAACACGGATTCGTACAGGGAGCGCTTGGGCGCAGCCTCGGATTTCACGTCGGGCCCGACCTGGCTGTCTCTGGGGAGAATATAGGTGTTCCCCAGCGAGGGCGGCTGGGGGCGGTGGTGGTGGGAGGGATGGGTGGGGGGGTGGTGGGAGTGGTGGCGAGCCGCCCCGTTTAGAGCCTCGGCGTAGCAGCTCTGCGGGGCGGGAGAGCCCAGTTTGGTGCCGATGCCCGCGATACTGTTGAGCGTGGCGATGGAGACGGCGCCGATGCAGTGGTTGGTGTAGGTCTTGGAGAGTTTGGCCGCCTTGGAGAGCATCTGCATCCTGGTGCCCAGCAAGTTCTTGCCGATGGCTTTGTTCTCATACCAGGTCACATCGCCCTCGCTGCAGTGGTCCCGGGGCCTCTGGAAGAACGCCTTGCAGAGGGGGTTGCGCTTCGACAGGTACTTGACGAAGCTGGCGTACGGGCAGAACTCGGTGCCCGTCTCGTACATGCGGGGCAAGTTCTCCTCGTCGCTGCTCTCGGCGCGTTTCTTGCTCCACGACGACGAGCGCGACTTGTGGTAGGGCCCGAGGGACTTAAAGTAGACGAACTTGCGACCGTCCTCGTCCATGGCTAGCCCGAAGGAGTCCTCCTCCAGCTCGCGCTGGTTCTCGCGGCCGCGCGTGCAGAAGTACATGCACGTCTCGAACCAGACCTTGTTGAGCAGCCCGAAGGGCGTGTTGGTGCTGAAGACGCTGGAGGTGTAGAGCTTGCGCAGGTCGGCGCGCGTGATGGCTTGCTTTTGCACCACGGGCCCGGCGCCCTGCTCCTCGAGCTTGCGGATGACCGCGGCCAGCGTCAGGTTGGCGCTGCGCAGCTCGGGGTCCTTGGTGAGGTCGAGCGTGCGGCAGTACGGGGGCTCGTTGAGGTAGCGGTTGAGGGAGCTGCGGATGCTGATGAGCGACGACTTGCTATAGAGCTGGCCGCTCTTGGAGCGGGCCTCGGCGTAGAAGGAGCGCAGCACGCGGCACAGCGCCCCCTTGTCCATGGTCTCGAAGTCCGGGCTCTGCGCCTTCTCGCTCAGGTACTCCCGGAAGATGCGCACGGCGTAGCGGGTGGCCAGCCGGGTGTTCTCGCTCAGCCGAGCCCGCTCGGGGCGCTGCAGCACGTCGGGGTCCAGCTCCGCGCCGTCCCCGGGCGGCCCGCCGCGGGCCCGGGGCGCCAGCAGTCGCGGCGGTGCCTCGGGCTCCAGCGCGGCGCTCTGGTCCATATTGATCATATGGACCGGCTCGGGCTCCAGCTCCTCCCCGGCCGAGTCCTCGGGCTCCAGGGGCTCGTCCCAGTCCAGCCCCATCTCTTCCTCCTCCTCTTCCTCCTCCTCCTCCAGCCCCCCACCTCCGTCCTCCTCCTCCTCGTCCCCCGTTATCTGCACCTCTTGGATCTCGTCCTCCTCCTCCTCTTCCTCCTCCTCCTCGCCCGCGCTGCAGTAGTGCGGGCGGCCGTGGCGGCGACCGCGGCCCCCAGCACCGCGCTCGCCCTCGCCCCGCTCCCCATTGTTCTCGGCGGCGGCGGCGGCGCTGGCGCTGCCGCCCGCGCTGGTGTTACAGTCCCCGCTGCCAGGCATTCTCGCCATATTGCCGTCTCTCTGCCAGTCCTCAGGCAGGGCGCATGCGCTATATTGGACCGCAGCGCTGAGAGCTTTTGTGTTTAATGACCTTCAGCTACCGGGAGGCAAAGCCGGGCTCTTAAAGGAGCCGCGCTCCAATTGTCAGTTCGGAGCGCTGCTCCGGAGGGGCAGCGGCGCGCAGGGGATAGAGGGGTAGGGAGGCGGGGGTAAGTTAGATCGGGAGAGCTTAAGGACCGAGGCTGGATGGACCCTCTTCCTCCTCCACCCCTCTCCCCACTCCGAAGAAAACTTTGAAGGGGGGAAAAAAAAAAGAAAGGGGAGGGAGAGCTGTCGGTAGGGGTGAAACACTCCCAACTTACCCTCTGGCAGAGTGGCGCGCGGGCCCGGGCGGGAGAGAGGGAGGGCCGGCGGGAGGGCGGGGCGGTCTCGCTTCTCTAAGTAATGCCCGAGGAGCAGTGCCCCTTCCACCGCCCCTTCATTGCCCCCCGAAGCCGGGGGTTCGGGGAGGCGGCTGCGCCGGGCGGGCCGCGGATGCTGCTTCGAGAAGCCGGTGTCTGGGGCCGCCCGGAGCGGAGCGGAGCAGGCAGGTTAATGAGCAGGGTGGAGGAGGCACGGCGAGGCCCCGCACCCTCTCTGCGCCCGCGGCCAGGGCGCAGCGGGCGAGGCTTGGGAGCGGGATGGGGCTGGCGGCGGCGGCGGCTCCCCCACCTACTTGCTGGGGGCGAGGCACGGGGGCCTGGGGCCAGCCGCAAGGCTCCCAGCTCCCTTTCCGACTCTTGCAAAGTAGCGAAACACGCCCCACGTCAGCCTCATCCCTTTCGACTTTTCCAACAGCCACTTTTAAGCTGTCATTAAAGACCTGGGGCGCTCCCCGTAGGTCTGGGGCAAGTCCGCGCCGGTCCAGCCAGCCTGGGGAAGGAGCAAGGAAGAAACACTGGGAGGGGCGTGTGGGAGGGGAGACGCGGGGAGAGGCACTCGGGACCCTAGGGACCCCTCCCCACCTGCCCAGGCCACCGCCCTGCTGCCTCAGAGTAAACTGACACAACTCCCTCCGGCGAGGCGCTCCACTTGGTTGGCGCTAGAGTTATGTGGGTCCCTAAGACCCGTCGGGCGGACGGGACGAGAAAGTGAACTTGGGTCTCGGCCGCCCCCGCCGCCGCCACAATTCCGGCAGTTCGGATCCTGAGCGCTCTCTCGTTCCAAGTTTGCCAACCGCCATTCGTTCGCCCTCAGGGCTGCGCTGCCTTCGGCGCGCGGGGGCGGGCACCTCCGAAACTGGAAAGGCGGCCAAAGAGCTCGCCGGGTCCCGCTTTCCCATCGGAGACACTGTCCCACTTCCAGCTAAACGCCCGCCCCCGGCGCGCCCAGGCTCCCGGCACGTCCTCGCGTCACCGCCCCCAGGTCTCCTGGCCCCGGGGCAGCGCCCCCAGAGCCGCAGGAGACCTCAGCTGATTTATTTGGAGGCACAATCCCAGCCACCTCCGGAGCTCGCACTGCATTCTAACTTTCTCCTCCTCGGGCAGCCCGAGTGTCCCCCTGGCGCGCCAGCCAACTCCAAATCCCAGGGACGAGGGGAACCCGCGGAGTCGGGTACCAGCAACGCGCCCCCGGCCCTGGCCGGCCCAACTGTGAGGCAGCCTCGCCAGCTACTCGAATGGGTCCTCGGATTGGTCTCCGAGTCCGAATTCTCAGCATTTCGGCAGTGAGAATCTTGTCAAATGTCATTTCTCTCCCACTCCCCTCCTGGGCCTTCTGTCTTGCTTTGAGGGCAGTTTATAATGTTGCACATCAAAAGTAACTCATCTGCCAATTTGTAATTAAAACAAAAAAAGAAGGAAGACTAGGTCTCAGGGCCGTGTTGGCGTCTAAGTGGGAGATGACAGTGTCTCTTCCAGCTATCAGTCCTCGCCCTCCAAGTGCCTCCTCGGCCCTGGACGCCGAAGAGCTTTGGGGAAACGGCGCCAGGTGTGAACAAGTTAGAGCAAGTCCCTGCCTCGCGGGCCCCCTCCTGCTCCTCCGGGAAACACACACACACACACACACACACACACATACACACATACACACGCACACGCACACGCACACGCTCTCATCCGCCCTGCCCTCCGAAAAGAACCTTCTCAGGAGGCAAGGAATTTGGCGGTGGCACTCCTCGGAAATAGTCCCAGAGATGCGGTCGGCTTTGTTCAAAATGCATTGCCCCCCGGAAATGTGTAGAAAGGAACCCAGGGCAGTAGGCAGCTAAATTAGTTGTATACGCGGACCCGCGCACACGACCTGACACACACCAGTCGCACCGGCTACTTCCGGAGGGCTGGCCCTTTGTTCTAGGATGCTCCTAGGATTTCGGGCCGCCAGAAGGCTCCGGCGGGGAATTTCAGCGGTGCTGAGAATTCAGATGGGCGCCCGGCAAGTTACCTGCCAGGGGCTGCTCCCCAGCGGCCCTCACCGCGAACGCGGTGAACCGACGGGCCGCGTTGGCCCCGGACTGCGCTCCCGGCTGGGCCTGGGTACTCGTCCCCACGCTCCGGTCCAAAAACGGACACGCCCCCCAGGGCTCCCCACTTCTGCGGGCGGCGAGGGTCCCCCGGATTCCCCCTCCTTGGCTCCCCTCCCTGCTGGGCGAGCTGCTTTGAATTGCTCGCAATTTGCCGGAGGCGGTGTGCTGGGTTGGACGCTCCGGGAAACAAAGCAACCAAAAACAGCTCCCAGTTGACGTCAACTTACTTCCAGAAAAGAAAATAGTTCTGTGCTCCCAGGACAAAATCCCCCCCAGGGCAGGTCTCTACTGGCAAAAGCCAGGCGGCGGGGTGGAGAATAGCAGAACCAAAAAGCCCCAAGCACAAATAACTTTTTAACGGACTTGGAAAAACAGCAGCTTCAGATGCTGCCTGGATAGTCTTCAAACAACGGGCAGGACCCCGGCTAACATTAGAAATGAAAAAACGCACCTTACAAAGTACGCCTCGGCCTGATTATTGGGCGACTGTGAATCAGCTTCGTGGCACCAGCTCCTGAAACGCTACCAAAATTCTTTGTCCATGATACTTCATCAAATATTGGAAAAGACCTCTTCAGGTTAGTACCCACGGCATTTACCAGGAAGAACACCCAGAAAAACCAGGCAGTTATAAACCTGTCCCCACCTCGCCCCCCCACCCCCATAAATGTTGCTTAATTTTTAAAACCCAATAACACAGAATTACAGCTGAGTTCATAAAGGAGTTCAATTCCAGCTTTAATAAATGATTCCTTAAAAACATCCTGTGGTTCCGCACACTCAATTCCAAATTGAGGGAATCAAAAAAGCTTTCTTACTATTTTGGTAGAGAGGCAATATTGGTTATCTTCTGCCTATCAGCCCAGCCCTGATTTCACCACTTTGATTTTGCCCTTTCATGATGTCCATCTAGCTAGCTCACCACTTGAAACTGACAACTGCCCCTCAATCCTTCCTAAGGACAGTTATTTCCTGTGCAGAATAGCTTCTGCATGTGTAAAACACACAGCTTCTTTATATAAAAACGATTCCAGTACTGTACAGAACATTTACTGCAATTATTTAACTGTCAGAACTCTTTACTATAAGCTATCCTAAGAGGTTTACAACTTCAACAAGATGCGCCACATTTTTGTCTCTTTCATTATCATTACAAAGTACCATCTATATATTTGTGCTTCTCCACTTCTTAGATTAGTTGAAAGCAGTGGCGTGGTTATTTTGGAAGGAAAACCTCCAAATGTTCACTCCTCATTTTATAGCCCACTTACTTACTCCCAACCAGTTCACACTGTAAGAAAGATTACTCCATAAACAAACATACTCAGCTCTTCCTTCTCTTTGCTTGAAGTCTTCTGACCTCATCTGTTATATAATTGATGTAGCTGCTTTTTATCTGTTTCTTCTCCTAAACATATATACCTTTGTAGTTTATGCTGGTGCCTGGGACACAGAGAATGCTCCAGTTGTTTACCTTTAGTGAATGAATGAATAGGATCTGTATTTAGTTAACCCTTATATTTAGGAAGAAACATTTTGGAGAAAAATTTGAATATCATGGATCTGAATTTCTATATTAAAAATCAGGACAAAAAATAACTACAAGGCAACATTACTATTTGCAATAATGTTTACAAGTCAAAATGAATGTAATCACTGCTTTAGTTTAACATTTCCCTGCCATTAATTCACTCTCCAGCGGAACACATTATAGGAAGTTACTGCAGGAGTGAGGGACAGGAACTGGAGGGATCTAAGTATTAAGGGAAGTGAGTTGGGGAGAATTTAAATGGATAAATTTAAGAAATATTGTGGACTTTTTGGGAGCAAGGGCCAGAAAAAGCATTTAGTTCTTCATCTAAGACACTTTTTAGTTCATCACTATTTTGAGTTCATCACTTTTAAGTCATACTTTCCTGATCTGATTACTAAAAGATGCACAAAGTACTTTGGAGGTTAAATACGAATTCAAACTGAAGCTATTTTGACATATCTTTGTTTCAGAGTTTTACTACTACATTCTGTTGAATTTAACTGAAGATCATCTTGAGTCCTGTTTTTTGGAACTCAGATGAAAACAGAATCCATGTAATCTAACTCTACGAGGTGGAAGAAAAGAAAACTCTGTAGGAACAGAAACTGCATCTTATTTATTACTGCATCTGTGGTTCATTTCTAATACTGTTCCTTAGCATATCTTAACAGAGTGGCTGGGACATAGTAGACACTCAATGCGCATACAAAGATGCATGTGTAGGGAGAAAGCTAACCGCCACAAAAGGTCATCGAGCAGAGTGGTTTAAAAATTGCATCTTTGGGTTTGAATCCTAATTTGGCCTTACTGGCCACCTTTATTATTTTATTATCTGGATGATAATATTAATAGCCCCTACCACATAAGATTATAGTGAGAATTAAATGGGTTAATATGAGTAAAGAACATGATACAGTGTCTGGTACATCAGTAAATATTCAACTGTTAGCTCTTAGTTATTAAGGCTCTGATATTTTCCAGCCTTGATTATAATAGGAAAATCAAGGCCAGAGAGGCTCACGAAGGTTAAGCCACTTGCCCAAGGTCTCCTGGGCCTCCATAGGGCAGAAAAGTGTGGCTTTGTACCCCATGCTTAAGCAGCTTGCCACATTCAGCTTCTAGGAACCAAAAAATGAAAAAAATAACAATCAAGATCTTCAAGGAAACAGTTTCCTACCATTAAAACACTTCTGCGTGTTATTTGATTGGGAGTCTTGGAAAGCCAGAGTAGAAGTAAGCCAAAGCCTAGGACTGTGAGCACAGCAGAAAAAGCCCAGGGAACTGTCACCTTTATCACTTGGCACCTAAAACACTGGCACTGTTTTCCTGGGCAGTACAGACCCATTTGTGTCTTAGAAGAAATGACAATGAAGAGGCAAAAGGAATGCCCATACACACAACCACATCAGTTAGGGGTTTTCTATTGAAACCCTGGGCTGGCCTGCATAACTCTCCCGGGGCAAAGAGGGCTTTACCTGTTTTTATCTTTGATGTTTTGTTAAAAAACAAGTCAGAGTGAATTTACCACAGTGATTGGCAGGTGTAGAATTTTTAGTTTCTAATTGCCACCTGTTAACTATAATTCTTGATCTTTCCACCTAATAATCATCTCCCAGTTTCTTAGCCTGTTTTTAAAACAGGTAATGTATGAGGGAAGTGTAGCTTTCCATAAGAAAATCGTGGGTTTTTTTGTAGAGCTTAAGAGTGTGCTATTTCTCTTTGGTATAATGTTCTGAAAATGAAACTTCTCTTGGCTAATAAAGAAATCAAATGTAAAGGCTGTCAAAGTTAAATCAAACAAAATTAATAATGATAGTCATTTCTTTATCTTCTAGTCATATATATTTTATAGGATTAAAATGGATGTTAGTCCTATTATTAAATAGCATTTATTTCAATGCTGTTACAATACTAATTATGGTGGAAAAGGAGATAAAGATATGTGTTAATGTCATGTAACTAAAAGCATATTATTTTAAATAATGGAAGAGCTATTTACAATTGTCTCAGAACATAAAATATTCCTGAAACTACTTGCTACATGTCAAAAAAATAGCCTATTAAATTAGTAAAAGCAAAACAAAGCAAACAACAAAAAAGTGAAACACCACCTTATCGCCAAATGTTGGTCTGAAAATGTTATTCTGATATATTTTTATGTCAATATCAATTAAGATAACCTTTTAAGAAGGCAAGTAGGCAACCTCTCAAAAGCTACAAAAATGTTTCTGACCCAGAAATCGCTTCTAGCATTCATCTCCTTAAGAAATATCTAATTTTATTGTGTTTAGGTAAAGTTTGGCTTATTGCATCTGGACCACTTGGACAAATGAGATTTGCCGTATACATTGTAAAAGTGTGCTCTAGAACTACGTTTCATAATGTCTTGGACACTGATCTTTGTTCACAAACATTTAGAGAGTAAGTATGTATTGAATGAAGGAAGGAGACAATCAATTAGGGTAGAATCACGTCTTCTCATGTTCTATAGCAATGTCAAGCACCCTTTGACAAATACCCATAGTGATGTTGAAGATAAAGTATATCAGCCAAAAAAAGGGCAAAGTAAGATAATTTTAAAGCCCATATTGCAGTATCTTCACGAGTTTGAGAAAGTTTAAGGACCAGATTTTGAAGCTCTAGATATCAGAAATTAGTATCTAGGTATGTCGTGGCAATTCACAGGATGTGCTGAGGAGTGGGTATGTACCTGCCCCCTGGCTGTTTCTAAATGAACTAAAAAAAAGGGAGAAAAAAAAATCCCCTTTTAAATACCCAGAAGCACTAACCCACATTTTGAACTAATTGACTTACTTTTTCTTAGGAAAGCTTAATTTAACTGATAGGGGCACATGGGTTTATCTGAATATTTAAAGAAGCCCTGGGATGGGTTTGTTCTATTTCTTTAATTTGATGCTGGAGATCCAGGCTTTGCACCTGATGGAAGAGAAGATGCCTGAGAGAGGGGCGGGCAAGCAGGAAACACTGTGACCTAACCCCCCTATTTTGGGTTCTAAGTTTGCAGAGCCAGGGCAGGGCAGATACCAGTACAGAACTCATTCTTCCTCACGTTACTCTTCTTACAGACTGCGCTTAGACTAGGATACCCCAGAGGTCACACGTTGTCTCTACTCCAAATAAAAACAGACTCCCCTGACGGTGATGGCATCTGTTTGTTTTACTATCTTTTCCCTCTTTATGGCTCCTTCCCTGAAAGTAAAAAAAAAAAAAACCAACAACAACAGCAAAGCAAGACACACTGTAGTTTATCATTCTCCCTAATTATAAAAGCAATAGGTCCTCACGGGGGAAGATTCAAAGAGTATGGAATCCAGAAAAATATATGTGCACCATATTCCGTTCTTGTTAACATTTAGAGAGTGCTTGCTGTGCGTCTGTTTTTTTTTTATATATATATATATTAACACTTTCAAGCCGTTCTCATGAATGTCGGTGAGGATTGTTCCTAACTGCCAGATGAGTGGAAACCCAGAGAGCTTGAACAGCTTGCCCGACATCACAGAGCTAGCGAGGGCCGGACTCGAGCACACGCTCTCTCTTAATCCACCAGAACGGGTCCTTCAGTTGTATTTTCCACTGCCTGGGAAAAAAACCACTCTTTACATTCAAGTGTATTTCCATGAATTTGATCTCATGTGGTTTACTGTTTAAGGACTACCTATTTCAAAATCTGTTATTCAAAATATGCACTCGGTGGATTTCTGGCAATCTCTGCCAAGCACACTGTAAGAGGCAGGAGGAGCAGAAAATTCTCTCCAGGGACATGACTGGCCTGACTCCAGGGAGGGGTGAACCTTCAGCAGGTCCATGTGGTCAAGAGTTTTCCTTCTGTCCTTCTTATGTCCATCTGCCACAGAAAAACATGTTAACCTATTCTTTATCTAGCTCTGGGAAGTTGAGTTGGACCATCAGAGTTTGAGGATGAACCTCATTTCAGATCTTTTTTTTTTTTTTGCCATCCATTTGGTAATACACACAGAATATAGCTTTCAATGACCCCTGAAAAGCCCAGAAAAATCTTTGCTCTGGCTCTTGGACCCAGTCCTGTGGCACTGTGGGCGTTGTAAGGCTGTGTGTGCATTAGCACCGTGCTTTAATGGCTCGACCTCACTACTAATTTAGCTTTCCTAGAATTATTGGCTGTTGACTTTAAAGCCTCAAGCAGTTCATGAAACTTAGAACGCATCAGAATCAAGCAGTATCAACTTCTTTTAAATAAAGATTCTTGGGTGCCAGCTCCAGGGATTCTGATTCATAGGTCCAGGGGGTAAAGCCCAAGAACACACATTTTTAACATTTTTAGCAAGCAATGAAGTAATTTCCTCTCTATGGCAATGATTACTAAATCATTTTGGGGCCATGATTTCATATGAACATTATGAAACCTCTTCCTCAGAGCTGCTCATTCACAACCAATTCTGCCTACGATTTAGTGGGGTGGGGCTGGGGGCCACTTGCATTCTCAATATGCTGTCACGTGGTCTCCAGCACCATTCGAGTGCTTTCCCTCCCCTGGTCAACAGTCTTCAGGGCTTCTTTCTACTTTAGTTTCAAGTCCAAACACCCCATAATCTTGCTCCAGTCTAATTTCACAGCGTTCTTCCTTACGTCTCCCTAGGGTGAGTCCAGCCCTCTGTGGGCACGTCTCCAGAGAGAACAACCCTGGAAGGGGAGCAGACATGGCTGGGAGCCCCCAGGACGTGGCTCCTCAAACCTGAGTGTGTAACTGGATCCCTTGGAGGGCTTCTCAAAACAGAGGGCTGGACCCACCCGCAGTGTGTCTGATGCAGCAGGTGGAGGCTGGAGCCCGGGAAGGTGCAAGCTCCCAGGTGATGTGGATGCTGCTGGTTCCTGGACCCCACTTTGAGAACCGCCAGCCTAGAAGAAGGTAGAGAAACGTATCCAAAGGGAAGAATCCGCACTGGAAAGGAGGAAAGATGGGGTTGGAGGCTGAGGGCGTGGAGCCTGGTGAGACTCCCTGAGTTGCCTCAGCAGGACCAGGGGGAGGGAGTCTTGGCTGTGACTCCTATGACTATGATGGGAGGAACAGTGGGAGGCTTGAACCAACCCTAACTACCAGCTTCCTTTCGGACAGGAAACTCTTCTTCTCCTTCCCTCTGCTGATCTAAATCGTCCAGATTCTTTACAGCCCAGCCCCAAATCCTACTTCCGCATGAAGCCTTCTCCCACCGCTGCCGCCGAGGCAGACTGTCTCTGCTTTCGCTTGTCCTCAGGCCCTTTGGTCAGTGCCGCCCACGGGGGGCGGGCTCTGCCCATTGGTTGCCAGTTGCAAGGTCTCAGGGTTGTGCTTGGCTTTTCTTCCTTCTACTCTCACTCCTTGGGTTTTCTTCTCTTTGGGAGGCTTCACAAGGTGGGAGATTATCAACACTGGCTACACCTTAGAGTCACCAGGGGCAGCTTTTAAAAAGTAACAGCGCCACTAAAGAACTTGAGGGAGACATGTCAGCCCTCACCCAGCATCCTCCTCACGAGAAACAGAACAAATATGGCAACATTTAAAAAAGTGTTTAATTTTGGTTATGTGGGTGTTCACTCTCTCTACATTTGTATATGCTCAACAGTTTCCCAATGAACATTTTCCCCACCCTGCCCCCTGACTCATTAAAATAAAAACTCCTGCAGCCAGGTCTGAGACCCTGAGAGCCCCTTGTACACTCTCCGGTTTTCTGTCTTCAAATAACTTCTTTTTCTCCTTCCACAGGCCTCTCCTAGACTGCAGTGGTTTTCGCCATCAAGTGCCTGTTAGAATCATCTGGAAAACCTGCAGAAATACTGATGCCTAGATTCTTCTTCTAAAGAGCATCTGATTGACTTGGTCTGGGGAGGGGCTTGGGGGTAAGGAGTTTCCAAAGCTTTCCAGATGATTCAAATGCGCAGCTAAGGTTGAGACCCACTGGCCTAGACTGGGAGACCCATTCACACGTGTCCACTTGGGGGCCTTTAATATGAAGTCTTAGGATTTCCAGGTGGTCTTCTGGCGGTCTGCAAACTCGTGGAAATTGTATGCCAGATGTTCTCTATATGTACATCTGTGTGTTTTCCTAGAACATTTGCTGCTTTCAGCAGAATCTAAAGGGGTTTATGATTCAAAATAGTTTAAGGAACATTCGTATGAATGTGGAGAAATAAGCACAAGCATCCTGTATTGCTAGAAGGATAGACTGGTACCGTGTTTCTCAAGGACACTTTGGCAGGGGCTGTCCACACACAGAATGCACATCCCTTTCAACCCAGCAATTCATTTCTAGGAATCTAGGCTGCACACAAAGAAAAATGTACAAGGATGTTCTTGAGGCATTGTTTGTAATAAAGACTCATCAGATACCATTTAACTCTAGAGATGGATGGTGAATAAATACATTTATGTCTCATCTATTCAGCAGAATCCTAGCTGTAGATATAAAGAATACCATAGATTTGTAGGGATGGAGTAGAATGCTTTCCAAGGTGTTTTATTAAATGAGTAAATATCAATGTGAAGGATGAGTTCACTTGTTGAAAAAACTGAACCAAAATGATATATGCACATTTTACAAATGTGCCTAACCCAAAATCAAAATAGCGATCTTCTTACCAGCCCCACTGTCCATTCTAAATGTATCAGTTTTAGGGCCTGGCATAATTCGTTTTGCTTAGCAGAGTTACTGGCACAAAGAAGATATTCAATAGATACCAGCTGCATGAATTTTTTTCAGTTATTTTTGTTTGTTTGTTACATGCATTATAATTGTGAATTTACTTGCCTGCATCGCCCATTAGTCCGTGAGTTCCCTGCAGTCCATCTTTGTGTAAGGAGGGGCTGTGAGGTGGACGTTAGACTGAGCACGGACTCAGGGCCAGACAGCCTGCTTTAGATCATTGCTGTGTCACTTCCTGCTGTTTAACCTTGAAGTCACTCTTCCAGTCTCACTGCAATGAACTTTACCCACATCCACAGGCTGGGCTCTAGCTCACTGCATCATCACATATGTGGACCATCGACGCCCATTCACGTCCTGGGACCTTGTCCATGCAGCTCCCCTCCGCCCAGGACGCCTTTCCCTCTTACATACTTGACCCGCTTCCACTTCTCTGTACTTAATCTGACCCAGCTCATGTCTTAAAGGCTTTCACGAAGCCATCGCTGATCTTTGTCCTATGCTAATTCTTCCGTATTTTTTATTGTAATTTTACTGTCTCCATAGAGAGGCTCCAGCGTGCCTGTAAGTGCGTGTGTGTTTTTCTTAAGAACAATTGTACAGGGTCATGGAACATACAATATTTATTCAAAGCAAGCCAAAAGGAAACCTCACCAAACATCAGAAGGAAAAAGAGATACTTGTACCTGTATCCTAGAATGATATGATCATGAGAGTCAGGTCTTCTAAAAAGTTAGACCAACTTGTCTTGAAAGAGTAGCTATTTGGGGAGTAGATGAGAGGAGAGGAGGTGAGGAATTCATTACTATTGGTATGATCCTTTGAAGATGAAGACGGCCAGGTGAGGGTGCTAAGTATCGGATTACTATGTAATTAGGGATCAGATCTGTTCCAGATCATCTGCATCTCTGGCAGAGTCTCACTGAATCTTTGCAAACAATTGAATTCTTTCATTCATAACCTTTCCCTTCATCTGAACATGGTTCCAAGGGGACCCATCAGAGGGCTTGGATGATCTCATCCACTGAGTCCAGTTGCCTCTATAGATTATGTTATGGAAATGAAATCTTTACCTCCCATTCTGTTTTAAAAAACATGAGGAAGCAAGACTCTTTTTGAATATGGAGCAAGACTTTCCAGAATATACTCTGGACCTTAGATCACTGAGAAATAGAGAAAGCCCATCCAGAATGTCCGAAGGTACATTAAAGAGTGTGTCATGCCCAACTGCAAGAAATAAACGTGGATGCCTTTTTCCGGTGACTTTCATTTTGTGGAGAGTGGTTTGAGTCTTCTGAGTCCCAACTTACTTTTTTGAATAAATTAGACTATCTTTAATTTGCTGCTTGATGCTTGTGTGGGGGTAAGCATGCTTTTTTTCCAGAACTTCTTCCCTGTGGGATGTTGCAGTGTTAGTGCCAATTTTTTTTTTCCCCCAGAAGATGGAACAGTCAGGTTTAGTACTGAGGATTAACTCAGCAGTGGTCGCTAAACTCTTTGAAATCATTAGATGAAAGGCAAAATTAGATCTGCATTAAGTACACATGTCATTGCTGTTTTTGTTATTATTGTGGGAATTGGCCATTCAGAGTATTTTTTTACTGAACAATTTTCTCTCTGGATTTCTGACATCTTAAGTTCTATTGAGGAAAGATACATTTCTTTCACAAGTACTCTT
Source organism: Vicugna pacos (assembly GCF_048564905.1). NCBI lineage: Eukaryota > Metazoa > Chordata > Mammalia > Artiodactyla > Camelidae > Vicugna > Vicugna pacos. The sequence goes on along the minus strand of NC_133010.1, from coordinate 16,920,295 downwards.
TGTATTTAGTACTGCAAATAGCTTTGGATCTTAGTAGAGTCTGAACCCTTTCCCTGTGGGATACAGTCCATCTCTTTCTTCATTTCCTTCCCAGTCCCTAACATAAACCCAAGCACATAGTAGGGACCTGCAGCCGCGGGTTGAACTGAGTTGAATCGAATGGCTTGCCGTTTTGAAATGTGATCCAATAGCTGTAACTAAATATTGTTTCCTCTTCCACTAAGTCAACTCAGAGTTTTGGCATTTTAAACCATGTTTCTTCCTGAAATTCCAATTTTCAAGGCTTCCTGCTCTGCCCCGGGACCCCAGCACTGTGTCTGCGGGCTGGGTAGGGAAGTAGGAAGCTGGATGCCATCAGGACAGCCCAGGCTCCTGCCCTGTGTTTTCCCTGGCTGCACATCCTACCGCATCAGGTCCACACCTGCACGGCAGAGGCACCTGACCAGTTCCACCGCGCTCCTTCTGGCTGTCCTAAAACAAACCAACAAAAGCTTGCCACTCTGGGTGCGCTGCCAGACTCTGGGTTGGTTAACAATTCACCGAGAAAGACGGCTCTGAAATTGTTCCTGCCTACAGAGCGTGAGGGTGGGGATATATAGAGATTTCCAACTTGACGAAGCCTGAATTTACATTTTGGGGAGGGAGCTTGTTCCCGGAGCATCTGCAGGAACATTCTGCTTGGAGCAGCCTGTGTGCCATGAGGCTGGCACTTGGAGGTTCAACTTGACTCTGCAGGCTCTGTGGTCTGATCCCAAAGGCACAGCCCACACAACTGGCATTTCCCCTGTGGGCTTGGAGAATTTTAGACAATAATCCCCAAGCTCTGTATTGGAAGCAAGATTTGAAGGGGAGATGATGGGGTTGTGAGGAAGCCATCTGTTCCTTTCCACCCAGAAGTCTGTGCCCCTATGTCCTCCGGCTGGTCAGGCATCAGCTTTGAGGTTAATGCCACAAAAGGCTGCTTCCTGAGACACGAGAACAAGGGATGGCTTTCCCTGCTTGCAGGAGGCTCGCTGGGAACCAGAGAAGAAGGGAGCTGACTCTGAGGGTCTCCTGCAAACCTCTCTCTCCCAGTAGAGTTCAAATGCTGATGTATTCCACAAAATATTTTTAAAGAGCTGTATCCAAACATTAATGTCTCTCGAATTGGATGGTTTCTGCTCATCTCTATGTAAAGATAAGACATTTCCAGGCATTTCCCATTGTTTCAAGAAGTGTGAAATGAATTCTAACATTGAAATTGGCAAATTATTTACATACAAATTATATAACTACCACCCTGGAATCTATTTGCAAACTGAGCATGTTTTCTTGAGAGTCAGGGGGTAGAGTTAGGGGTGATGAGAGGGAACTTCTGTTCTTCTAGAGAACAATCTAGTAAAATCTCCTTTTAAAATGCCACCATATCAGGTGAAATAGGGGAAGGGGATTAGGAGGATACATACTTCCAGTTATAAAAGAAATAAGTCTTGGGAGGCAATGTACAGCATGAGGAATATAGTCAGTAGTGTGGTAATAACTCGGTATGGTGGCAGGTGGTAACTAGACTTCTCGTGGTGATCATTTCATAATATATGACAATGTTGGATCACTATATTGTACACCAGAAACTAATATAATAGTGTATGTCAATTAAAACTTTTAAAAAATCCATAGCAAAGAGGAATTGAAGACGATGTTTGAGATTTCTAATCTATGCAAAACAGTTGTCTCTGTGTCTGACCCCACGGAAGAAAACCAACCAGGAAATGATACATTTTCAGAAAAATACTGTTTATGAAATCAAAATCAAGATAACCAAGGCCTTACTTTCTCAAACATTTGTAGGATTTTAAGTTAGGACGTTTGGGTCCTTTTCTTCTCTGGCCGTTTGAAAATTCATTCTCTGCCTGTCTCCTCTCTACTTAATTAGGCATGATTCACAGATTCCACAGGTGATGTTAAATGAAACCCAAGTACAGCAAAAGTAATGTAAGTGGAATTATCCAGGGGAAAAGAGTGGAGGAGTTAACAATACAACTGGACCAGCTTATGCATTTTTAAATGATTTTTTTCCTTCAACCTTAAAAAAAAAAAAAGAAAAAAGGTAGGTAGGTGGGATGTAAAGGCAGTCCATTTATATAACTGTTGCATCTAGAACCATTTCACTGTAGGACAATACAAGTGAAAAATAGAGTAGCGAACAGGATCCATTGAGAGCTTAATCAAGGCCAACACCAGGTTTGCTCCCTGTTAATTCATAACTAATTTGCTGCTACCCATACACTTTTGAGGCTGAACTCAGTTGATTGGAAGCTGAATCCTGAAAGCCCTGAGAGCTTCTTTTGCCAAATGGACCTTTGTTGGTACTGCTGAAAAAACCAAAAAACCAAAAATACATCTGCATTCCTAATGTATCTTCCTTGTCAAGTATGCAATGTTATTTTTTCTTTTCTTTCTTTCTTTCTTTTTTCTAAAATGACATAAAAATTTGCTTTGGGTTGCGGGGAGGGAGAGGAATTACTGTTGAGCATTTAAAAAAGGCAATCAGCCTGTAATTAATCCTACCCCCACTGAATAAGCAGCATTTTATCATAGGGACCAGACCAGATGAGCCGAGGCACCTTTAATGGTATGTAATTGACCTTTGCAGGATGTGTTAAGAGTTTACAAAGCACTTTCGTATGTTTTATCTCATCTAAACGTCACAACAGAGTGAAGGCGTGCTATTGTTAGTCCCCACTTGGCACAGAAGAAGGCCGAGGCAGAGAGCTTTTAAACAGTGTGCCCTGAAATGACTCTACCCAGGTATTAGGATGCAGTGAACCCGGTCCTTCGATCCCAAATCCTGTATTCCTTCACTACTACAGCTACCACCCAAAAATTACAGCACCCAAAGGGGCTCGGAGAAATAAGCTTGGTGCTTTGAGCAGAGCTTCACACAGTAACTGATAAAAACCCACTCAGATCTTTCCTTGCCTGACAATTCACAGCCCAAATGTCATGGAAAAGAAACGCTTCCTGCCTCTCTCGCCTTTCTCCCGCCCCCAACACTCTTCTCTTCAATTCAGGCTGTCAGATTCTTCTTGCAAAGCATCTGAGACTCAAATCAGGGGAGGAGAGGGCACTGTGGCAATGACAACTAGACTGTTACATTAATTGTTGAGGGGGAAGTAGGGACACAGATTATCCACAAAGAACAGAAAATTCCCAGCTCACCTCTGGTTATGAAATAATTCATCTAACTTGATCTTAACCCTCTCCTGGTTCATACTTCCTGAAATCACTGACTGGAACTTGGTTTTAGACAGAAAGACACATTGCTTATAAAGTTATTCACTCACAGATAATTGAGTAATATAGTGTCTGAGAAACTAAATTGATTAGATATTGGCGGTGGATTAACAAAAACATCATGGAGATTTGGCACCAAGGCCAACCAAAGTCCTGTGCAAGTTACAATGCTGGGGGAAGCCAAGGGCCCATGAGTAAGAACAGACAATTCCTGCGCCGTAAGAATTTAACTTCTCCACAACCAAAGATCCTTGACAGCAGTATTGAGAAAAGACATATTAGTAAAATCATTGACCCACAATGCCAACAAGGCTGTACTCACATGCTAGGTAGTAAACAACTAAGTTCCAAACAGGATGAACTAAATACGCTTTGGAACAACCCAGGTGGACTTCATGGAGGCGGGAAGGTCTCTGTGTTACCCTTCGGGGAAGTGTTTGCTCAGGCTCTTACAGTTCTCATACTGGGGAATGACACAGAGAAAGCTGTGTTCTGGGAATATTAATTTTGTAAGAATGTGCAGACATTCTGGAGGAGAAAGATGCTTTAGAGAAGCAGAGATGCAGAAGGGCAAAATCTGAGGACCATTACAAGGAGCGGCTTCTAGAACAGACTATTGATGAGAAGGAATCCAATGAAAACATCCTCGTTGGGGGGACAGGGCCACAGTGAGTGCTCGCCCTAATTTATTATGTGACCTCCGTCTTCAGGCAAATAATCGAGCCTTTCTGGACTTCTTTTGAAAATGACTAAGTTACCTTCTTTCTCTGACGTGGAAGAATTCTGTGATTCTGGCGATTCAGACCTTGGGGACAGGGAAAATGGTGCTTCACTTGACTGAAATGAGCAAATCTGGAAAGAGGCTTCTCATCAGGGGGACTTGTAACTCCATTCTGTCTGAGAATACGCCAGTTTTACTATGTTATAACTCCATTACTTTCTGAGGACATCCCTGTAAACTCTGACATGTAGCTCCGTTTCTGTGTGGGGACGACTCAGTCACAGACAGCTCCTTACCCTGCCGGGATGCCTTAATCATCCTCTGAGTACAAGTCCATTATTCTGCGAAGATGTCCAGTCATACTCTGGGTATAAGTCCATTACTGTCTGAGTGGGCTCCGGGTACCACCATGGCTCCCAGAATATTTTGCCAGATGAAATTTCCAAATTCTTTGCTTCTCTTGCTAGTAATGATAAACTGTTTTTACTGTTAAATATCCATTGCATCTAAATTTTCCCAGCTTTCTTTTTACAGAACATAAGGGCTCAAGAGTAAATTTCCAAGTAACCACTGAGTGTGAAAAAAAAAAAATTCTCTCACTAGTCCTAGGGCAAGGACTGAGTCCCATTCATTTTTGCATTAACAGGAACCAGTGTTGTCCCTTGCACATACTAGGCCAGGAAGTGTATGTCGTTGAATGAATGAATAAGTAAATGATTGACAGAGATCCAATATTCCAGACTTTGGGAAAACTGACATAGCCTTAACGAAAAGAGGAGAACTAATCAAGAACACTCCATGTCGCAGTTTTTAAAAATGCCCACATCTGAATTAAAAAGCTAGTGTTACATATAAGTGATCTGGAATCATTTACAGAGATCACGCATATTAACTGGCAGTCATAATATAGTCCATTTCAAACAGACATTCCCTAAGGAACAGAAAAAAAATCACCGGATAGCAAATGTAAGCTTTGCTACAACGCACCTAGATAGATAATGTTCCATACTGTCTTTTTAAACAAGGGCACTGAAGTGTTTGGTGTAGTTGCCACGGAGAACAAATTACCTCCCTGAGTGAGTTTACACTGAATGCAAAATGGTAGACGGTACTTAATCCTGCAACCATTTAAAAAAATCTAACCTCATGCCAGTGGTAAGCTTTTTTATTCTTAGCTGGTGGTGCCATTAAAGAATAGCAAATGAGATTTCTCTCCGGGTGAGAAATCTGCCTCAGGTAATTCAAAGAGAGTGACATCACAGGCATGGGGTACAAACTAGTGCGAGAGTCAGATCTTACCAAGTCCTCTTCCTTGGTTTTGGGTGGTGTTTTAGAAGGGCCAGAGTTAGCAGAGGGGCTGACGGAGGTCACGTCGGGGTGACTGGGACAGCACGGTGCTCCTATTAAAACTTCTCAGGGCGTGGGGTCACGACACCAGGGGAGGTGCTTAGCTGCTTCTGGGGGCAGGAACTGCGAAGGGGGATGTGGAAGGACATGGACGAGCCTCTTGGGGCAGGGCTGCCAAACACTCCAGTTTTCTTCCATCTAAAATGCCTTTCAGTCAACCTCGCTGCACTTGTTTATTCAGGAATTGCCCAGCACGCTGGAGAACCCTGAGATACCAAATAAAGCAGATCAGTCTGGGCGAGGAATTCCCATGTATGTTGATTAGAGTAAATTCAATTTCAAGACGGTTGTCATCTCAGATCAGATGGAGCGAATCTGGAATTGAAACAGTGCTGGAAAAGCTCAGGCAAACCAAGGCCCTCCTCAAAACAGCTTAGGTTTGGAGGAAATGATTTTATTCTATCTTAAATACATTACTAAGTTAAAGGCGGATTGTCTAAGACACAGACCATGTAAATGTACTCTTAGCTGATTCATAGATACCAGTGGTTCTAACCCTATCAGACCCAATGCCTTCTTTTCATAACAAATATCTGGTAATTCCTCCTTACTGCTTTGCAACACAATTCATCGATAATATACCCTATCTACACACAGACTCAAAAATCATCATACTTGGGGTACTAGCGTAGTCACATTCATAGAGACAGAAGGTAGAACAGTGTAGCCAGGGTGCAGGGGAAGGAGAGAAGCAGAGTTGTTTAATGGGCGTAGAGTTTCACTTTTGCAAAATGAAAAGAGTTTTATGGTAACGGTTGCACAATGGGAGCATATTTAATACCACTGAACTGTAAACTTAAACGTGGTTAAGACAATAAATATTATGTTATTCCTATTTTACCACAGTTTAAAAAAATCATTATATTGACCTACTTGTAACGTAAAAGAGAGAAAAAGGGGAAGTAATTTCTTTTGGAAGACAAACAACAAAATGTTAATGCCAGCCACAACTATGCTAGAAAACGTAAGGAGCTGGTTCGAAGCTGGCTACCTACGGAATCACTGTGACGTGAGCGGTGCGGATTTGGCCTGATGTGTGTGTTTCCAGAGCAGTGATGCTGAGGGTGGCATTTACCAAATGGTGAAAGACTCTTGGGAAGTTCCGCACAAAACAAAGACCAATTTTCTCTGGCAGTACAGGGTAGTTGCATTTTGGGTAAATTCAGTGCATTTAGAGTCATGCAAAGATACATTGTGTTCATATGTTAAAAAAAATCGGATCCCTAGGTAGTTATAAAGCAGGTTTTTCACTTATATATTGGGTTGTGAAGGACACAGGGTATGTCTTTGTGGTCCCAGACTGTTCATAGCACTGCGGGACATCTCCCATCCCTGGCCCTTGCCAACCAAATACCAGTAGTACCCACAGCCCTTGCAACAACCAAAAGTTCCCCCAAATTTCATCATGCCCCTTCTTGAGAGCCACTGACAATGCCAACTTTGTGCTCCAGACCCAGTCACCCTCTCACTGATGCTGTCTCAAGATTTCTCATCCCACTAGGATTTCCTCCTTGGAGCTCATCACTTGCTTGACTTCTATGATCATAAATGATAAAATGGCTTTTAACAGTGTTGCCCAATTAGCTGAAAACCCAGTACAGAGAATCTTAAGCAAGGACACTCTACTCTCTACTATGATAAATGCTGACAAATAATTGAGCTGATATCAGATATGGATTCTATTACTATTATTTTTCAGTGGAGGTACCGGGGATTGAACCCAGGACCTCATGCATGCTAAGCTACACCCTCTCTCCTTATATATGGGTTCTAAAAATTACCCATGGTGCACGCTGCCATGGGACTCCTCCCCACTGGCCTTCGGGCAAGTGCAGTAACCTGAAGTGCCTCCAGTCATTTGCGGAAGATAAACTCACATTCAAAATGGGTCCCAGTTAACACACACTTTTACCATAGTCTCTTTACTAAAAAAAAATTCCGTTAATTCTCAAGAAAGCAAGTGCTCGGAGGGCAAGCCCTCTTCGTTTTCCCGTTTTCTCACAGTGCCTCCCATGTATCTGTAAACCCCAGAAGCACTTGATACATATTTATTAAAATGATTTGAATCTGCCCAGGTAAGATATTTATAGTAACTGCCAATACTAAATTAATCCCCCCCCACAAGCTTCACTCCCTCCAGGGAGATAGAACTTCCATGTACTATTCACTTTCAAGTATGCCATCATCCCACAATCAATGAAGGCAAACATGAGTCAGTCGTGGTGAAGATCAAAACTTCACGAAGCTATTCTGGCAGTGATTTCATCGCAGATAAAATGAAGTAACCTGAAATCTGCCGCGTAATTATGTCAGATAGCCTCACGTCATCACTTATTCATTCCCAGGATAAAACTATTTCTCCTGGGCCCTACCAGAAACAAGTTTGGCTAAGGCAAGCAAACTCCCAATTATAGTGATATCTTTGCTGTGGAAAAAAAATAATAAACGTGTAATTAAACTTCGCAGGTGCAACAATCCTGCCACCCCAGACCACGGAGGAAACCTGTGAAATTATCCTGAGTAATTTTCTCTAGTGTAATTTGGAAATTAGCCCACCTGGAGACGTAAACCCACAATTTCCTCTGCCACTGTCTTATCACATTTATCTTGTCTTAAACGCTGAGACTCCTGTTGCAAAAAGAAACAGGTTTGGACACTGAAATCTCAGTAACAGGGTCGAAGATTTCCAAAGTTTGAGTTCCAAGCCCACTGACTTTCTTGGTGGCTTCAAAGACCATAAGAACCAACTGAAAGTTCTGCAGGGCATAATCAACCTGCCAGAAAAGCCTTGCCGATCGCGGCAACTTGGATACGCGTGCAGACTTGAAACGCTAAGCGCTTTGCCATGGCCTGCCTGCCTTGGAAACCACACGCATGTGTGTCCTGAAGGTGTGTGTGCAAACCGGGCTCAGGAAACAACGCTTGTTAACACCAAGTTCTGCGACCCCTTGAGCAGAGCCATTTTTAACTTTCCTCTCTGTGTCTTCAGTGGTGGAGGACAGGGCCTGATGGCAAAACCAGAACAAAGAGGCGAGACAGAAAAAGGTGTGGTCTGTTTTGTTTCTCCAAGTGCCTGTCTGTGTGACTTGGGGAAATGGCTTTCTTAGCCTCAGGCTTGCCATCTGTAAGAGGAGTCTTTATTTGCAAAAGTGCTTTAGGATCTTCAAAGAGAAGACGCTCAACCATTATGCAAATATTTGCCTGTCTTTTAGGCTGTGCTGGTCATACTGCATCTTGCCCCGACCCCAGATTTCTCAGGGAGTTTGGATTCCTTGGAAACTTGAGAATTTATCTTCTCTTCCTCAGACCTCCCCAAAGCCTCATGGAACACACCGAGATTGTAGTCATCGGAGCTCTTCAAACAGAGCCAAGGGTCAATGCGGCTCTTAACGTCAGCTGTGGTGATATACGGTGTCACTCTGCCATTGGCATGGCTTGCTTGCTTTTACTTCGTACACATACTTACACACAAAATACCTACAGAAGCGCACACTCCCTGTCTGCCTCGACACTCATACAGCTGCCCTCCGTTTGGACATCACAGCTTTCAGGAAGCCTCAGGAACACTGCCCCCCACTTCCCCTCCTCTCTAGGGTAGATGTCCCTTCTTGAGCATTCTGCCTGCACTTAACAGCCAGGTATGGTAATTATGTGTTTGTTGTCCTTTGAGCCAATGCCTATGAATTCCCTGAAGGCAAAAGATTGTATTATTTATTGCCCTTTCTCCTGTGATTAGTACAATGCATAGCCCACGGTAGGAATTCAGTATCTTTCATAAAGGGACGAATGGATATATATGTGTGTACCTATATTAAGGTTTTAGGGCAGGAGGCTATAGCTCATTGGTAGAGCCCATGCTTAGAGGGCAGAGGTCCTGGGTTCAATCCCCGGCACCTCCATTAACAACAACAAAAAACTATTAAAAAAAAAAGGATTCTAATGTATTTTTGCCATTTTCTTGATTTATTCATTTTAATAAATTGTTTTTAAGTTTTCAAGAGTTACAGAGACTCCTGGTAATCATTTCAAATAATTCAGAAGAAAATTAAGAGGAAAAAATGATTCTCCCATCTCTTTTCACCAATCCCACTCCATTCCTCCGGTGGAAACCATTGTTCAAGCCCTTTCTTTGCACTTATAAACATCTTTAATATATCAGCAAAAATATTTTAAGAAACACAATAGGTTTCTATTTCAGGTATTGTTCTATGTATTGCTTCCCTCTCCCCCCCACCCCGATGGGTAAAATATCTCATTCTTGTTTATGTATAAACTCAGAATATTTCTTCTTTGTTTTTTATGAAAATGTTCAATATACTTGTTTTTAAAAAAATCAAACAGTGCAGAAAGAATAAAATGAAAAGTAAAATCGTCTTTGTCCTTTGCTGGTCTTTTGGCAGGTCCATGCCTCAGAGGCAAACACTTGTAATCTTGCCTCATTATGTTACGACTGGTGGTTATCCCAACAACTCCAAATGACTTCTTGATTTCTCAGCATTAGATAGTATCTCTCAACGCCTTGATAACAGAGTTGAAGAATTCTGTGCTTTTACTCCGCCCCCTTCCCCCTTCCCCCTCCTGATTTTCCTTCCGTCTTTGTGTTTACTTATTTGAGTGGTTACCTTGATTACCTTATATAAAGTCTTGCTGCCTGAACCTCAGCCAGCAACCGCTGGTATATTCTGCTGGTGCTTTGTGGATGTTAGAGCATCTGCACTTTTCCTCTCCCTCCGCTCCTTCAAACTTCTCCCGTCTACGCCATTGCTGTCACGGTCTGCAATATTTATATCTGGACTTTAGCGGTTTCCATTTCTCCTGTGCTCTGCTTCTGTCATCCAAAAATTAGATGAGGCTTCTTGTCTGTTAGTAACACCTATCTTGTTGTTAGCGTTCTTATAAACCAATTCTTTTCAGGATATCTTGTATTTTTGCTGGGGCTTGGGGAGGTAGTTAAGTGCTCAGGCTGCCATCTTGAACTGGGCTCTCATGCTTCTTTTGAATGTGGTTATCTCTTTCAGATACATTCATTAGCATTTCTTAACTCTGATTGCCTGTAAGTACGATTCTGTATGTGATTTGAATTGTCTTGGAATTTGCGGGTTTGGAAAGATGTCAGTCAAGTTGTTATGTCTGTGTCATCACTGTACTTGCCGCAGTTTCCCCTATTTTACACATCTCTGCTTTGCTTCCTAACCAGCAACGACAGTGAAGTTCTTCTGTAAATAATAATTATATGTTTGCTCTTCCATAAATCGCTTGGACAAACTTTGGCAGCATAATGTTGTTTATGAAAGAACTGAACTGGCTTTAATGAAAGTATAGTTACACTAAAATCAAAACTCTATCAAGGAATTGAAACTGCTCATCTCACCAACTATTGTCACTATTTGTTCTTCTGTCCTGTCTTCCCAAGTAGATAGTGAACTCTCTGAAGAATTACAAAGAGCTTCTGACACTGCATCTTCTTCTTCTTTTTTTTTTTTTTTTTTAGTTTGTACCTAGCAAAGTGCATGTCATGTAGTTGGTGCTGGATTAGGTTTGCTGAACTGAATTGAACCGACGCCAGTAGATTCTCCACCGTAGACTTCTGCGCTCTACGCCATGCAAATAGCAAGACTGTGCCCATTTCTTCCGCAGGTCATTGTATGGAAGAGGCCTCGAATGCCTGAGAAACTCCCTTTTAATCATAATTATACGTGACTTCTCTTCCCCTTCTTAGTGTGCCCGTATTAACTGCAACAGGGAAACTGATTTCAATTACAGTGGATGCCTTACCCTTCCAGTTCATCAAATTACACACACACCACTTCCGTGGGGGTGATCCAGTGTAATTCTTACTGCTGGGGAGCATGAACAGGGTGCCAATTACTCAAGAAGTGCTCATTAGGAATTAGAAAGCAAATATAATTACCACATGCCAATTGCATAGGAAATAAGAGTGCTTCTCAACAAAGCCAGGCTTATTTTATGTGTCCCATATAGCTCCCGCAGGACCTGTCCTTACCTGTTTATTTTATTTTCTTTTAACTCCATCAAATACTGAATACACATGGAAGAAAAAGACCTCAGAAATAGGAAACACACTACACTGCAAGCTCCTTACTTGCCTTACTCCTTTGTGTCTCCAGCACTGAGCTGTGCACACTGCGGGTGTGCTAAATGTACTCTTGGATCTTTTAAATACCTATGGTCGAAGAAACCGAATTTTTTTTTACAGTGTGAGGTTTTTCTCGCCACCACAATAAAAGGATCCAAAGTCCTGAATGTGCTAGGGTGGCATTTAAATTTATAAAAACTTTTAGAGCTGGAAATTACTCTAGTGATGAACAATCTACCCCACCTCCCCGACCACCACCTGTACCCTCCACAGTGGGTACAGATAAGGCGCAGTGTGGCCATGTGACCCCAAGGCCAAAAAGCCTCCTTCCTAGGTTTATGCTCTACAATCTCCACTTGGCTGTAATCACCCCATAGGTAAAGACCGCATCAAACATTAGCCCTGTATCCGCCCTGAACCTCACCTGTATTTACCCCCAGTTAGTGTCCTAAAATGTCTTGCATACTTGGCAATCATAAGCTATTTGCTGATTGGTAATTGTATTATTATTATTTTTCACATGACCTTAGGAACTAATTAAATCGGACGGCTATTTTGTAAATGACTTCAGAGAAAATCAAACTGTACATTCTTTTCACTAACTGTCCTCTGGAGTGTTCAACCTGATTTACATAAAGTTTACTTAGGATTTTCTGTACTGCTTCCTCTAAGAGGCTTAATTTTCGTCTTCAAATTCAGCTGTGTTCTACTTAAGATATAAATATTACATAGAAATATTTTGGGTAAAATTCAGATTTTCCATGAATTACAAGCAAGAACCAGAAGTTGTTTCCTGTCATTAAAATTTTATGTTCCCAATGATACAAATGAACTTATTTACAAAACAAAAAGACTCACAGACATAGGAAACAAACTTAATGGTTAGTAAAGGGGGAAGGTGGGGAGGGATAAATTAGGAGTTTGGAAATAACATATACAAACTACTATATATAAAAATGGATAAACGACAAGGACCTACTGTATAGCACAGGGAACTATATCCAATATCTTGTAATAACCTATAATGGAAAAGAATCTAAAAAGAACAGATATGTATGTATAACTGAATCACTTTGCTGCACACCTGAAACTAACACAACATTGTAAGTCAGCTATACTTTAATTAAAAAAAGAGAGATGATCAAGACAAAAAAATTCATATTCCCAATCCTTAGTAGCAGGAAGAAACATTCAGTAGTGTTGAAATGGCCCGGCAATGGCCAAACCAGAGCCTGAGAACAATAGGTAGGCACCTAAGTGCTTTGTTTTTGACTCAAGCTGAAAGGAGAAACCAGAGCAGGTGCCCGACCAGATAATTGCTCTGGTTTTTCTCCTTCCAGCTTAAGAGTCCGAAACAAAGCACTGAGATGCCTGCCTATTGTTCTCGGGCTCTGGTTTGGCCATTGCTGGACTGTTTCATTGTTGGTGCTTAAATCTCCAGACGAGGGAAGGAGACCTGTTTATCCTTTTGAGTCACGGGAGGAAATGCAGGACAATGAAGAAAATGTGAGCTGCCCCCGTTTTCGCCTCTCCTCCTCCATCCGGCTGTCTGGGGATGGTGGCCAACGGTCCCCTGGTCCTCGCTGATTCTCTCTGAAGCAGACAAGTTCCATTCTTAGGAAGCCTCTCCGGGTTTATGAGACTGCAGGACCCACCTGGCCAATACCAAGTGGGTGACTTTCGAAGGGAGGTGATTCACTCAGTCAACAAATATGTAGTGAGCACCCACCACATGCCAAGCCTGGTTCTAGGCTCTGGGAATCTACGTACAGTGAGCAGGGCAGGCAAAGTTCTGCTCTCTTTCTGGTAGGGGAGACGAAGAAACACGTGCGTATATAATGCACTGTCGGGTGTCAGTTGTACGCCATGCAATGAGGAAAAGACAGAGCACAGCTGGCGGAGAGAGATGAGCGGAGACCGCCAGGGGTGGGCAGGGCTTCCTGCTGGAAAGCGAGGAGCTGAGACGCCCAGTGGCCGCAGGGCTCAGCGAGCGGTGAGTCCCGCATGAACCCGGTGGACCCGGCCCGCCGTGATAACCAACGCTGCGGGAGGGGACGGGCAGCGGCTGGGCGCCGGCCTTTGTTTTCTGCAGTTGAGGATGTGGTTCACTTCTATTGTCACTACTTCAGCAATTGTTCTTACCTCTGTTGGTTTAGAGCAGAGGTCAGCCAACTGTGGCCCACGTGCCAAATCCAGCCCACCGTCTGTTTTTCTGTCTGTTTTATATGGCTATGGGCTAAGCATTTTTATTTACTTATTATTATTATTATTTTTACATTTTAAAATGGCTGGGACAAATTTTAAAAATATATTTTGTAACATGTGCAAATGATGTGAAATGCAAACTTCAGGGGTCCGAAGTAAAGTCTTACTGGAACACAGCCATGCCCATTTTTCAGGTACTGTCTATGGCTGCTCTTAGGCTGTAACAGTAGAACTGGATCGGTGTGAGGAGACCGTATGGCTCACCAAGCCTAAAATCTGTATGATTTGGCCCTGTAAGAAAGAGGCTGCTGAGCTCTGGTGAAGAGTTTGGGCTCAGCAAGGAGCTGACTACAACGTTTATGGTATATGCTGAAAAAAGAATACTATAGCCTTGAAAAAGAATGAGATCAATCTCTATATACTGCCACGGGAAGATGTCTGCACTATGCTAAGTAAAACAGACACAAACAATTTGAGTGCAGTGCATCTGGATTCTCCGAATAGACCACAGTGATATAAGGTCCATGAGTGCAGCCCTTGGTTGGTTTTTTTTCACTGCTGTATCCTCAGTACCTAGAACCTTGTGACCCTTGGAACATGCTCAGTAACTATCTGTTGAATGAATATAACTCAACATCCAGGGAGCTATAAAAGGGAAGATTTATAACTTTGGCTATATAAAAACTTAAAAATAAAAAATAGTTTTTGCACAGTGAGACCACCATGAGCAGGCAACAGATTACCGATAAACCCCCCAAAAAAGCATCAAGAGTCGATTCCTAAATGAGCTCCTACAAATCCATCAGAAACCCAACAACCCAATAGAAAAGTGGATGAAGGATACTAACAGGCAATTCTCAGAAAAGGAAACGGCAAATGGATGGTCAAGCTACTTAAGAGAGAGAAGCAAACTAAACTAAAATTTTCCATCTCATCTCTCAGCTAATGAGGACACCTTGTACTAGGAGAACTATAAATTGGCAGAACTTCCTAGGAAGTAGTTTGACCGTATCTAACAAAAATTTAAAGGACATAATCCCTTTGACCTAGTGATTCTTCTTCTAGAAAGTCATCCTGCAGAAACAGTCACAGCTGAAATGATAGTTACAGTTTTTTTTATTGTGATGTTGTTTACAATCCCAAAATATTGGAAATAACCTAAATGTCCATCAGTAGGAGAAATAAATGAATGTTCAGCCTAAAAAAAAATCATGCAGCCTTAGATAAGCATTAGGCAGCTTTTCATGTATAGGTGTGGAAAATCTCCAAATACTAAGGGAAGAGGTATAAAGAACATGTATAGAATGAGACCATTAAAAAAAAAAGGAAGAAAAAAGAATTTATATAGAGTTCCGTGCACAGACTATTTGTAGAAAAATACACCGGTTAACAGTGGTTGCCTCCGGAAAGGGGAACAGTTTGGCTGGGCAACAGGGAGGAAGGAAGCCTCACTTTTACTTCATGCCGTTTGATCCTTTTTATATCATTTTAAATAAAATGTAATTAACATTGAAAAAGGAACTATATTTTAAATGAACTTAATTTTGAAAAAAATACCGAACATACATAGGAAACTCTGAAAGGATATAGATAATTAACATTATAGGGAACTTGCACTTTTAAATTACATATTTCTATAATATTTTTAATAGCGGCTAGACAGTAATCAAGAAAAATAAGTCATAATGAAGATATAAGAGAGCAAAAGTGAGAATGGGCTTCCATTTATTTATTCAGAGCCTAGGACTTAACAATGACAGCTACTGCAAACACCAAGTCAGCTAAAATATGTAACTGGGCTCCATGCGAGACTTCATTCCGTGCAAGTGGGTGCTATCTGATGCCCTCCACTTTACCTTGTAGGAATTCACAAGCACTTGGCCATAGATAAATTGAACCAAAATGCATAAAAGTTTCTTTCATCTGATTTATCGTCTCGATCTTTGGCACAACAAAGATACAGTGAGGTCATTAGTCAGTCATGTCAGCTATCATTTTAATAACATGACATTTTCTTAACAGATGTTTTGGGAAATTTAGAAATAGCCTTTCTGTTTAAGAAAAGCGGTTGGACTTCTCAGTCTATCAAAATACGAGATCAACTCCTAAGGACCCCGGGGGAAGATTATGACCGTCTCAATCACGGTTTCTACTTTCTCACTGCACAGGACGGCCAGCCGCCCAATTTCCCTCCAAATGAATGCCAGGCTTTCCTCAATTTTGAGTTTAGCCCGTTGTTTTACATCCTCAGGTTGACCTTAGTCTAAAGGTCAAGGGCCAAGTCCGACACAGTGGCCTCTCTGTATTTTCCAGATGCCAGATGGGTTTGGTGCTGGCCCAGAAGGTTGAGATCATTCCTGGTCTGGAAGATTAGGATTCTGAAGCAATATTGGGATTGGAGTAGGAGTTCTGATGGGCCATGAGTATCCTGAGGATTGAAGATTTAAGAGTAAACAAAAGAAAGAAACAGAGCCCCAGCACCCAAATGGAAAGAGCCAGGGCTCTTCCCGTGGTGTCTGCGTGGCATCCTGAAGTTGGAAAAGAGCTTCGTGAGGGTGCGCTGTGTGTTTGTATGTTCACCCGTGACTACTAGTGAGAGACTAGCTTGTGTTGGCAAACTCTGTTTGCAGAGTGATCACTATTTACCCACCACTCAACTAGTAGTTTGAAAAGAAGCCCTGGGAGGAGGGGGTAGCCCTTTTCCTGATTTGCCCAGAATTCTTTCCTTTAACACACCCATCCCTGTGAGCACGGGAGCAGACACACAGTACCGATCATGGTACCCTAGCCACCGCGACTGGTCCAGGGATGGGCATGTGATGCAAGTCCAGCCAATCGGGAGCTTTCTCCGGGATGTTTCAGTAGAAGCTGAAGAAACCCTTACCACTTCTCACTTGTTAGGAGCCGTGCGATTGTGACTTGGGAGTGGCCAGTAGCCATGTTCCCAGCCAAGGAGGGAAACCTGAAGGCATGAAGTTCCAGGAAAAGCCTGTGCATTGCAGTGGCCTGATTGTGTATGAGTCACAAGCCAGCCCCGGGCCCATTCCTGCCTAAGGTCAGCTTCACATTCTTGGGGTTCAGTTACAGGAGCCCGAGCTCTGCTTTTCGCCTTTTGAGTTAATTCACTGTGTGTTTCTCTGCCTTGCAATGAAAAGAAAACCGACAAATATAGATTGATTTATGGAAAAACAAGACAGGGCTGCTGCCCTCAGAGAGCTTATGATTCATATGGAAAGACAGGGACAACTTCAGAAGAAAATACAAGTTAAATGTACGTAAGCATTACGTTGTGCTTCTGGCACCCCTGCCTGTGCGGTGGCTGAATCTATTGTCAAACGGAAGAAGAATGTGCAAGAGTAGACAGTTGACTGGTTTAGAACAATGACCATTGTTCAGTTCCCTGCAGGACTGAGACATTTCTAGTCCTGGTTTTAAACTATTTCATATTCTGGAAGACAGCAGAATGAAACAGAAAGAACACAGGCTTCAGAGCCAGACCGGGGATGAAATCTGGGTTTGCCACGTCTCAGCTGCCTGATTAGGTCAGTCTGGATGTCTTCATCTGGGAATACCACTCAAATGACTCAAAATGCCTGGAACACCATAGAAACGTACTTTCCAACCCTGTAAGTCTGGAGGTAGAGTAGCTTCGGGGCTAGTGAATTCAGTGGTCCGATCACATCACCACGGACCCTGGTTCTGCAGTCTGTTAGCATATACCACATTCTCATGAGGTTAACTCTATTATAGTTATAGCTAAATTTAGTGAGAAACGTGGCATTATTTTACATGTCTGCAAATCTCTTTCATGCCTGCCTTCATAGAAGACAGCTGGAATCTAACATCTGCTTCTGCATTCAGTCTGTTGCGATA
The DNA here is from genome assembly GCF_048564905.1 of Vicugna pacos. Lineage (NCBI taxonomy): Eukaryota > Metazoa > Chordata > Mammalia > Artiodactyla > Camelidae > Vicugna > Vicugna pacos. Next base: position 16,902,719 of record NC_133010.1, on the reverse strand, counting down.
TCACGTCACGTGGCCCCTGGAAAACTCTGCTCTCACAATTGCGAGGGAATGAGAACAAAAGAGGCAAATTGTGTCATGTTGTATTGTGAAAACAATTTTGACTCACAGGGCCCCTGGAAGGTTTTTGGAGGAACCCTGTTGTCCCTGGATCACACTTTGAGGACTTCTGGCAAAAAGATTAGCTCAAAAGGGAATTTATACTCTGTGAAAAACAGAATTTGAACACAGTGAAGTTTATCAATAAGTATGGAAATACTGATTTCTAGGTGGCTGGGACATTAGTCCTGGGGGCCAAGGGTGCACAAGTTGGGGTGACAATTACCCAGGTGGCAGGTGACATCAGGAACAAGATAGCACATGGGTGCAAAACCCATCATCAGAGAGCTGTTTTCGGGGAACTGAGGAGCATAGTCTTGACTGCAGCGGAGCGTAAGACACTGGGATGTGAAGGAAGCACAGAGAAAGAGGCCCAGCTGGGGAGGGGCTTCAGGCTACTCGGAATTTGCATGAGCTGGGAACAGAGCAGAGCCACAGCCAACACAGAGCTCAGCCAGTCCATCGCTTTTCTACAAGGACTGGAAACTCTTTTTCAAAAGAATCCAACACAAAGCTCTAATACACAAAGCGTAGAAAGGTCTGGTTGAAGTTGGGAAGGGGTCTGTGTGGTCTTGCTTATTCCTCCTCCCATCCCCACCCCAGGCCCAGCCAACCCTGAGGCCTGGCCTCCCATCTCTACCCTTCCAGGAAACATGACAGGAAAACCACTGATCTGTCTGCAGACAGTCAGCAGAAGTGGTAAATACTCCGAGTGTCTGGCCCAAGGTTCCCCTCCCCTTAGCTCACGTGTGTGGGAGACGGACGGGGACAGGAAGGCTTGGAAGGCGGGACCGTCCACAGGAGGCTCTGTCACAGTGAAAGCCTCTGACTAGCCCTGTGTCTGGGGGACAAGAGCCGGCAGATGGCAACAGAGAGACGAGACCCAGGGGGCATTCAAGTGTGAGTCTTGTACCCTGGGCCAGCCAGCTGGCCACGTGGGGACGCCATGAAGGTGAAGGGTTAATAACAATTAGCATTGAGAACTTCCTCTGTGCCAGGCCCTCTGCTAAGCACCTTCCAAGGATGACGCTGTTTAACCCTCACAAAATCTCTATGAGGTTCGATTACCTTCCACATTTTACATACACTGGAGACTGAGGAAATTGTGTGAGCAGTGGAGCCAGGCTTTGAACTCAGCAGAATGATCCCGGAGCCCTTGTTCCTAAGCACTACACTGTCCTGGTTTCAGAAGGACGGTGATGAGCTCGCATATCTACCATTCCTCCAACCAGCCACTCGACAAACAATTGTGAAGCGCCCACTAAGTACCTCGCGGGAGAGAGAGCGGTGAACATGGCCCCTGCCTTCAGGGACCTTGATAAAGCTGAAAAAAGAGATTGTGATCTAAAAACATTCTAAAGTGATGTGTGATTAAGGCAAGCCCTAGAAAAACCATTTAAGTGTTGCTCTGATATTTTATATTATATTCTCTTAAAAAAATCAATATTCATATATTACTAGCATCAAGTTTCTGAAATTCAAGGAAAACTAGTCATATAGTCTTGCAGACTTTAAATAAATGTGAAAAAATTTATCCAAGACATGCCAACAATGCTTTCCAAATATGGTGGCCACTACTGTAGTTACTATTAATGGTCTACCTATTGGCCATTCCCTTTCTTGCTTGCTAACAGCACCTCAATTTTACTCTGTTATTTCGTGGCCATATGAAACAAGGCAGGTTGGGCCCCACCTTGATGCTAGGGGGCCAGTCTTGACTGGTTTAAGCCCAGCATCATGATTCCATCCCCTTAACAATTCAGATATGAGCACACAAGGCAATTCTGGACAGCGAGATATGAGGAGAAATGTGCTAAGGGACAGTTATATGCTCCTGCTGATAATGCATTACATGGGAAGAAACAGCCCCTTTTCCCACTTGATGTAGTGATTCTACATGTGACACCCAGATCTGTGGCAGCTATGTTGTGACCACGAGGGGAGCTGATGTGAGAAGGCAGAACTGAAAGGAGGCAAAGCTTTTGTGGCTGAGCTGCTGAATTAGTAAACCCTAGAATAACTCAACCTCTGTCCTTAAATAATAATACATTTTTCTTACTTAGAAATGTATTAGATCATTTTTGAGTATTTTATTATTTGCAGTCCAAAGCATCCTAAATGACAGTGTTACTTACCCTATCTATTTAGAACGGTAGCTTAAAATATACATTTGTCTTGCTTTAGTGAGGCTTCTCTAAGGAAATATAAACTCAGTCAGGCTTTCTCTGCTTATCTGGTACCATTGTACCTGCTGAAAAATGAATAGCTATTTGCAGAGCAATGTTAAAGTTTACATGATTCAGCTGCAAATATTCACTTATTTAGGTTACTGTTAAAGTTCCTTCATGGGTGAAAATTGCCTATATGCATTTGTGGTATTTCTAACTCTAGAAATCTGGATCTATTATATACATCAAGTATAGTATTTTTTCACGTGTTCAATAGATTGTGGCCAGGTCCCATATTGCCCCCCTTACAGGGACTAAATTTAAAAGAAAACCATCTAAATAATGATTTTTTAAAAAAAGATTTCCATGTCCAATAGTCCTGATGGTAAGCTCCAAGTCCTTGGTGGTTTATTTGATAGGCCAAAAGAGTTCACTGTTGATATCCACATTAAGGGGACTACAAAGAATCAACGGTTCTGATTTAAGTGTATGAAACTACTTTGAAATACTAAATTATTTTGCAATCTACTCTTATACATCTTTTAAGGTTTATTTTATCTTCTTTCAGAAAAGGTAACTGAAGATGAAAGATGAAGCCCATATTGCCCGAGAATTTCTAGCTGATAAAAGGCCCTGAACTGGGGCTGAACCCCAGGACTGTAGGGCCCAGATGTACCCTAAACTCCATCCAACATGCTGGAACTACCCCCTTGCCTTCACCCACTATGGCCACCTGCCTGCAGAAATTGTAAGAGGTAACAAACTGTTCAAAAGGTGCACAGAAGGAGGGAGTCGAAGCAAAAACCTGCCTAACGTCCATACCCAGTCATCAGCTGCACAATTTCTCTGGTTACCCTTAAGTCCTCTCGAAAGCAATTAAATGAAAATCCTGGGACAATGAATTATTTTTAACATTACAGCCTAAAATCACACACTTACACAGTCACCATAACTACTGGTTACTCTGTTACTCTAGTGACAAAGGATTAGGCTCTCGGTTTCTATCTACTAAGAGGGGAATTTACTTCATTCTTAAAACCCATCCTTAAAAAACTCCTTATATTACAAAAACTTAGAAACAGGGTTCCCCTTGCCCCTTGGCTGGAAAAGTAATTCTTCAAAACTGTGTAGTTCTTCTGCAGTGAAATAAATGAAGTCACACTGTATAACTAGTATGTCCTTTTCAGAAAAAAACATGAAAAGGATAAAATCTCAGAATCCCACGGTTACCTTAGGAGCGTTCACTTACAACATTTCCATGGCTATTGTATCACCAAGCTGTAACGGTTTTATGCCTATCGCTTCATGCTTACCAATCTCTAGTTCCCTCCAACATCCCTGCGGGGTTTCTACCTGACATGCTCACTCTGCCTCTACTTGGACAGGCCTCCTAGATTAATTCACCGTCCACTCATCATGTTGACCTTCTCTGCTCCAAAGAACTTGACCTTGACCTCCACTCCGCCTCAGCAACCCACCCCAAGGCCACACCCTTGAGTTTGTCTTCCCTGGAAACTGCTCCAGCTCTGAAAGCTTAAACGTTATAATCCTCTTTTCTCTGCAACTTCCTGTTTTCTGGTTCTCTCCTGTCCCTGGAGGCGGCTGATATAATGGGCAAATAAAACACGGGTTTGGGAACCAGAGAGAATGGGGTTTAAATACTGGCTCTCCCACTCGCTGGCTGTGTAGCCTCGGGAGAATGACTTTGTATTTCTGAGCCTCACAATCTCCGATTTTGCAGGACTGTAATGTGGGTTACAACGAGGGGACTTAAAGCACCAAGTAACACTCCTAGCTGATGCCCAGTAGAGCTCGTGTCTCCCCCTCCTTCACTCTAACACCCACAACTTACTCTTAGGTCTCAGAGAGAAGGCTGGTCTTGGGACCCTTCCAGCCTCTCGTCCCCCTGTGGCTTCACTCCCCCCGCTGCTGTCCACCCCGCCCCCCGCCCTGGTTAGCACCCACCCCGGGGAAAATGCCCCACTTCCCTGGCTCACTCCCCCTCCCAGGCTGCTGAAGGCAAGCAGCTCGGCCCGGAGGCCCAGGGCATCTCTGTTTTTGAAGCTTCTCAAGGAGAAGGGGAGGAGGAGAGAGAGAGAGGGAGGGGGAGGGGAAAAGAGGAAGAGGAGAAGGAGGAGAAGCGGGAAGGGGAGGAGGAGGAATAGGAGGAAGAAACAGAAATCTGAAGATTATGGACAATTTAAATGTTTACATTTGGGGGAAATACTCCCTCCCAGGTCAAGAAACCCCATTAACATATAAGTGGCCATTTATCAACCGGGAGAGTTTGGAAGCAGCTCCTCCTTCTCAGCCTACAGGCTCTTCCCTGAGCTCCTTCGCAATCCTACAGGGGTTGCTTCCACCCCCTCCAAGTGGGGAAGGCCTGGGGCGATCGCCGCCAGTGAGTGTGGGTAAAATTGCCTGAACAGACCTCCGGAAGCTCATTTACTTGCGGCTGTGTGCTGCATTCCCCAGGACAAGCTTATTTAGCAGTAAAGGTAACATTTTAGCATCCTTATGCTGACTCTTAGTTTTTAATTGATGCTTAGAAGCGCTTTTTTATTGGGTTCCCTTAAAAATCCTGAAGTTTGCACTTAACAAATTAGGTTTTTAATGCTGAAAATGGCACATTATGTGGTGATCATTTTGTAACGTACAGAAAGATCGAATCCCTCTGCCATGCGCTAGGAACCAACACAGTGTTGCAGGTTCATTATACTTCAGAACAAACACACTCATAGAAAAGGGGATGGGGGAATTGATGAATGGTGGAAAGGCACAGCCTTCCTGTTACACAAGAAACAAATACTAGGGTTGGAAAGTCCAACATGATTAACATAGATAACACTGCCGTGTAAGTTCTATATCAAAGCTGTTAAGAGGGGAAATCCTAAGAGTTCTCATCACAAGGAAATGTATTTTTTTTTAATTTCTACATGAGATGGTAGATGTTCACTGAACTTGCCGTGGTGATCACTTCATGATGCATGCTAAGTTACTTACACAGCGCCATATGTCAATTATATTTCAATAAAACCGGAAGGCAAAAACACACGGACCCCCCCATATATATATTGCACTGTGATTGTGCTATCCATATGACAGAGAAATTGAAACAAAAATCTCAGTGCACTCTATGTAGTGTGATCTTGAAGACTGTTGAATGTAAATGCTGTACAGCACAGGCTGCAATGTGAGCATTTCAATCTGTCAGTGTGACCTCACAATCCTGGGATGCTTCGTTGCTTGTGTCCACTTAGCTGGGCTGGGGTGCTCTGCTGTGTGGTCAAGTACCAGTGTATATGTTGTTGTGAAGGATTTTTTAGCCGTGATTAACATTTAAATCAGTGAACTTTCAAGGGGTAAAATATAGCTCAGTGCTTGAGTGCATGCCTAGCATGCACAAGGTCCTGGGTTCAATCCCCAGTACCTCCATTAAAACAAAAAATAAGTAAACCTTCCCCTGCAAAAATAAACATAATAAACCAATCAATCAGTGAACTTTCAGTAAAGCAGAATTTCCTCTCCATAACATGGGTGGGTCTTAACCAATTAGTTCCTTAAGAAAAAAGACTGGATGAAGGAATTCTGCCTCCAAACCACCTTTGGACTCAAGACTGCAATCCCTGTTGGAATTTCCAGTCTGCCCACTAGCCTGTCTTCTTAGAAACTCTTTCCCTCTCTATCTCTCCATCAGTGTCTCTGGCAAAGCCTGACTCACACAGTCCTACATGTAACTATGTTTAGACATAACCTTGAAGGTCCAAGTTTGAGGTCCTTCATGATGTCAGGCCTGGCACAGGGTCTCCCCCACTCCCTTCCCCATCCCCACGATGGGCCCTGAGCATCTGTACATTTCTCATTTCCAGCTTCAGTTCAGCCGTCCGTTTCATTAGGATTCCACATTCTTCTCTGGTGGGGCAGAAGCGGCTAGTGATCTGCCAATAACTTTTCTCCATTCTTTAGTGGAAACAGAATCCTCACCTTTTAGGTGAACACTTGGCCATCTGGAATAACTACTATGTTTCCAAGTGTCCCTTGCGGGTACATGTTGCCGTGTCACTACATTCTGGCCAGTGGGGTGTAAGAGGAAGTGGTCTGTGTAGCTTGCGGGCGCTGTTCTTCCTTCCTCCTTGTTGGCAGAATGCAGATGTGATGGCCAGGTCTCCACAGGGTGACTGGGATGGACAGCCATGCACAGAGGAGCAATCACACAGAAGCAGCCTGGGTGTTCAGCACTGTGGCTCCATCACCTATCTTGAGCTCAACACCAGTAGATCTCTTGAGCTGCCATCTGCTTTGAACTAGACCCTCTGAGTTCCAAGCTTTATGTTTTTTTTTAATTGAGTTATAGCCAGTTTACAATGTTGTGTCAATTTCCAGTGTAGAGCACAATTTTTCAGTCATACATTAATATACATATATTCATTTTCACATTCTTTTTCACCGTGAGCTACCACAAGATCTTGTATATATCTCCCTGTGCTCTACAGTATAAACTTGTTTATCTATTCTGTATATACCTGTCAGTGTCTACAAATTTCGAACTCACAGTCTGTCCCCACCCCTCTCCCCCAAGCAACCACAGGTTTGTATTCTATGTCTATGAGTCTGTTTCTGTTTTATATCTAAGTTCATTTGTCTTCTTTTTAAAATTTTTTTTAATTCCACACATGAATGATATCATATGGTATTTTTCTTTCTCACCAATGTTTATGTTTAAGAAGAGATGCCCTTCACATTAAAAATGCAATGTAACCTAGTCCTAATTGTTGTAGCTGGTAAGGAATTTCTAGCAGCTGAGTTTCGTGATTAAACAGCTCATGCTTTGAATTCAGATCTCCATTTGGATTCTACTACGTCCCTAAGAGTTGAGTGACCTTGCCACCTTGACCAAGTTTCTTTACCTTCTTAAGCATCGGGTTCTTCTTCTACAAAATGGAGACAATAATCGATATCCAACTGACTAGGCTGTTGTGAAGATTAAAATAAATCAAATCAAAGTGCCCAGGAATAGTTTAATAAATAGGAAGGGTGTAATAAATGACATTGGCCAGTGCTGTTGCTTTTACTATTGTTATTATTCTCCATAATGGTTGTTTCAAACATTCTTCTCTCTTCAAGCTTTGAGCTCCATCTCTGTCACCCTCAGTCTCAGGAAGCAGAGCCCCAGCTGGGAGAGATGGGGATCTAGAGGGAGGGGCAGACTGGCGCAGGTTGTTGGAGCCCAAGCAGGGCTGATGGGAGGCAATTCCAGAGAAGGGAAGCCTGAGATGGAAGTTCGAGCCCGGAGCTAGGGCAGGAGGGCAGCCCTCCAAAGGAGCGCTCCGGCGTAGGTTGTCAGAACCTGAGCAAGGTGAAAAGGATGCCCATGTGGGAAGGATGGAGCACCTTGAAGTGCTGGAAACCGAGAGGAGGACACCCATGCGGGTTGGGCAGTAATGGTGATGGAATATTGATTACATATAGGGAACTGGTCACGTAAGTAAATACATTAAGGATAATGGGAGTTGATTCTCACCATCAGAGAAGGGAGTTGACAAATATGAGAGGGGAATATGGTGCAGTTTTCTTTTCTGTGATGTCTTTGCCTAGGTTTGGTATCAGAGTAATCCTGGTTTCATAGAATGAGCTGGGAGATGCTCTCTCTTATTTTTTGGAAGTGTTTGTGAAGCACTGGTATTTATTTATGCTTAGGTAAAACTAGCAAATGGTACAAAATAATATCAAAGATACCAAAATGTTGTTAGTATCAGATAAGTCTCTTCAGGTTCTCATTTCACAATTCCTCTTCCCAGAGGTGACGATCTTTATCGCTTCTTCCCTAGGCTTTATTAACTTATCAGCCACATAACAGAACTCATGAACTTCCCCCGGAGAATTGCTCCTCCTCCTGGCTTAATAACATCGCAATTCAAACCTTAAATTCTCCTTTCCACATCCATATCGGTTCATATTAGGATCAGCTGAGAAAACAGCTACCCTAAATAATAGAAGCCTAAATGTGGGTTTATTTCTCTTTCATTTCAAAGTCAGGAAGTCGGCAGGCAGTCCAGGGCTGATGTGGTGGCCTCATTCTACTAACTCTTTCGGTACTCACATTCCTTCCAGCTCTGCCGTCCCCAGGTGCAGCCTTTATCCCTTATCCAAAATGGATGTTTGCATTCCAGGCAACAGGATAAGAGGAAGAAAAAGAAGTAGGCAAAGGGCAAGCCTCAAGGGTCTTTTAGTGAAGGTTCTAGGACACAGGTGCGTGACACACCTGCTTGCATCTCATTGGCCAGGACGTAGTCACATGGTCTCCTTTAGCTGCAAGGGAAGCTGGGAAATGTGGTCTTTATTCTGAGTTAACAGGGACTCAGGAAAACTAGGAGGCTTTTTATTGTGGGAAAAGAGGAGACATAACAAGTAGTTCCTACCACACATTCAATCTGTCAGTTCTGTCCCCAAGAGTTTTCCAAATTTGTCCCATTTTCTTCTCTATTCCTCCATCCCTTGTACAAACCCTAATCAATTCTCACCTAAATTAGTAACTTCTTAACTGGTCTTTCTTTCCTCTAGGAAATTGTGCATTATATATTTTTTTCTAAAATGCAGAAGTAATCACATCAGTTGCATGATAACTTTCCAGTTGCCTTAAGAATAGAAATTCCAAACTTCTAGATGTGTCTGACTTGTAAATGAAGTTCCTTCCTGCTCTAGCTCCAGCTGACACCTTCATCTTCCGTTCACCTCACTTTCTGCTTGAACTTTATGCACAAGACACACCTAATTCTGGCTTTCTTCTGAATCTACCACCATCTTCCATTCACCTCACTCTCTGCTTGAACTTTATGCACAAGACACACATAATTGATTTAAAATGTTGTATTAGTTTCTGGTGTACAGCATGGATGGACTTGGAGGGTGTGATGCTAAGTGAAATAAGTCAGACAGAGAAAGCTAAATACTATAAGATATCACTTACATGTAGAATCTGCAAGAATCACAACAAACTAGTGAATATAACAAAAAAGAAACAACTCACAGATGTAGAGAAGGAACTAGTGGTTACCAGTGGGGAGGGAGAGGAGGAGGGGCAGGATGGAGGGGGAGGCTTAAGAGGTACAAACTATCAGGTATAAAATAAGCTACAAGGATGTATGTACACCATGGAGAATACAGCCGCCAATAGTTTATAATACCTGCAAATGGAATATAACCTTTAGAAATTGTGAATCACTATGTTGTATACATATAATCCTGTACATCAACTATACTTCAATTTAAAAAATATGATACTGTAAAATAAATACATAAATAAATAAAGTTTAAAAACATCTATCTGAAATAACTGTGTTGCCAATACTCTCTGAAAGTTTCAAATCCTTAAAGTTCCTCAGTTGTTCAGTTTAATTGTCAGTCACATTCACCAGTCACTGCCTTTGCAAACAGGCTAAAAATGTACCCATTTGCTTTTAATGTCCTACTGTGAGCTTCCTTAGAACTGATTAAAAGTCACCCGGCTTGATTTCTCGTCTTCTTTGCCTCACTAATTTTCTATTTCTAAGTGAGAGTAGAGATGGCTGAGAAAATTGTTCTAACCACAGGTTTACTGGCAACTGGGTAGGATTTTGTGACCTGTGGCTTCCAATTCTTTAGATTTCACCCCATTCACTCAGAGCTTCATTTATTATGTGCCAGTTGGACATGGTTCAATTGTTAGTCCTTAGTGCGAAATGATAACTAACGTTGGGACAGAATGGACCTGAAGAAAGGCACGAAAATGAGCCTTGGAGCACTGCAGCATTCCGGGGAGGAGCCTGGGAGAAGATACCAGCCCACACTCTGGAAGGACTCTCGTGCGCATCCTCCATCCTCTGTGCTACCAGCCTAGCCCACCGCCCTCTTCATTACCCTTGGTTGTATTGTATGGGTCAGTCCCCAACGTCTGAATGTATAATTAATCACGTCCTACGTCTTATTATGCACAGAGATGCCTCATCGACTTATTTGAAAGAAGGAAATCTAGTGGCAAGAAGTGTGCTGTATGCCTCTTGTAAGATCTGATATCCTCAGAAAGCACCCCTGTCACAAGCCAGCTGTTTCTGGTGTCAAAGTTAACAATCATTTACATAATAATACAACAATAGCATTTAATGCCTTTCATCAAACCAGACTGTAAACACTAATTAGTTATACTTCATTGTATTCTGCTGGGGCGTAGTAAATTATGATGCTTGTTTTACAGACCCTGAAACACAGAGGAGAGAGGAGTGACTTGCCCAAGGCTGCAGAAGGTGATGTCAAAATTGCGGTGACGACGCTTGTGCCCTGTCCACTGGACCTCTCTGGATCCATAGGATAAAACTTTAAGGATAATGCAACTCTAGGATAATGCAATGAAAAAGTCCTGCCATGGCAGCCATTGCATTTTCTCTGATTCATTTAAATAAAAATTTCTCAGCATTAAATATTTAAGAAGAAAAAATTTCATGAAAAGAGTAAATATCTCAAGTGCCTGGCACTAGTGCATCATGACCTAATTCTTTCTAAAGGGCTGTGATTTTTCAATGAATTCAGCTCCCACCTCCCTGGTGCAGTACACGGTCACGCTGGGCAAATTAAGCCAAGTGCATTGAGGCAAGAGGTTTCTTGCTTAAGCATGAAGTTCAGCCCTCAGGTTACTGGGGCCATATTTCCAGGTGATGGACCACCATGTCTAAAAGTGGGATCTCACCAAGAGTTGAAGGGACAAGGATGCCTTGCTGTACATAAAATTCTTTGCTCTTTAAAATTCTTTTTTTTAATTAAAAAATTTTTTTTGCTCTTTAAAATTCTGAATACAATTTACTTTCTAAATCATTGACTAATATTCCTCCCGTTAAGATTATTTCTCAGAACGGTATGGAAGCCTGGCTTTTGAGCTCTAAATGGGTTAGTTTGGATTGACTCCAATGCTTAAACTGTTAACATGCCTGCCAATCTGATCACCAACAGGATTTTGTTTTCTCAGTGGTTGAAACTACAACCTTCAAATTCTAGAAAAACCCTTGGAAATTCTGCAAGCAGAATTCTAGAAAAACCCTTGGAAATTCTGCAAGCAGAAACCCATTTGTGTTTCATTTGGGATAGTGCACTTAAACCCCAAAGGCTCCGATGATATAAACTTCTAAAATGGTATTGCTAAAATTGAGCTAAATTTCCTTCCTAAAATATATAAAATGTTTCAACTTGCTGATTTTGGTCTGTAATCTGCAAAATGGGAAATCTTTGCACTAGGCCCACCTTGTATTTTATCTGCTAAACAATTAACAACTCAGTAAAAAGGGCTTCTTTAAACATTTTATTTTGAGAAGTGAAGAGAAGGAGGTGTGTGTGGTGTGGTGTGGTGCCTGTCCATATTCACCTTGCAACCCTGTGTGTAACCGGATGCAAATCCCCGTCCTGGGTGAGTGTCAGGGAAGGGAGGGTGAAGCAGATCAAAGATGACCAGGTGTTCTCTAGCATTCCTCCAGGGAGAGGCGGGGTCTGTATTCCCTCCTTTTGAATCTGACCTGAGCCTCTGACCTCTTTTTTTTTTTTTTAACATTTTTTATTGATTTATAATCATTTTACAATGTTGTGTCAAATTCCAGTGTTCAGCACAATTTTTCAGTCATTCATGGACATATATACACTCATCACATTTTTTTCTCTGTGATTTATCATAACATTTTGTGTATATTTTCCTGTGCTATACAGTGTAATCTTGTTTATCTATTCTACAATGGAATACTACTCAGCCATAAAAACTGACAACATAATGCCTCTGACCTCTTTTGACCAAAAGTACACTGCTGTAGAAATTGCAGGGCTTCTGAAGCTGGATCAGGAAGCCTTGCTGTTTCCACCTGGGTTTCTTGACTTTTTTGTTCTTGAGAAGCTCCCTTTCAGAACTCAGCTGCATGCCCCGAGGAGCTGGCCCTGGTGGAGCTTCCGGCCATGGGAGGAAACCATCCTGGATGTCCCAGCTCCACGGACTCTCAGCCCCCCAGCACCTCAGCCCACACCTCTCAGAGCAGAATAACCACCCACTCAACCCACAGAATCCTGAGCAGTAACAAACTATACCTCAATTAAAAAAACAAAAAGACAGACAATGAATGTTCACTAATCCCTTCCCCTATCTTTGCTGGCGCTGGACTCCCAGTCTGGAACTCCCTCCAGCCTTTACGCCCACACAAATCTTACCCACCCTTTATGGTTCCATCTCTAAAGAAGACCTTCCCCATTTATTGAGTTTTCAGAGCTCTTTATATATTCTGGATACAAGTCCATTGTCAGACATATGCTTCACAAGTATGATCATACAGTCTGTAGGTAGTTTTAAAAATCTCAACTTTGATTAGATTAGAACTTTAAAACTTTTTCAAGTTAAATTGATCAATTTTTTTTAAACAGATAGAGCTTTTGGTCCTGTATTGAAGAAATCTGCCTAATCCAACATCACAATGATTTTCTCCTAATTTCTTTTAGACATTTTATAGTTTTGGATTTGCTATGTAGAGTCCATTTTGAGTTACTTTTTATATATAGTGTGAGAAATGGTTCAAATTTTTTTTTTGGCATATGAATGTACAAATTTGTTGAAGACTGTCTTTTATCCACTGAATTGCCTTTGTATCTTTGTCGACAATCAGTTGTACATGCCTGGGTCTGACTGGGCTCTCTGACAAGAAATCTCTGTCATCCTTCTCTTTCATTTTTCTGTAGTTAGCACTTTTTCCCCCCTCTGATTGCTTCTAAGATTTTTAAATCAATTTTGAGCAGCTTGATTAGGACATGTCTTGATTTAGTTTTGTTCATGTTTCTTGTATTTGGGGTTCATTGACTTTTTTTGGATCTGTAGGCTCATAGTTTTTAAGAAGTTTGGAAAGTTTGGGGCCATTATTTCTTCAAATAAAACCTCCTCCCTGCACTGCAGTCTAGAAACTCTCCAGGAAGAATCACAGCATAAGGTTCCCGTCTCTCAGGGGTCACGGTCCTTCATTGTCTGGTGGCCAGTGTCTTAAAAACCAGCACGTTTGATTTTTGCTATTGTTTAAAATGGAAATCTGGTCCCTGTTAGTCCGTCTCAGCTGGAAGCAGAATTCCTCGCTCATTTGATTCTTGATTGCATGGTGTCCTCTATCACTTTTTAACATTCTTACGATCATGTCTTGGCCTGCCAATGGGATTATAACCCTTGCGATCAGAAGCCATATCCAATACTTCTTTCCACCAACCATAATGCCTGGGCTGGTGCCCCGCACACACTGGGAGTGCAAGAGATAGCTGAGCTCACTGGCATATTTTTGGTTCCTCGGACTCAGCATACTGAAGATTGACTCATGATGGAAAAAAAAAATCAATGGATCTGAAATCTCTTATTCAACTTGATATTTTTAGTGTGTGAAAAACAGCCTGAAACTAAAGTAGTTTTGTTCCTATCTTGTTTTCAAAGAAGTGACACTCTATTTCCTTTAAAAATTAACAGCCACGTACATTATAGCACAGAGCTGTGGAAGAAATGCTTGGGCCCAAACCACCCAGACGGTGAAGTAAAATGAACAGCCTGTCACCGCTCATCTGGATTTCCAGTCTGTCATTTCTATTTCTCTCTCAGCTCTTTTCAAAGAAGGATGGAACGCTATTTGGTACCCTGTCTTTCCCTGACAAGGGCCTGAAAGGAGTAACAGAGAATAAAATTTTTGGTTTCTTTCTGGAGATTCAAAATAACTCAGTTTTTTGTTATAATGCTAAAGGAAGGTATCCCCTGAGATATAAAGAGACTCTGGTCTAAGACTTTCCAAGGATGAACTGTTTGAATTTTATAGCTATAGATTCATGGCTTTAATATAACATTTGCAAGGCAGGCAGGAATTTTTGTCCCACTTTCAACAAAGAGAGAAGAGGCGCTTTCATGTGACCAGACTGCTGACAGAATGTGCTAATGCCATAGTTTTATCCAACAGTTATCAAGTGTGTCTCTACCTCAGGACCTTTGCACTTACTGTTCCCTCTGGATTATTCTCCCGGATATCTACAAGTAGGCTCACTTCTTCACTTCATTCAAGCCTATGTTCAAAGGCCACATTCTCAGCGAGGCCGTCCCTGACAACTGTATCAAAAAGAGTATTTCAGCCCCCTACTCCTACTCCAAGTGACTTTTTTTACTTCCCCTGCTTTATTTTCTTCGTTACCTTTATCACTCACCATCTGACAGTCCAAAAAAGTACAAACACACATACATGTTTATCCAACACATAGGCATTTATTTATTGCCTGTCCCCTGCCTGGCTAGACTGTCTACTCCACGAGAATAGAAATTTTTTCTGCTGAAGTCTCAGCTCCTACAACAGGGTTCAGTGCACAGTGTGCATTCAGTAAACATCTGCTGAATGAATGAACAAATACTGGCTGATTTCCTGCTCTGTGCAAAAGCACTGAAGGGACTCCTGGATGAACTGCCCCAATCCTTGCTTTCGGGGACATCATCTTCTAGGAGGAAGACAAGCCCGGGAATCCAGGGCTTTGCTACCAAGCAGAATGGATTAAATAACGTACTTTGGAAGCACAAAGGAGGCAGAGTGGCTACTGAGATGACTCTTAACCCCAGAAGTCTGACGCTGGGGACTACATCCTGAAGGCACAGAGGGACCTCGGAGTCCCCGGCGTGGCATGCCGGTTTTGCTGGGTGGGTTTGTGATGAGGTAGCAGGAGACAGGCAAGAATGGAGGTTCGGGGGCCTGATCACAGAAAGCCAGCAACTGTTTTTGAATTTTATCTTTAAGGAGTTAAGTTGGATAGTATTTTAAAACTGTCTTTAGCTAGTCCATCCTCTGTGCAGGAAAGCTGGGTGTTCATCAGCATATCATTGAACGTGGACTCATTAACGTAGTGACTCTGATTCTCTTGATCCCCTAAACATATGTATGGACACCTTTCCTCTGAGCAGTGATACACCGTGCAAGTGCGGCACCACTGCGAGCATAATTAAGGGCTTTCACTGACTTTTTAAAAAACAATAAATTTACCTTACAAGGCCTCTGCATTTATGTTTTCATATAAAAATGAACCCAGTATTTTCTCAAGGAAGCCTCTGGATCTGATGGTTACATGTGCCAAATGAATTCCACGCCATCAAAGTAAGAAGGACAGAACAGAGAAGGGGGACAGAAATTGTAATATTGTTCCCACCTGAGCAGGGGAACATTGTGGGCTGATGGAAAACTGATAGACAATCAAAGCTTTGTAAACAGCTTCCTACCCCTTCCCACCCCACCCGGCTCACACCAGGCCCACCACTTCATGGACGAGAACCTAAGTTCCAGCCAGATGGGATGGCGGGGTGGTGGCTCCCGGCTGCCCAGTGGCTGAACCAAACCTGAGTCGGGTCCGAACTCTTTCTACCCGTCTCCTCTCTGTGACAAAAGTGGCTTATGTCAGGGCTGCTGGAAACCGCAGCATCGATGGGGTCAGTTTTCTAGTCTTGTCCGTTTTACTCAGAGTTTTGGGGAGGAGACTGTTAGTGGAGGAGGAGAGAGAAGCATTAAATGATTTAAGAAACAAGAAGCATTGAGCATTTTCACATTCTGTTTGAATGGAGTGCAAAATCTACTTGAGTTTTAAAGCTGGAACAGGAAATGTCAAGGAACTGTCTGCTTTGGGTGAGCTTTTCCAGGCATGGTACCCTGTTCTCTTAAAGTACTGGTCACTTATAAGCTTGAGATATGGTATCCTGCCCACTGTGACTGGAACTGAACCCTCATCTACCTGTTTTTGAATGAGGGTGTTTCTGTTGGATGGAAACAAAAGGAAATTCCAAGGATGGCACCTGGACGCCGAGGAAACATGACAGCACTAGCCCATGGCGGCAGAAAGTGGAATCATCGGTGCTTTCCATTGTCATGGAAGACAGTAATTAAAACATTTTCCTCCTTTTTCCCCTTCTTTTCCTAGTTGAACCTCAGGTGCTGAGTTGGAGTTAATCATTCTCCTCAGTTCTTGGCTCGTCTTCTTGAGTCTGTGCCAGGCCCTCTCTCGATGGAGTGATCAATATATTTGATCGAGTACCTTTTCTCCCCATCTCCTCCTCCATCACTCCTCCCACCACAGACCACCTTCCTCGGGGGTTTTAAGATGTGTTTCTTCGTTGTGTGCATTCTTGCCAGATGTGGATTGTCGTTTTATATGCCTGTTTTGTTTTTTTCACTCTATACCATTCCTTCAAGGCCCATCCATTAGATTACGTCTACATCTAATCCATTACTTCTAGAGCAACCTGGAACTCCACTACGATTTACTAACCCAGTCTCATCAGCGATGACACAGAGATGGCCTGGCCGGAGCTCTATCTAGTCCAATAGGCTTTTACTTAGAAATTCAATTCTTTGTATTTCGCCCATGTGGGGAATAAGCAAAACTTGTCCTGTTATTGTCAGACAGCTGCGTGTTCCCTGCCGGAGCCTGACTTGGTGCAGTGAGGACGGGGAAGAGGGTGGGGGGTGCCGAGTTTGTCTTTCTCTGCTCACTTAGCACCTCTGAGCAGTCGACTCGAGCATTTTCAACAAACTGGCCATTCCAAGATAATCTGTCAAGGTCACGTCTCCAGACTGAGTCCATTCAAAAACACTGCTCAAGAAATAGATTATGTCCTTATGGATCAATGAAACAGAATACAGAGCCCAGGAATAAACCCACAAACTTTTGCTCAATTAATCTTCGACAAAGGAGGCAAGAACATACAATGGAGTAAAGACAGGCTCTTCAGCAAGTGGTGTTGGGAAAGCTGGACAGCTGCATGTAAATCAATGAGGCTAGAACACTCCCTTACACCATACACAAAAATAAACTCAAAATGGCTTAAAGACTTAAACATAAGAGAAGATACTATACACCTCTTAGAAGAAAACATAGGCAAAACATTATCTGACATACATCTCAGCTAGGGCAATCTACGCAGGCAATAGAAATAAAGCAAAAATAAACAAATGGGACCTAATTAAATTTGTAAGTTTTTGCACGGCAAAGGAAACCATAAGCAAAACAAAGAGACAACCTACAGAATGGGAGAAAATATTTGCAAAAGATGAGACTGACAAGGGCTTAATTTCCAGAATATATAAACATACAACTTAATATCAGAAAAACAAGCAACCCAATCCAAAAACGGGCAGAAGACCTAAACAAGCCGTTCTCCAATGAAGACATACAAATGGCCATTAGGCACATGAAAAAATGCTCAATATCGCTAATTATCAGAGAAATGCAAGTCAAAACTACAAAGAGGTAACACCTCACACCAGTCAGAATGGCCATCATTCGAAAGTCCACAAGCAGTAAATGCTGGAGAGGCTGTGGAGAAAGGGGAACCCTCCTACACTGTTGGTGGGAATGCAGTTTGGTGCAGCCATTGTGGAAAACAGTTTGGAGATTCCTCAAAAGACTAAAAATAAATTTACCATATGATCCAGCACTCCCACTTCTGGGCATATATCCAGAGGGAACCTTAATTCAAAAAGACATCAGCACCCCAATGTTCACAGCAGCACTATTTACAATAGCCAAGACATGGAAACAGCCTAAATGTCCATCAACAGACGACTGGATAAAGAAGATGTGGTATATTTATACAATGGAATACTACTCAGCCACAAAAAGAATAAAATAATATCATTTGCAGCAACATGGATGGACCTGGAGGTGGTCATTCTAAGTGAAGTAAGCCACAAAGAGAAAGAAAAATACCATATGATATCATTTATATGTGGAATCTTAAAAAAAAAAAAGACAAACAAACTTATTTACAAAACAGAAAGAGACTCACAGACATAGAGAACAGACTTACGGTTACCAAGGTGGGGAAGTGGGTGGGAAGGGATAAATTGGGAGTTTGAGATTTGCAGATATACTAACTAATATATATAAAATAGATAAAGAACAAGCTCATACTGTATAACACAGGGAACTATATTCAATATCTTGTAGCAACCTATAATGAAAAAGAATATGAAAACAAATGTATGTATGTTCATGTATGACTGAAGCACTGTGCTGTGCACCAGAAATTGACACAATGTTGTAAACTGACTATACTTCAAAAAAAATTTATATATATATAAAAAGAAATAGATTATGTCTTGAGTCCTGTTAATTCAGGGCCCAGAAACAGGCATTGCAATAACCCACAGAGCTCATTATATCAGCCAAGAGGAATGGACGCTGTCAACCGCTGTACAGAGACGCGTATCCTAGCTGGAACTTCTCAGCGATCCTCTCCCGCGCTTTGTCCAGGGAGAAGAGTCTCACAGTAGTCAGCGTAACTAACAATTTAGCTTTTGAAATAGAATATGGGAAAGTCAGGATAAAGAAGTCAGTGTCTTTTGGCCCACTGGATACTTACTGAGCTAAAAATACGAGAAACCAAAGGGGATGTTTTGTAAATAATGAGAGATATTTTAAGTAGCCAACAATATAATTTTAATGCATTTAATTTTTCAAACTATACCACAGTCTCCTGTGTGGGAGAGAATGGTTTTGGCCTTTAGAATGTGGTATCCAAGTCTTCCATATGTTGGTGATAATTGAGCCAAAAGTTGGACCGGGCAATAAGAGGGTGTGGGTGGAAAAGAGAACTTAGCTTAATGCATTTGTTTTCACTCCAAACACTGCAGCTGTGAGCTTGGGGTTAAGCAATGAGAGGCCCATAGACAAGGAGAGAGAAAGGGAGAGAGGAAAAGAGAAAGAAAAAAAAGGAAGAAAGGAAGAAAGACAGAAAGTCTCTGTGAACTTCTCAAGCATAACCCTTCTCAACACAGCACAAGTCCCCAGTGCTCCTGCGTGGACCATTTCTCCCTATGTGTAGGTACCAAGAGTGTGCGAATGAGGGAAACAGTGCTGAACTTGGATGAATAAGAACACCTCAGTTAAGAAAAACCCTCTGCCACTCCCTGTGGCCTTGAGCAAATCATCTGTCCTTTCTAAATGCCCTTTTTTCTCATTTGTACAGTAGGTGAGATGGCCATCTGATATGGGATCGTGCAGACGAGGTGAGCGCCCTTGGAAATCTTCACCTGTTACACCAGGGAGACAGATTCTCACAGGTTTCAAAGAAGATACCCCTCCAAGGAGGTTAGTAGAAAGGATCGGTTGCTGAAGCAGCAACTTGGGCGTACTTGGCTTCGTCAGGCCTCCCTGGTGATGGATTCCGGTGTCTGCATGATTTCCTACCAAGTGGGCTGGAGCTCATGATCCAGGGACTGGGTATCTTCCACCTACCACTTTTTTTTTAATCCTTTTTTTCCCGGGGCGGGGTGGTGGTGGTGGTAATTAGGTTTATTTATTTTTTAGTGGAGGAGGTACTGGGGATTAAACCCAGAACCTCCGGCGTGGTAAGCATGCGCTCTACTACTTGAGCCATACCCTCCCCCTCCACCTACCACTTCTAACTGCGTCTTTAAAGAACCGCAAGTCAAGGACTCAAGGAAACACGTTATCAGAATCCACAATGCTTCGATCTTGATCTTTATCTTTCTCAGACGCTCAGGGCCTCTGACTAAAATAACTGTGAATGGAAAAGGATTTTAAGGCAAGAAAATGTTCGAGGAATGACCCTGTGAACCTATCCTGTTAGGTCCTCTGTAGGACTTTATGTGCAAGTCCACTTCTCACACAACTCTCAAATTCTCACTCAATTATTCTCTAGTTGGTAGAATTAACACAACTGACATTGTCCTGGTCTCCAATTTTCAGTCCTAGAAAAAAATTTAGCTTTGATATGTTGTGAATATAGGCCTTTGTTGTTGGGACACTGTGATTTTTAAGAAGTGTCTATTTGGTCTTCACCCCCATTTCTGGCACCTAGCTCCTAAAAACACGGAATTTCATACAGAGAACAATAAGGGTGTCTTTTGTTACGTTAATGAGATGACTTTTAGACCTCACTTAAGGATGGGGGCTGGCTGCCAGGAGAACCAATCATGTAAGCAGAGGGTTGAAACTTTCACCACTCCACCACCCCTCTTCTGGGAGGGGAGAAGGGGCTAGAGGTTGAATATATCACCAGTGTGTAATGACTTAATCAATCCTGCCTATGTGATGAAGCCTCGAGAAAAACCTGAAAGGATGGGGTCCGGAGAGCTTCCGGGTAGGTGAACAGGTGGAGATGCGGGGAGAGCCGTGCACCTGGATGGGGCTGGACGCTCCGAGCCCTTCCCCCATACCTTGCCCTGTGTGTCTCTTCCATCTGGCTTGTTTCTGACTTAAATCCTTTTTGTAATAAACTGGTAATCTTGTAAGGTAAAATGTTTCTCTGAGTTCTGTGAGCCATCCCAGCAAATTAACCGAACCCAAGGAGAAGGCTGACAACCTGGATTGTGACTGGCGTCTGAAGGTGGGGCGGGCTTTTGGGGGCAGTCTTGTAGGACTGAGCCCTTCCCCTGTGGGATCTGACACCGTCTCCTGGTGGATATGACAGCCAGCTGGTTGATGTCTGAGAGCTGCTTATTGGTGTAGAGAACCCCCTACCCCCAACATGTTGGAGCTGGGTGCAGAGCCTTCTCATTTACAAACTACTTAGTGTGTCCTAAGTAGCTGTCTAACTCCATTTGGATAAGAAATGTATCAGATGCTGCCTGTGTTCCTACTCCATTCTTCCTCTTACACTGTTTCCTCAACAACTGTCCCAAAGTGTTGCTTATTTCTTCATAGATTTTACTGCTGATTATAAAAAGACTATATGCTCACTTAATTTGGAAAGAGAAAAGTGTAAAGAGGAAAATGAATAATTTCCATAATATTACTTCCCGGCAATACCACTGATAACATTTTGGTGATGCTACCTGCCTGTCTGTGGGGGTGATACGGATGTGTTGTGGCTGATCCTGCAGTTGTTTAAGGACAGCCATTTCTCCCCATTTCCACTGCTCTTAGAACTTGATCATGCTCGGGCTTCTCAGAGCTGCGTGCTTGAGCGGGCCTGCTGGAGCCATTCTCAGATCTCACGGTGCTGGGCCAATGATTGCCTTATAAGGCCTGGGTGATGGGACCAGAGGAGATGTCTGCGGATGGGTGGGGGGGGCCTGTAAAATAGAAGCCTGGGAGGGAATCCCTTCTGCACTGACGCGGGCAGTCTCTGCGTCTTCAGGTCATAAGGGAAGACGATGCCAGAGCTGGGAATGGCAGCGTGGAGGAAGGAAGAGCCCCTCCCTTCTCGATGGGCCATCGCGGTCCCGGACTCCCAAACACCGTCTCTGGGCTTCCTGTCCTGTGGGATCACAAGTGGCCATCTTTTGTAAGTCACGTTTAGTTGTGTGTCTGTTACTTATAGCCCAAGTCGTACCACCTACCCCGTACTCACTCTCAACAGTGTATTGTGTGCGCTTTCCTTGCCGTAAAATGGTCTTCAAAAGCAAACCCTGCAAAATTGGAATAATTGGTTTGCTTGTTTCCCACAGGACTTTGAGCTCTTTGAGTGCAGAGATTTGGGTTCTTTGTTGAGATTTTATTTATTGTGTGAGGGTTTTTTTTTTTTAACTTTCCTCTTTCGTTTTTGTTTTTTGCCCTCACGCTCAGACCCTAGTACTGTATCTGGCAGGACACGAGCACTGGGATTCTGTGGAATGAGGAAGCTGATGACTGAAAAGCCACCCAGAGTAGGTGACAATCACTGAGCCTGTGCATGGAGTCGGCAGCTGACCTGTGGGAAGCTGGGCTACCAAAGCCACGTCGGAGCCTGCATTTGCTGCAGGTAAATCTTAGGGAAAACAGCTATGACATGTTTAATCTGAAGCTGTTTCATGATCGGGATCAAAACTGAAGACTGGATATCGGTATTAAAAACAGAGATACAGGTGTGACCGCCTTTGCTGGATAGCACGCATCCTCACACAATAAAATGATGCTCGTCACCTTCTTGACAAGAGAATTCTTCACAAAGCAGTGTTTAAGAATTCATAAAAAAAAAAATATATATATATATATATATATATATAGGAGTGCTGGTGAGTAGTTTGGATGAATGTGGATGGGCCCCCTAATAATTGCTCCCCTCACCCCATGGCCCTCCGTTCTCAGAACAGCATTCATGCCAGTGATCACTTGATCTGTGTGTGCTTTGCCTGTTCGACCGGAAGCTCTGTGAAGTCAGGGACCACGTTTGCCCTCAACTCCTGAACTGTGCACCTTCTAGTCCACACTTTGTTGAATGATGGCTAAAAACTGAGGGAGAAATTCATGGTCACAAAATCCGAGCTGTCCATGAGCTGATTCTGTGGTTTGGACTGTAAGTGGGGAAAGAGGGGGGAAGGAGGGATGATGTGGGGGGTGGGGGAGTGGAAAACCTGAAGGCAAAGGAAAGATCCAAACTTTACCTCCCCACCCCCACCCCAGGTATCCTAACAAAATACACTAATATGAAATACGCACAAGGGGGCAGCCCGGAGCTGCAGTGAGGGCCACTCTGTATTTTGCTCCTGGAAATGTTATTATTATTATTTTTTTAATAATATCTGTTGACGCAGAATTGGTTGCAAGGACACCTTCTCTTATTAAAAGGCACTGGAACAGCCAAATCTTTCTTTAACAGTATCATCTTGCATTCCAGAAAACACATTTAATCCACGTTAAGAAGGAACAAAATACTCTTTGAGGGTCCTTGTTTGCTTTCTGTGGCTCTTTGTGAGGGAAGTAAATTGGTTCCAGAAAGGAACCAAGAAGTTCGTGGATTTCAGACAATCAGTTCCCAAAGCTTGACCTACACGCCGG
The DNA here is from genome assembly GCF_048564905.1 of Vicugna pacos. Lineage (NCBI taxonomy): Eukaryota > Metazoa > Chordata > Mammalia > Artiodactyla > Camelidae > Vicugna > Vicugna pacos. The sequence continues at coordinate 16,879,689 of NC_133010.1, read as the reverse complement.
TACTGCGCATGGGCTAATGAAAGGGCACTGAACTGTAATTAAAAAAAAAAAATTCTAGTCCAGGTTTTCTCTTTAACTAGCTGTGTGGCTTTGCGTAAGTCATTTAGCATCTCTGGGACATATTTTTCTTATTTGCAAAATAAAAGGACTTACTAGGGCCAACATTTCTCAATCCAGTAAAACTATGGATTGCAAGCGATCTGAATTCTCTATTGAAGACCACAGAAGTAAGAACAAAGAGGTGAGGGAGGCAAAGAGGAACCAAGTCATGACAAACTAAGGGGAAGAGAAGAGGAGGGGAAACAGCTTGGGCTGAGAAAGATGTGCCTCGTTCTGGGAAAGCCCTGGACTAGGGTCTCTCCCAGCTCCAGACTCTGCCTGGCTCCGGCTTCCTACTTTATATTGTCACTTAGCTGTCCGCCTGAGACTCAGCCTGCCCACGTCAGAGCTGCCGTCTTCTCCCCATAAACCAAGTGTCTTTCCCAGCATCCCTGCCCATCAACAGCACACCAAACCTCCTCCTACTCACCCGGAACCCAGGCATCCTTGCCAGCCACTGATCCTAAAACTAAAGTCTGGTGTCAGAAGACAGTAAGGGGTTAACAAATACACGGACTATTATAAATGGTTCTGTAAAGGAAAAAAAGCAATTGGGGAGGAGTGGTATAGCTCATGGTAGAGTGCATGCTTAGCATGCACGAGGTCTTGGGTTCAATCCCCAGTACCTCCATTAAACAAAAGAAAAAAAGAAAAGGATTTTTAACAGAAAACAGTGTGCACACGTGTGTGTGTGCCTGTGAGAGTGGGACCTGCTGTGGGTGGCCAGAGGTTTCTCTGAGGTGACATTTAATCTGGGACTGGAGCAGGAGGATGAGGGCTGCTGAGATGGGTGGGTGAAATGCCTGCAGGGGCACTGGGGCTGCAGAGGGCATGCCCGAGGGCATCAGGGTGATGTGGGTGAGCTGGGGTAGTGAGGGAGCAAGGAAGGGGCAGGACGCAGGTGGAAGAGGCACATGGCTGTGCTCCAGGGAGATGGCAGGTCATCTTTCATTTAGTCATCTAATTCGTTGTCTCTATCCAATCAGTCATCAAATCTGGTTAATCTTTGTTTTTTACCTCTTTCCTGTCTGTTACATCCTTTCATATTTAATTCCAGACCTGATTCTGATCATAATCTCAGTGCAAGTTTCTTCTGAAGGGCGGAAATAAACCTTCATATATATTTTTTGAACAACTTTACTACACATTAGGTCTAAGGTTATTTTTAGCAAATACCATTTGGTTGACCAATAACTTTTTACTGGTAAGGTGTGAAGGCACCTGTCATACATATACATACACACACACACACACACACACACACACACACACACACAAAGGCACATACACATTTATATTCATAGACCTGATCTGGATCATAATTTCCTGTGTAGCATCTACATGCAAATTTCTTTTAAAGAGTGGAAATAAATCACATGAGCAACACACATTTTGTGAACAACTTCATTACAGCTCAACCAGATTCCTTAAAACATGCCAAAGGCGTAAGACGGACAACTTGAAAGTTCTAAAGGAAGCAGTTTGCATCTGGGAAAAAAAAAATTGTAAAAAAGTATCTGAGTGATTTCTTAAGTGGTAAAACCTCCCTTTTTGCCCTTTTTCTTGAGTTTTAAAAACAGCCTAAATGGAATCTTACTCAACTTTCTACAAGAAAACATACCTTTAGGCTGAGAGACAGCATTAGAAATTTCATCCTGAAGAATTATTTTTGGGGGGGAATGGGGTGGAGTTATAAGAGCCTCAAGATAGAGGCTTCTAATTAAATTGCCCTCGCAACCAGAACTGCAGAGCATACGCTATAATCACCACAGTTCAGTTTAAATCTGGGACAGAATGATAATTTTGTTAGTTCAGAGGTTTTTAAACTATAGTTCATAACTGCTGGAGAGTTTCCGATGCCTTTCCAAAGTTCTGCAAGGCACGGGTGTTTGCTGGGGGACCAGGGGACCTGCAGCAAATGAATAAATAAGGCAGATTTCACAGTCTCAGGAAGTTTAAGTAGGTCTCAGATGAGATGAGATCAGGAAGACGATCAGGAGGTGCTGCGGTTGTCTTTCTGGCTTTGCAGATGGCAACCAATCCACGGCGCAGTATTAGGGAGGAAGTTTTGAATGCTTTTCCTACTAATGGTAAAGCATTTGCCCTTATTCACCCGCATCCTTCATCCCAGTTCATCTGCAGTGTGGGCTTGGGAAGTCAAAGCTGATGATTGGATGAGTAAAAGGGAAAAGGAGGAGATAGGTCCAACCCACAGTCTTGGCCTCAGCCCTTCAAGCTAACCCACTGAGCTAACCAGTCACAGGCAAAAACGGATCATTCATTCACTCATTCACTTAGTCAATAACCTTGATTGAGTGCCATGTTGCAAGGGGATACCGAGGCAGAAAATGTGCACAGAATCAAGAAGCTTATACTCTAGGGGGAGTAGACGTTAATGGGTAAACAATCAAGTAATATGTTAATTAAAACTGTAATAAGCTAAGACAGAAATGTCAAGATTTACTGAGAGCACAGAACACAGGAACTGGGTCTTATTGAGCTGTGGGTCCAGGAAAAGCTGTCCTGTGAGAGAGATATTTAAACCAGAATCTCAAGGATAAGGAGGAACATTGACCATTGTGGGATCAGCATTCCAATCAGAGGGAACAGCATGGGCAAAGTCCCTGAGGTCAGAAAGAGCTTGGCCCTTCCAAGGAACAGAAAGGAGCCCAATGTGTCTACAGCAGTGGTTCCCGAAGTGTGGTCCACAGGGTCCTGGAGACCCTCTCAGGAAGTCAGGAAGGTCACAACTGTATTCATGATAGCACTGAGATATGTGCTGTTTGCTGTTTTCACTGTGTCGACATTTACACAAGTGGTGCCAAAGCATTGGTGGGTAAAATTGCTCGTGCCTTGCTGATAATAAAGGACACCGAACAGCACCCGCAGTCACTGTTTTTCACTGCCACACACTCAGTTTAAAAAATGCCTCAACAAGAACATTCTTAAGGGTCACAAACAAAGTCTGAACAAATGGAAAGATATACTACCTTCTTAGATAAGAAGGTGAAATATCACAAAATCATTCAATCTCTCAAAAAACAGATAAATATAATAGCATTATAATTACAGTTGCATAGTTTTTTTCTTTCCCCTTTGGAGTAGGAGAAGAGGCTGGATAAATGACTTTAAACTCATATGAAAGAATAAAGGCTCAAGTATCTAAAATAGAACAGTAACAGGGAAATTGCCTGACCAGACATCAGAGTCTAATATGAAATCATGAAATAAACATGGTATTGGTATGAGAATGAGAAATAGGTCAGTAGAAACGAAAAAAGAATCCAGAAATAATGTTGTATATGAGAATTTAATATATATTATATATCAAATGTGGTGGCTCAAGTTAGTGGGAAAATAATAAATTATTTTTAAAAGGATACCAGTATAACTGCCATCCATCAGAAATAAAACAAAATTACACCATATACCAAAATACACTCTCCAGAGATTAGCCTTGTAGTAAACAACAAAACAGAACAAAATATTGCAGCAATATCTAAGGGGACTCTGTGTACAATCTAGGGACAAGGAAACCTTAACAAGATTGGAAAACACAGAGACTATAAAAGAAAAGATATATCTGCCCACATTAAAAATGTATATGGTGAAAGGCATAATCAGATTCAGAACTCAAATGATAAATTTGTGAAAAAAAATACTTGTAATGACAAGTACTTAACTAATTTATATAATATTTATATCAATTAATATAGTATAGAAATCAATTATATGTAATTAATAGAGGAATTAATTTACATAATACAGAAAGATTTTTATAAGTTGGCAACCCAATAGAAAAATGATCAAGAAATATGGAAAGGCAATTTATAGAAGCACAAATCCAGACAGCCAACAAATGTACAAAAAAAAAAAAGCTTGAATTTACCATAGTTGGGGAAATGCAAATAAAAGCAATAAGATATCACTTCATGATCAGCAGGCCAGTCAAAATTAGAAACAACTACAACATATATTTTTGGTGGAAATGTAAATTTTGCAGCTTTTGGGGAAAGAAATCTAGCATTATATATTAAAATTTAAAATATATGTACGCAGAAGAATAGATAAACCACTGTAGTACACGCATACAATGGAACACCACTCAGCGATAGAAAGGACTTGTTCTACCTGCTGCAACAACATGGTTCAATCTCAAAACCACTATGCTGACAAAACAATCCAGACACACAAAGTGTCTAGACTCTATGATTCCGTTTATGCCAGCTTCTTAAACAGGAAGAACTCATCTACAGTATTAGAATATACGTATCAAGATGTTTCATTAGAGCACTACTCAGGGTGGTAAAAAACTAAAAAGAAATCGAATCCTCGTTAGTACAGAATGAATGATTCTATCACAGTAATCCCCATGAAGACTAGCATACAGACCATGAGAAAGGAAGGAACAGGTATACCAGTTGGCTTGGAGGGGTTTCTACAAAGTATTGCTGATAAGCAAGGGGCAGGAGAGTGTTTGCAGTAGAATCCCGTGTTTGTGAAACAATGACTCCATCCCCGTATGTAAATGTGTCTGCACTTTATATGCATGTGTCTGCAGTGTCTGTGGTGTCCGTATCTCGTATCTTGTTACAGGAATATGAAGGAAGATACGGAAGATGGTGTCAGGTATGTTAACGCAGATAACAAGGGGAAGGGAATGGAAGGAAAAGGGAAAAGGGCACCAAGCTAAAAGAGAAAAGAATGGGTTAAAAGCAACAGGATGGACGCTATGATTACATCAGTGCATTGGTGTGTTTAAAGTTTTTATTTATAGAGGACTCCTCAGAGAAAATGCTGTCTCTCTTGTACATATTTTGAATTTTCATCAGGGGGTTAAACTAGACCTTTGGAACTAGGTTTTTGGACTACATCCTATTGGTCCTTCTTTATTTGCACTTGAAAATTAAGTAAATTGAACAGAACGGTAGCCTCCTCTGTTTTACAGAGAAGAAACCAGAGCTGTAAAGCTTAATTGACTCGCCCAAAGGAGCACAGCTAGGAAGTGGCAAACCATAGATTTGAACCCAGGCTGTCTAACTCCAGAAGCCACACACACACCCCCCTCTCAGTATGTGTTAAGTGCTTCCTAACAGTTGAGCAGAAGTGATGAGACGCACATCTTGGGGGGGAAATTTCAAACGGTGCTGAGAGACTCAGAAAGCAGGAGGAATAATATTTGAAAAAAACAATCCACACTGAACAAAAATATCAAAATTTTCAATAAAGCCAGGATCCCACCCGTACTTGCACAGCTGGGCCTCCCGTGCCTCACCCGAGCGAATCCCAGTTCCTCTGGATCTTGTCTTTCTTGAAAATTTTGGTATTTTTCTCATCATGGATATTTTTACACTCGTTTTGATGAATTATATTAATATGACATTACTATACTATGTACCTTGATTACTGAGTTTTTTGGCGCCTCCTTAAATGCTGTGCCTTCCTCAGTCATGCTGCCCCCGAGTCTGAGTACGTGGCACAAGAACTGAAGCTAGAGCAGTGCTTCTCTCACGTGTTAAAAACTACATTCGCACTGGGTCAGTCTGGGGTGGGGCGCAAGAGCCCGCACTTCTAACAAGCCCCCAGGTGGTGCTCCCGGTCCCGGTCCAGGGGACCCCTGGCTCTGAGCAGTGAGGAGCCGTCGAGCAGGACCCAGGGTGAACAGGTCAGAAAGACTGAGATGCACCACAATGATGACCGGGCCCTGTCCAGCCGCAGCACTGTCGTGAGCATTCGCATCTTCCCGATTAGCCCTGTAAAACGGCTTCTGTTAGACCGACACTCATCACACAAAGCTAGATTATTCCGCTTGCTGCAGGAGAGAACCACACCACGGAGCCACAGGGGGGAGGTGGAGGGGTTTGTTATGGGATCTGGTCTTGCGCTGGGGGGAGTCTCAGGAGGGCTAAGGACCTGGGTGCCATCCAGGCACAAGGGCAACTCGACAATTGGGCAGCTTGTAATTTTTTTTCTTTTCGGTCCAGGAAGAGGATTAACGTGGGAAGAAGTTAGAGAAGCAGTAGTTGCAGTTACAGTTAATCATAAGAGGGGGAACCTAATAGATACACAAGGACCTACTGTAGAGCACAGGGAACTATATTCAATACCTTGTAATGGTCTGTAATGAAAAAGAACAGGAAGAGGAATATGTATGCATATACATACGTATCACTGAATCACTGTGCTGTGCTCCAGAAACTAACACAGCATTGTAAACCGACTATACTGCAATTTTTTAAAAAAAATGACAGGAACTAACACAACATTGTAAATCAGCTATACTTCAATGAAAATGATAATAAATTTTTAAAAAGAAGAGGGGGACGTTAATTATGTTTGCGGCTGCAAGTGAGCTTCTGTTTTGTGTCCTGAGTGACCCCATTGCTGGTTTGTCCCAGCAGCCACGCAGTGACCTTGTCTGATTACTGGTTTTATTCTGTGAGTGATGTTTAGCTCCTTTAGGGACACTGTGGCCAGTGCCGTCCAGATTTGGGCAAGCTGGGCCCCCGCTCCGGCCCCGTGCCTCAGAGGGCCCTTCACGTCGGAGCAACTTCCTCGGGATTTTCCAAGCCCCTCCCTGGTGCTGGGACTGGCCAGGGCTGCAGTGGCATCACCCCGGGGGCACCCTAAGCTCGGCCTGGGACTGACCTTTCTCCCCTTCAGAGCACCCTGTGAATCTGCCCTCAGCAGGGGTCCTCCTGATGCCCTGCGGGGCTCGAGGGCCCATGCCCAGGTGGTCCTCCGTGGGCTGTGTGTGGACACCTGTGCCCGGCGAGCACATCTTTCCCACGGGCTGAGACAGAATTCTTCCTGCACAACTCTGTGAAACTGAGCTGCCAGACTGGTGCTGATCGGGAGTAACTAGTTTTTTTTCACATTTAGTGTTTTGTTTATCTTTGATGCATATTTTAATTTAAAAATTTCAGCTCTATTGAGGTGTAATTGACAAATGAAGATTGGAAGATATTTAAAATGAACATCGTGATAATTTGCTGTATGTAGACATTGTAAAAGCATCCCCCCAATCTGGTTAATTAACACATTTATCACCTTACACATTTGTCTCTTTTTTTTGGTGAGAACATTTAAGTTCTACTCTCTCAGCAAATCTCATTACACAATAAGTGTTATCAACTACAGTCGCCATGTTTCACAGTAGATCTTCAGACCTTACTCACTGTAGAGCTGAAAGTTTGTGCCCTTTAACTAAGTTCTCCTTATCTCCCCCAACCCCCAAGCCCCCAGCAGCCACTTTTCTACTCTCTGTTCCTGTGAGTTCGACTTTTTTTTTTCAAAGATTCCACTCAGATTGCTTACACAGACAGGGTCCCACAAAGTATATTTGCCTGAGGTCTCACACATCCAAGGGCTGGACCCATCACAGCTGCCCGGGGCCATTTTTCACCTCAACTGCTACCACTCCCATTACACAGAAAAGGAAACCGAGGCTCACAGAGGTTAAGCCTCACCCTGGTGATTCCCTGGCTGGATCGTGGTGAAGCAGGGACTTGGACTCCAGTGAGTTTGTAACCCACACGCTGCCTCGCCCATCTGGCCAAATCCAAGGGCACCTTGGATGAGTCCAGCCCCAGCGGCTGTGCTGCGAAGACTGCTGACATTTGGAAGAACAGGGCTCCTGCTTTTTCAAATTGCTTACATGGTTTTTGTTTGTTTTGGGTTTTTTTTTTTCCTGTGAGGTACTTAGAAATCTCCACGCACCTTCCACACATGGCTCTTTTGCTCCCTTCTCCTCCTGACTCCATGTCCTTTGGACCATTACCAGCTAGGGGTGCCACGTGCTCCTACTGCGCCCCAGTCCAGATCTGTCACAGAACGATGGAAACGCTCTAGAGCGTTAACTTTGGCTTCCTGTGAATGCTAGAGACTGTGAACAACGAAGGATGTTCTCTCAAATGGCACGGGGACTATCCAGATTGCTGGGGGTGGTGCTGAGGCTAGCTGTGAGGAGGAGGTGCCTGCGTGGGGGCAGGAAAGAGAGACGTGTTAAATCTTCTATTATGGGGTGGGCAGTGTCCCTAAAGGAGCATCCAGGGTGGGCACCCTCCCCGCTGCCGATTTTAAGAACAAGAAACAGAGGGGAGGTGGCCCATGACTAAGAGGCTCTGTAATCTTTCAGCGGAGGGAGGAAGCCCTGTCACTTCAGTGCGATAAGGCTTGTTTTCTGCTCTTTCCGGAATCTGCAGATTCCAGAACACAAAGAATTAGGAAGGCTCCTCTCTGTGAGTTCAGTGTTCAGTCTACCTTAGAAGCAGTATCTATAATGCAAACAGCACTGTCTTTGGGGTCTACTGACCTGGGCTGGAATCCCAGCTCTGCCAGTACACGTGCGACCCTATGAAAGTTACATAAAAACCCCTGTGCCTCAGTTTTCTCATCTGAAGAATGGAGATAATCATTCCTTCCTCAAACGGTTTGTTGTGAGGACTGAATAAGATGATGGTGGTACAGCGCCTGGTACAGAGGACACTGTAGCTAACATTATCATTCTTTTTGTCTTAGATGGTCTCATGGAGCACAGCCTGAGATCACGGCCTGGCTTTTCCGTGTGTTACTTCAAGATTCTGGGGAAATATCTCCCACGTACGTGTAGTCAGTTTTGAAAAACCAGTTGCAACTCAATCATCCATCAATATATACAATCATTTTGCACCCACTTTCTATTTCTAGCCTGTGTCACCACTGCAGGTAATGAAATTGAAGAGCCCCCAGCCTGCTACGTAGAATAGAAGCTTCTTTCACTTATCTTAAAGCTCCTGCTCTCACAGTTCCATGGCAGATGGCTTCGAGTTCACTCTAATCCTAACCATCATTTCCTAGACACTTGAACATCTCCTTCTTTGAACATTTTATTTATCTCTCACTCAAGTTTTTCTAGTAACTGTAAGACTTTCTTAAAGTACACCTGCAAGAGCTTTCCAGGGCTGAGCACTGTCTTCTTTCTCACCCTCAGTGTTTTGTGGGCTGTTTGGGTATCAGCACCTTAGCTAGCAGCCCTCATTTTGAGGTCAGATGTATCTAGTTTGAGTCATCTCTCTCCTGCTCTCTCCTGTTTATCAGCCACATGACCCAGTCCTATTCATATGGTGGCGGCGGGTTGATTCGTACCTGCCCAAGGCTGGCGGGGGTCCCGGGGCCCACGCGGGCAGCGGGCACGAGGCAGGAGCTCAGGACCGGGCGCTGCCTTCCCCCTGAGAGCAAAGCCTCATCTCCTCTTTACTGACTTTCTGGCCTCCCCACCCTACCTAATTTGCATACCATTGCCAACTTCTCTTCCGAAAGTGTGACTTGTAGCATGTGACCCTTCTACTCAAAAAAAATCTTCAAAAATTCCTCCTTGATCAGTCTTGCATGTAGAGCCCTGCCTGGAAGAGCCCCACAGTTTCCTCCCTCCACCTGTCTTCAAACATCTGAGGATCCTACAAATACCTGGAGATGCTGACAGGACCGTGGCCCAGCCCTCAGTCTTGGGGAGCCCGCAGTCCAGTTGACAGGGTGTGACACCGGCCCAGAGTCCAGGGGGAACCCAGAGGGAGAAACAAACACCCCAGGGAAGCTGAGGTCCGAGCTGCGTCTCCTTGTGTGAACAGGGGCTAGCTGAGCGGTGCTCACATCAGAGGAGACCTTGGGAAGAAAGGATGCCATAAAGAGAGAAGGTGCTGGCAGGGCACAGACTCTGGACGCACAGAAGCCTGGAGAGACTGAGGTCTGGGGCGTTAGTGGGTGGTAGAGCTGACACCAGTAAACAGAGCCAGGCGGGGGTGCAGGGCCCCCGAGGCCAGCCCGGGGCTTTGGGGTGTAGCCTGTGGGTGGTGGGAGGTTACGGAACAATCGTAAGTAGGGGGTGTAACATCATGTAATTTCCAAAGAAAAGATCGGTTTAATGGTCTAAAAGGATTTCATGGGTATTACAGAGAACTGGAAAAATATAGAAAATATAGAAAAATAAAAAGTAGAAAATAAAAATCCAGTGGCCCAGAGATAAACATTGACAACATCATTGTATTTACTCCTGATGCTCTCTCTCTCTCTCACCCTGGCCACTACGGGACAAGTGCTCGCTGCCTACCTAGCATTGGCACCAGAGCTTTCATCCGCACCCTAACAGCTGTAGACAAAGTTATTAACAGGAGGAAGCTTTAAGAAGCTTCTCTGGATCTCAGGGTCAGTAATGGCAGAGTTGGGCTTCCGGCCAGATTACGGGGCTCCGGCACCTGAGTTCTGAACCTCTAGGCTGGTTGGTGATTACACTGATCCACATCCACACACACACACATTAAGTTTTCTTTAAAATAGAGTTCAGGACCCTAATTTTCTGGATTGGGACTTTAAAAAGGATTTTGCTGAGAGCCCGAAGGCGCTGTCTAGGTGGGGGGGGGGTCAGAAAGTGTGGTGGGAGGGAGCGGGTAGATGGGGGCGGCAGCGGTCACGTGGAGGGTGATGGACACGCGAGGCAGCGAGGGTGGGCGCTGGGGGCGAGGATGCACGCAGAGACCCTTGGGAGGAAGAAGTAACAGACCTTGACCTGGGGCGTGTGTGTCTAGGCAGGAGCTGAGAGGAAGGCAGGCGCGAAGGAAACACCTGAGGATTCTCTACGGAGCACCTGGCGGATGGGAAAGCCATTAGCGGAGGGAGACGTTTGGGAGACCAGGCGGTGGCGAGTTCCCCTGGGGACCCCATGGGAGGGCGCGCCCCGCCAGCTGGACGTGTTCACTAAGCAGTTGGAGACACAGAGGGGAGTTGCTGCATGTTTGTACTGAAGTCAAGGGACATGGGGTTCCCTGGGAAGAACAGGCAGATAAAAAGGAGGCAGAAGCAGCTTAGGGACATGGGCAGAGAAGTTAACAGGGTAGGATAGTTGGATCCCAGAGTGGCCGACACACAGGGACCACAGAGCAGGGTGGCTGGGAACAGGAAGGGCCTCCGGAGTCACGGCTTTCTGCCCCAAACCCCAGGTTCGGGCTAATCCCTCATCCGCCATCAAACTCATTTTTAGGTGTTCATTTCCGGTTCGATTTACCTTCCCGTCCTGGCCTGCTGTGCCTCTGTGTCTCTAAGGCTGATTTATACTCTTAACCTCCTCCAGGAAGCCTTCCCAACTTGCTCCACTGGGCCTCCAGCTCCCTGCGCACAAGCCCCCCCTCACCCCGCCCCAGCATCCCTTCTGCACCATCACAGATCCTGTTTCCCCCGAGCTCTGCCTCCTTGGAGCCCGACGGGGCCTCATAACAAGGTGCTGATCAATTGGATGTTTATAACCCACAGCAGAGAGTGTATTATTTTGCCTGTATAGTGTGGTTTTTGGAAATACACTTTCTGTACCCCAGAAGCTCCTCTGCCTTTTTTAGCTCAGTCCCAGCTCCGTGGATTTTTCCCATGGCATATTCTTCCCGGTGGCCTGGCATTTTGCAACTCAAACACTCCACAGGCAGCCTGGGAGCTGAGACCCCACTTCTGTTCGCTTTCTTTCCCCATTTCTCCATCTTCCTCACTCCTGTTTTATGACAGCCCCTCATCCTGGAACCCACCGTGCCTTCCTTCCCGTGTGCCATGCCTGCCCAACCATGTGACTCTTTGTAACCACGTAGCTCTGATGGGGTTAAGGAGGGTGTCGTCTGCTCCATGTGCCTTCTTTTGGGACAGAACTCAGCAACATTCCACCAGCCCTCCCTAGGCAGCTACAGTAGGTGGCAGGTAACAGATCTCCAGAGAGCTTCCCAGCTTCACCTTGTGTTCCTTCAAGACTCACAGGTTCCCTGTAAAGCCAGAGAGAATCCTCACCCGTAGACATGTGTATCTGTATCTGTAGATGCGCGTGTGTGCATGATAAGCCAGTGACACTTAGGATGACAGTGATGTTGATCATAATAACTACCATTTGCTGATCACTTAGCACGTGCTGGGTACTACACAAAGCGCTTTACAGACAGTGCTTCATTTAATCCCCTCTTCCCTGCCTGCTGCTCTTTCACGCCCTGTGGAATCTTGGGGCTGCTCTGAAATCACTGCCATGTTGGATAGGCATTTTTGGCTTTCCCTTTGCAGGTGTGATGGGAGTAGACCCAGGAACTCTCCATGGTTAGTACGCAGGCTCTGGGGGAAATCCACGGCAGCACTGAAGTGAGAGGAGCCGGTCCTGCCTCATCTCTGCCTCTTACCGCCTCTCCCTCAGAGAGAAGCCACAGGTCAACTCGGGGAAGCAATGACATTTGACCTTCCCCCAGAGAGCCAGTGCCTGTGGGGCATGTGTCTGTGACAATATCCTACAAAATAAGCAATACTTGATGGAATTCTAGTTAGCTGTAAACAAAAAGATGCAGTTCAGGGAAAGTGTCCTTAAAAAGAAGAAACCATCTTCCCAATCTTGATTTTTAAACTTCCACTCCTGCTTAGGGCTATTATCATTTCAGGTGGAAAATGGCAGCAAATCAAATAGTACTGGTGTAGAAAAATACAAAATCGAGCCATAACCACTCCCTACTTCCTTAAATGATTTGCAGAAATATTCAGGGGAGGAAATAAAAAAGAGAACTTCAGAGAAAGAGGACTGGATTTGGGGACAAGCAGAGATTAAATTTGGTGTTTAAGGACAGGTAAGTAGCACAAAGCACTGGAAGACAGCAGAGGTTTTGATCCTAAGGTAAGTTAAAAATAAAGCCTCCTGGAACATCCTGGGCTTTGCAATGCTGTTCCATGCGTACACTAAAATAAAAGGTGATTTGAAAAGTACAGCCTGCGAGGGAGGAGAGGTGGGAGGGAGGTGTGAGTGGCCAGATTGTGGGGGGAGCTGTGTGCAGAAGTGGCTGTGAGCTTGCGAGGAGGGAGGCGGTGAAGCAGGGAGGTTTTCTGTTTCCTGTTGAAGGTTGATGTCTCCGTCAGCTCGGGCTGTTCCAATAAAATACTATACAGACAGGGTGGCTTAAACTGCAGAATTTTATTTTTCACAGTTCTGGATGCTGGGAAGTCCAAGGTCAAGGTGCTGACTGATTTGGCTTCTGGTGAGGGCTCTCCTCCTGGCTTGTTGATGGCTGCCTTCTAGCCGTGCATTAGCCGTGTGTTCACATGACTTCTTCGTGCTCCAGAGGAAAGAGTGAGCTCTCTGGTGTCTCTTCTTATAAGGAAACTAATCTTATCAGATCAGGGACCAACCCTTATGACCTCATTTACTCTTAATTATTTCCACAAAGGCCCTACCTCCAAGTACAATCAAATTGGGAGTCAGGGCTTTGAACATATGAATGTGCAGGAGGGGTAGGGGGACACAGACAGATGGGTTATTCTGCAAATAGTTAAAAGCTAAGGGGAAGGGGCCAGTGGAGAGAGGACAAATGAGAAACTGAGGAAGGGACAGCGGAGATGGAAGAGAGGACTTGTGGAGCCAAGGATGGGATTTTTGGTGTCAGGAAGTACAGGGAGTGGACAGTGTCTCCATAATTGTGAGGCCAGTTTACCTGGTAAGTGGGGATGGGTCTGGAACCTAAGAAGAGTAAAAAGATCCAGGAGAGCCTCCTTGGGGAACAAGACAAGAAGTGAACTGGGCACTGCCATGTGACATCCAAGGGCCAGCCAGCCACACTGAGATAAGTCGATTGCCATCAGGCATCAGCTTTAATGTCACCTCTTTCTGGAGGTCTCACCTGACCACCCTGTTTTAATTTTCTGCATAGCACTTAATCGTATCTGAATTAAGCTCTTACTTCTCCCTGTCGGATGTAAACTCCATGAGACCCTGGACTTTTCTGCCTCGCTTGTCGCTGGATTTCTAAAACGTACAGCAGTGCCTGTCTGTAGAATTCGCATGCCTTTCCCTTATTCAGGCCACATTCACCGCCCAGCAACACACATGACTGGCCGGGTTCCCGTGACTCCACTGGTCATGAACTCTGTGGCTGTTTCTGCTAAGAGGATCAGCAACACTGGAGGTATGTCTAGAAACTGCAGTTCTTAAATAGCTAGTTTGACTTGTGCAAACTTCAACTGGTCCATGTCTCAGATACTTTGGATTTTTGACATACAGGACTGTCCACCACTAAAGAAGCAGTCATTCTAAAAATGTGGCCCTCATTTAGAGAGCTGTCTGTTCTCCCAAACCTCACTTGGGCATCCTGCAGAAAGTAAGTCCATTTGATTCTAGACTCTAAAACCTGTCTTTTTTTTACCAGGCTTGGAATGGCGTTTCTGAGCAGAGAAAGGCTGAGCTACTTCATAACGCAGGTGAATTTCTTTCTCTGTTATGAGTTCCTGAAAGTCACAGGCAAGAGAGCTATGCTGAGAGCTGGCTCTCTTGTATGAGAGGAAGGTGATGGCCGTTCTAGCAGAGTACCTGGACCTTCCTACCTCCTCATAAAAGAATGAGCTGTGACTCTCAGGAGAGGAAAGAGTGGGACGAGCCCCAAACTTTGCTGGCCATTCATCATGTTTGAAATGGTTCTGAGGCTATAAATATCTAAGGGCCCTGATGGAAAACTTAAAGGGTAAGACATTTCACATTTTCCACGTGCCTCATCTTATACGATTGGAACATAACCCCGCAGTCCTTCACTGCTGATTTCTCTTCTCTCTGAATCACTGTGGCAGTTATAGCGGGACCCACCTTTTAGTGCTTTAATACATGACGGTCTCACCGGCAATTTGTTTTCCTGTGTTACTGACAGAGTGGGGCACAGAGTAAACATTTTTTCTTCATTTGATAAGATGGGGAAAGTACCCACCTTCTAGGGTGGCTGAGAGGATTAGAGGAGTTAACATACATGGGGCTTCTAGCACAAGGAAAGTGTTTAATAACTACTAGCTAAAATTAGTAACAATCATTATTAATAAGAGACAGTAGTGCCTGGGGGGAACAAAAGCATGGACCCTGCAGCCTGCGGCCATCATTCAAATCCTGTGACCTTGGGTGAGCTACTTCATCTCTCTGTGCCTTGATTTCCTTATTTCAAGACTGGGGATACCAAGAGTACCGCCTTCTTGAATGATGAAGATTCGACAACATCGCAAAGTCCTTGGAAAACAGCCTGGCACACAGAAGCATCACACTGGTGTCACATACTTAATTCATAGAACAACCCTCTGAGCTGGTTGTCAGTATCCGTACTTGTACAGATGATGAAGCCAAGGTTTGGGGTCACACCGCGAACAGTGGGTCCACAGTTCTAAGCGACTTGAAGACCAAAGCTCATTTCACTACCACACACGAGAGGGTTACATGTGGGTCTATGGTTGCGCGTGACGCTTCCATCCCCTGGAGGCACAAGCCTACTAAAACGGGTTATCATCTTTCCCGGTATTCCTGATTACTAACTGGCAACCTGGACGGACGCTCTCAACCCACAGCAAGTGGTAGCATCCTAGTTGCTGGAAGTTGACAGCACTTTCTTCCACTGATTTACTTTAAGCAAACGAAACAGCCTCTTGGAAGCCGGCAGTGAGTGGATCTGACAGCTCACAGTGCCTGCTCTCTCTCCCTTGCCTGGACCACAGCACATGGGTGACTCCAAGGCGTGGATTCTTCCAGCTATCCAGTGGAGCCTCTGTTATTCCTGCAAAGGAGTCAAGGGAGGTTTTAAAAGTTGGCTCAGACTTCCTTTTCCACTGAGGGTGGGGCAATGTTGAGAAACTAAGAGAAAGACCAGAGGCTATTCCAAGAATTTGCTTGTGAGTGTACACCACTGCCATCTGCTGGATGGAATGGGTATCAGACCAATTCCGATGTTTCTCTGCTGCGTAATAAACAAATTCACTGGTTCCCATTGTGGGTGCAGAACCCAGTGGTTTCATCATTTCATAACAGCAGTTCTAAATGTCTGCATGTTTTGGAAACTTCATGATACTTGTGCCTAGAAGGACCTTCACGTGAGTCATCAGAAGATAAACTGATGACATCTTTGAAGCAATGTCCTATTTAGCACTAATACTGCTGATCAAATTTGGTCTGTTCCCAAATGGTTGATCTAACTGGTTAGCAGAAGCCCACAACTCTCAGGCAAGGGCATGTAGCAGAACTTGGGCCCTCTTGTTAAAGGCAAAAAGCTCCTACAGGGAAGTGAAGTCACTGCCTGGCTTTAATCTTGTATCTTCTGAAATTCTGTGTTCATATACCCAACAATTATTTATCGTGCACTTATCCTGTGTGCCAGGCACTGTATCACTGTATTAGGGGTTGAGAAAGCAAAGATGAATGAACATAGTCCCTGCTCTTAATAACAGCCTATGGATATTTCCTGAGTGCTTACTACGTGCTGGGCGTGTATATCCAATTACATCTCATTTGATCCTCAAGACGACCCTAGAATCTATTCTAATCTCACTTGTAGTCTTCTCATATGATTACCTCATTTGTAGTGACTTTTACTATCTCAATTACCATTCAGAAAACTGAAGCTGAGAGATTTAATTAGTTTATCCAAGAAAATACAGGTAGGAAGAGCCGGAGTGGGATCTGAATACTGGGGTAGTAGGAGCAGGAAGGCAGAGGAGAGATGTGTTGATAACATGGACCAATGTAATTCCCCCACAACCTCCATAGAGAGTCTGGGTCTTCCATTTCACACACATCTTCTGTCCCATTACCTAGTTTTCCAACAAAGTGAGAGGATTACAAAACAGTAAGTGATGACAGCAGTCAATGCTTTGGAAAGATTTATCAGGAAGAATATCGCTTCCTCTAGCAAGCATTTGAAATCTATCTAGTTAACATCCTTTTTAGTTCATAACTCTTCTTCCTAAGAGCAGCCTTGGTGTCAGCAGCAAGACCTGCGTTGTTGTCAGTTCTCACTGGACAGAAAACAACTCCGTGTTTTGGTCAGCGTGACAGAGGACGCGAGAGGGACAGATTTGCTCAGCACGGGCTAGGGAGCAATTTGGATGTCTGAGAGCAACAGTCTCAAGCTGCTTTTTATTTTTCCTCCCTCTTGGTATAAGAGGGGCTGCTGGTGCTGGTGGAGAGATACAGGGTGGGCAGTGGGGAGAGGAGAGGGAAGAGAGGATGAAGAGAAGCTGCAGGCAGAGAAGAAAGTGCTCTGTGCCTAGTGCCTGTGCAAAGTGCCCAGATGCTACTACTGGACAGAAAACCAGGAGTGTAGGGGGCAGAAAAGTGCCTAATGGCAGGTTAGGGCTTTGTTGCCAGCCTGCCGGGCTACAGTCCCTGCTCCACCACTAGCCTAGCGTTTGACCTCAGGCAAGTCACGTGATCCTTTCTAATCTTCACCCATGAGTTGGGGTTGCCTCACAGTGTTGTTTTGGGCGCTCAGTGACGTAGTCCAGACTGGCCTTGCAGCAAGGGGCCAGAATTCAGAGGGAGCTTTTAGAAAAATTACTCTTTAGGGTTGCTTGATGCTACTTATTTGCACATCAGTTTTTGCCATTTGTGCTCTGGAGTTTTCCCTCTCAACAATCCCATGAGGCAGGTTAGCGAGATATAAATCATCGCCGTATATACAGAAGAAATAGATCCCCAGGTGACTTAGCTAAAATGAAGACGTTTTTCCAACCAGAGCCCGCCCTGAGGGCCACCCACCCAAGAACCACCAGGAAAAGCATCTTACGGAATTGCAATTGTGTCTCAGACCACAATGCAGAGAGCGATATTCAAATTGTTTCCTGGAAATAACTGAAACTCAGATTTCTTGGAAGGAGCTCCCACCTGGAATTTCCTGGAAGGAGTACAGCCAGAAGGGGGAAAAGCTCTTATAAAGCATCCATGGCAATTTTTTTTGAAAGTCTCTTTCTAATAGATTTTGAGGATGAAAGAAAAACAGAACGCTGAATTTTAGATTATTTTAAAATTAATCAACTCGTCATCAGCCAATGCTCTCTTTGTGGTAAATAACCACCAAAACATGATTTCCCTATTGTTATACATGTTTGTGAAGCCAGATGTGGGGGGTGAAGTTTTAGAGAAATAAGAACAAATGGAAATAAGAGAGAAGATATCAGAAATACCAAAAAAATAATGTCCACTTAAGGAACGTGTAAAAATGTTGCATTGAGACAAGACCAGCTAAGGATCAGTACAAAAAGAGGCACGTGAAGGAGAAACACAGTAAAATCTAACTGGGAGAAAGCAGAGCTGAGTAAACTCTCATCAGACCAAACTTTACTGTGTTAAGTTCCTTAAAAGTTTTTTTTTTTCAATGAATGATTTGCAATAATTGTGCCAGTTATTTGTATGTAAGTGGGCTTTTTAAAAGCATGATTGAACAGTTAATTTTTATAGTCATTTAATTCATGTTTATATTATTTTTCGGCACAATTAATTTGCACTGTAAGGCACAGACTTGATTTTGTTTCAGAAGGTTAAACACAGGCCTATTCAAATGATGAATTCCAACAGAGCTGGAGTTGGAGAAATGAAACATCACGGAGCAGTTCATAAACGAAAAGGCATCTTGGCTAACAGGACAAGAGCGGGGAGATCAGTGCCTGACACACAGTAGGTGCTCTGTACACGGTTGGTGAACAAATTGGAGGGATTAAAGACTGACCTTGGTTTCCCACGTGAATTCAGTTAGGATGTGAATGA
The DNA here is from genome assembly GCF_048564905.1 of Vicugna pacos. Lineage (NCBI taxonomy): Eukaryota > Metazoa > Chordata > Mammalia > Artiodactyla > Camelidae > Vicugna > Vicugna pacos. The sequence continues at coordinate 16,861,052 of NC_133010.1, read as the reverse complement.
GACTTGTCTTTGCTACTCATTCTGGCTAGAAATAAAGTGAAAGGTACAAAATCTACCCAAGTCTTCAGAATCCCCATGTCCATCCCATTACTGTGTTAGAAACCCAGGTGTCCACTTGCCATCTCTGTCTCTCCTTGTTAACCCATCAGGTATCCTTTCCTACATGCTGTCAATTTCACCTTGCAAATGGATCTCCCATCCCTGTGTCCCTTGCTACTGCCCTAACCCCAGCTGTATCTTCCCTTGCCTGGACGACTGTAATAGCCTTCCAAGGGCTATACTTCATCCACTCTGGGCCCCTCTATTCACTGCCCACAGTGACACCAGAAGTATCCTTGCAAAATACAGATCTGATTATGTCAGTGCCGCCCCCTCCCAATTCTCCTGGCCCACCCCTTCACTCTGCTCTTAGGGTTAAGACCAGGGGCCTGTTCTGCAACCGCCTCTCCCATCACTGCCCCTTCCCTCTCTTAACTCCACCTACCTAATCCTTGAGTCCTCCTCCCTGGGCCTCGCCTCTCCCTGCTTGGAAAATGCCGTTCCCTCTTCCCTCTGCCTGGAACCTACTTCTGTTCTGTCGGCTTCTCCTGCCCCTGCCTCTTCATCACTTAGATCTGCTTGTAATACTTCCTCTGGAACCCTGGCCCCAGTCTTGGCTACTTTGCCTCTATTCGGTTAGTGCTATTGGAATCCCATGTTTCTTTTCTTTCAAAGCACTATTCTCTGTCTGTCCCTTGTTCAACTGTTTGATTAACATGTGTCTCCCTACCTGAATCATAAATTCCAGGAGACGGAGGACTCTGAATGCTTTTTCTCACCGTTGTGGTGTCTCTGGCATCTAGCAGTGTCTTGCACACAGCAGGCACAAATAAATGTTTGTGGAATGAATGAATGAGCTTAATGAATACTGTCTTGTTACTCTTAAAGGCTAATCTCTCTGTTTTGCTCTCTGCACGATTATCTCAAACTAAAATCACCAAGAAGCATAATGTGATTTACATCTAGTATGTTTTTATGAATGAAAACACTGTTACAGTGCCTATGAAAACTGAATTGTCTCACTTCTGCATTAATTAAAAAAATTCTTTCTCACTTCTGCATGAGCTATTAAAATAAGCATACATGCTTGCATCTAAAAATTTCATTCTTCCCCAAGATAGTTCATCCTAAAGATAAAGAAGATAAAAGCTTCATTGGCTTGGGAAATTATAAATTGCACTCTCAAAGAAGGTTGAGAAATGCAGTGTAACATGCAACTAAATAAAAGCCTTGGTGAACTGATAGTTCACAAGTGAACCAACATCCTTTGAATGACTCAAAAGCCATGTAGATGGGAAACTATATTAGCAGAAAACATCACATTTCAGGATGAGAAAACAATCATTCTGATTTTAGACACGTCAAGACAAGCATTGGTGCAAGCAACTTATTCCTACAGGTAAACGGAAGTTTAATTTTCAGAAAGTTCTCTGATATAATACATTTTTCGCTAATTCCTTTTACATTTAAAAGCAAATTGCTCTGGATAAATAATTGTAGGCCAAAAGGTCCATGATGCTATTCAACGAATTGAATAATCTGTTTTCATCATCATGTAGTAGAAGTCTTATTACAGTTACTTTCCTAGTACTTAGGTAGGATAATTTGTACAATAATTACTGAATATTCTCCAAAATAAGTACCTCACGTCAGAGTAATGTGAATGGCCAGTAAATTACTATTACTCAAATATGTCTGAATCAAGCTATCATTTCCCATCCTATGATGCAAGCCCTGGCAAAGAATTATAAACAAGAAAATCTCACAGCTTAGAAGAGAGACCTCTAGTGTGTGTTAGAGAACTTTATATTGGGCTTCAGGCATAATGAATACAGCAAAATCACTGCAGTCATTTTGAATACTGTAGTGGGAGATTTTTTTTTTTTTTGCCAACAATCATTCACGCTTGGTTCACTTCAAAATTTCTTCCCAGCAAATGTATGATATTTTTGCCTAATCAGTTCCTTTCTTTTTATAAATATAACTGCCTAAACCAACGAAGTTTTCTCTGGGATGCAAAGTTTTAAAATTCAATGATCACCTTTGCGACCTAATTAGTAAACATGAAACCTACTGTCGTCATAACAATTGCTAACAATTCTTTCCATTCAAGCAGCAGCAGGACACCCGAGCCAAATTGTTGTAGTCAGTGTGTAGTCTTCTGAACACCAGCCCCTCCTGGTAAACCAACTGCCACACAAACATAAACACGCGGAATAGATGGGCACACTGCCCATTATCCAGGAGACAAATGGATCCACTACTATTTCAAATTCACCAAGTAGGTTAGCTGTTAGTTTCCACAGATTCCCACATATGCAGGTAAATTCCTTGATGTAAGATCAGGTTTGATGAATCATTCTATGGCATCAGCCTCTGCCTTTAAAAACTCTTTTATTTTCTCCTTTTCCACATTAAAAACACATCTGAGATACACACAGACAGTATTTCTCTAAAACACACACACACATACACACAAAACAGGAGGTCTCTTAAGGAGTCTACTGCTGAGAAGGTAAAAGCATTTTGCTCATTTTTAATTTGCTAAAACAATCCAAGCATGCTTGGTACCCAGAGGGTATTCTCAAATAAACTTGTATCTCTAGCTGCCAGCTTAGTTGATTGAAAACAGAAGGCAAACGTTTCTTAAAGAATGAGTATGTTAAACTGTTACGTCCCTCCCAGCTCCACCACGGACACACACGGACACACACACACACACACACACACACACACACACACACACGTCAAGGATTTGCTCGAAAGCAGCCAGTTCTACGATCTGGGAGATAATGCAGCATTTGTACCAAATAACTTCTGCCTACTGCGGGGCACGTCTGAGCGAGGAAGCCAGTGTGGGCAGTTCCTGCGTGCCTTTCTCCACGCACAAAGCCGACACCCAACTTTGCTAACTTAGTTGGCTCCCGCCCAGCCGGCCCCCGAAGCACAGTCACGGTGAAAACGTTTTAATACCAGAAAATCATTTCCACGGCACAGTGCAAGTGTTCGAAAGCACAAAGGCAGGCACTGTCGACCCGCGCTAGATAGGAAGTTGCGGTACTCGGGGCGGCGGCGCGGAGCACGCGTCCAGGTAAGGGATTCCTGCACCAAGGCTCCCGTTTCCTCGTCCTGGTGGGTTTGGGGGCTCTACCTCACTTTTCACGCGAATTCACCAGAACGCGCCCCCGACTCGGTTCTTTTTCCAGGAGGCGCTTACTCTATTTTCCAGCCAAGTCCCTCTGGGGGGCGGGAGAGGAAGCACACTCCACATTTCAATAAAGAGGGGCGGCGGGGGTGGGGGCTGGGGGGAGCAAAGAGGTCAGAAAAGAGCCGAACTGTATCCCTCCCGCCCACCTCGGTGCCCCAAGCACCGGTTCAGACGGCGGAGACGGGAGGCGGTCAGGAAACTCTGTCCCTTTAAGGGAACCTTGGCCGCCAGAAGGGGAGGGAAGGATGCGGGCTCCGGACTCGGCGCTGCAGGCACCGCGGAGCCGAGGCGAGCGCAGCAAAGCCACAGCCATTACCTGCAGCGCTCACATCCTTCCCCTGCCCCGGCGCCCCCTCGCCGGTCCCCGCCTCCCAGGGAGACCTCTAATCCGGAGCACGTGCCTTGCCCTTTATCAGGGGAGGAGGTGGCGAGAAAGAGGAATGAGAGCTTTTTAAAAATAAATGGAACGTTTGCACCCAAAGCGGGGGGTGGGGGGCTGGAAAAGGGAGGGGGTGGGAGGGGGCTTTAAAGGCGCCCGGGTGGGCGGAGGCGGCGAATCCGGATCAGCCCGGCCGGAGACGGACGGCGGACAGCGCTGGGCACCCGGCGCCGCTCACAAAGGGGAGCGGCGCGGCCCGGCCCGGGCACCGGGGGAAGAAAAAACCGCCCCGGGGCCCAGTCCGCTTGGCAGCCACAATGGCGTCTTTCACGGGGCGTCGGGGGGCGTCGCGGAGGCTGCCGCGGGGAGGGGGCGGCGGTCCACCCCCCGGGCGGGTGCGGAGCCCCGGGCGCAGCCGCCCCCGCGCGCCCAGCAGGGCCGTGCGCACCGCTGGGGGCGCTCCGGCCGGCGGCGGCGGGTCGGGGCCCGCGGCGCCGGGAGGCTCTCGGCGGGGCCGGTTCGCGGGCGCGGAGCTCGGCGCTGGGGAAGAAAGGGACGCGCGCGGCTCTGGCGAGGAGGGAGGGGTGAGGGAGGGCGGGGAGGGGGAGCGCGGCTGCAAAGCGGCCGCCGGCGAGGCTGGCGCGCGAGCGGCGGGCGGGCGGGCGGCGCTGGCACGGGCTCCGAGAGCCGCGGCCGCTCCGCTCCGAGAGCCGGAACCGGGCCCCCAGATCCGGAAGCCCGGCCCCGGCACGCCGACTCCCGGCCTCCCGGCCCCGGCCGGCCGCGCCCGCTCCTGCTGCCCGCTCCGCCCCGCTCGCGCCCGGGGAGGAACGCCGAGGAGCTGCGGGAGCAGCCCCGGAGGAGGCGGCGGCCGCTGCCCCGCCGCCAGTCCGAGCGGCTCGCGAGCCGCGGCAGCGGGCTGTGTGTGTGCGAGTGTGCCGCGCTCTCGCCCCATGCCTGGCACATGCGTAAAAGCGAGTTGCGCCCAAAGTCCCAGCCATACCCTCCTTAGCAAATAATAACAAACCCAAACCGTCAGATCTTACCTGAAACATTGAAGCACAAAGTCTCTCTCCAAGTCCCCTTTTCCTTTTCCTCTCCCCCCTTTTCCGATTTCTCTCCCAGCGATCTGCTCGGCTCGCCACACCAGAGAGAAATGCAATAGCTTGGCTAAGGTAGACAGAACAAAATACAGAGAAGAGTTGCTCCAGGGCTTTGAAACCCCTCAAGGCAAGGATCAGGATACAATTAGCTCATGCCTCTACCTCCAGTCTAAATCAATCTCCAAAATAAAACTTAAATCAAATTAGCTGATCACAGGGCAGACAATTGATCTCCTTCAAAAATAAATCTCTACATAGACGTATAGATAAATATACATATAGGAAATTTTTCCCCAGTTTTTTGGGGGGGGGGTAGAGAAACAGTCTTATTCCAGCCTCCAACTTGCTTTTTACCCTCCTCTTGCACAGAAAAGCTGATTTTAATCGTTGTGATTAGTTTTGATGTAACGTTTCCGCGGGCGATTTCTGCAAATGGATGGAGTGTTTCTTTGCCAAAAGAGGGAAAAGCAGCAGATGATGATAATTATAAGGATTGTTGGTTGTTTCTTTTTATTTGTGTTTAGGGCTCTCTCTTCACTTTCTCAAGTTGACCTGACATTGCGGTTACACCGAGGTCGGCAACTTGTTGATGAGGGTCACCGCCCTGTCTGATCAAAGGATAGGTGATAATTTGGCAATAGAGCAGCACATTTTTGGTTCCTTTGGCGACATAACGTCCCAAATGACGTGGATAAAAATAAGCACATGCAGTCTGCTTTGCCCCAATCAAGTCTGAATCAGCGCCTGGGGGTGATACACAAACTCATTTCAAATGTTCAACCATGCAGAATTGCAAAAAGATTGAAGGAGTTGCACTGCATTTTTTTTCAATAGCCAAATTAAAAGAAAACAAAACCTACATTAGGTGTAGCCAAGGACCTACCGTTTAGGTTTATTTGATCAGCCTGGTAAACATACCTCCCCTGCTCCCTTCTCTTTGCTTCCCTCCACCTGGTATCTTTTATGGAGGGGTTTGTATAATTCCATTATTTGCTCAACAGAGCTAAAAAGACTCTCACATAAACACATTTCCCCAGATTGCTACTCTAGTTCTGACCTCCCCCACTCCCCATCACTTCTTCCTCCCTGGGTCTTTGTTCAAAAAGACTGTGCCTGAGCCAGTCCTTATCTTAATTCTCTTTAGTTAGAGTGGGATGTTTGGTTGTAACTCAAGGGTCACCTCCCATTAGTGTTATATCTGTGCAGGATACTTTTTGAAATGGTATTTTTTTTTGAGCACTTCACAGTTCATTAATTCAAAGACTTTGCTGACATTTCTTATGAAAAAGACCAGGCTGTAAGGCCAAGGATACTAAAAAAAGAAAGAAAGGGGGGAAAAAAACCCTAAATAGAACCAGACATGTCCTGTGAATACCTGCAATTGGCAGGATTTCACAGGAACTATTTTTTTTAAGCCAGCCTTTTACCTTGAAGGTCAGCAGCCTCTCCAATACCAGCAGAGAAGGGAAGGTCCAAGCTTTGAAAATGTGTAGTTGATCAGATCAGTGCTGTCATGACAAGAGAGATTAATTTCATCATGAGAATCAGGGGTGTTGGTAGATTTTTTTAACATTAATAAGTTCATATGACATAGGAGTCTGGTTTGAGAACATCAATACCTTATATATAGCAAGAAAAAAAGAACACCTTTACAAAACAACTCAAAATTACGTTGTTCTTCGCACATTCTCTTTCATTCTCCCCTCAACACACACACACACACACACACACACACACACACACACACACACACACACGGTAGATGTATTCTCTGATCTGCAATCAAAAATTTTAAATGTCTACAAACCCCCAAATTCAATTGAATAAAACTTTGTTCTTGCCCCCAAATGGCACTAACTGTTAATATAGGAGAACTTGAGAAGAAACAGCCTCAATTCATTGATATGACTTAATACATTAAAGGTATGGCCTAAGGTGACTTTAATCCAAGTCTGGAGAACTGTGTATCATTGTCCTGGAATGTTAGGGCTGGGAAGGACCTTTGGGGGAGGGCAGCTGGTCCTCTGCATCATATTTACAGATGAGGAGACTGGAGCAGCTTGCCCAAGGTCACAAGTCAGCCACTGACGGGGCCAAGAGAAGGCCACAAGAGGCAGGACAAATGAAAGATGTCCCCTGGAAGGCACTCACCTTGAGAAACTGTGCGGCATTCTAAATTCTGCTGACAAAGCTTAAACCATATTTCCGGAATTCCCTTTCTGGAATTGTTCTTCAAAGCCTGTTAGCACATTCTTTTTAACATCTCCGATGTCAACAGATCTTGTCCTTTGATGTTTAACACCCCCCCCCAAATTAGTACCAGATCTGAGGAATAAGTGAATGATGAATGTAGTTTATGCTAGTTAGAGTCAAAAAAGAAAATGTGGCTAAAAACAATAAGGCCAGTTTTCTTATTGGCATTTAAATGGACTGAAGACAATTCTGAAAACATTCTGAGCAATGGAATTACTGGGGCTTTGTTTTCCAAGATAGCTACTCTGAAAGGAATAATAGTCATTTGAGCAAATTAAGTTCTGAAATGTTGGTTTTTAAGATGCTTTATTCCTTCAGAATGACATCACTTACAGAAAGATGAACCTTTTGAACATTAGGTCACTGACATTTTGAAGTGATCCAGCCTATTCGGTTGCTCACTGAATGTCTGGTAATCCAGCGGCAAAGAGACTGCAGTCAGATCTTATTTTATTGTGGTGAGGACCTTAATGTTCTTGCACTGTGAAGGAGACTCAAAGTTGAGACTAGTGGGATTCCGAGCGAAAAGTTCTTTTGTCCTGTACAACCCAAAGAGATGAAACACCTTCATGACCTTCAAGTCCAGGGTGATGACGACTTATTTTACATTTTAAAACAGATTTTTAATGAAGTGCATGGGAAAAGCGGGGTCCATATCTTGCCAAGTACAAGATATGAACTCACTGACTTTCTTTCAATCAACTCCTACAATCCTAACATTACCCCAAAGTACTTTTTATCTAATTAATACTTGTGTAAGTGAACTTTCGCATTTTGTGATTTCTATGGGGCTTTTTTTTTTTTTGCCACTCATTAAGAAACTGGGAAAAAGAGTATATTAATAAATCCTTCTAACCACTTTTTTCAATCGATCGTTGAAGTGAGACCAGCAGCCTAAAAACCATCAGCAACCCGGAAGACAATGGCAATAAAATTGGCAGCAAGAAAACAATCAAAAAGAAAACACAGGCCTCTGTTTCCATCTTCCAGGGTTTCACTGTCAAAATGAATGCCAACAGTTTTTAAAGGCAAAAAAAAAACAAAAAAAACAATGATAGGATATGTTGAATGGAAGCCAGGAGCTTGACAGAAAAAAGTTTGGCCCTAGGACCGCTGAGGAAGAGAAAGCGACAGCCCCTGCTGATATTAAGGTAGGGACAGCTCATTTGGTCTCCTCGTAGTCACCCAACCCTCAAATCACAAATCTGCACAGAAATCATGGCTTGGTCCAGGGGTAGCCCTGCGGTGCAGTCTTGGTGGCGATTTGACGAGATGTGGACATTAGTGGCTGAGATGAAATGTGAAATTGAAGAGCCCTTCACTGAAGCAGCCAGACACCCAGATCAAAGTTAGAAATTCCACTGCACTTTCCGTTAGGAAGAAGAAAGAAACCTTGGCCCTTGAGTTCAGCCAGGACAGGCGTGGGTATCACCAGCCACGGCAAGGCCGCCCCATTTTCCTCCCTTCAGATCACTAAATGCCAGTGTTTCCAACATTGCTCCAGTGGGATCCACCTATAACTGCACTGACAGGCCCTTTAACACTGGAAGCAAATTATGTTGTTTTCTTTTATCTTTAAGTCATTTTTTTGGAGGAAATCACCTGTTTTTTATCAGCCAACCCGAAACTCCCCCTAACACTGTGGAATGTGCACGTTTTCCTGGAGTTGAATAGAAGCATTAAGGAGCTCAGACAGAATGGGCTTGTGATTCCTGGAGGTTCGCGTCCCCAGCCACCACCTGTTTATAATTAGCCCTTGGAAAACATCTTAGTTTTCTGTCTCACTGTCCAGGTTAAGAGTCTATGTATCTCACTTTCCAAAAAGGTCGATCTTCTAGTGGTGGCGGATCTGCTGACAGGCACCAGGTTCATCTCACCCATAATTCTGAATAGAAGCAGATTAACACGTCCTCGTACTGAGGTCCTTAAATCAGTTTGGTTTTCTACCAGAGTTTACTGATGAGAATCTCAAGTTATGAAGCATCGCAGAAGGCAAAGGCAGAAATGAACCTTAGCTTGGTGGAATGCCCCATATCTGGTTTGATGCAGAAATACATTCGTTGTCAAGGATGTCAAGGATGTCTCTTCATTACTGGCATTTAGAATTCTTTGCTGGACGTGCAGTCACATTCTAGATGTTGAATAGCTAATTGCAGGTCGGTGTCATGACTCTCAGTAAGTCCCCGTCGTAGCTCTGCACCTTAACTTTCAGTGTGACCTGATCCTTGGTTTCTTCAGGCATAAAATAGCCTGGAGCTTTATTTTGAGGTTAAATGGGATAACATGTGGAAAGTATTTAGAACTGTGTCCAGCGCACCAAGATTTCTCAGTAAATGCTAGCAATTAAGATCATTATGGTTTATAGTAGTTGTTGAATAAATAATGTATTCCATGGCAAAGTATTGCCTGTTTATGTTAGTAGCAGGGAAGAAGGCTATTTATGCAATGGGAGACACCTAATTTATTGACATTTCTGTGGCTGATCTTTTCTCAAGATTACTAAATTTCATTTTATTATGTCATCTAGAGACCACACAGACACCTTACCTTCTCATGCAAAATAATGGGGGAAATGAGATTTTTCTCCAAGGTAAATTAGCGATCAAAGATCCCATATCATATGTATACGTATAACTGAATCTCTTTGCTGTACACCTGAAACTAACATTGTAAATCAACTACACTTCAATAAAAAATAAGAATAAAAAAAAAAGATCCTGTATCAATGCTGCTGCTGACGGGGGAAGACTCTTTGTTCCTTTAGGGATCCTTGATTTTGACAAGACTGTCTTACACAGAGAAAACAATTAATTAAGCATTTTGTGTAATTGCTTGTGTAAGAAATGGGACTCAGCTAGGATTTGGCCATGAACTTCTTTCTTCATGATTACTTGCATTTTGCCTTTCAGGAATTACAGAATCAGTACAAGCAAGTGCTTTAAAAAACCAAAATTAAAAAAAGAAATACAGTTTGGAAACTTCAGAAGAGATGAACTTCAGGGCTGATTCACATCTTCAAGAAATTGTCTAACCAACTAATCCCATCGTATTAGCCAATTTCCTCCATTCTCCAGTTTACGTATATCCTTCTTTCCCACGCTTTAGACCATAATCATTTTCAGACTGTTCCATAGTCATTTTAAAGCTATGCAGGGGTTCTTTTAAGGAAACATTTTTAATAAGATAAACATTTCATCAGCTATTTTGTTCTATTTCCTATTTCAGCACCTCACAGTAAACTAGCTGGCACTGAAAGGAACTTCTTTTGCAGTGGGATACGCTTCTTGCTCAGCCCAGCCGACAGAGAGCCACTTAGCTTTGCTTCACTGTTCTTCTGTCTGAACCAAGACTGTTCATGAGAAACCCCATAATACAACTGAGGCCCCTCGGGGGCACCGTCTACATTTATGTAAGTTATCTCTTCGTGCATCCTTTGGGTGTCAGAACCTCTCAGCTTTGCTAACCATGGAATATCTGCCTTAAGCATATCACTAACTTTAAAACTCTAATGATATGGATGTCATATTTCAATTTCTAAAAACTCTTTCCCTGTTCTCTCCCTGAAAAAGACCCTATAAAACATATCCAATGGGATCATCCTGTGATTAAAAACATAACATCTATTTAAAAGAAAAAGAATTGTGAATATCCCTGTAGTTAAAAACAAACCCAAGCACAACAACGAAATGCCTGGTCAAAAAATAATAATTAAACAAGAAACAAACATATTACTCTATTCTTCAGGACGTGGTAAGAGACACTATAAACAAATTGCTACAGGAAACAAGAATCTGTGTTCTTTCTTTAAAGTCATCAAGAGAGAAAGCAGTTTCTAGAGTTTTACTGAGTATCAGCCTGAGTAGTTAAAGTGGGCACTGGGGTGGGGGGAGCAAATTGACAGGGCTGTTCACTATGGGCGTTTAAATGATTTCCACATGATTCTTAATAATAACATTCATGATACTAGTGATAAGAAACAATTATGAGTGATGGGAGGGGACTTCAATTGTATAAAGACCATCTGGCTGTGAGAGTCAGACGTGAAATTCTAAAATCCTCAATCTGTCCCTCTGAGGTTGCGTGGTAGATAATGGATATCTTAATTTTTTAAAAAAGAAAAACCATATCCATTGTACCAAATGTACAGCAGCTCCTGCTGAGAGAACAAAGCCTGTGTGTCTATTTCGTCTCTAATTTTTTGACGTCTCTCACAAAACAAAGGCTCTGTGAAAGAGCTCATAAGATCATGATATTAATTCATCAGTCTTTCATGTTATTTGCGTGCTTCTGAAGATTTTTTTAATCGGTAAAGCATTCTGATAATCCTATGATTCCTCCTTTCTCCCAAAAGGAGGAGCAAGAATGTTTTGCTGTGGGAAAAAAGCCTACTGAAAGACACGTGCGGGGGTGGGGGGTGGGGGGTGGGAGGGGCGAAATCCTTGGTCTGTAACAAGCACATAACTTAAAACTCTTTCTGTGGGAATGCGAAATAAAAAAGAGGAAGCATCTAACTCAGAACCTGGCACGTAGTCAATATTAGTAGATATGCCGTTTTAGTTTTATTCATTATACCTAGGATTTAGCTCTTTCTAATTTTTTAACGTCCTGGCCATGTCACAATATCGTGGGGCTCAAAGAACAAGTATTGCCTGATTCCACTTTTGAGGGATACCTACAGTGGCCAAATTCATAGAGGCAGAAAGGTCGTTTCTGGGAGCTGGGGAAGAGGAGGGAGTGTGGTTGTGTAACAGATAGAGAGGTTCGATTTGGGAAGATGAAAAAGCTGTGGAGATGGACAGTGGTGAGACTTAACACAACAACGTGAATGAACTTAATGCTATTGAACTGTATACTTAAAAATGATTAAAATGGTGACTTATCTATAATTTACCACCACCACAACAAACACAGGAAAAGCTGAACAAATATCTCTTTAAAAATGTAGTGGGGGTTTGCAGATACTAACTAATATACATAAAATAAATAAATAACAAGTTTATACTGTATAGCACAGGGAGCTCTATATTCAATATCTTGTAGTAACCTATGGCGGAAAAGAATATGAAAACAAATACATGCGTACCTCAACATGACTGAAGCATTGCGCCGTACACCAGAAAGTGACACAACATTGTAAACTGACTATACTTCATTTAAAAAATAATAAAAAATAAAACCCTTCTGCTCATAAAAAAAAAAAGTAGTGGGGGGAGGAGTACAATATGGTAAAAACCAAAACAAAACAGGACATCCAGTGCTCTGATTTCCTTCCTAATCAGTCTTCCATCCATAATACGGGGCAAGTGGGTTGCATCCGATTGTGGCTGCTTTTCCAGAAGTGGGGCAGAAAACGGAACATTCTGTGCTGGCAACGGCATCACGCCGAAGACCCAGCTTAAGTGTGAGCTCAGACCTCTCAGCTAAAATGCCTGTGTTCACTGCAGACTCCTTCGCTGTGCTATGAAAACTTGGCTGTGCTGAGTCAGGTCAAATCCCTGGAAATGGCTGCATTTCCCCAGGTTTTTTCCCTTTGGCAAAGCTCACTTAAAGAATTTTTTTTTTCTGGAGGTGGGAGGAGCTCCGTCTTTGGTCTGTAACAAATACATCATTTAAAACTTAAATCTTCACACAGCAGAGAGAAATATCAAAGAGAGTGCGTCTGTGTCTGGATCCTTGGAGTTTCGTAGGCAAAACAGTCCGCCCTTTGACTGCATTTCAGGTGTGCCCTGTATGTTCGTCATTGTGTAGACCTGGCCTTGGGCCTGAAAATCCAAAATCGAAAACATTTTCCAGATTAATGAAATAATTCACTAAGCTGAATCGTTTGCCTCCTATTGTGGATGGAACACGAGTTGAGGGAATCAGACAACTGGATGCCTTGCTTTGTTTTGTTTTCTTAGAATTCGTGAAACTAAAAATCCATGTTTTTACTTTCTAATTTCTCTTGGGGCTTGGGTTGGGTTGGATCAACCACACAGAGCCACAGCCTTAGTTTTCTTGCTTAATTCCTTGTGGCCATCTAAAGATGCTTGGATGTGTCCATTCAGCTTAAATACCCGCTTCCTTTGGCCTCACAGCAATTCGTTAGAGTTTTCTTGGTGCCCTTTTATTTCCCAGAAATGGATTTTATTTTATTTTATTTTATTTATTTTTTGGTTCTGGAAACAATAGCAAGAGAAACCTTTAGATTTTACACAGTAAGAACACATCTTTTTCCTGTTTTCTTCATTTCCTATTGGGGTGTAACTGGTTTTTAAATCTATTTATCCTAAAACCTGGCCTTCATCTCTGGTTCATCTTTTACTCCTTCCTGTGGTCTCTCTGTAAGGAATATAAGTGCTGATGGCAGAGACGCCATCACATTCAGAGAAGTACCTTTTTGAGGTGTTGATATTTTTCGATTCGTCCTCCCAGAATCGCATCTTGAGTCTCCCAGAAGTTCGTCTAAGCAAAAGGGATAATCATGAACAGAACAGAAGTTTCTTCCTTGTGTTTGATCCAGAAAGAATTAAGCCTATGGTAGAGATGTAAGAAAAAATTTAAATTGGTGGTGAATAAATTACAGAATGGTCCCAACTCAAGCAGTCCTGTTCTCTGCAGGTTTATGGGAGTAGAGTTGGGGTTGGGTGGTGGAGAAGGAATCAACCTACCTCTCCCTTGCCATCTTTGGGCTCTTAGAAGTCACAAGGTCTCATTGTCATTCCCTGAAGAACAGGCATAAACTAAGATGTTAATGTTAATCTCCATTTTAAGGCAACACATTTAATTTCAAAGCATCTCGACAGAGACTTGAATCTGTGTTTTAACCTACAATAAATTTAGCCTTAATCAACTCTGCCACTACTCCACCTAGTCCTGTTGGTTTCCCTTTAAGACTTTCCTTTCTTGCTAACTTTCCTCATTCAGGCAGACACTGAGAAGTCACGTTTGTACAATTAACAGAACACTGTCACCTCCATTACGTCATTTGGTCCCCATAACTGGAAGTGTTATTCCAGCTGGACTGAAGACGAGGAAAGAGACGAAGGGACTCCTCTGCAGGTGTGGAGCACGAGGAAGCGCTCTCTCCGCCAGATGAGAGCTCGCCTTTGCACACTAGTCATAACCAGGCATTTTGTTCCTAATTTTGTCTATTCTGTGCTCATCTTTGGCTTCCTGGACCCAAAACAAGCTCTTACAGGAAGCAAATATAAACTGAAATCGTGAATGACCTTTTCAAACAATTTGTTCTATGCTACAATATCCAGCAAGTAAGACAAGAGAAAAAAGTCAACCCCTTTCTTTATTCATAGGCTCAGATCCTAGTTTGAATGATGAAGCGGGAAAGTGACTTCTTCCTCCTTTCCTTCCTCCCTCTTCTTTCCCTTTGAAGACTTTGGCTTGTCATTTCCCTGCTCTCACCCCCCTGGGAAGGTCTCCTGAGACTCTCTGATGACCCTCTAGAGACAGAGCTGGGGTCCTGGGAGGAATTTATATGCTCTCATGCGTTGGTGGGTTGCCAGTAAAAACCCACAACTAAGATACGTCAAAGAAGTGGGTGCAGCTGGCTTTGGAAACTCAATAAGACCTTCCTCTCCGGGGAGGGAGCAGGAAAGAGGTGACTTCGCCCTGAAGGAGAAGAGTGTTAATGGGGCAGCTGAGACTTCGTCATAATGCCCACATCCACCCTCATTTTTTGAAACAAGAAAGGATGCAGGCAGCTAAGTAGCAGAAAATATCTCCTCAATGTTCCTGTGCTGATAACTGACCTCTACCCCACCCCTCGGCAATACTGTGCTGGGTCATAGTCCTTATAACTTGGCTTCGCTCAGGGTCCAACTCAGGAATGCCTGGTGGCCAAATGGACATAGAAAGGTCTTGAGATGGTAGAACAGAAGGTCCCCATTCTTTGGATACCCTATTCATAATTTCATCCCCATTTTTTAAAAGCTTGCATTACATCTCTCTTCTCCTTCTCAGGACCTCCTCTAGTCTTCTGTTAGTGACAAATGAAGGCAAAGGTGTTTCCCAACCAAAGCAAGTTCTAGAGGAACATCTTCACAGCCTAATTAGCTGGCTGTTAATTTCGGAGACCCTTGACTGTGTGCGCTTCCTAATTAGGAAACCCACATGGGAGTGTTGACACTGCCTCCCCCAGGCAAGCTGTGTGCACAAAACAGCTACCATCCGAGGGCAACTCTGCCTCTTTTTCTTTGTAATTACTTTGCCCAACTTCAGCTTCAGTGAAACTCGAACCTTTTCTAAGACGAAGCCCTCGCTTCCCCTGCCCAGTTGTGTAAGTCATACCTCAAATCACAGGGCAGTCGTGCAGAGGCCCCAGGTTAGCACTTTCCGGTTGTAAGATTCTTCTAGCTTCCTTTTCTGTGTTTATACTCTCCATTCTCTCCATGCAGTTTCATGTGAATTGTGGGTAGAGATCCACACCTTTCCTTCTGAAGGAGGAAAAGGAAATTCCTTCTGCAAATGGAAACAGATTCCATTATTTTTTAACAAAGCTAAGATTTCTGAAACTGAAGTGGACCCTGATCTGGGCAATTGGGTACCTTGCCTCTGAGAGGCCACCATGTGAATCACAGCGCAAGGGAGAGGGAGCCCGTCGTTCACAAAGCCAGTGGAAACATTTCCTATAAAGACGGAGTGGCTCTCCCGAGCCCCACGGTGGTCTCATAGCCTAAAGCGTCAGAATGCATTACCCTTGGCTCACTTATTTCCGAATGTCCTTGGTACTCAACAAGTCCTGGTTGATGTGGAATTCTTAACTCCACGTCCATAGCTATAGTAGGCGTTGTCTGGACAACAACAAGAGAAGTTTCAAGAGGATGACTCCAAGCCACTGACACCTGAGACTGAAAACAAGCCAGTTAACCACCAGCCCCACAGCCTTCATGTTAAACAGAGGGGTGGCCTCCCCACTTCACTCTCAAGAAAGATGCAGCTGCAGGACATAGACTCTCCTCTTCCTATGCTGAGGACAGAGACTTCTCTTTTTGATAGAAGGGTCTGAACCATCAGGAGGCTCTCAATATATAGGCCAATCTTGTCAAGGTGTCTTCCTGCTCCTGGAGTAAAGACCAAGTTTTTTCAAGACCCTGCTTGATCTGTCTCATCTCCCTCTGCACCCACATGAGGCTTCTCTCTCCCGACAGTAGATCTCTTTACGCTCCTCCCACTCAACTATCTGCCGCAGGACCTTTGCACGGAAGGCACCTCCTATACGTAGAACGTTCTTTCTCTCCTCCAGCCTAGTAACTCCTGCTCATTCTTCAGCTCAGATATTTCCTCAGGGAAGCCTTCTTCCCCATCAGAACCAACTCAGTCCTGAAGTTTGATCCCATTTAAACTTAAGTTGTTAAGCTGCTTTCAGGGTTATATTTTGGGGGAAGGGTTAATTAGGTTTATTTACTTACTTATTTTTTAGTGGAGGTAGTGGAGATTGAAAGCAGGACCTTGTGCCTGCTAAGCACTCGCTCTACCACTGAGCTACATCCTCTGCCTCTGTTAGGCTGTTTTCAAACTAGGAGCCCTCATAGTTCACTGGCCTTTTCCTTTGGAGCACTGATCAGTTTGCAATTACGTGTGTGTTTGTTATTTGATTACCATCTGCTTCCATAACGACAAACTATATCTGCCTTTTCTCACTAGTGTCTTCGGGGACTAACATAATGCTTGGCACACAGTTGGAGCCCAATAAATGCTAGTTAATGAGTGAGCAAATGAATATAAAAGGAAAAACAATTTGGAAAAAGCAACCAAAAGGAAAAAAAAAAAAAAAAGACCAAGATTGTTTCCAGGTAGGTAAAGGGAGGAAGAAGTTCCCTTGGGATTTGGTGATTTTATAAGTTTGACATTAACGTTTTCTGTCATAGGTTTCTTAGGCCCTGGAGAACTTTTCCTAAAATCTAAGCTCCCTACCCCAAAGAACTGAGAGCAGGGACTCAATCACATATTTGTACACCAAAGATTGTAGCCGTATTATTCACAAAACCCAAAAGTCCATGGGTGGATGAACAGATACACAAAATGTGGTCCGTACACACAGTGGAATATTATTCCGTCTTGAAAAGAAATGCAGTTCTGACACCTGCTATCACATGGATGAATCCTGAAGATATTAGGTGAATTGAGAAAAACCAGAAACAAAGGATAAATATTGTATCCTTGCACTTATATGAAGAAACCAGAGTTGTCAAGCTCATAGAGACAGAAAGTTAAATGATGCTTTCCAGGGGCTCAGGGGGAGGAAACAATGGGGAGTTCATGTTTAAGGGGCATGGAGCTTCAGTTTGGAAGATGAAGTAGTTCCAGAGATGGACGGCAGTGGTGGTTGCCTAGCAATATGAATGTACTTCATGCCACCGAACTGGACACTTAGAAATGGTTAAAACTGTACATTTTATAGTGTGTGTATTTCACCACAATTAAAACAAAAGTCAAGGAAATACCAACACATGCACGCACGCACCTTTAAGATCCCCTCGAGTTCTGAGTCCATTTGCTTAAAAATGAAGCCCCGTTGTATCTGTGTATAATTCTGTTTAAAACACACCTGTTTATTACCCTTCACTTCGTTTTTCTCTGTTTTTAAAATGGCCAGCTCTTCCTCTTTGCCCTCATGTTGAGTGGTGGGGTGAGGACGAGGAGGCATGTGTGTGCTGTGCCCTTTTTCTGCAGAGGCACCTTCTCCCCTGATGGTGAGGTGACCTAGAATAAGGCACCGCCACAGCAAAATCCTAGTCCTGAAGTTTGATCCCGTTTAAACATTCATAGTTATGCTGTTTCTAAAATTAGATACATCTCTGAAAGAAACCAATACAACTCTGATTATTAAACTTCCTCTGAAGTTGTAAGTTCAATTGGCTATCAGATCCAATCTATTATTTATCTGTAGAGCTAAACTAAAACCCAAGAGACAATTAGAATGTTTAAAGCCAAATCTAGACTTTCCTCAGGATTATGCACAAAGGAGTCTGGCTGGTGAATGAATCTCTAACGGTAATGGTAACAAATGAAGCACGAGCCTCTCAAATGTGGGTAAAAATCCCCCGCAGACGTCCAGGACCTCAGCCCTGAAAAGGCCCACCCAGCAAGTCTGGCACATAGTGGTCACCGTCTGCATCCAAAACTGTCATCTAGGGACATTTAAAAAAATTGAGTTATAATTAACATATAGTATTATATTCATTTCAGGTGTACAACACGGTGACTTGATATTTTTATACATTATGAAGTGATCATGGCAATAAGACCAGTCACCATCTGTCAGCATATGAAGTTGTTCCAATAATATTGAGTATATTGGCTATGGGTACATTACATTCCTGTGACTTTTTTTCTTTTTTACAATTTTATTTATAACAATATCTGTACTCTTTAGTTGTAAAGGAGCTTTTAAATTAATTTAATTACTTTTGATTGGAGGTGCTGGGGATTGAACCCAGGACGTCCTGCATGCTGAGCACGCCCTCTGCCACGTGAGCTATCCCCTCCCCATCCCGTGACTCATTTGTCCCTCATCACACACAAGCATCGCTGGTCTACCTCGCTACCTTAGAGGAGGAGACTTTGGAGAGCTCAGCTAAATCCATGTTCTTGGTTTAAATATTTCGTATTGGACTATTTGTAAGTGATAAGAAGAGGCCCTTGAAGTTGCCGTCAACATGAATTCGGTCCTCTGGGGGAAACAGTTTTCCACAACTACCTTTCAGTCCCAATCTACAGCCAGTAGCTGACAAATTTGGGAGATTACTGATTCTATTGAGAATCCAAGGAAACCATGAATCCTCTCTCTTCCGATACGAACTCACAAAATTTTCTGCATTTCCTTTGGGGGGTTCTTGTCGCCTTGAAGCACATCTGTAGACTCCAGGTAAATTACCCGGCTCTCAATCCTCTCCCCCAGAGAGGCCCTTCCTCATTATTAAAGAATCATATAATTTCATACTTAAAGAGGACTTTTGGGATCATGTAATTCAATCAAATACTTTTTTTTTCTTTTCATAGTAGAAACAGAGGCCCAGGGAGATTGACTAATGTTACACTGGATTAAAACCAAGCTATCTGGATTTAGTTGAAGTTCTTTGGATGGTCCTCATTCACGTTTGTCTAGGAGATGTAACTAATGACAGCAGGATCAAGTGGACCCCATTTTAACTTGTGGAAGTTTTAATTCCCCCCCACAGAGTTTGCTGGGTAACACTTTGGAATCCATTGAGGCTGAGCATGTTTTTAAGAGTTTGTTTGAACACCGTCTAGTCCTAGTGTATCATTTCAAAACCTGAAGCCCCAGGCCCATGCATCCACGCTGCACCTGCTCCTTATTCCAGAATGCTAAGTTTATGTAAATCTCCGGGGCTTGATCAGGATGCTTGGTTGTGGAGGGTGCAGGGATGGAGACGGAGAACCAGATGACACTGAGTGGGAGGGGGTGAGGCAGGGTGTCCTGGACACAGGGGAGGTGCTGAAAGAAGGTGACAGGAAATAATGTAGCTCTGTAAGCAAGCGACACGCCTCCGTCTTGGCCACCTGAGAGAGGAGTGTGGTGCAGTGAAAAGAACGTCGGCTTTAAGGGCCAAAGTCGGTTTCGTCACTTACTAGCTGTGTAACCTGCATCAGACGAACCTGAGTGCATCAGTTTGCTTATGTATAAAATGAGAGCAATTAATCCCTACCTTGTGGTCACGGTTGACGGATAAGAGACAACATATATAAATTCCCTGGCATGTGACACATGTGCAAAAACACTGTATATGTACATATGTATATATATGTATGCATAGTGTCTTGGGCTCCAAAGGAAAAGCCAAGGCTTTCTACTGCAAAGTCTTGCTTAAAAACAAAACAAAACAGGTAACACTCTCTGAAGCACAAACTGGTACGGTTTTTCGGGGTACGTTGGTGTGCGTATGAGTGTTGTCACGATCTAGCCCTTGCTTCACTCGAACATCGTGGAAATGAGCTGAAAGGGGACTCGTGTGTCTTCCACTTATCCCCCACCTCTTGGAAAAAAGAAAGCAATCAAAAAGATTTCAGAAATATTTGTCAATTCATCAAGTGTTTATTAAACATTTTCTCCCCCAGCACAAGATGGAGGGAACGTAGTTCCAGCCAACGGTGTTTACTGTCTAGTTGGGAAAATAGTGTTTTATCCAGGAAACAACCAGAGACCAACGCAAGGTGGTATGCCAGCCATGACCAACTAGCTCTCATTTCAGGAGCAGACATGGTCCTAGGGGCTGGGCTTAGCTTGGGAAGGCATCATGGGAGGCTACCCAGGGTAGTATTTGAAAGTGGGCTTTGGAGGCAGACGGAGAGGGATGAATCCTCAAACCACTACTGGTATTTTTTGTCTGGTCACTAAATTCTAATCCTTGATCCCCTCATTTGTGAAAAGAAGAAAATGTTTACTTCTCAGGGTGTTATAAAGATTAAACAAGATAATATATATAGACCACTAAGCACAGACTCTGACGCATAGTGAGAAAGCTCAACAAATTGGTTACATATATGGGTTTCCTGTTATGCCTCCCTTATGGGGAAGTAAAATGGTGCAGCCACTTTGGAAAACAGTCTGCTGAGTTTTCAAAGTATTAAACATGGAGTTACCATCTGACCCAGCTATTCCACTCCAAGAGAAATGGAAACATATACACATAAAACTTGTACACAAATATTCAGAGCAGCATTCTTCTTTTTTAAAATTGAAGTATAGTTAATCACAATGTTGTGTTAGTTTCAAGTGTATGGCAAAGGGATTCTGTTATACACACATATATATATACATTCTTTTTCAGAATTTTTTCCATTATAGGTTGTTACAAGATACTGAATGTAGTTCCCCATGCTAAACAGTAGGTCCTTGTAAGAGCAGCATTATTCTTAACAGCCCCAAAGTGGAAACAACCCAAATGTCCATCAGTTGATGAATGGATGAACATACTGTGGTGTATCCACACAGTGGAATACTCATCAGCAATGGAAAAGAATGAAGTAGTGATAGACACTAAAGCATGGGTGAACCTTGAAATCTAAGGGAAAGAAGCTAGTCCCAGAAAAACATGTAAGATTCCATTTCTGTGAAATGCTCAGCATAGAGGAACTATTCATAGAGACTGAAAGTAGATTTGTGGCTGCCAGAGGATGGTGTGAGTGGTGGTGAGAAGGGGAGTAACTGTTGATGGAGTTGAGTTTCCTTTGGAGATGATGAAAATATTCTGAAATTAGATAGTGGTGGTGGTGGCACTACATTGTGAATCTTCTAAATGCTGGGCTCTTTAAACAAGTGAACTATATGGGATGTGAACTATATCTCAATAAAGCTGTAAAAAAATAAAGCAGGTGACTTTTAAAAGACATGAGGTATTCGGATGAGTAGAGAGGAGCAAGAGGGCAGAGAAGAGGGGAAACAGACGTTGGGGCCCCAGCAGGGGAGCGTGGGTTTGAGACGATTGTGGGCAGGGGTGGAACACGAAGGTGGGTCCTTTAAGATCACGAGTAAGAGTTCAAAGTTAACCTTAGAGGCAGTCAGAGGCCTCCCTGGGGTGGTAGGAAGGGCAGAGAAGACTAAATTTCCCAGGTTTCTCAGAATGTAGTCTGGACTGGAGTGAGCAGGGGGGAAAAATTGGAGGCAGAATGATAGACAAATGAGGAGATGCCTTTGTGGGTGTCTGAGTTCATGCTTTGGTTGGGTCCACGGTGACTGGTTTAGTCTGTGAAGAACCCATGAGGGTCGGAGCCGGGCCACGTGGTGGCTGCAGGTGGGGGTCGGGCATCGGATCAGCGCTGCGGACGGTGTGCAGATCAGCCTGGCTGGGGCTGCCTGGGGGATGTGTCGAGAGCCCCCGTCCTCCCTGGCGGTACGTCTTGCTTTCTGTGAAAATTGTCCTTGAGGTAGGAAGAGCCTCATTTTCAGTACAGAACAAACACAAATACGATATTTCATATCTTCTCTGCCATTTTCACCCTTCCCTGTAATTGGAAACTCTTGCCCACAGTCTTACCTGTAGGATTCCTTCTTCAAATATCAGCTTCTCTTCCTCCTCTCACCAAACCCTCCCTGTCTGTCTGGTTTTTTTTTTTTTTTTTTTTTCTCCTTCAGATTTTCACCATCTTTTATTCGTCAGTTCTTTTGATTAGCGATGGTAAAGGAGTGGGGGAGAAGAGGGGCAGGATGCTTCTGTTTCATTAGTTTCTGATAAAGTGTGCGGATTTTAAAGGCTGCTTTCATAAATCGAGGCCCTTTTCTGTTGAGCAGGCTCTAATTTCCCTTTCTCTCTCAGACTCCGGTTTTGTGCTCAGAGGTACAGGGACCCCGAGCACCTCTACGTGGCGTCTTAACTCGCCGCCAGCTGATTCTGAAGGTTGAGTGTCTCTTTGCCCTTCAGCTCGCTATTAACCGTTGTCTTCTTATTCCTGGATTTTGCCCTTTTCCCTCAAGTTCACCGTTATGGACTCTCTCTCGGGAGCCACCCTCAATTATCACATCAAACCTGGCTCAGGTGGTGATCCTGCTGCCCGCCGGGCCCGCTGTCTGAGACCCGGTGACTCCGCTCCCTCTTGCGGGCCCACAGCCACGCGGGGCACAAACAGAAGGAGTCGTTCAGAAGGCGCCAGTGTACACCTCCCCCGGAGCACGTAGAATGCTTTATAGGGAGAAAAAGTCCAGAGAATCTTTGTTCTAATTATCATCATTATTTGTTTTAAAGACTCAAGTTCCATGACTAGGTGTATGCATCTTCTGAGAATACTTAAGAGTCTTTCGAATGATTGAGCTTTGAAACCTAATGGCTTTTAAATTTTTGTAACATTTCCGCTATAAGATACATGCAACCCGGGATGTTGAGACTGGGGAAGGGGTAAAGGGGCTGCAGGGTGCTTGTTCTTGGGTAGCAAAATTCATAGTAGGTTGCTACCTTGGGCTTCGAGAACAAAATTCTTCATTCTGTGGGGAATTCTCCCCTCCCACCCCTCTCTCCCTCCTTCCCTCCATCCTTCCTTCCTTCCTTTCTTTCTTCCATTTCCCTTCTTAGGGATGTGAACAACTTAGGACAGTTGCCCTAAATTTCCTTTCAATTGGAAATAAAAGTGTCTTTATCATTCTCAGTCTTTCCCCGTCCCTTCTCGGCTGTCCCCATCCACTGCATCCAGACTTTGCTCATTCTTCAAGTCATTCAAATAAGCTGAAAAATTATCCTCTGCTTCTGACCCTCAGCTTTTTCACAAATGGCATTTTCCCAGAAAAGCCCGCCACTGCTCCCCAGTCCAGCAGGACAGCCTAGCCCCAAACCAGCCTGCGGTTTTCTCTCCATCTTTTAGTCTATCCCATGTGTATACAAAATATTCAGGACATCCCTGGGGTTTGTAGGGCCTAAGAACATTCTGGAGATCTTGAACGTGTCACCTGGGTCTGGTACATAATCTCCTGCAGTTGTGAACATGACCTCACTCCTAGACCCTGAAGTTTAACCAGATGTCCCTGCGCCTGGGTCAAGCACTGATCTCAGAACACTTGACTCTGAACAGTCTCCTCTAAACCATCTCCTGTCCTAGATTTCTGAGAATATGGCCATTCATCTCATTTCAATCATTCATTCTTCCATTCATTCATTCTTACAGTCAGTCCACAAATACCTGGAGAAAAATCTGTAAGAGGCTGTGAGGTATGTAGATACTAGACCTGAATTACAATCTTAGGATGTTCCCTGTTCCCAACTTTACTCTCAAATTAGTGGCCTTGGGACTCCTAGAAAAAGAAAGATCATGAATTTAGGTTGAATGTAATTTTCTTATCATCAAATAACAATGATTCTGTTTATATATCTGTTATTAAACTCAACCATGTATTAGCTTAAGTGCAAGCTTGATTAGAGACATCTGTATAGGGAAGCCTTGATAAACCCTGGCCCTTCTGTCGGAGATGGTCTCTAATTAAGGAGCCTTTTCCTCTGAGGGATGTGCACAGACTCAGTCTTCATCTGCCTCTGAGCCTTTGTTACTGTGAACTTTGGCCAGTCTTTCAACCTTATCGGTGAGAATGCATTCCAGGAATCCTGCACACCCACACCTTTTAGGTGAGGAGGAAGGCGAAGGGCCCTCGGGGGCTGCCCTGACCCAGCCCTGGCCATCGAGGCTCACACTCTGTTACCCAGCTGCACCGGAGGGTGAGTCTCCTACCCCCGGGCCTCCTCCCGACTGCAAAAGAGTTTCCAGCCCTTGCAGAGTCTTGTGCTCTGGTCCCTATCACTCTTCTGGATTTCACAAGGGGCCTCTTTGTTTGAGACTTTCAGCAGAAACCAGAGCTTCTCCACAATGACTCTGTAATGAAGCAACACACTCCGTTTCATAGAATCCAAGATGACATCAGTTGTAAGACACATTCTGTGTCCCACACACACTAAAAGAATGTAGACAGTTAAACTGTGACAGTCATTGATTATAAGACCATCTTGTAAAAAAAAGTACATCTTAGAATCAATAAAATACGTAGCACAGTGGTTGCACATAAAAATCAGGCTGCTTGGGGGTGGATCTCAGCTCTGGTACTTCATGTTTGACCTTGGGCAAGCCACTTAACTTCTCTGTGCCTCAGTTTCCTCATCTGTTGGGATGATAATAAGAGTATCGACTTGGGAGGATAGTTGAGGATTAGCTGAGTGACTATCCATAAAGCACTTAGCGCAGTGCCGGGGGTATAATAAAGGCTCAATAAATGCCAACAACTTTGAGCTGAATGCTAATAAAAAGGGGAGTTAATAGCTAATATTACTGAGCCCTGATTATGCTTGTGGTGTGGTGCCAGCCATTTCATCCGGATTGTCTAGATGTGTAACCATCACAGTAATCATTCCATCCCAAGGAGGAAGGTGCCATGATTACTCCCACTTGTCAGTGGAAAAGTTAGGGTACATGCGTCTTAAACGAACTCTACAGAGCTCCCCACCCCCTTTTCTTTTTTTGCGTAACATACAATTTTTGTTTCCCTTTTCCTCTTAATCAGAAACAGATTTACCGCGGCGCTAATGAAGCTCAGCTCAAAATCTCTCTTTCATGCAGAGTCCTTCTCAAGACCTACCAGCCGCACTGGAGCATTTACAGAGTGCTGAGAGGGGCAGAGAGAAAAAGGGTAACTTCCCCAGCGCCTGCAGAAAACATCGCATTTGAGGTGGGCTGGAGAGAGAGAGCAGAGTTCAGCAGAATGAAAGAGGTGGTGGAAACCCATCTAGATGGAGGGGATGACGTGTGTTCAGGTCTTTACGGGACAGAAGGGCTTGGCTTCAGGGACTGGGTCAGAGGATGAGGCCGTGAGGCGGGAAATGGGATACAGGGTAGACGTGAGTGTGGGACACTTAAAAAGGGGATGACATTGTGTTAGTTTCCTATTGCTGCTGTAACAAATGGCCACAAACCTCATGGTAACACAAATTTATTACCTTATAGTTCTGAAGGTCAGGAATCTAACATCAAGGTGTCATCAAGGCTGTGCTCCTTCAGGAGGCTCTGGGGCAGAAACCATCTCCTTGTCTTTTACAGCTTCCAGAGGTTGCCTGCATTCCTTGGCTTGTGGTCCCTTCTTCATACCCCTCCAATCTCTTTGCTTCCATGGTCACATCCCCTACTACTCACTCTGCTCCTCTCACCTCCCTTTGATAAGGACCCTTGTCATTACATTCGGCCAAACTGGATAGTCCAGGATATTCTCATATCAAGATTATTATTAATCTAATCACACCTGCAATATCCCCTTTTTCGTGTAAGATGACATATTCACAGTTTCCAGAGATAGAATGTAGACATCTTTATCTGGGTGGCATTATTCACCCCCCTCCCATGTATATGATAAAATTGGCATTTAAAAATTGATGAATGAAGAGAGAAGGGAGTTAGGGAGGCCAGCTAAAAGACTGATTAATATTTCAGAGGAAGGATAATCACATCACGGACTAAGACAGTGGCCGTAAGGAGAGAGAGGTAGCGTCCTACTGCAGATGTTGGAAGGTAGATGCATTCTCAAAGCTTCATTCTGAGCATTTGCATTTCTAACAGGCTCCCAGGTGATGCCCTGGGGGCTGGCTCTTGAACCCAGCCTGAATAGGATGCCCTGAGGAACATCAACATTCAAGGGGGGCACTTAGGAACACAAAAGACTGAACCCATGGAATCTGAGAGGTCAGAAGGGTCCCAAGAAGAGGCGGTGGCCTGAAGCTACCAGGTGAAGAGATGATTCTAAGGAGGATGTGGTCCACAGAGGAAAAGGAAGATGCTGAAAACTGCCCATAGATTGGGTCTCATTCATTGATGCGCTTCATGAAAACGGTTTTCTTTTTTAAAGAGAGGCTTTTAGAATCAGAGAAAAATAACTATTGCTCGGCCGTGTAACTTATGGATATTTACATGTTGGCTTATAATCTGATTGTCATAACATTTTAAAGCAATTCCCTCTACCCACCTCGAGACCGATGTATTCGTTTCCAGTCTCCTGGAGTGGCATTTAACACAATCAAATTTGATGTTACAGTCATTCTATCATTAGAACACTGGATCAAATAATCATTTTTATTTGCTTCCCAGATGATCACCAAGAAATACTCTTTGTCGTCAAGGTCTTATTGGTATCTGTGGACTTTCGTCTGCCTGGTGCAGGGTTGGCAGGTTCAGTGAACAAAGGAAAGCACACCGAGATGAGTAAGCGAGTTGGTCTGTGTATTTGTTTTGTGAGCCTGGTTGAAGCAGGTCGATGGCTAGTGAATAAGGTTTGCTGCCACTGACTGAGAACGGACCATGTGTCCCGCAGACTTCCGTGCATTCTGCTGGGTCAGCTCCCGCCCCTCAGGGAGGCGGGGGTTATGACTTTCTTCAGAAGAGCAATCTGAACTTCAGGGTTGTTAAGTAAACTATTCTAGATGGCACAAATCTGGTATTTCATTGAATTTCAGATGTCATCGGTTGTAAGACCCACCACGATTTTAAGTACCACTGAGAAAGCAAAAATTATCTCTACAACGGTAGCACAGTGATTTCTTTATGCCTTGGAATTTTTTTTATTATATACTTATTGGAAAGGTTCTTGTACCCATTTGGGCATTGATTTCTCTCCTATATATCTCTTGTGCATATGTAAGAAGGAAAATATAAATGAAATAAATTGGTTATTTTCAGAGTGTGGCTTTTATGAATGAATTTCCAACTTGGAGTCAGCAACATTCGTGTTTCTTGTACAGGCTCATCCTCTATGCCTTCAAATGTTGGTGATGTAGCATTTCCTAAAGGAGTCCTCCTCTGCTGTCTCTAGGATTCCCTTCTGAGCCATTCCATGAGTTTTATGCCTGTGTAAAGGCAATGCCAACTATGGCCAACTACTGGTGGCTGACAGCAACTGTAAGATGTATTTTGATTTCAGAAATATTAAAGTGTGAGTAAAGGTGTATCTATAGGTTCAAATTGAGGTCTGTCTCTCTCTTACCCCAGACACAAAGGAGGCTTTTGTCTTCTGGTTCCAGAAGTCAGTGCTTCACACCGAAGGGCAGGAGCAAGAGCTGGCTTTGAGAGCTACACTCTAATTTCTTTAGCTCCTTACCTCTCACACAGCTGCTAAGATCTCCTGTGTTTCCTTTCAAACCTCTGAAGAAGGCGGCTTGGTGAAACTTTGTGGGAAAAGGGAAAATCAAAACCCAACGAAGAACTTGTTCTGGTCTTGTTCCGTTTCAACACTTGCTGATGATTTCAGCGGAAATTCTCTGGAGCCCACAATTCCGTAAACACCGACATCTCCAGGGCACGAGGGGTCTGCTTCTCCATTCTGTGCAACGGGATTGGTTAAGAGAATTGTGAAGTTTTCCAGATGCAGATGACAATCGCTCTGAGGAAATGGCTGTTCCGAACCTCCTTGGAATGCTTGAACTGCAGTGCTCATAACCTACCACCTGCAGCCACGCTGGGCTGAAAACACCACCATCTGTCAGGGAGAAAAAGCCTCACGTCCCTAGGTTTTGGGGGGCAATCTACATCCTCATAACTCAATCTTAACACATAATTCAATCTGCCTGCTGAGATGATCGCTACCTCACCGACATCCAGAAGGACAGATCACACTGAGGAAGGTCACCCAAGATGCTCCTGGTTCGTGCACGAAGATGCCTCCGTCCGTGTTTTCCGTCTTCCCATTTCCAGTGTTCTTTGAACACCAGTGTTTGTTTATTTGATTGTTTTATATTTGGGCAGCTGGGGACTGAGATATTTCTTTTCTGTTTGTTTCTCCAACTCTTTTTACAGTTTAACAAGTCAAATACAAAACTCGGGGGAGTTAATAAGCCCCGTGATGGTGCTGTGAGTAGCCTCCCATTATTGATTGGAAATACTGCATTGGAACGCCGCGGAACAGCCCCAGACCAAAACTTTCAGACGCCTGAAGCTTTGAGCTTTCCAATTAGGCTGGAAGTTTCCCTTGATAACCAGGAGTGCTGAAGCTTTTAATATTGTTTTGGCCTATCTGTTCTCAGCAACATTTTTCTAGTTATGAAGGCCAGCGGATCACTTGATGCCAGCGAGGTAGCTCATCCAACACACTTGCACGCTTTCTGATCAAATATCCAATCTGAAAAGAAAAGAAAAAAAATCTTCAGCTTAACGTAAACTGATCATAATTGGGAGCAATTCTTCCTTCCCGTCTTCAACCCTATCTCCTCCTGTGCAGCCTGCTTTGCATCCAAAGATACATTTGAAAGTCGAAATCCCTTAGAGCTAAATATTCTAAACTGACAGAAGAATTTCTAGTGGCACAGCAGCCTAGAGCCATGTTTTTATGAGGACATCACTTTTTATTTCTAAGCGTCAGTATGCACTCTTGCTTCCTTACTGCTGGGAGCCACGCCACATCAACTTGTCTCCCTCTCAAGCTTTTAATGTTTTTTTAATGGAGTCCGGTTTTCCGCCTAAGTTATGGCTAGCTTTCTGACAAACCATCAGACACCCAAGTAACCAGAATGGACGTGTCCAGATGGGACATGGGGAAGAGGCCACTGAAAAACTTCCCTGCCTTTGAACACCACCATCTTATAATAATTCGTTTTCACCTGGCCCTGGTTTGGCCGTAAAGGTTCAAAGGGGCTTAAGAAAAACACTTGAAAAATGAATATGTGATCTGAAGTCTTTTCTTGTAAGCCACAAGCCAAAGCAATTGTTTCTAAATCTGGCTGGTGTGGCGAGCATGCTGCCTGAACAGTGAAACAGCAGGACTGCTGAGGTTTTTTCTCAAGCATAGAATCGCTCGTGGAGAGCTGAAGTTCGTTGTCTGATGAAATGACGCAAGCACCCTTTGCGGGTACCTGGTTGTTGAGAAGAACTTAAGAAAATCATTGTGAATTAAAATGAATGATGAATCACTGCAGATGCAAATTCATCAGGGAAGGTGGCCTTTCTGTGATAAAGGATGAAGTCTGTGCTCTTGAAAGTCAGCAATTTGGATGGCTTTATCTATACAATTTGGAAGACGTTTGCAGAACATTTGGTAATTAAATATGCCCTCAGCTGAGAAATAACGCCTGGGGTTGTCCTGCTGGTAAGTGCAAGGTAAGTGTTCTCTCTGTGCCTGGGTTTTAAGAGTTTTGCTTGGAATCACGTGCGGCTCCCGGGTGTGAGGCTACACGGTCTGGACAATAATATGAGTAAATGTCATGACTAAGAAACAGGCAGAGTTCATCCTCCCAGTTTCACAACAACTGACTCTTTCTTGGGATTCATTTTGCAGCTCCAATATCTCCCCCTCCCCAGGGAAGCCTTCCCACCCACCCACGTTAGCTCACTTCGTAACCTCACCTTCCTTGTTTTTCTTTCACTAATCGTTGTCTGAAATTATCGTCTTCATCAGTTTGCTGGTTTGTTGATGCCTCTGCCTAGTGGAGAATCAGCTCCTTGAGAGCAGGACGTTGTCTGTCTCCTTCATCACTGGCCCTTCAGCTGCCAGAAGCAGTGCCTGGCACATTGCAGGTCCTCAGTAAGTAGCGAATGAATGGATGAATGAATGAAAGCAGAATTTTGACCACAACATAGCTCCAAAGGGAGTGATGGAACACTGAATAGCTCAGGAGCTGGGTATAAGATATGAATGTATATGGCGTCTAAAATGAGGTTAGGAATTATCTTTGTACTGGGAAAAAAATCCCCTCAACACGAGGCACGGCATCTGATATTTCACACTGTCAAAGGCTGGTTCATGGAGCGGCCCTGGGGAGAAGACCTGGCGCTGTGTTCACTCCGTCGCCGAGTGCTGGACGGAGGAGGCCCTCTCAGAACACGCACCGGCCGGGCAGCCCGGGGCCGAGACCCACAGCAACAAGTTCCCTGGGTTGACGGGGGCCATCCTCTCCAGGGTGGGAATTCTCTGAACAAAGCTTGAAATTCCTTGAACAAAGACCTCTTCCTTGGGCAACGGAGAGAACAGCATTTTAGCACTCGATGAGCGTTTGGGTGCATTCTGTGAAGCCAGTCCTCGCCGCCTCTGACATCGCTGAAGACCGTTCTTGCCAAAAAAGCAGTTTGGCTGATGGAGTCGAGATTCATTAGAAAGATTAGTAACTTAAAGAAAAGTACTTCTTTGAATTTGATGTATTTTACAGAAAGGGGCCTAGTTTGATGTTGCCCAGCTTAACTTTTCATCCAAATTGCCCTTGAGGAGTGTGTTTTAATCTGATGCATTTTTATCCCTATCTTCTGAAGTGGCATTTTTATTTTTTTGAAACAGGAGGATAGAGTAACTTGGAAAGCAGCTTTTATTCACTCCAAGGACAACTAACGCGCATACAACCAAGGGCAGAGTTGGTCTCTAGGTGCATATATCAGCCTCAGGGTGTCATGGGTGCCTGGGTCTTACTCAGGAAACTCTTAAAAATAATTACCTTGTGATTAGTATCTGATGCCAAGGGTATCTTTTCATTTTAAAAGTCTGAAGTCTTTATTTCCTTGAGACAATGAATGAACTTCTTTTCACCTTGTTCTTGGCTGTTTTTCTTCTATTATCTTAATACAGACACATGCATGCCGGCAGGCTGCCCCTGCCAATGGTAGCTTTTCCAACAAAACAGTTTCTCTTCATATTATAATTCCAGTCTAGTCACATTAGAAATATTTATTAATCCCATTTTTTATAGGTAAGGTGTACCTTCTCTACTAAGTGGTGTATACATGGAAAAACAGAGTTAATATTTTCTTACGGATTCTATCTAGTGCTGCCGTTGGGTATGGCTACCAATGGAAGCCATCTGGAGGATGAGTTTACAAGTTTAACCAATGTGGTAAAGAGATCGAGACACAATAGTGCTCTTCCCAGCTACAGCTCATTCATCAAATCCTGGTCACCTTAGAAAGACTTTTTGAAAATGGGTTTGGGGGCAATTTCATGTCCAGCCTTTAATCTCTATCCACCGCCTGTCTCTCTCACCACTTCAGCGGTTCCAGTGGACGGTGGATACTGCATGGGTGATGGCAGTGACTGCACCGTAACCCACATACGGAAAAGCCATAATCGATGAGCTTTGGCTCTGATGTCAAAGAGCCACAGCCTACCCGTCTGTCGGGGGGAAGGGTTAGGGATTGTCCGGCTGTGGTTATGGGCTCTTGAAAAATAAGCAGCCAATGAAGTCTGCTTCTAGGGAGGGACATATATGTGAACAGACTATTTGGGGGGAAAAATTAATGTAAACGCCCCTTTGGTGGACTTATTTAAAGTACTTCGTCCGTGTTTTCTAGAATAGAGATGTGTGGAAGAAGGGCATGCTGTGAAGCTGGTAGGAGCCTTAGCTAGAGTTCTCCGAAGGAAAGAGATGGCCTTCTAGAATTTGTCATCAAAATGTTTCACTGAAGGCGGGAGGGTATAGCTCAGTGGTAGGGCGTATGCTTAGCACACACGAGGTGCTGAGTTCAATCTCCAGGACTCCCATCAAAAGAAATCAATCAATCGATAAACCTAAGTACCTACCCCTACCAAAAAAAAAAATTTCATTATGTCCCCCCACCCAACTCACTGCCCCCCCCCGAAAAAAAAGGAGTGAGAGAAGGGAGCACCTGGAAGCAGGGAGAAGGGGAAGAAGGATGGGGAATGGATGGGACCACACTGGAGGCTGAGCTGTAACTGGGGAGGAAAGGGTTCCTTTAAGAAGCTTGCCTGTAACATTTAACTGATGCCTTTCATATGACATCTTGACTTAATAAAGAGACTAGCAGCAGGAAAAAGAAAAGAAAAATGAAAGAAAAATCCCCAGCAAGACAATAAAAAGTTTCCTCCTCACACCCACCGCCAGGGGGGTTTTTCCTTTGTACCTCAGAGCTTCGCCCACTGAAACTCATCCTTTCAGGCTGGAAATGCCCCCCAAACATTTGAAGCTTCACAGCCACCCCTTGGGGTGAGAGGTTTTCACAGTGTTCTCCCGGGCGCGTCCCCAGGGAAGGCCAGGGAGCGGGGGGGGGGGGGGGGGGGGAGGCGTCTTTCTCTCCCTCATGGGGAGGCAAATGTCCTTCTCCCGGCCAGCCGGCCAACAAAGGACAGAACTGCAAAGTTCTTGCCCCAACCCGTGACCCCGGGGCCCGAAGGCAAAACTCTTTATCTCTGGGTCCTAGTAACAGAAGCTACCCCCACCCCCGGACCTGCAACTGTGCTTGATGGTGTGACCAGAAACCTTTGATGGAATTATTATTACCTCCTCATGCTCTGCCCAGCCATTTCTTATTCTGTATATTTTCCAGAGCTGTGGGAAACTTTCATAACCAAGCCTAAACCAGGCGAAAACTTGTTCTATTTGGAATTTGTAATGAAGTCAAAACATGGCCTGGATTTTCTGAAAGGCTCCCTTGGCTGCCTGCAACAGCCCCGGGGCACAATCAGACAGGGATGGAGAAGGCCTGGGAGCAGACTTTGTTACCAAGAATAGGACAGAACAATATTTGCCTCCAAAACACGAGGGCCGCTCTTTACCTTCTCAGCTGGAGGAAGTGAGAGAGAAATGCAGATCTCACAGAAAGCGCAAATACCAATTCTTTCATCTCCAATGTTCAGGATTCTTTTTTTTTTTTTTTTTGCCCTCCCGTAACTCCCTCTAAACAAAAGGTTAGGGAGAATTTTTAGCATATTTGATTTCCTGACCTAAGGGAAGAAATTCTTTATTTTGGAACTTTTGACACTTCCCCTACCCCCCAAGAGCTGTTACTTTGCTTGAAAGGGAAATTTGGAGGAGACGGAAATAAAAATTGCTAGGCATGTGAAGTGATTTCGGGTCTGAGAGCGCCTCCCTTTGTGCGCCGTGCCTGTTGCTGGGTGTGGGGGGGGGGGGCAGGGACAGACTGAAAGACCAAGCCTCGCTCTGTTTGGATGGAAACTTCACCTACTTTTCAGAAGCTCTCGCAAACGATTTACTGGCTTAAACCTGATCCCTCAGAAAGAGTCTCAGTCTGTAACTTACAAAAGCTGTGCGTGGCAAGATGGAGTTCATTTTTATTTAAGTCAAGGGCTCATTGTCAGAGGGGGTTCGGTCCCCTCACTGTTTCAGAGTGCCTGCTTATTTATTTATTTTTACCATGGTTGCAAGAATCTCCTAAGGCCCTCATTTCACTGCTGAAAGCCGAGTAGGGGAACTTGAATTTTATGCCCCCAGGCTTGAATGAAGGAATAAAAACAGCACAACATTTGCATCTACTTAAGGGCCTGAGTTCTAAGAGCCCCCCTCACAGTCAGAGGAGGAAAACCGTTTCTGGAGGTTAAGTGAAGCTCTTCTGAGATATTTGCCAAAAGCACAATTAAGAGGAAGATAATGGCTGGCAGAAATGACCTCGGAATTCAAGGCCTGAAGATTGAAAACACAGAGCCGAGCAAGGTGCTTTCTCTTGCTCCCCTGCCCACCCCGATATCAACGAGCATCAGCTAAAGGTGCTGAAGAACCAATTTCATGCGTCTACTGTACGAGGGAATGAACTGAGCCAAGGGCAAAAATAAAATTATACAAATGTTATTATAGACTAGCCTGCTTCTGTCCTAGTTTAATTCAAATTTCAGTGCTGCGGGCTTGGCTCCGGGCAGTAGCCTTCCTGCATAAATCAACATTTGCTTACATCTAAATTATTAGGGGAGCATGTGACTTTGTTTATTGTATAAATTATACGCAAGGTTAAAGCATTAACTGTTCAACTGGTTTCGTTCAGTCACCACACCGGCTCTCCCCACCCCCCCCTCAAGTCCGCTCTCCCCCAGATAGGAAAGAAAACTCTGCAATCATTGATTTTTTTTTTTCTTAGACAAACCCAATCACAGCACCGCAAAGCCTTGTGAACCTGAGGTTGTGTGGGCAGGGGGCTGAAGGGAGGATGGGAGACAGTCTTCATGGTTAGAAAAAAGGAATGAGCCCCCAAAATGGTTCATGAGAACCCTGATCTGGTGTCTGCACCCAGTGAAACGGTGCTCTGGTAAATAATCAGTTAAGCTGGTTAAGGCAGCCAACCAAATGGGCTAATTTAATATAAAACTAAAGAAAGCCTTGTGGCTAGGGTTTCAATAGGCAAGGAATTTCAAACTATGCGGCAATGTTGGACCCAAACATCTTTATTGCTTTTATCTATTAGAAGAAGAAAGTTACACATGGACCCTCTGGAAAATGCATTTAAGAACAATGGAGGTTTTGGGGTTTCATTTTTTGTTTTTGTTTTTGTTTTTTGTCTCTGCACGTCACTGTGAGTGTCTCTTGAACGCTCATTCATATGTATTGGGAAAATAAGAATGGGGCTTCATAATTAGAAAATTTGACCCTCTAAGTATTTAGATAAACCAGATATCAAGCATGTCCCACTTTGAGAACATTCAATTTAAATAACTATCAAGACAAATCAGAAGCAGTTAATTTGCTTTGTGAAAGGTTCTACTGTCTATAAGAGCATCCACAGTAGGCGTCTTGGAAATTTTGACCTTTTCCCACAGTAATAAGTGAATTTACAAAATTGTAAATTAAATTCAAGTGAAAAGATTCAATTCAATCTTTTCCAAGAATATCTGTGTGTGTCTTTCTTTCTCAAGACCCCTAGAAACACGGCAGGTCAGAAGATTTTTGTATAGCATGATCCTCTACAGGAAATAATTCGAATGTAAAGTATGTTCAAGAGGAGAATCAGTTTCCCATCCAGCCGACTCCCAATTCTTCCTATTTGGATCCTAGATCAGGCTTTGAGATCTTGAAAGGCGATTCTCCAAATGCGGTCAGTGGGACTTCTATCCACAGAATCACTCAGGAGTGGAGCCCAAGAGTGTGCACTGTAGCACATGTCCCTGTGATTGGGTTGTGCACAAACTAACATTTGGGAACCACTTTTACAGAATCTAATATGGAAGCAAACAATATCGCTCTGTCTACTCTTTACTTCATGGGCTTCACATCATCTCCTCTTCAAGGTGTCCTGGAGCTCAGCCCAAACTAAAACGGACTCCCAACCCCTGCCCAGCTTTGTTTGGCCAAGGGAGGGTATCTTTGGAGCATTCTTATTCACTCCCGGATAGGTCCTGATTTGTTTGTTTGTTTGTTTTTAGATTTGAATGAAAATTTGTTTTTTTATTTTTAATTTTTTTAACATTTTTAAATTGAGTTACAGTCATTTTACAATGTTGTGTCAAATTTCAGTGTAGGGCACAATTTTTCAGTTATACATGAACATACACATATTCATTGTCACTTTTTTTTTCACTGTGAGCTACCACAAGATCTTGTATATATTTCCCTGTGCTAAATAGTATAATCTTGTTGATCTATTCCGGTAGGTCCTGAGTTGTACTGAGACAATGAGCCTATACAGAACTACAGTTCTATTTGAAATAATTTATCAGATATAAAACTAAATTGCTTTCTAGTCAAGTTGGTATTTTTAAGAAATAGCTTTTTAAAAATTAAAAAAAATGTTTAAACACAATTTTTAAAGTTTACACTCCATTTACAATTATAAAATATTGGCTGTATTCCCCATATTGTACAATACATCCTTGTGGCCTCTCTAACACCCAGTAGCTTGTCCCTCCCGCTCCCGGACTCTTCTATTGCCCGCTGCCTTCATAACCCAGTAACCGCCACTTTGTTTTCTAGGTCTGTAAGTCTGCTTAAGAAATAACTTTTCCATGGCAGCATATCAGAATGTAGAAAGCGGAAACTTTGGAATCAGACAACCCTGGTTTCAAATCAGTTTCATTGTTTCACCTTCCTGGGATGTTTGGCAAAACTCGAATATCAGTTTCCCTGCTTGTGACATGGGAAGATTAAATTGTAAACACGACGGCTTTGAGAGAAGAATGAATCATGTGCAAGGAGTGCGTGGGATGGATAATAATTACTGTCATTCACCACTTACAAGTAGCTGTCGGGTCCACAAATGGTGGCCACGAACAAGACAAGCTGTGGAGAGCTGAGGAGATACTGGGCGAATTCCTGGGGTGCACAGAAAACTGCTGAAAACGGCTCACCCTCAGTGTCAAGCCTACTCCTAACTATTATTTCTTGATGGCAGTTCTAAGATGTTTTACGAGAAGCTAAATTATTTTTTCAATCTCTCTTTGATTATCCATGAAACTGAAAATGAGTGCAGTTAACGTAAACAAAGTCTATGTGATGTTGATATAGTCTTTCTATAAATGTGTTATATAAATAAGTATAGCAATATTCAATTTAAGTTCAATGCAAGCCAAAAGGATTCAGTTCTTTGTCTGTCCCCAGTGCCATCCTAGGCTGATGGAATTTGTCCCTGACAAAGGTATGAATGTAATAATGTAACACACACATTTAATTTAGAGTCACAAATCAACTGAATCACACATTTAAAGATAAAATTTTGGAGTATTTTAGGAGAAGCAGGGTGTTATGCATATTGTAGTTTGGATAAATACTCTTTATAGTGTCAGGAACATTGCCTGAGAATGCCTGTCTCAACAGCTGTGACTCGGATTCTGCAGGTATTTGTCAGGGCTGAAATTAATAAATTACAGGGGAATCAATGGATTCCATTCTTTTTGGCTTACAGAGGCACTTTACATCGCTGGGTGAATTTGAATGACAAGAACTATTTTTCAGCTTTAAAATTGGGAAGCTTAATGAATGTCATGTAATCTCTGAAGCATTTTGAAATAGTTGGGTTTTTAAAAATAATTTCTTCATCATAGATAAATAAAATATGTATTCCCACGTCAAAGGATATTGAAGTAGAAAAGGAAGACAAACAAAGACCATGGGAGCTGGTGGTGGCAGAAGTTGGGACCAACACCCATATCATGTTGGTGTGGTGACTCCCATCCACCCTCACCTGCACGTGTGGGAGTTAGTGGTGGATGTGATTTGTTTGGTTGGTGAGCATCGTTTTCCAGGGTGTGCTGGAATTTCTGGAAGAGTTAAGTTGACTGTCAGGTTTGAGTCGTGCAGAGCTGTAAGAGGAGAACTAGACAACATAGATGTATCCGTTTGCTGTTGCTGTGTAACAAACCACCCTAAAACTTAGAGGCTTAAAACAATGACCAGCTATTTGGCATACGATTCTGGGGGCTGGCAATTCAAGCCAGGCTCTGTTTTGGTTTGCTCTTTCTCGTGTGTCTGTTACAGCTCCTGGGTTGACTAGATGAGGTTTCCAGAGGTTGGCTGACCTTCCTCCTCACTGTCTCGCCTCCTGTCTAGGCTGTGATGAGTTTATTCCCACAACAATGGCAGAGTTTTAAGAGGAAGTGAAAACATATGAGGCCTCCTGAGGGTCTGTCTTCATTTAGTCTTCTGTCACTTCCACTGCCTGCTACCAGCCCAAGCAAACAACAAGGCTAGCCTTCTTGATGAGAGAGGCTGCAGAGTCACATTTCAAAAGGCAAGGATGCAGGGAAGAGAGGATTGCAGCCATTTCTCAACCAACTGACCAGAATGGACCATACTGAGGGGGTGAGGGAAGATAGGCTTGATTTGATGTTGAACGAGTGAGTGGAGAATTAGGAAGAAATAAAAAAAGATACAGGTAAGGGAGAAAGAAGGGCATCACAGAGCAGTGAGTGGTTCAAATGTGATACAAATAGCAATAGGGAACTCCATTAGACCCTTAAGCAAGGCAGAGGTGTAGATGAAGTGGAGGGCATGTGTCAACATCGCCGAGTGAGTGGGGACTTCTGGCTGAGGGCCTAGCAAGATAAGAAAAGAGCTTTATCTTGGAGTTTCTGACCTAATGATGCCAGCAGTCGCTGGACCAGCCAAATTGTGGTGGATTTACTATTTGCATTACAACTGAAAACACATGTCTACATCTTCAAGGCTTTGAAAATACCATGGAACATGCTGTAGAATCTTATATCCAGTAACAGGATGCAATTTCCCTATCAAGTAAAACTGCTGTTTGTTTTCTGTACTCTCTATTCTGAAGGAAATTTCACAGTTCATCAGCTGCAGTGAAGTCAGCTGAAATGAGCAGGCCACTTACGTGAGCTATTTTCTCCCATCCCTCAAAATCCCGCTTCCCTTTCTTTTTACTTATGCTAATGTTGCTGTAGGCTCACCATGCACTTTGGTTTGGTTTGGTTTTGATGCAGTACCCCCCGATTCCAAGGACAGTGGTGAGTGTTCTCGAAGCTCTCTGGTGGAGGTGACAGTGTACCGAGATAACTGCAGCAGAGGAACATGTTCCTCCTGCCTCTGTTGGTCATGTGTTTCTGAGACCAACAAATGAGAAGTTGCTTAGAGCCCAGTTAATTTTGCTGACTTCCACCAAGTATGCCTGATTCTCTTCTAGTGATTTTAAGAGTAATGGTTACGTATGGTGCAACTGGGCAATTTTGTGAGAAGCCCCCTCTTCCAGAAGCAATTTAGAGATGCTCCTTCTTTTTCTTCTTCTTCCCTTTTTTTTTTTTTTTAATTGCAGGTGACAACAGCAAGTCCCGAAATCCTGTTAGCCAATAATGTGATGTCTGCGCTGGGGGTTCAGGACTAACTATGTTACAGGGTATGTGTCACTAGCTATGAGATGAAGTTAATAGTCTCATGTTTTGAAAAATATAGACTGTTCGAGGCTGGTAGTTTTTATTTTCTCTAAAAGTAGTTTTCAATCTTGTCCCCATTTTCTTGTTTGAATTTGTTGTCTGGGGCTTGAGCGGGAGGGTAAGGGCAGGCAAGGAGAAATATGGTGGGAGGGTCCTTCCCTGGTTAGGGGCTTGGAGGATGGTTATTTAACCTGTAAGTCTGAGAGGGAAAATATTCAGAAAATGCCCACGTGCACATAATAGTATTTAAAGAACAAACAAATGTTTCTGGTGGCTTGTCTTTGTTATAAAAATCTCGTCAGTTTATCCTTGTGACTCACAGTGAGACCTTGGGGGTTAATTTCCACCTCTTTCTAGCTGCATGACTGTGGACAGATATCTTAAACCTCCATCTGTCTCAGTTTGATAGTATCTCTTAAGTTGCAGCAAAAATTAAATTAGATAATTATGTGGTGTGCAGTACTCGGTACGTGGGAAGTGGCCAGTGATGTCATCACCATCATGGTCATTAATCAGCCTCCTCACGTCCATTTCCTTATCCTGGAATTCAAGGCCAAAGTCCCTCAATCTGGCTTCGTCCCTTATGTGATGTGGACTAGTAGATGCAAAGTACATAGCAGACCCTCAACAAGTTCTTGAGAAACCAGAGAATGAATCCATCAGTCATAGTGGGGTGGGTGTGCATGTCTCCTTAAAAGGAGAATTCAACCCCAATACATTGATAAGGACCTTTGATGACACACAGGCGACTGGTCACCAAAGATCTCTTGGCGTCAGGGATGTATTTATGTGTTTATTTGAAAATCCTCAATGGAAACTGGAGAAGGAGTGCATCAAAGCCTAGCGACTCTCAGGCATCCAGGCTCTGTTGCCTTATCTCTGTCTCATCTCCCAAGTCCTGCCTGTGGAATCTGAAGGCTCAGAGGAGCCAGGGTGAACACAGTTGCCCTAAAGAATCATTAAAACGACCGTCTTTACTCTTTGCTGTTTGATTGTTTTAATAGTACTTAATTTCTTTTTTAAATAAATGTTCACCACTCTAAACTGCATTTCAGGTAAAGCATACATCACATCATTCCAGAAATCTCAGCCACCAGGACCTAGTGATCATGTGCCCTGTTTTCCGGGATCTAAGGGGAAATCTAAAATTACGAAGTGCAGACAATGTCAAGATTGTGTTCAATTTTACTGAAGTCTCTGACTTTCCACACTCTGGTCTCTAATCACCCTATTTCCCAGGACTTCCTGGGGTGTTACCTTCTTCCTAATTGGTGCAGCCTCCTCGGTGCCGCTAATTACAGCAGCTCCTCCTGCTTTTAGTGACCTCTCTCCTCTCCTTGTTTAAATCCTATACATCTGTCAAGTCCTAAGACAAATTTTCTCTCTTCTTGGATATAGTTTCCTACTATTCTCTCCCTGAGTTAGAGCCGCACAGTGCAGCAGTTAATTGTTTTGTGTGAGCTTTTTCTTCCTAAATAGGTCACAATCTCCTTGAGGGTGAAGCTTATGTTTTAGTTTCCCTTGTTTCTCACTCGGAGCCTCTCCAAGTGATAGATACATAGTAGGTGCTGATTAAATATTTGTTGATTGATTTCCTGCAAAGGGGTAGCTGCAAACTAACGTGAAAGCACTGAACAAACCAAGGCAGTGATCTGAATCCCCCTTTGAGAGATACTCTTACACAGGAATGGGAAAAATTCTTCAAAGAGCCCTGTCAGCTAACGTTCTCATTCGAATGCCCTTCTAATGAGGTACCCCGGGGGGTGGGGAGGTGGGGAGTGGGCAGGGCTGCAGGAGGAGCTGTTCTCTCCTAGAGGGCGTGGGGCTGGCTGCTCAGGGCTTCCCAGGGGCACAGGGACTCTGGGGCCCCCAGCATCCGAGTGGAATGTAAATAGGAAAGGCGTTGGAATGCTTGTATGTTTATGCCTGCATCCAGAGTTGTGTAAGGTGCATCTCTCACCTACAGACCAGCCTAAAGAAGGGTTTAATTCTGATGACTTGCAACTAGAGAAGAGGGAGGGAATGGGAGAGAGAGGGAGAAAAAGGGAGAGAGAGAGAGAGAGAGAGAGAGTCTCCTTCTCTGGGGCTGATAATATTCTCTTATATGATTGTCTGAGCTTGGCAGTGGCGAAAGGTGATTGAGAATTAGTCCTGACCACTATACTTGGCTTCTTCACAATTTACTGAGACTTTAAAAGCTTCTTTCTGGGGCAGACCCTGAAGACAGTGTCCCTAAGCAACTCTTTACAAGATGAAAGCTTCCAGGCTCCGAAGAAAAGGAAACGAAGGAGAGGCATCCAGCAGGACTGGGAATGAATGGATGCAGCCAGAGGGGAGCCACTTCTTCCTCGTCTCCAGAGAGAGAAGGACGTGTGTGGCTGGAGGTCTGTGTGAGCCACGTACTTTGAAGATTGATCACGGTGAGGGGCGGGGGCGCGTGCATCAGGAGAACCACTGCTATGAGCTGCTGAACACGTGCTTCTGCCAGCTCGGCGATCACACTACACGGGGAATTTGAGAATTTGAGGCAGGGGCTGATTGCCTTGTCTGAGATATTTGAACAAGTGTCTTTTAGTCATTCAGTTAAATATTCCATAAGAAGGAAAAGCCAAGCATCCTCAAGTCTGTGGAAGTCAGTAATAACCCCCAACAGATGTAGACACCCACCTAAATGTCCCTTGACAGATGACTGGATAAGGAAGATGTGGTATGTATGTGTATGTGTACACACACACACACACACAGAGACACACACACAATGGAATACTACTCAGCCACGAAAAAGAATGAAATAATGCCATTTGCAGCAACATGGATGGACCTAGATATTATTATGCTAAGTGAAGTAAGTCAAGAAAAAGACAAGTATCATATGATATCACTTATATATGGAATCTAAAATATGATACAAATGAATTTATTTATA
This sequence comes from Vicugna pacos, assembly GCF_048564905.1. Taxonomy (NCBI): domain Eukaryota; kingdom Metazoa; phylum Chordata; class Mammalia; order Artiodactyla; family Camelidae; genus Vicugna; species Vicugna pacos. The sequence continues at coordinate 16,819,139 of NC_133010.1, read as the reverse complement.
AAACAGAAAGAGACTCACAGACATAGAAAACAAACTTATGGTTACCAAAGGGGGAAGGGGGTGGGGGAGGGATAAACTGGAAGCTTGGCATTTGCAGATACTCACTACTATATATAAAATAGACAACAAGGTCCTACTGTAGAGCACTGGGAACTATATTCAATACCTTGTAATAGCCTATAATGAAAAAGAATATATATATATATGTATAACTGAATCACTATGCTGTACTCAGAAACTAACACACCATTGTAAATTGACTATACTTCAATTAAAAAATAAATAAAATTTTAAAAAGCAAAGCAAAGAAGTTCATATTTTGGCCTTGATCCTCTTATTGGCTTCATAATGAGCATAATTAATATAATTAACAGGTGAATTTATGCCTTAAAAGTGAACAATTGTAGATCATCTTGCCATGAAGTTATAAAGAAAAAGCACCCTCTCTGTGTGTGCATGCCCGGCCACTGTAGTTTTCAGAGTGCAGCTGGAGCGTTCCTCCCCCTCTTGCCTGCTTGTGGCATGTGTGATAGAGACAAAGTCCATCTCGGAGAGCATTGCTTTATCTACGGGGCAAATCAGTTTGCAAATCCTGAAACCAAGGATTTGCCAAACTTACCCACTCAGCACAGGCATCTCTGGGAAAAGCAGGCCTCCCCCCTCAGGCGGACCCTTCCACCGGATGGCAGAGAGAGAGGGGCTGAGTCACCGTTGCCGAATGATTTCCCCCCGAATTTCCCCGGGAGATGCTTTAGCTGTTCTTTCCTGGTGAGGAAGAGAGAACGTGCAGAGAGGTGACGTGTGTTGGTGCTGGAGCAGCCCCCGCTGTGTAGACGGGCGCTCAGGAAACAGGTACAGGTTACCCCCAAACACACTCACTGGTTCACCCAGGGGTCACCGAGCGCCAGTTCTGTGGCAGCCTCTGTGCTGGTTGCTCCTTCTGGGAGAACCAGCCAAGAGCAGGGAGATTCTACTGGGAAGTGGAGGTGCTGGGAGGCAAAGGTCCAGCTCTTTTGGATTCTGGCAAAATCCAAGGCCTGATATCTAAGAATGTCACACACATACACAAAAATCACCAGACACGAGGGGTGAGTGGTGGGCGTTGAGATCCAGCTTACGGACCCATGAGCTCGGAGCTGGGGTGACAGTTCAGCACCTCTGATGTGCGAAGGAAAAGCAAAGGGGAATGTTCTGGATGCTGGTCCAGAAACTGGTCTTGCTCCCTGGCTGCACATTTGTAAGAACCAAGAGGTTAAATAGCTTGTCCAAGTTTGCAAAGCCAGGATTTGAACCAAGAGCCTCGAGATCCTGTGCAGGCAAGTTCTGCTCCATCCTGCCTCCATCCTGGAGCCGTATTTAGTGGATCCACTTTCACCAAGGGCTTTCCCTGTGCCGGGAGGTGGGCCAAATAGGGTGGAGTCAAGTAGGATGCCTGCTTATGGTTCAGCTCCCCAGCAGAGGGGATCACTCAGGCCGTTGTATTGGGGAAACGACATGGAGGGTCTTCTCTAGAGAGGGCCAGCATAGCCTCCTGCAGCACGCAGTTTTATATTCAGCTTGCAAAAGATTGGGTTGGCAACCCTACGCTACCTTGGTCCTCAATTCTCAGACTTCCTTATTATGGATTGTCCTTTGAAACCATAATCAAAATCCTTCCATCAGAGGCAGGGGTCTTAAAGCAATGTGCGCTATTTATGAAACAGCCAAGGGAATGTTCTTACCAAGCAAGAAGGGTTAATGAGAGCACGCTGGTGGCTTTGTCTATAATTGCCAATATGCCAGGCTTTCTTGCTTGGGAGGTTTCTGGCTTTGCAGAAGCGGGGATGGAAATGGAGTCTCCAGTGACAATGTTTTTTCAATACGGTTCCTCTGAAAGTGTGATATATGTGATGACCACATACAACTGGGACTACCTTGAATATGGTTTCCTCCAAGGATTCATAATGTTAAAACAGAGGCATCCGCATAAAATGAGGGGGAAGGTTCTAATCTTGGCATAGTATAAAGGGCTTTTTTTTTTCTGGCATGAGCAAGTTTGTGAGAAACAGAGCGCTTATTGTTTAGCAAGTCAGGGCCCTGTGCTGGCCAGGGAAATGCTGATGAAGTAGCTACACTCCATGCAGGGCTGAGGAGCCGGCGGTCCTCATGAAAAAAGAAGGGAGCAAATGGATAAGAGTGTTTAGCCTGCCCGTCAAGACTTCCTTTCAATAGCGTGAAGGCAATGGTAAGTATATGCCCGCGTGTGTGTGTTTAAAATTTGAAAAATTACAAAAACCAACAAGGAACTCTGGTGCTCCGACCGTCCCCGGCTCGATGGCACTGTTTTGCCTGCTTTGATTTATATGGTGCTGTGCAGTGTACAAAGCACCCGGACGCTCCTTCTCATCTGAGTCCCGTGACGCCGCCAGATTGTTCTACTTGAAAAACTCTGAAGGAAGTTAGGATGTTAAAACAGTGTGTTTCCAAACAGAGCATTTCTCAAGCACAGTTTTCCCTACATGATGAACTATCTAGGATGTTGACGCTGACCTGTTATCAAACCAAATTAAGCATCATGTGTTGAGCGGCCAACCCTAAGAGAGGTCCATACCCGAGCACTTTGTAGGATCAGGGACCGGCTGATGCTCTGCGTGGTCTATGAGTCTGAGTTTGATGCATTTCCAAGTACACTGTAGACATCAGTATACTTCCCCCCTACACACAAATACTTCATAACACACACCTTTAACTAAACTTTAGTGTTTGTTTACATTCTTTTCTTTTGAGGTAAGATTTACATGCTATGAAATGCCTCGGTCTTTGGCACACACTGGCTGAGTTTTGGTAAATACAGACATCTGGGCAACCCCCCCCCCCCAGATATACAATGTTACCACCCCCTCAGAAGGTCCCCTCACACCTCCTCCTGGTCACTTCCTGCCTCCCCTCCCCCACGACGGAGACGACCACGGTTCTGATTTTCCCACCAGCGGACTCCTGGGTGTGGCCCCTTCCACGCAAGGTCATGTGTTTGAGAGTCATCCGTGTTGCTGCGCACAGCAGTCGCCTGTTCCTTCCTATAGCTGGGGGGTAGGCGTTTCCGTGTGTGGATGCGCTGTGCTTTGTTCATCCATTTTCGCACGGATGGGCTTCTCTCCGTTTTAGGGTTCTGTGAAGAAAGCTCTCCTGAGTATTCTCGTACAAGTCTTTTCATGAGAATGTTTTTGCCGCTCTTGGGTCAACGCCTGGGAGAAGCCTTGCTGGGTCCCAGGGTGGACGTGTGCTGAGTTTTATGAGCAACTGTTCAGACCCCTTTTCAAAGCGGTTGCCCATTTACAGTTTCGCCGGCAGTGGGTGATAGCTCTGGTCGCTCCATTTCCTCGCTGCTGTTTGGTGTTGTCTGGCCTTTTAAATGCAGCCATCCATCCTGGCGGGTGTCTAGGGAGAGCAGTGAGTTGACGGCAAGGATGGTGATGATGGAGTGATAGATAAGGCCTGAGCGCAAATGACAGACAATATTCCTTAGAGTTCACTGGGAAACCCATCGCTTCGGCTTCCTAGCGCCCGCCCTCCTGGTTTCTGATTGACAGTTGGAAGTGCTCAGTGCTCGGGGCAGCGCTGATTTTCAGGCTAATGCTCTCAGGACAATTAGCTCACTGAGGGCTGCTTTGTGTGCCTGGATGCTCGGCTTTAACCCTTGTGACATTTCCTAGCTTTACTTCTTTGTCAGGCTTCTCAGGCCAGATTGCGACTTCTCTTCCTCTTCAGAGTTCTCACCCAGCAAAAGGTTGATGATTTCAATGTCAAACAAGGCAGACCCCTGATAAAACGCAGAATAAACAATTTTGAAGACTTAGACCTCTCTTTTCTGTCACTGTAACTTCCTCAGCCTCTTCTGAATCCCAGAGAACAATATGGAAAAAAAAAAAAAGCCAGGAATTTAGGAGAGACCCCGTCTGCACTTAGCTGTCCTTTCACTTGATTGGCTGCCTTGGCTTTTTGGGGGCGGCCATTTCCTCACTTGCGGATCAGCCAGGCTGAAACAAATAATATTTAAGGCTTTACGTCTTTTTGAAATTTCCAAAAGACAAACAAATGTCTTCTAAAAATATTTGTTTTGTTTAGAAGGGAAGACTTTTTTTTTTAAAGCTTTCAGGTAAAGATTCTATTTAAAATGTTTTAAAAAGTGATCCTATACAATTTCCCACATCCCCTCCAGCACCTAAATGACACCCTTGTATATTCAGGGAAACAAGTCTCTCATTCATAGTTTGACTTCAAGGTTTCCTTAATCATGCCCCTGACCGTCCAGCTACAGCACCTTTGCTGTAGAAGGATTCTACCTGAAACGGCAGAGGTGCTGGGAGAGCTGGTTATTCGTTTTGCATTTGCTCTGGGATCTTTTTGGACAGGTGAGGTGTTTGCACTGGATCCATTGGTTTTTTGTTGTTGGTGTTGTTCCCTAGTTAGGTCATTATTCTCTGCTGTCTAGTTTTACTTGATTTTATTTTCTTGAGTTGTACTGGGCATGTAACATTATATTAGTTTCAGGTGTACAACTTAATGAATCAGTATTTGTAAGCACTGCAAAGTGATCCTCACCATAAGCCTAGTTACCATCTGTCTGTCACCAAAGTTACAAAAAATCTTTTTTTTTCTTATGATGAGAACTTTTAAGATTGACTCTCTTACCAACTTTCCCAGTTGTATTTTAGAATTGGGTGGTGGCGGTAAAAAGAGAGGAGAGTGGGAGAAAGGATGTTTCAGATGTTGTATGGGGTTTGCAGGCAATCACTTTGGAACAGGGAGGAAGCGAGATGGGAAAAGGTAGAGAGGCTTGGCTTCAGGGGAAACAGGCAGCCCAAATCTCCGTTTAAACAAGATAAGGGTTCAAGAGATAGAAGCTGCCGATAAAGGCGCTTTTCCTTGCACTGCTGTTAATGCCTGTAATGGACGGGAGATTTCCCCGGGTTTTCATTCCCTGCAGGGCCACAGAGGGAAAACTTCAACTGCAGACAAACCACAGTCCCCAGCCCTCTCACGCTGGAAGGTTTCAAGCACAATATTTTTGAGCAAACACACCAGGTGCCTCTCTGCGTTGTGTGGGATTTTTGGTGCTAAAGCAGAGAGCTCTGCAGATGACGCTGAAGGTCAAGTGGAGGTAGAGAAGCTGCAAAACAGCACGACGCACCACCCAACTGCAAGCTAATTGGGAAGGAAATGGTTTCAAACTGACAGACTGTGGCCTGAGAACCGAAATCTCATCGGGACAAAAAGGTTCGTGTCACTTAAAGGGGTAGCTTTGCCGATTTGAATCGTGCAAACAAAGGAAATGAACTCGTCCTCTGGGGTGGGAAGTTCTATTAGCAGATATTACCACCCTTGCCTTTATGCGCTCTTGTGTCACAAACCCGGAACATGTGCTGCGTGTCCTCAGGCACCCATTGGTTAATTTCCTTATTCAAAGGAAGGCAGCAACAAGAAAGCAACAGAAAAACCCCAAGCAAATTACACACTGGGGCACAGACAGCATTAAGATGCTGTGCACAATTGTGACACGTGGGTTTTTAGAAGAAATGTGTTTGGTCTGAAATCATACATATGTTAAACTCCAGAGAAAGTTAAGAAGCCTACAACGGCTCTTCCGGGAACTTAAAGAAAAAAAAATCTTTAAAGGTATCACCGTGTTGAGAACCAGGGACACTTGATAGAGTATCAGATGCTGCCCTGTAGCCACCAACAGCCATTTGGGACTCGACTTTAATCAATGTTTCAATAAAGGCTAATTTTTCCATCATATGGATGTGGTAAAAGTTAATTATATACTTAATGATATCCTTTTGGTTTTGAAGTCCTTATAGAGTGGCTACAAGAGTAGCCTTGTACATAGTCCCCTATATTTTATAGCTGAATTGTAATGAGCGAAATAATACAAAATAATGAATACTTTAAACGTTGTGTTCAGTTGGGTCTTCAAAAAGGAAGCTATTATGACATGACTTTGTGGCTGACCAGGAATTGTCTGCATTTTACATTTTGCTAAGGGGAATAATGAAGCCCAGAATGGTTAAGAACTTAATTCATGTCACAGAAGTTGAGGCAGAGTTCAAACCAACCTTTTTCTCTTGTCCCAAAAGTCAATCCACGTATTCTTCTGATGGTCCTGTGTGTTTTGTGGATCATCAATGTATTTAATTCAGTATCCGTGATATCTTAATATTTAACTTTGATTTCATAACAAGTCCCTGTGTTTAAAAGAAATGAAAGTGAGCTACAGTAAGAAAATTGTAAATATAGTCATAGTTACCTCCCATGTTATGCTTCTGCCTAGAACAGCCTTTCCAGAGCAAGTTTACTACTGCTACTTAAAACAAAAAAGAAAGAAAATTTAAGTAAAAAGCATGTTGCTATTTATAATTCTTTTATAATTGAAAAGATTTCCTTTGTGATTTATGTTTATTACTTAATCACTGCTCCACAAGATTTCCCCAACTTGAGAGCATTTAGAATCAAGAAATCCCAAAGCAACGCATCATATTCATAGTGTTTTAAGGTAGCTAAGGGACTTCCCCATCCTGTCCGACAGGGACGACAAGTGCACGGCACGAAACACAGCTCTGGCTGGTATAAACTTACCATGCATCACCTGAGGAGCGTTCAGAAAAATACCAAGGGTTTGTGAGTGAACTTTGCTTAGATAACTATGCTTTGGGTGCCTCGTCCATGAATACTGGTATTCCCATGAGAAAGGTGAGTTACAGGACAAGCTGAGTTTTATTACACTCTGAACCCTGAGATGAGCAGCCGCTCTATAGGCAAAAAGCACGATTTGAAGGAAAATGAAAACTTACCAGCCCTAGCATTTCTCCTTACCATCTATCACAGTACCAGAAATGACCAGTGTTTGTAGCCATTTCTTTGGTTTCAGGCTCTATGTCCAGAAGGTCCCTATTAACTACACACCTCATCAATCCATTTGCACCTTAGCGAGGATTCATTTATCAGATCGCAAGGAATGGGAGGTAGGAGGTCTAGTTTGACTGGAAAAGGGGCTGGGGAAAAGTATTTTCAGCAGGCCCTCTGTTTCTTGACTGTGCGCCTTTGTGAATGTATGTTCTGTTGCCTTAAATGCACCCTCGCTGCCATTGGATTTCAACTCTACCTCACCGTCCACTTTGAATCTTTTCTTTTTCCTGCAGTATTTTCTTCCTCTCAGAATTCCTAACATTCATTACCTGTATCATTCATTTTTCAAGTCTTGTCTTTGTTGTGGTTATTTTTTCATTGATATACATCAGCTTTACCAGGTTTGGTGTCAGCTGTGCTCAGGAACCAGACTAGCCATGTGACTTTGGGCAGGTTACTTAACCTCTCTGTGCCCCAGGTTTTTCAGTATAAAACGAGAAGAGTAACAGCACCCATCTCACAGTGTGAGGGTTAAATGAGATGCCACATGCATGGGAAGTGGAAGAGTGAGTGCCCTGTGCATAGAAGCACTTGGTAAATATTATCTATTAGTATTTACAATTCTCAGAAATTCCTCTCTGGCTTTAGGCTAGTGGGTGGAAGCTCTAAACGAATGAAATTTCATGTGTGGCTACTATGGGTTCAGAGAGGGTCGGCTGTGACGCAGGTGTTAGGACAAATGTGTGTTGGCCATCTTGGGCTCAGGATTTCTACAAATGAGAGATGACTCCAGGGAAGCAGTGTGCTGGGTAAAAAGAGCCCTGGGCAGGAGGCAGGAGAGAATGGGGTTGTGCCTCTATTAGCTTGTGACTTGGTGAGGGGAAGACTTTAAGCGCCCAGGGCTCAGCTTTCTCATTTATAAAATGAGGGGCCTAAACTAAATGATCTGGAAGACCATTCTAGCTCAGAAGATCTACGACTTAATGAATTGAAGCACCCAACCAGCGCTTCTGGGCCAGTGTGGGTTTCTCAGCTTCCCAGGGTGCCCCCGTGGAGGTGCGTTTTCTGGGAGGCAGATTCCCGGATCTGCCGCAGTCCACCTTAGAGCTGGCCTGCTGCGAGCCCACAGCTGTCCATTCTCACCCGGTGGCTGTTTGCTTGACTTCCAGTATTCCTCGAGGTTAAATAGGCAGCTGCCGCTGTACGAGAAGAGAAAAACCAAGGGTAAGGATGATCCCCTTCCTCCCCATTCATTTCTTTAAAGCAAAAAAATGGGAAGAATTAGCCCACTGAAATGGGCATGAAGACTTATCTGAAGTCAGAAGCAAGTTAGTGGCTGGTCTGGGACCAAAGAAGAAGTCTGCTGACACTTCGCCCCAAGACCTGCTCAGGGCAAGGACAGCTTAGAGCCAGGGACACACATCACCTGCTTCTGAACCCTGCCAGGGGCTGCCCTCCGTGCACCTCCGCAGCAGGGATGGGGGAGGGCTCCACCCCCGCCCCCCACCACCAAGCGACTTCCATCCCCTGCTCTGAGCAACAGAAACAGCAGGAGCCAGCAGAGGGGCCCTTTAGAGATCCTCTTCTTGGTCCTGACCAAGAGCGGGGAGGAAGTGGAAGCTTCATCAGCATCTTGACTCATTACAACCTATTCTCTCTCTCTCTCTCTAAGTTGAAGTTAGACTTATCATAGACGTCACCATCTTGAAGTGCACAATTCAGTGGCTTTTAGTATATTCATGCGGTTGTGCAACCAAAACCACTATCTTATTCCAGAATGTTTTCATCATCCTCAAAGAAGCCCCGTACCCACAAGCAGTCACTCTCCCTCACCTCGTCTCCCAGCCCCCAGCAACCACTAATTGACTTTCTGTCTCCATGGATGACTTGACTATTCTGAACATTTCATCTAAATAAAATCACATACTATCTGGCCTTTTGTATCTGTCTTCTTTCACTCAGCACAGTGTTTTCCAGGCCCATTCACCTTTTGGGATGTATTGGTACTTCATTCTTTTTGATGGATGAAAAACATTCCATTGGTTGGAAGTACCACATTTTGCAGCCATTTAGCATTTGATGAAGGTTTGGGGCTCTTAGAGTAATGCTGCTGTGAACATACACTTGCACATCCTTGTGTACAGAGATGTTTTCGTTTCTCTGGTTACAGCCCTAGGATTGGGATTACTGAGTCATAGGGTAATTATGTTTAGCTTTTTGAGACAATGCCAAATTATTTTGCACGTCGTTCATCTCTTTTTAACCACAGGTGCACGAGGGAAAATACAAATTGCTGCCATCGTTGGATGTAGAGGATGATGCTGTCATGTTTTTCTTTATGTCTCTCTCTTATAGCACATTTCCTTTCCTCTTGTGCTCTACTCATGGGTGAGCTGGAAGGAATTTCAGCTTTGAAATTAGAAAGACCAAGGATGGTGCCTTCATTTGTTCTGGGTCTTTAGTTTTCTCATCTGTAAAATGGGCCCAGGATTGCTGTGCACCATGAATGCGATAATAGCTCTTGGCAAAATCCAGGCACTAAGTGGCCACTGACTCAGCTCTGATGCCCCTTGACCTTGTCCAGGAGAAGGATCGTCTTTCTGCTCTCTGTGTGCCTACACCTGGCAATGAACAGTTGTTCAATGTTTGGTTGTTAAATGAATGAAGGAGGGAAAGAGGAAATACCTCCATGTGCAGGATGATGCCTGCATGTAGGAGGTGTTTAATAGATGTCAGATGCTGGATGAATGAATAGAAAAGAAAAAGAGAGAGCATTATGGCAGGAAAATTGTTATTCTTAAGAGAAGCTCCCGACAGAAATACTTTTCCTGGTATTTGGGAGACTCCACCTAAGATCACTCACAGGCAACATATGTGCAGCTGTCTCTTCCTTTTTAAAACGAATTGTTCTGTGCTCAGGCCGCTGTCTGTCTCTATATGGAAGAACAGCTTTCTTATTTTTAGAGTAAGGATCACGTGACCTTTTCTTGTCTGTCATCACTGGGATCCCAGTAGTGGGAGAGCCAGAGAAAGCCTGTCTGTCTTGCTTGAATGCTCCCGTTTGCTGCTTCTATGTGCTGGCATCCCAGGCTGTGCCGGGATGCGGTTCCGGGCATGCCAGGGACAGCCTGGCACGCAAGGAGATAAGACAGTTTAGCTGAACACAAATTGAATGATTCCAGCCTCGAGTCCCAATCAAAGAGATTTACTGTGTTTTTAAAAAGACACTAATGTTGACTTGACTGGTGGAAAGATGCATGAGGACTGCGCTGAGCGGGGAGCCTCGTGTAGACCATTAAATAAACGGGGCTACGGTATCTTAGTCATGATCGCCCAGGAATATAAATCAACCTTGTACTCTGAAATTAAGACATGCTTTCCAGATAGCTGGGCACTTTTTAAGAATGGGGCAAGTTTTTGATCAAAGATTTTAAAATGCGCAGAAGATAAATGGGTAAGGATCTGGGAAAATTTCTGTTCACGAACAGGAATGAGTTGCTTTTTTCCGGCTATGTCTACAGAAGGTCAGGCAAGGTGCAATTGTTTAGATGACCCAAGTGCTGGGGAGAGGAGGGAGGAGTGGCGGGCTGTCTATTCTTACAGATGGCCCGTCCTCCTTGATCAGTTTCAGATGCCTGCCTCCTCCCATCTTCTTCCCTGGGAAGGCAGGACCTGCTTATAAATTCGCCACCAAATCCGTGGCGTGGGCTGAGTGTGTGCGCTCCCCGTGGCACAGAGCCGGAAGGCAGGGCAGATGGTGAGATTAAGGTGCCTTTCTGAGGAGCTTTGCGGGTTGTGCTGGACGGTCTGTATGTTGTAGCACCTCAGTGCGGACCCTGCTGTACAAGAGAGAGAACTCAGGGCTGAGGGTGCACCGAGTTGCTCTCCGCTGGAGAGGGCCACCGAGCTTTGGCTAGACACTCTTCTGAGTCTGTGGAGTTGGTGCAGAGCGCCTGCCTGGCAGGAAGAGAGGGCGACTAGATTACAGGCCACAGGGTCTTTTCCCTGGGACCCCATTCCTTGCCCAAAATAAGTGTATCTCTGATCAGTGTTTTCCACATTGGGCTTTAAGCAGACTGAGGTCTCCTCGGAGGTCTCTCTGGTTGGTTGCATCCTGGGGCAAGGGAGAGGACAGGTGGATGGAGGTCTGGGCCCCAAACCCTCCATCAGAACCATTTTGCTTTTCCTGTTCTGTACCTGGGCACTCACTCAAACATGTTATTTGCAAATGAGGTGTGCTACCCAAACACGTTTGGAAAACCACGAGATCGGTGTGTGTCTTGAGTTCCCGTCTTACTTTAGAATTTGGAGGCCTGAGTCTCCAGCCATTCTGGGGCACCTGGTTTCCTTTTATTGTGCTGATGAGATTTTGAGATGAGTCTTAGCTCAGTGTTATAATGCTGGCCCATTTCTATAACTCAGAACTTGCTATGGATTCACATGGTCTAAACTCCTGGGACCAGGGCTGAGAAACTAACCAGCTCTGAGGACAAATCCCACACATGCATGACCTCACTTAGGAATGGGTCCTCAGTGAGCTTCTGTGTTCGCATCTGGCTCTTAAGTTGCATAAACTCAGGAACCTGTCATTCTCTGAGGGTTTCCTGAAACACCTCTGCCTGTCTCACAAAATGGCCTCGAGGGTGGTGAGAGAGGCTTTTCTTTGCTTAAAAAGTATTGCCTGATGGCCCAAAGGCTTGTGCAGGAGCAGGGCTTGGTAGGCACATCAACACCGCGTACCGGCGCTGCCTGGTGTATATGCTAATGAAGCGACCATCTGCATCAAATAATTATAAGCCGTCTCCCCTGACTGCTCTCCATGTGCTGGCCCAGAGTGAGGGGAGGCGCCCCTTTCCGGCCACTGCAGCCCGCGGAGGAGAGGCTGGGGCAGAATCCTGCCTCTTCCTCCACTTCAAGGCACGCAACCTGCTGAGAGGACAGGTGCTGGCAGCGTGATGTCCGTGGGCACTGAAGCTGGCCTGTCCTCGGAGCTGACATCTATATCTCCATCTCGCTGGATGTGAAAGCTGACACAACATAAGGAATGTCACTCTCTATTGCTCGATACTCTCATGCGTCTCTATTGCACAGGAAGCCCTGTGAGCAAGTGTCCTGGTTGCAGCTGCCCTCTCCCTTCAGCTGGGTGGGCTCACCGCCCGCCGTGGGGCGGAGGTGTGAGTTACCAACCATTTTTTGTTTCCTGGTGCTGGTGCTGTCCAACATTTGCTGGAAGGTTGAATTGAAGGCCAATGGGTTTTTTTGTGTGTGCATTTGAGAATTCTGGCCTTTGTTAGCTAAATATGGTTGGCATTCAGACCTATTTGCATGCTTTTGTGCCTGACTAACATTTGAAATGGTTGCTGCCACTTGGGAACCCAGACTCCAGCGCAGGGCGAGGATGACTCGGGTCCACCTGCGCTGTGATTCTCATCTCGGTGTCTGACATTGGCTCCCTGCCAGTTCTCTCTCCTCTGACACTTTCTCTTGTCCTGAGAAAACCTCTGGCTGAGCAGCTTCAGGACTGGCTGAGCAGACTCCACCAGGTGAGAGTTTGCGGTGCAGTTTTGTGTAAGTGGGAGCCGAGAACCCGCTATTTGCTGAGAGAAGCTAAATAAGCTTCTGAGAATTTTGAAAATGTGTTATGTAATGGAGAAAAGGTGACAGATGCATTTCCATTTGTGTTTTAAGGCAGAATTTTAAAAGGTCACTCAGGGGAAGGAGAACGGCTTCAGTTTCATCTCTTTTAAATAAAGACACATGCAAGTGTATTTAATGTTCCTTTCAAGACATTAGACAATACACACCTTTTTCCTATCTATCTGTCATTCTAAAAACCCAGCGCAAATTTAATTTGTCTTTCTGGGTCAATACATTGTAGGATTTTCCTGGGAAAAGTGGCAGGCCTCAAGTAGGACAGATGTAGACAAGAAAAATCTATTAGTAAAGAGAGTTAAATTCTTAATGGGAAATCTCATGTTTGGCCTTTAACTCACTCTAGAGAACACACTGGCTTTCAGTATAAGCCTTTTGTTGGCTTCCCATTAAAACAATTCTTTTACATCATTATATTATTTGGTCCCGCCAATAAAATTGAGAGAAGACGATTTTTAAATTTTTAGATCAGGAAATGGAGCTCTGAGAGATTCAAGAAGGCAGACTAAGCACACAGTATTCTGTAGCAGACCCTGAGGAATGACAGAAAGGACCCCCTCTCCCCTGCCACACACATTCAAAGACAAGAGTAGGAATCTTCCCGGTGACTCTAAACTCTGAGGAATCCTGGAAAGATGGAAAGTAGATAGATTCAGATCGAAGAAAGGAAACCACGGTCTGGAATGCTCAGAAAGAGTACTTTTGCAAAGGGCTGGAGGTGGAGGATGCTTGAAGCAGGAGGGACTTGGAGACACACCATGTACCCACCTGGTGGTAGGTGATGGCTCCTGGAGTGAAACCCAGGCCTTTTTTCTCTAATGCCCATTCTCCGGTCACAACATCTTGAATAGACACAGGAGACCCTGGGCTTGGCTGGGTCTGCACAGCAAGCGAGTAGAGATTTGGCAGTGCCTTGTTAATTTGAGCACCGTGCATCAGTAAAGTGTATAATTCAGGATGAATCATGGTTTTTTTCTGTACAATCTAAACTTTTTTTTTTTACTTTAAAAATTTCTATTGTGTCATAATAAAATTGACCAAATTTAAGTGTACGATTCGGTAAGTTCTGACAAATGTGTGCAGGGTGAACCACCACTGTGATCATGATATAGAGATAACTCCTCAGAAAGGTAAACAGAGAGCTATCATACAACCCAGCAATTCTGCCCTAGGGATACACCCAAGAGAAATAAAAACCTGTGTTCCAACAAAAACTTCAATACAGATGTCTATAGCAGCGTCACCCCCAAAGTTTCCCTTTTAATCACCCCCAAAAGTTCCTCTGTGCCTCTTGGTAAGCATGCTCTTTTTCCTACCTCTTAAATGACAACCATTGATTTTTTTTTTTGTCACTATAGTTTTGCCTTTTCTAGGCTTCATATAAACAGAATCACACAGTATGCTGTCTTTTGTGATTGATTTCTTCTGTTTATCATACATTTTTGAATGTTACCCATAATGGCTTATGTACCATTTGTTTGTTCCTTTTTACTGTTAGGTAGCATGTCATGAAATGGATACAATGCAATTTGTTTATGCACTCAACAGCTGATGTACGGTTTCTAGTTTTTGGTTATTATGAATAAAACTGCTATGAACATTAAGTATGAGACTTTTTGTAAATGTGTATTTTCATTTCTTTTCAATAAATACCTGAGTCATATGGTATGACATTTTTAACTTTATAAAAAAAATCTGCTAAACTGTTTTCCAATGGAGTGCTACCATTTTGCATTCCCACTGGCAATGAGTGAGGGTTCTACTTCTGCATCCTTGTCAGCATCCTAGCCAGCAGAGTTTGACATTTTTAGCCATTCTTTGGTCATGTAGTGGTATCTCATTGTGGATTGAATGTGCATTTCCTTACAGACTCATGACGTTAAGCTCTTTCCCTGTGTTTATGTGCCATTTGTATGTCATCTTTTAGTGAAGTGTCTGACCTAATTTTTTGTCCTGTTTTTTTAGCTTGTTTGTTTTTCTTGTTAGTATTGAGTTTCAAAGATCAAGGCATTTTTCCAATATAGATTTTGCAAGTATCTTCTCCCAGTCTGTGAGAGAAAGAAGTCCACCTTGTTCCTGATTTTAGGGTGAAAGCATGTAGTCTTTTGCCATCAAGTGTAATGTTTGCTGTCGGGTTTCTGTAGCTGCTGTTTATTCGGGTGAGGAATTTTCTTTCTATACCGAGTTTGCTGAGAGCTTCTGTCATGAATGGATGTTGAATGATGTTAGATGCTCTTTCTGAGATGAACTTATGGTTTCTCTTTTTGAGTTGGTTAAGACGGTGAATTACATCGATTAGTCTTAAATATTAAACCAATCTTACATTCCTGGGATGAGTCCCACTCGGTCATAAGGTATTATCCTTTTACGTGTTGCTGGATTTGATTTTCTAAAACTCTGTTAAAGGTTTTAACGCTTATGCTCATGAGGGAAGTTGGCCTGTAATTATATTTCCTTGTAATATCTAGTCTGATTTTGGTACCAAGGTAATATCGGTCTCATAAAGGGAGATAGGACGCATTTCCTTCTTTTTTATTTTTATGAAAAAAATCAGCACAGAATTTGTATTATTTATTCCTTATATGTTTGGGAGAATTCATTAGTGAATTTCTTGTGTCAAATTTTCTGGAATTTTCTTCCTGTGACGGTTTTAAGCTATGGATTAAATTTCTTGGTTGTAAATAAGGTTCTTCAGGTTTTTTATTTCTTGAATGAGCTTTGGTTGTTTGTGTCTTGGACTGTATACTAAGACTTGTGTCTTTCAAGTAGCATATTATATATACATAAAATTAGACTGTGTCTATATATATATATACACACATATTAGACAGAAAAATTCAGGAAATTAAGTTCTCAGAAATGTACACCAGAGAACCCCAGGGGCAAAGGGAAATTAACACATCCCCTTGAGCAGGATAAATTGAAGCCATCGGCTATGAACGTTTTGTTGAAACCTGCTATTTTATATTAAAAATCCATGAATTTAGTTGTGTATGTTTCATATCGTGAAATAATGTGTTCTTCCTATTCAGCGTCTGGATGCACCCCCCATCTCACGCTTCTGTGTCAGCACACAACGCATTTCCAGAGCTGGCGTAGACAGAGCCGCATCTGTCCGCCTCTGTCAGCCCCGTGTGAGACGAGGCAAGGGGACTACTCTCTCCCACTTCTTCCATCCTCGGCGCCACAGCAGAACAAGCACAGACAACTTTATCCCTCATTTGCCAAAAGGTGCCGCTACCTGCCGTGCTGGCTTCACGAAGAGAACAAACACTGCGCGGGGACCACGCACACAGGCGCTCCTGCGCGCCTTCCAGAGGCTGGCGCAGCGCTGGGGACGGACGCGCACGGCGCCTTTAGTGACTTACGACATCAGGCTGCCCAGGAGTTCTGCATTTCCTGGAAACCATTACGGATGAATTGATTTCAGTTCACTACGTTTTCTCGTTGGGTCTTGGTACAGCCTCGGCCTCTCTCCTCGAGCCAGACGGGTTGGCAGGAGGGGAAGGAGGGGGAGGAGGCGATGGGGCGGGTAGTCAAGTCTCGTTCTGTGTGTGGCTGAGGCCGAGGAACAAGTCAAACTCTTATTTCTGCTAGCCATCCAGACGTCTGCGTGCGGTACAGAAGGGCTGGAGCCATTGCTCTCAATTTACTAATGGGAAACAGAGACCCAGCGGGGTCAAGTGATGAGTCCATGGTTACTCGGGGAGCGCTGAGAGATGGAGCAGAGGACGGTCACCCTAATCCCACTGCTCTTACCATTGTGCTTCCTGTGTGGTCCAACGACTGAACTTAATGACATCTGCTCTTAAAAAAAAAAAACAAAAGGCAGATTTGTCCTTCTAAAGTGATTGCATTTCATGAAGTGGATAAATCAATTGACGACATTCGGTCAAATAAAAACAAAAAGACAAAGAACGGGAAGCCACAAAGTTAGTCCTCATAGCAGAACACAACCGTCTCTCGCAATGGCTTCCTCATTCTTCCTCTACTCAGATTTTCTCTTTGTGGGGAGAATCTCAAAGCGCATTCATCCCAGGGTAGTAAATAATGCCTTTGCAAGAGTTGTCACCAGAATTCTGTAGGGAAAGAGTTAACTTTTATTTTTCTAGCATGTTAGAGGTGTCACTTTGAAAATTAGATATACACTCTTCAGTGCTAAATAAACTTCTGGGGTCATGTAGACGACAGGCCATTTCAGGCGCAGAACTGCTCTACTAGCGGGGTCTTGGGGACCCAAGAAGCACACTGCATAGTGGTTTATGATTTTTCCAAGTCTTTTGTCATTTAGTGAAAGGCAGGAATAGCAGCTAAACCGTGAAAGAGACGCTTTGATTCAAGACTCCTCATGGGGCTGGTCTTTTCTATGTTATTTTGTTTCAGACCCCATTTGCAATTAATCAAGGTGTGCCCCCTCTGAATCCTTCAAGGGTTGAAATGCATCGTCTAGCAACTAGTTGCAAATGGGAGATTAAGTTGCTTCCTCTTAAGACTGTGCATCTTTCTGCTTTGTAAACCTACTATGGGACAAACACTTCTCATTGCCCAGCCAATCCAAAACTATTCAATAGAGCCCATTGTTTAAATAAAGGTTATTATTGTAACCTATAAAAATGTAGAGTTTGACTAGGATTAAGGGAGTAGTTTGAGATGAGTCCTTTTGGCGAGGCTGTATTTCTGTTGTTTCTACAATTCACTCCCATGATGATATTCACGGAAACATAGGGGGTTTATATTTCACAGCCGCGCTGTGCAGCACAGTACTTGTTAACGCTCTGTGGCCATTTATCCCTTGCAATGTGGCTCATCCAGACAGAGAGAAAGCTCTGCTGAGCCCTTCTTCTGGAGTGGTTGCTTCCTTGTCATCATCAGAAAAAGCAGGGATGGAAGAGGAGGGGTCAGCTGTGCCAGAGACAAAGCACTTTTTGTGATAGGTGGATGCGATAGGAGTCTGAGGTCCATAAGTATATAGACCCTGAATCCTTTGAGTTTGGTCCTAAGGATGTTAATGAACTTGGCAAACAGCTCTCCTTTTATGATTCTTTGGGTTGTCTCTGGGTCTTTATCCAGAAATAGAATGTGAACCACATATATCATTAAAATTTTTTGTGGCCACGTTAAAAGGGAAAAAGAAAGAGGTCCATTCTAGTGACTTATTTTATTTATCAAGTCTCAACATATGAAATACTATCTTTAAAAAATGTAATAAATATAAAAATTATTAATGAGATATTTTACATTTTGTGGGGAGGGGGCACCAGGTGTCCAAAATCTGGTATATCTTTTAAACTCACAGCACACCTCAAATTGCACAAGCCACTTCTCAAGTGCTCATTAGCCACAGGTGGCTACAGTATAGGTTGGCATGGACATTTTGGCTTTAATCCTCCAAAAGGCAAGGGGAGGGTGCAAACTGGCGTCTAGAATAAAGACAGACTCTCATAGCTATGTTCAAGGTTATTACAGGTCACATGAAAATGTAAGGTGGGCTTCTAAGAACTTTGTAAGCTTGGACGGATGTGTCTCTCTAGAGATCTAACTGGTGTTAAAAGGGAGAAGACCTCACATTACTGATCACCTAAAATGTACCAGGAGCTCTGCCAGTTGCTCAGCATATATCATTCATTAAATCCTCACAATAATGCAATGAAGGTGACTATTGAAAGTTAATGAAACTGAGACGCAGGGGGATTAGGAAGCCTTGTTCAAAGTAAACACACTGATAAATCAACAGTGGGGGTGGATTCTCCCTGAGCCCACGCTGTCCAACTAGCTGACATAACTTTACTCACCCTGAGATCTCTGATCACCGGGTACCCAAGCAGACTTACCCTCAGATTGGTCCAAAATACTTGACCGCAAAGCCCTTTAATACAAATCAAGAAACCATGCACGGCACACAGTTTCCAACTGCAGTTCTTATTTCTAGTTTTATGGTCTTTGTTACACATTCAGGGAAAGATATGAAGGAAAACAGAGAGACTCATCTTGTAAATAAATAGATAAATAGACCTTATTTTTGTGGATGGGAAATACTGTTGACACAATGGTTTATAGCCAGTTACTGTCCTTGGACAAGACGGTCATTTTCCTCTAGTGTCTCTGTCTTTTATTTGTTGATCTTCACACTGAGCAATTTTATTGTTTTTTTAATTTTTATTTTTTAAAGGTCTACATTTTTTTTTCACATTTCAAAACTTTTTTTTGTGGTGGGAAGGTAATTAGGTTTACTTACTTATTTTTAGAGGAGGTACTGGGGATTGAACCCAGGACCCTGTCTATGCTAAGCACTCCCTCTACCACTTGAGCTATACCCTCCCCCTTCTCAATGAGCAATTTTAGAGTTTCTTGTATGTTTATTGGCCTCTGATCTCCTTCCAACTATTAAAATAACTTAAGAATCTAGGAAACACAGTTCTGAAATTTGATCCTGGTTCGTTTGCTAGGACTCTGAAGCTGGCTTTCTTTTCCAAATGGCTTGGTTTCTTGCACACTAATTAGCATCATTTTCCTACCTGGGAGTAGCCAGGTAGGATGGGTCCAGGCAAACTAGCATGGCAGTGGCTCTGTAGAAGAATACATGATGACTGAGGACCTCTGGTCTTTGAAGGCTTAGGGAAAGAGCAGAGCCTTCTGAGAGAAAACTACAAATAGAAGATATTCAAAATAACATGCAAATGAGTGCCAGGTCATTTTGCTACGGAAGGTCAGGTACTGTAAGTGGTGAGAAGACATGCCCTAATTAGTTCAAGATCTTCAAAGGACAGCACACTCTACAGAGCCACAACCTAACCCTGCAGGCTCTTTTACTAATTCAGAGAGCAACTTTACCCAAAGTGCCTTCCCCAGTTACTTTCCTAAAAATTCAAAGAATGCGAAGATGAAAAGCCCTGGTTGCATTTGGAAATTAAATGTAAACGGATCCAAACAATTTTTTTCCGGTTATAGAAAGCCTCTCTCTGAATCATATTGATCAGGCTGGACTCCTCACTTCCAGAAAGATGAATAAACCTATTCTAGAGACTTTCCATATGTGAAAGACTAACGTAATACAAAATATAGTGTCTTGTCTCAAGATAGCTAGCACATTCAACTCTGAGATGGGGGGTCTAAAAGAATATTGCAATGCCTACTTTTTTTTTTTTAAATGTTTTAGAAATTGAAAGGAAATAGTCAAAAGATGGCTAAAGACTAGTTAATCTAATCAGGATTGAGATCTGGTTAGATAATCCATTCATAGTCTAACCAGCAGGACATGATTATTTGTTCTAGATGTGGTTGTCATGTTCGTATTCTAAGCCCTGCTGCTCTTATAAATATAGTCGTTCATAAGGAAAAAAACCCAGACAGAATGATCCTCAATTCAAACCAAATTGCCATGCTGTTTTGGTGTATAAATAGAATTACGTTCTTTACAGCAGTGATTTTTAGTCACGTGAGCTGGGTTGGATTGATTGTCAAATTTGGGGAAGGGAAAGAATTTCCCTCTGGGGTATACTGGCAATTATTTTTCAGTTGTTTTTGCCCTGCCCTGGAGCATGAAGCCAGTATCATTTTTAGGATCAGGTGAGTTTACCCAACATGATCAATTTCCTGTGATTGTCTGCTGCTGTCACTGCGGGGAGGGAAAGCGGCTCTCCTTGAGCACGTGGGCGCTAAGAGCTGTCATTTGGAAATTGATCAGGACACAAAACTCTGAGCCTCTAATGACAACCACGGAGAGATCATGAGACTAATGAAGTCGCGGAGAGAGTTGGGGTAGTACAAAGTGGGTTACCCTTCGCCCGCTCCCTCTAATGAGCCCCAGCACTGGGTGACTGGTGTCAAGCATAATGCATCACGCCTCCAGAGTGTTCTGTCGGGGCCTGAAGAGTAACATGACAGGACAGACACAGTGGAAGATAATGAGTCAAGTTCTCTCTGGCGCAGAACGTCGCCTGACAGAGAAGGGAGGCTGCGCGTGTGCCATTTGGAGGCGCTGTGGATGTGCTCCATGGACACGTCGGGACAGGGGCCTTACTTGATCGTGTCTTGGGTTTGTTGGGAACTGGGCCAGATCCCGTGTGGGAAATTGTCTCCTCACTAATTCCAAGTGCTCTTTCTCTGTTCCCTTGACTTTTGTTCTTGGGTTCTATTTCTGTCCTCGAGAGGTGTCTGCTTACTGGTGCCTTCCTTTCTTCTTCCCAGTTTAATTTGAGCCAACAAACACATGTAGAATTTACCAGTCTTACCATTGTCCATGATCCTACTCTCACACCTGCCCAGTCCATTTTCCACAGACAGCAGGAGCGACCTGTAAAAGCTTCAGAGCATGTTGATCACCTACTTAAATTCCCCTAAAAATCTTCCAAAGTTCCTCCACTCTGAAAGGTCTTACACAATGCCATGTCCCCTTGGCCTCCCAACCTCGGGGCATCCCACTCCCCGTCACTCAGTACACTCCATCTAATGGACGGTACCTTAAGGGGATATTGAGAGGAAAGTTCTGGAAGTGCAGTGAAAGGCACAGTAAAGTTCCTCAGCCTTGGGCACACTCGAGTTTGTAGAACTAATGTTTTCTCAGACGCACAGAAGTCTTAGGGCTCTCTGAGACCATACGGTGGTCAAAGGTTTTCTCCAGTATTGAAGACCAGTCATAAACCTAAGTTCCTAACTTATGGTGAAAAAGAATACGAAACTGAATATATGTATGTGCATGTATGACTGAAGCACTATGCTGTACACCAGAAATTGACACAACATTGTAAACTGACTATACTTCAGTAAAAAATACATATATATATAAAACAAGCAAACAAAAACAGTAAGTTCCTTCGAAAGTAACAAAATAATCCAGGGTTTTACTACCAGCTCCATCCCCCGGAACAACATATCCTTTCCTCTTTTTTTTTTTTTTAATTGACTTCCTTTCGAGTTGCTGTCTAATTTGGCCCCTTCCTATTCATATTCAATCTTATTCTTCTTCCTGTGAGTGGAATAGAAGGATAGAAATCTGTGAAAGGAAACTCACTTAAAAGCAAGAGAAATTAAGTATCTTAATTTGCAAAGAAATGCAAGGAGAGTTTTTCTCAAGAAAAACACTGTTGAGCTACAAGGCCGGTTAGGTATGACCCTCGGTACTTTATACTGAGTACTTCAATCTTAGACAAAGCTAGCCATCATCCAAACTCAACACCTGCTTCTTCCACTCATGCGGTATTTCTAAGAGAATCTCAGACATCAGAGCGATTTATTTGAAAATATTTCTTTTATGACTTTCTAAAAGATAAATCCTATTTTAAAAAATAGAACCATAATAATGTTAGACCAAGAAATTTAGCACTAATTCTTTAGTATTATCAAATATCCAGTCAAGGTTTATAGTTCTAATTGTCTTATATTATTTTTTTTCACAGTGTTTTTGTTTATGCTGAATTTACACTGTTACTTCTAATTCAACTCAGCAGGATTTTTACTCTCTCTCTTTGATCTATTTCTTTCTTTTGTCATTCTTTATGATAGTTTTCTTGATAAAAGAAAAGTGCTAAAATGGAGTTAAAATGGAATACAAGCAAGAACTGTGCAGACGCCGTCCTTTGGGTGACAGGAGGCTTCTGACGATGTAGGGGCTTAAAGTTTTGATAGCAGAGACTAATACTTTATGGTTCGTGGGACGATAAAAGACTACAGGAAAGGGAGATACACCATTGTCACAAGGAAACTCAATACATTTTAGGAGCCCTGGAATGTTGTAATGAATCCACAGTTTTGCACAATTCTGCATTTTTTAGCTAACAGGAGGTCAGTATATTAAGACAAAAGTTGCCTCTATACGTGTGAGAATGGAGTCCTTTTTGTTCGTTCGATTTGCTTTTGCGCATTGATGTAATTTGGTTTCAGTATTTAGTCATTTGGTTTTTTTAGTTTTATTTATTTATTTTTCAATGTAGCTTAAGTTTATGCAGGATAATACGTTCCAAACTATTTTCTTTTGAGTTAAGAAGCATTGATGAGCATTATAGTTCTATTAAGCGTACAGAAGTCTAGCATGTAAATATAATTTTGAGGACAATTTCTACACATGCGGAAAATGTTCTTTCTTTTTTTTTTTTAACTTTTTTTTATTGAGTTATAGTCATTGTACAATATTGTGTCAAATTCCAGTGTGGAGCCCAATTTTTCAGTTATACATGTATATAAGATCTTGTGGTAACTCACAGTGGAAAAAAAATGTGACAATGAATATATGTAGTTTTATTTTTTATATTGAAGTGTAGTCGATTTACAGTTAGCTGCAGGTGTACAGCAAAGAAATTCAGTTATAATATATATTCAGATTCTTTCCCGTTATAGCTTAGTCATTTGTATGGAGAATTCCAAGAAGCCAAGAAAAAATGTCCAAGTAACATTTTAGCCAGGTTGAAATCAATAAATAATGGGTATTTACAGGGGGAAAAAAAGGATTTTTGGAAATAATCTGTTTCTGATCTTAATTGATTCCATTGCTAAGGTTATTCAAAAATTATCAGACTGTCCCATCAGTTTTTATCAGGCTTCAGGAACGCTTGGTGATACATTTCGCTCTCTGTCAGTAGTATGACTTGAACGAACAATTATGTGGAAATTTAGAAATATGAGGAGCATTCGCGGTAGGAAAGAGAAAAGAAAATTGTTCGTGGGGGAGGTTATAGCTCAAGTGGTAGAGTGAATGCTTACTTAGCCTGCACGAGGTCCTGGGTTCAATTCCCAGTACCTCCTCCAAAAGTAAGCCTAACGACCCCCCTGCCAAAATAAAATAATTACAATAATTACACAGCATAATAAATAGAGAAAGTATTTTAAAAATTGTTCAGCCTACCTACTGTCTAGCCTTCATATTCCTTCACTGCTAAGCCCCCGGCCCGCAGCCCCAGCCTCAGCCTGGTCTGCAGCTCTCACCAGGCACTTCCAGCAGCGCTGCACGAGCTGTGACTTGTGAGTACCCATGTAACCTTCAGCTGGAGATGGTCAGGAAGCTGTAGCCCAGCGCTCGTGGGAGTCAGTGTGAGGGAACCTTTGTTGTGCGTGTGCTCAGTGTCCGCTGACTATGAACTTGGACGTGCTCTCAATGCCAGGTCTTTGGCTCAAGGTTAGAAACCTGGAATCCACCGAACAGTTTGGAGTGTGCGCCAGGTTGTGCGAGGGATGTGATGGCACAGGACAAACAGGTTTCTGGCCCGTCTGGAGCCTCTGGTTTTGTGTTTTGTTCACTGCTCCAGATTCTCCGTTTTTATAATCTGCTGAAAAGTCTTTTTCAGTGCTACTGTCTTGCTTTGTTTTCCCAGCTGCTTCTTCAGGGTCTGGGTCCCTGCGATCCTCCAGCAATTTCTCCCCTGGCCTCTGATCAGAGCACCATCTGCAGCTGAGGTCTCCTTTAGCCCTGCTCTGGGAACCCAGGGCGTCTTGAATGTGGATGGCCGTTCACAGACTCCTGCCTGCTGGACCGCATGCCCGTCCTGGCTCCTGCGACTGGTGCTCTGACCCCTCTGGTTGCAGGTGAGTCCACTGTGACCTGAGCTACGCCAGGAATGCAGCGAAGGCAAAAGGGTGTGGAGACCTTTCCTAGAACCTGACCTTCCTGAGCTCAGTTTTCTAGCCTTCTGGTAAAGATGTCAGCAAATCTGGGTGACACTTTACACATTCTGATGTGGGATTTGATCTGCTTGAGGTAAAATCATGGACATGTGGAGACTGCCTGGCTCTACCACTTATTCTGCACACTGGCTGTGTGACCTTAGGCAAATTACTCAACCTTTCTGTCCCCAAGAGTCCTCGTCCGTAAGATGGAAATGATAATGGTATTCACCTCCCTGTCAGGTGCTTGGAGTAGTGGCTGGCACGTGGTCAGTGCTCAACCGTGTTAGCTGGCATTCTTGTCATCCTTATTACTCAAATTATTAGATGGAATGGTTTTCCTTCAGCTATTTGGCATTCATTTGGAGCAGCTGGATGTCTGTAAAAGGAAAGCTTTTGGAAAAGAACACAAAACATTAGTGAGGTTGGTATTGAAGTAAGATAAGGGTGGACATTGGGCAACACAGAGGTCATCTGTCACCTTCACGAGAGCAGTTTTTGTGGAATGATGGGGATGTGAGATCCAAGAATGAAAGAGCCAGAGGCTGCTGAGTTCTATACAGAGTCACGGAATGCTCCAGCCCGTTGTCACCTGGGCTTCAAGTAGCCCTGCCTGTCCCCTGTGGTGGCTTGCACCCTGACTCTCTGTGGGGTGCAGAGCTCAACCATGTGGCTGGACAGAAGAAGCATCATATCATTGTGATATCTCCCTACAATTCCTTCCATCTTCTGGTACCATCTCTGCTTCTAGGTGCCTACTCAGAAAACGTCTTCTAGAAGTTTCCTTCTGTTGAGCCCTAAGCAACTGGTGCAGCTAGATCCCTGGAGATCCATTCACCAGTTATGACCAGACATGTGCCACTTTTACAGCAATCAGAAATTCCTGTTGATGTTGTTAACTCATGGCTTTTTGCTTGAAGCCGGAGCTGTAGCCACCATTCTGCCCCCAATGCAAAGACTTGGGTTGACGTTGCCAACCTCGTGGACAGCAGAATGGGTGGATGGAAAGGACCTGGATTCTTGCTTAGTGACACTTTGAGTTATTCAGTCAGACCCCGAAACCTATCATCCCACTGACATTCCAATGATAAGAGCCAACAAACTTGCTTGATTATTTAAAACAACGTCCTAACTGACACAGTGGCTTGGATTCCATTCCTCAGATGGCTGGTTTGATTTCCACTCGGGTTTGAGGATAAAGAGTTAGTCTGAGAATGAATCTAGTCATGATTGAACCTTGGCTGATCCCTTATGCAGGCAAACTTAAATCGGACCTAATGTTGGACCAAGAACTGGGGTTGCGCTTCAGGAGACTGGATCTGCTTGGTTGAAGTCTCGTAACCCAACTGTTTCATAACAGAAGTAAAGCACCTGACTCGGTGTTCATTGCACATTAATTTCCCTTTCCCTCCATCTTTGGTTCAGAATCATTTCTGCAAGTTGAGAACTTGGGGCCAACTTCCAGGACAATGTATGCCATTAATTTCATTCTCTTTTAAAATCTGGACCACCCCTCCCCCCACTGCCCCTGCTTCATTAGGCTTGTTTGACACTAAAGAGGTATTATTCCTGCATTTCCTAGTATTTCCATCTCAGGGGCCACCATTAAAGGCATGAGAACATTTCAGTTAGTACAAAGCTTGGAATTTACTTGTTTGATTTATTAAAAATACACCCTCGCCCGAGGGTCTCAGGGGGTACATACAAAACACTTCAATTAGATTCAGACCAACAGCTAAAATTTCCTGTTAAATTGAAATATCAAAAAAAAAAAAAAAAGAAAGAAAGAAAGAAGGAAAGAAAAGAAAAACCCAAACCCCAATATGAAAAGCAGCCAAAGTAGAAGGGTAAGCCTGGTGTCATTTCTTCAAGGTCGACAAGCTGGCAAGCTGATGACCAGGAATGGGTAGGAGCTGCCAGACAGGGCTGGCCTCGTGTGAGCCGAGTGTTTGCTCATGAACTTGCTGTAATTTAAAGGGCACTGGCCATCCAGTCCCCACCCCCACCCTCAAAGATCGAAGCAACAAACAAATCTTACTTTTATTTCTACACTGTGATTTTTCAAATAGAGTTCTTCTGAGTGAAACATCTCCTTTAGAATAAAATCGTGTGACCTGGGCTAATTAAAGGAGGAAGGCTGTTAGTCATTAATATTTTAATTATAAATTAATCCATAGTTTCCTCCAGATCATTGAGGCCAGTCTTCTGAGTGAATGGACATTTTACGGAGAGAGAGAGAGAGAGAGAGATAGGGGTTTGGGGATCATGGGTTACCACGGGGAAAGACAGGCTTGGATGCAGCGGTCGGGTGAATTTAGGTGGATGTGCTGTAGATGAGGATCCTGGGTACCACGGCACCTAGGAAGTCGGTTCCAAGTATAGGAGAAAATTACCTCTACACTTCCTTCACTTGCCAGTTTTTTTCTGTCACAGGAGTAAAGGCCCTTCCAAAGAAACTGTTGGGTCTTTGCAGGTTCCACTGGGAGAAAATCATATGAAAGCTGTAGCTAATTTTTATCAGAAGATGAGAACTAATAATCCTTAATACTTGGACTAGAATAGGATTCGGGGGCAAAATGAGATTGGCTGGCGCAGGCAGGAGTGCAGTAGATCTCAGGCCAGACTCACCCAGATGGCTTGCTCAAACAGTTTCTGATTGCAGTAGATCTAGGGTGGGGCTGTGTGCTTGCATTTTTTAACGAGTTCCCTGCTGGAGCTCTTGCTGCTGGCCTGGAGACGGTGCTTGGAGAACCACAGCAGTCAGGACATTTACCTGGAGGCTAGCTTCAGGCAGAGAATATTGCGGAGGAGGACAAAGCTGAGGTTTGCTTTAGGAAACGAGGTTATAAACTTGCTCTGAAATGGAGAACGTGTGTGTTAGCTTCCTAGGGCTGCTGTAGCCAGAACCCCAAGCTGGGGAGCTTAAAACCCGCAGACACACACTGTCTCATCTTTTCTGAGGCTGGAGGTCTGAGATCAAGGTGTTAGCAGGGCCATGCTCTCTCTGCCGGCTCCGGGTTGTGGGTAGGAGTGGGTAGGGGGGGTGGGGGCAATCCTTCCTCCCCTCTTCTAGCTTCTGGTGGTGCCTGCAGCCCTTGGTGTTACTTGGCTTGTAGATGCCTCCCTCTCTCCGGTCCCATCGCCGTCATCCCCTTGTTTCTCATCCTGTCGTCTTTCCTCTTTGTGAGATTGTGACCACATTTCTCCTTTTTCTGCCGACGCCAGTCATATTGGGTTAGGACCACTCTCAGGACCTCATTTTTAATGTGATTACTTCTGTGAAGACCCTATTTCCAAATAAAGTCACATTCTGAGGCACTGGGGATTAAGACTATAACATTTTTTCTTGAGGGGAAGGCAATTCAAACCATAATAATGCGTTTAACCAGTACCATTTCCCAGCATCAAAATAATACATTAGAGTCCATATGTACTGGGTACTATGCAAAGTAAATTAATTAGACACAGAAAAGTAGTGCCTAAGGCAAGCTCTGCTGATAGTAGAAGATATGGTAGAAAAACATACACAATTTAAAGATATGGTAGAAAAATATATGCATTTAAAGAATTGTCAGTCTTGAACTCTTCTTTGGTTCTGTCCAAAATGGTAAATTGCTACCTTATATGGGATATTCTACCTTTTTGGACATATCTTTATTACGAAAGTTATTTCATCCTATCATATCTACTTCTTTGTGTTAGTGTCTCTAAATAATGAGCTGCTCCAAGGTGGGAACTGTGTTTAAGCCATATTTATATTTATGAAGTCTGCCACATAGTAGGTGCTAAGTGTAGTGAATGAAGAAATTGATAACAAATTGAGAGCAGCCTGGGCTTTTGGCAGATGTCTTCCGGTGTCTCTAATCACACGGCAGGTAGAGGAGAGTGAGGATGGATGAGCAGAAAGATCTGCTGGTGACGCCAGGAGCCACCCTCCACAGATGTTAAACTTCTTTGAAGTCTCATTTTCATTTTAAAAATTAATGTGGATTTTGCATTCTACTCCAGAACACATCCGTGTTTGTTTTAATGCAGAAATAGTGTTTCAAATTACTTAGATAAATTACTTAATTCCTCCCCCTTCATTCCACCCATCTTCAGTTGCAGACACACTGCCACCCCTGGGAGATAACGCCGGGTTTATCTTATGAGTGTGTAGACCACCTGGCACTCGACGAGGCACCCACAGAAAGGCTGAAGAATGGGGAGATCTAGTGGGTAGGGGTGAGGTGGGTGTCTAACAGGGGACACAGGAGTGTGTGGTGGGGCTGGGGAAGCTCTCAGGCTCTTGACAAAGGAGGCAAAGAGGACAAAAAGGATTCAGGAACTATTTACCTTTGGAGAGGGCTGGGCTCGCCTAACAGTGGGTGGCTCCAGGTTAGTGTGGCTTAAACATGTTTGGTGGATGCTGCATATTTTTGGGGGGGTGGGGAAGGTGGGTGGAAGGGTTAGCAGGAGCAGAGAATAAACAAAGGAAGGGGAGAGACAAGGGAAGGGAACCCACTGAAGGGCCCTTCAGGGGCTTTGAAGTGTAGGGAATTTTGATTGTAAATCTCAGTTTGTTGAAGGAGAGTCTTCAGGCCCTGGAATGTGAATGTAAGGTTTTCAGAGAGGTGTGGGTAGTGGAAAACAAGAAGGAAGACAGCCTTTGGCAGTGATATTGAGACTCGACTGGAGAAGAAAGTTGTAAGGGTCCAGAAGAGGGGTGCGCAGGGACAGCTCTGGCAGCTGAGGATCCACAGAACATTCGAGGGGCCAGGGCAGCCCTTTACCCAGAGCCTTTGTTTCTCCTAGCACAAGCTCTAAGCATTTCTCCTTACCCTTTAACATTACCTGGCTTAGAATGTCTACCTCCCAAAAGAAATGTGCTTCTGTGTATCCATGAAACATTCACATTTGGAAATGAATTCAAGAGTTTGGTTCTAACTGCTCTGTCCCTGAAAGTCAAGGACTAATATTTACACATCGTTTTGTAATCAGCTGTTTAGCTATTGCCTGGGACATTCTCTTAAAAACGAAAAAAAAATTTTTTTTTAAATTCATTGTTTTCAGAAAGGGCAATTAGAACACCACGGTTTTGCTCTGAAAGTTTGGCACAAGATACTTGATTTTTCCCTAATATTTGAGATGGCTTCTCAGTAGCTATCATCCCACCCCTTCAAGGCAGCCAGGACCATTAGCATGAGTCTCTAGGCTCGGAATTCAAAAGCAATCAATCAAGTCTGAAAACCACAATATGAGGAAGAGTGAGAATGAAACAGAAATTTGGAGCCCATCATGTGACCTCTGCTGGCAGCCGCGGCTCACGCTGTTAGAGGTGATTCGGACACTGCTCTGTGGCAAGAACTGGTTAGAACTTAAAATCTTTTATGGGTCATGGGACTTTTTGGCTCTGTCTGCAAAGCCGCCCTAAGGAATTGTCTTTTTGTGCCTTCACCGTCCCTTCCAAAGCTCACTTTTCACGAAGAGTGGGCAACCAGAGAGGTCTTTGTCCAAAGACATCACACGACCCCTCCAGGAAATGCCGTGACAACGTCCAGCTGATGAAATGGGAACCCTGGCACAGTGACCTTTCTCCCAGATATCCTAGGATGCACTTCTCGCTTCACTGGGCAAACATCCGTCCTTCCAAATGGATTCAGTTCTAAAGATTTCTTCCCTCCCTGGGGGCCAGGAGACACACTAGGTTGCAGAAATGGTGAAGAGTTTTTTTCCTTTAATAAAATTATCGTCTAATATTTCTACAAGCTGGAAGTGTACACGCATTGCGTGGTTAAATAGAGTGGCGCCCCCAAATAAGAACCTAGTTCTTGTCCCGAGGAGGTGACAGTATGAATGAGGCCATGCCAGGAGCGAGGACAGGCAGCTCACATTCCTCTATGTTGATTCTTGTTTTCTGTTGGTTAAGAAAGTTCAATATTGCTATTTTCTGAAAATTACCTTTCCTTTTTCCCTCACCTAGATGTCCGATGTGTTACACTTGTTAACCTACCTCGTTTTGTGAGAGGTGTATAAAATGTATGATCTGATTCATGCAAAATTTATGTAAGTATGTTCACTTTGTGTGTATTTCCTTATGAAGCCTCAGGGTTGATCAGCAACACCAGAAAGGAAAAGAAAAAAAACTTCTTGCTTCTGGGGACTTTTATTTTAAGAGTAATTATCCTGCTAGTAGTGATGACAATGAATCCAGCAAGAGTGCTTACTTTGAAATGACAATGGAATCTATGTGTCCTTGAAAATTTTAATTCCTGTAAGAGTCGTTCCAAATAGATAATAAAACTAAGAGCCAGGGTGTAGCTGTTTCTTTGTGGCTAATTAGTGAACTATATTCTCTCCTAAGCACAAAGAAGACAAGCTGTCTCTAGCAGATTAAAGGGTCAGGAAGTTCTAAGCCAATTTTTCTCACACTTGGGCAATGCACCTGCTCTTTTTGAAGGCAAAAATGATTTCAGCTCTACAATATTGACTTAAATTATCTTCTGTTACGATATTGCTCAAATTTATATAGACAGTTCCTGTACAATTATAAGGAATGTATATTTTTAAAAATAATTGAGTTCAGGATTGCACAGATGCCTATTTGACAAAAATTGCTAATTATACTGTTCAAATCTTTTGTATATTTATTATTATTTCGTTTTGTCTCCTTGATCTGCTGACTGTGGAGAGAGGTAGATGTTAATTGGTTTCCTTGGGCTCCCATAAGAAATCCCCACAAATTTGGTAGCTTAAAAGAACTGAAATGTATTCTCTTACAGTTTTGGGGGCCAGAGGTCTGAAATCAAGGAGATAGATGGCTCCGCTTCCTCCAAAGCCGAGAGGGAAGAATGCTTCCTTGCCTCTTCCAGCTTCTGGTGGCTCCTGACTTTCCTTGTCTTGTGGCTGCATCACTTTGACCTCTGCCTCCATCTTCACGGGGTCTTCCCCTCTGTATCTGTGTCTTCTCTCTTGACTCTTGCAAGAGCACATGGCATTGAAGTTAGGGCCCATCCAGATAATCCGGGATAATCTCATCTAGAGATCCTTAACTATTACATCTGCAAAGACCCTTTTTCCAAGTAAGATCACATTTGGTGGGGGCAGGATGAAGACACATCTTTTGGAGGTCACTATCTAACCCACTACAGCGTAATAAAATTTCCCACAATGCCTGTCAATTTTCAACTTCTCGTGCCTCTGCCAATGTTTATTTTGTGTATTTTGGGGGTGATGTTATTAGGTCCTTACAGGTTCAGGATACCTCCCCTATTAATTCTTCCTTTTATTATTATGTCATGAATGACCTTTCATTCTTTATCCCCCTCCCATTTTTTTGGTTTGTTTTTGCTTGAAGATCTAGTTGTCTGATATGAATATAGTCTTTCCAGCATACTTTGGGTGGGTATTAATACATTATATCATTTTCTATCATTTTATTTAAAATGTTTGTGTTTAATTGCCTTTTAATGTTTTTTTTCTGTTAAAATTTTTTTTCTTTTAGCAGAGTGTTTTTGAGAATAGCTTATAGTTGGACTAAAATTTTATAAAAACTTCTTTGAAAGTAGAGAATATAGTAGAATGAGCCCCCATACACCCATTAACTAGATTCATTAATTATCAAGATCATGTCACATTTGCTTCCCCTAACCCTTGTTACCTCGTGGGTTTTTTTGTTTGGTTTGGTTTTTGTTGTTGTCGTTACCTCGTGTTTTTATGTCTCCCTCATCTCCTTGGCTGTGGCCACGGCTTTCAGTGTCTAGTATGGTCTCTGGAATTTAGTAGATGCTGGACACATGTTTATTCAATAAATTAATAGTAAAAGGAAAAGCAGGGAAGGGAATGGAAATGCATTTCAGCCGTCTGACTTAAGGAGGCATGGATTTTCTGAGTTCTTAGAAACAATTCATTTATTTGCCATTTTTGTGATTACAAAGGCTATGCTTGTTTCAAACCAGATGCTTATAATACAATTAACATTTTTTCTTTTCCATTATGGTTTAATACAAGATATGGAATATAGTTTCCTATGCTATACAGTAGGACCTTGTTGTTTATCTATTTTATATATAGTAGTTTACATCTGCTAGTCCCAAATTCCTAATTTTTCCCTCCCACTCCCTTTCCCTCTTGGTAACCATAAGTTTGTTTTTTATGTCTGTGAGTCTGTGTCTGTTCTGCAAATAAGTTCATTTGAATCATATTTTAGATTTCACACATAAGTGATATATGACAGTTGTCTTTCTCTGCCTGACTTACTTCACTGAGTAGCATAATCTCTAGGTCTAGCCATGCTGCTGCCAATGGCGTTATTTCATTCTTCTTTTTCATGGCTGAGTAGTATTTTATATATATCTCTCTATCAATCACATCTTCTTTATCCAATCGTCTGTCAATAGACATTTAGGTTTCTTTCATGTCTTGGTTAAGGTAAATAGTGCTGCTATGAACACTGGGGTGCAGATAGAGTTACCTTTTCCTGAGGGGCCACTACATGCCTGGTACCATGCTAGGGGCCATTCATGTTTCTCAAGAGGCGTAAGAAGATATCTATGTAGATCAACAAACCCTTACCTGGTTTTCATGGAGAAAGGATGGAGCATGATTCTTTGTGGCCCTGTTTAGCTCTGAAAATATCTAACAAAATTTCAGGGATTGATTTAAGGCTTTTGGAGGGTGGGCTGGGGGAAACCGTGCTCCTAATTATTCCGCCTCAAGGGCAGGTAACTTTTAGCTTCGTGCATGGCAAATCGAATTGTTTCAAAGAACTCACACGCAGTTTTTCAGGCTCATGGGTCTGTGATTCTTTTTCTTCCTGCAGTAGTCCTCAGTGGAGATATTACAGCATTTAACTGCTGTTAAGGGCTGAATTGCATCCCCTCCAAATGTACATGTTGATGTTCTAAACCCTAATATTTCAGAATGTGACTATATTTGGAGTTAGGGTCTTTAAAGAGGTAATTAAATGGGATCATTAGGATGGTCTTAATCCAATATGCCTGGTGTCCTTATAAAACGAGGAGATTAGGACACAGACACACACAGAGGGAAGACCATGTGAAGACCCAGGGGGAGGACTGTTATCCACGAGCCAAGGAAATATCACTCAGAAGAAACCAGCCCTGCAGACACCTTGATCTTGAACTTCCAGCCTCCAGAATTCTGTTGTTTAAGCCTCCTGGTCTGTGTTAGAGCAGATGTAGCCAGCAAGACAACTGTGGACTTTTCATGTAAATTTTTTCCTATCATAGTCAAAATCTTCCTTGTTTTCATTCTTTTTGCAGCCCAAACTTGATTTCTTCTGGGTTCTCTAGCCAGTGTCCCTGTAAAACTTGCTATTTGGAGAAAAACGCAAAAAGTTGAAACAGCTCTGAAAGTGAGATGAATCTTGGCTTCAAATCTGTTACCGTAAATGGCTAGACTACTGAAGAAGGACCTGGTATTGGTTTGCATTTGATCAGCGGAAAAACACACGAGAGAGAGGGACAGTCCGGCTCTGTTTTGCTGGATGACTCTGGTGTAATTAAGGGTGCCCGTGAAAACCAATCTGACGGTTTGGCTCTGGGCAGGGGCCAGTTAGCTGCACTCCTTGTCTGTAGAGTGCGGCCAGTCTTTGCAGTTGCTGTTTTTAAAATAGCATGGGCAGGTCAATGCAGTTCACTGCTGCTGCTGGAAACCTAAATGACAATGGCCCACCGGGGTAGTGCCTTTGACCCTCCTCTACTAGGTTTAATACTTTTTATTATTGCTAAGTGATTTAATGTGAATCACAACAGACTCCCTTTTTTCTTTCTCCAAAGACTCTATCTTGTACGTTAGAAAACATGCAAAAAATACATAGTCACATATTTTGTTGAAGAATATATAATTTGGTTTTTCTTTTCCAATACTTACACACAGAAGAACATCAAAATACCTTCCTTCTTTCTTCAAACATTGATGTAATCCATAGTTTAGACGATTGGATTATGAACAGGTTATGTGAAGTGTTGTGTGTTCATTCCTGAAATTCTTGTATGTAGTCATACGTCTACTTTTGGCCATCTTTTTCAACTTCCTGGCTCCTCTTAAACTTCAATGAAAATGTATCTCTTTCTATCCTTGATCAAACAGCTTAATCTTCTCCTGCCCACGATTTTCAATTACACTGGCTTTGAAAGGTCTGAGGCCATTGTCTGTATTAAAGACATTGCAAACAGTCTGGCATTATTGTAAGCTGTGCAGGCTCAAATCCCACATGAAACCTAGATCTCAATTTATCGTAACCCCCGGGCATGTCTGCATTTTCTATAAACAAATTGGAATTATTTCCCCTTTTGATCTGGATATACTGAAAAAGAAATCTCTCATTTTGGGATAAAAGCTTGGCTTTTTTTTTTTTTTTGTAGTTAGTGGAGCTTGTTCTTGATAAAACAGTGGGATGGGAGGTCCACCAGCCCTGCAAGTTTCCCACCTCTTTCTATAGCTGCAGGAAGGGCTGAAGAAACCTAACCCCGGGACTCCTTCAGCTTAAATCCTGTGGGTATCTCCCATTCTGGCAAGGGCCGGTGGTAGGGGAGCAAAGAGAAGACAATGTTAGGTGTTACCCAGGGGACCCCTCATTTGGGGTGGAGAAGGTATAATTTTTAGCCTGTCTTTCCTCCGTCTCTGAGATCGGCCAACCCTTGCCCAGCCGTCAGTTTCAGGACGGAGCACACGTGCTTTGTAAGCATTTCTATTTCTTTTCCTTGTTTGTGTTTCATTATCTTTTTCATCCAAGGTGAACAGGAGCTGTTAGGCAGTGCTCATAGAACAATTGTTTGGCTTGTAGACAGGAACTTTCTCACAGTCTCGCAGGACTGAATTCTCCATGCAAGGCTTAAACATTCACTGTTCAATAAATTTTCATCCCTTCCCCAAGTACAGTAAAGGAAAGACTCTTGGTTATTTACCCAAAGTTTTGTCACACCAAAAGAGAGGACTGCATTGAGGTGATACAGCAACTTTGATGCAAAGAAGCAACATATGTTTGTTTCCTGGGTTTATAAAAAGGCACCTCCTTACGATCAGAGCCTGGACGCGTGTGCAAGGTAAACACAAAGCCTGGAATGTAAAAAGACAAACCTTTTTTATCCGGTAGAATTCTCTGTGTAGGTCAAGGAAATGCCAGACTTAACAGATGTCTTACACTGTGCCCTGAAGGTCAATAATTAGAGTTTTGTTGAACTAGGAAGAGGAAGGAATTCCAGAACTTCAGGTCCCCAAATGGAAATGCCCCTTAGGACAAGTCTAAACTAGGGAAACAGCCCTGGAACTCTTCCAAGTCCGTTGGCCCCAGTGTGGTGTAGCTCATTTCTGGGCCCCCTGAAGCTGTTTGTTCAGCTCTGCTGTCTACAGCAGTACAGTGTCAAAGGGAGTTAATCGTTAGCAAGTGTGAACAGTGTCAGTGTAAGAAGGCATGATTGCAGTTCTCTCCGTCTTGACAAAATTTTTTTGCGTTTGTCAGACTATAAAAAAACCATATACACACAGAATGTGAAAGCAGCAGGGAATTTGGGGCACAGTTAATTCACTTTCTAGCTTTTCAAGTCACCATCGTCATGGTTTTCCAGGAGGAGAGGGCAGTGTGGTACTCTCCAGGTGGTATAGGGTTACTGACTGGTCTGGGGTGGTCTGATCCAGCTCAAGGTAACTTGTCTCCAGAGAACCAGCCTTTGGAGAATGATCTAAAGATTTAGGTGTATGGCCCTCAAACTCCCCATTCTGCCTCTCCTCTGTTAAAGCCACCAAGTTCTGCTCCAGAAGTAGCATGGACCCAGCTGTGCTCCAGAGCCAAATTTTCCCCGAGGCTGGGGGTCATAGAGAGTCCAAGACTTCTCTTTGGACCAGAATCATAAGAGCTCTGGATCCTGGAACTCATGAGGTTGGGGACAGAATGTAAAGTAACATTCCAGCATCACTGAAGGATGAATTTTTTGGGCGGCTCATCCGAGTTCCAGTTGAAAAAAGGGTGATCATCCTAAGACATAATCAAGACTTCCAGCAGCCACCCAGGATGGCTAGAGAGTCAAGGGGATGGAGAGGCACTCGGCCAATCTCTCCACCACAGCAGCCGAG
The DNA here is from genome assembly GCF_048564905.1 of Vicugna pacos. Taxonomy (NCBI): domain Eukaryota; kingdom Metazoa; phylum Chordata; class Mammalia; order Artiodactyla; family Camelidae; genus Vicugna; species Vicugna pacos. The sequence goes on along the minus strand of NC_133010.1, from coordinate 16,782,935 downwards.
TCCCAGACCCTGGGGTGTCTCTGAAAATCAGTCACATGTTATAACGGGGATAATTATGAAGTTCTTCCAAGAAGGAAGACACACAGGCAGACTTCGTCTTTTCCTGGGACCAGCACCCCTCGGATGTGCCCTGCTTCCGTTAACATGTCATCGATGCACCTTGCTGCTCAGTCCAGGAAGTCAAGGCACATTGAGGGAGTTCCACATCCTATTTCCTAATATCTCCAATTTCCCTTTCCTCTTTTCTTCCTGCTGCCATTAGCTTAGTTCAGCCCTTATCATTTCTCTCTTGGGCTCCTTCTAGTTAGTCTTCACGATCCTCAAAGTCCAACAAGATGCTGCTAGAGTCACCTCTTTAAAATCGAGAATTGATTCCAGCGCTCCCCTGCATGTTCTGTGTGCCCTCTTCCTGTCTCCTGATATTCACTGCCTTGTGTAAGCTCCTCTCCTTAAATCGCTTGCTTCTAACAAATAAGATATCTCAGTCTTGAGGGGCTGCTAGTTCCATGATCAGAAATAAGAGGTTGTGACTTCTGTCTTGCTAGCAGGCATGCTTCCTTGCAGGCTCAATGAAATAAATCTCCAAGTTCGGGAAGCCCACATGGCAGGGAGCTAAGGGTGGTCTCCAGCCAATAGTGAGCTAGAAGCTGAGCCCCTCAATTCAACAACCCAAAAGGAATTGAATCCTGCCCTCTACCCCGTCGGGGAACTGAGAGGCAGATTCTTCCCCGGCGGAGCTTTCAGATGAGACTCCAGCCTTGACTGCAGACTGAGAGAGGCCCTGAATTAGAGGACCCAGTTATGTCCAGATTCCTGACCCATAAAAACTCCGAGATAATAAATGTGTGTTGTTTCAGTGGCTAAGTTTGTGGCAATTTGTTGTATAGCAGCAGATAAATGATACAAGCATTATTTGATAACATTGTGCCATCACATACAGTTCTTCCATCATTATCATGTTTGGGTTTATCTTACTGCTATAAAAACATTTTACAATTCTGGAAATGAGGGATGGTTTCTTACAAGCCTCGGCATCCTGCTTAAAGCATTTAGTGAAGGATTTTGCACATAGTAAATGCCCATTAAATACTTATTGACTGAATGAACAAAGGCATGCTTGTTCTCGATATTTTCAAAAAGTGGCTTGGATGCATGCCTTCTGATATTTGGCCTCTATGATTCTGCTACGTTCGTGTAGTTAAAAGGTTCATGCTTATTCCTTCTCAGTTAATAAAGGAAAGTTGTTTTTCCACGAAACATTACAGTTATTTTTTTTCTAGGAATTTGGAGAAAGAATGGTCCTACTTTTTGCAGGTTTAATTAAGAGCCAAATTGGACGTACTTTAGAAAGCTGGGTAGAATACATTTGGGCTACAAATTCTGGGTCCTGATCATTTTCTGATGGCTTTTGCCCACATTATTCTTCCAACCCACCCCAAATGGTCAACATATCTCATCACCTAAGAAGACTCCTTTGTAGTACGTTCAGTCTTTAGCTTCTCAAACAGTAGAAGAATGTTCTAGTCTTTTTCTTTGGCTGTTGATGTATTTGTTAAGGAAGTCATGTATCAATCATTAACCAGTATGACCTAGTCAGTGGGGGGAAAAATCAATAACAAATGCCAGTATAAAACAAATATAATTAAGAGTTTGTTTTTTCCCTCATTCCTCGGCTTTTTGTTGCATCCCCTTTAGAGACAGAGGCCCAGGAAAGCCAGATGAAAGGCAGCCTTCCCTCTCTTTTCTAGAAGAAGCAATCCTTGCGCCTTATCTTTCCATTCTTTATAGTGCAAGATGCTTTCGAAAGATACCGCTAACTTCCCTGAACGGCTTCCCCATTTCTACCTCCTTGTAGAAGCGTTTTTGGGTTCAGACGTCAAAGTCTGTAGCTGCCTGTGTTCTCGCTCTGGCGGAGAGGCGTCCTCTCCCTCAGGCACCTTGCTGCTTAGCTCATTGCTCTGAACGACAGCCATGTGAGTGCGTGATCAATCTGTCCTCCTCAAGAAATCCAACCAGAGCGGGCCGGGGACCCCATCTGGGTCCTCCATGGCTCTCCGAGAAGGGCGTGAGAGCCTGCTGGGACTGAGCAGGCAGTAACTGCTTTCAGGTGTCACTGGAGACCCTTCTTTAGCCCAGGAGGCTCAGGACACACCATTCCGAACCTTGGTCCCTGGCCGCACTCTTTCCTGGTGGGTAGATAGGGGTAAAGGTAATGGTGGTCCCAGTGCTCACAGGAGTGGCTCCAGTTCCCAACTATGTGCTGCCTGTCCACATGGTACGTGGTCAAGCAAACTACCACATCTCAGCAAGGCAGTTGGCAAGTTCTCCTGTGAATCTGAGGGAACATGTGGATTGGATGATGCTAGGTTTAGGCAGCGTTGATGGGACCACTAGTTTCTGGAGTTTGCTGATTAAAGGATCATTGTCCTCCTGGGAGATATTTGAAGAGGGTCTGTCTTTAATCTGTACCGTTCAGGATCTGTTATCAGTGATTTGGATGAGGTCATTCATGACACACCGATCACCTCTGTCGATTATGACAGGCAGGATGAGTTTAGCAAATACAGAGTGACAGAATAAAAATCCTGAAATACTGGAACAGTGGGTGAAACCTAGCAAGACAGATTTCAAAACAGATAAATGGAAAGTCTCACCTTGGGTCCAACACGCACACATACCCCCCCACCCCTGCCCAGGACTATCGGTGGTTCTTGTTTTCTAGAAGAGGGAGGGTGGGGTTCTGAAGCCTGGACTTGAGTGCAGTATTCAGGCATGGGGAATGAGGGTGTGAAGGTCAGGGTGGCCTTGTCTTGCGGAGATGCTGAATCAAAAGCTGGCCAAGCCATTCAACAAAGAAATATCCAGAGAGGTTATGGAGGGAGGGAGCATCTGGCTACAAAGCCAGCCAGATAGAGATCTGGGACAGAGAAGCCTTGAAGAGGGTTCAGGAAGCAGGTTGTAGGCAGAGCCCGGGGCAGTTCCTGTGCTGATGGTTGCTGCCCCGTTTTCATCTGTTGCAGTGACCTTAGGCATGGGTGGGGAGGGAACAGCTAAAGGCACCTGCCAGGTGTGGACAAGCGTAAATACAGAAAGGGGAACTACATATCTAGCATATAGAAGAAAGGCTCAGTTTTTGAGTTGAAAGTATGGTGTGAGTCAAGCTTAGAACGCAGTTGCCAAAATAGCTCCTTTGATCTCAGGCTGCATTGGTAGATGTGGAAAGTGTGGACAAGCAGTCTGACTCTCAGATCACTTAACGTGCTGATCCCTCCAGTACTGGTAACACACTTTACAAGGATCACCGACACCCCGGGATGTAACCAGAAGACCCCCTTCATTCATCCATTTATTCATCGAATGTTTATTGAAGCCCTACTAAGGGCAGGTACTTTTTTAGACACTGGGGATTTAACCACAAACAAAACGGACTAGGTTTCTGCTCACAGGAAGCTTACGTTCTAGAGGGGAGAGTAAATCAATGTAATAAATAATAATTATGTCCAGGAATAAGTATTATGGGAAATAAGATGGGATGATGTGCTGGAGTGACGTGACAAGTGAAAGGTGGGTAATTTACTTATATAGGGTGGTTGCAGAAAGGCTCTCTGAAGAGCTGAAATCTAAAGGACGAGTAAAGGGCAAGCATAGAGAGATCCATGAAAAGAATTCTGCAAGTAGAAGGAACAGCCAGTGCAAAGGTCCTGAGGTGGGAAAAAGCTTAGAATACAGAAGGAGACCAGCAATGAGCAACAGTGAGAGTAGGACGAAGTGAGGCCAGAAAGGCAGGAAGGGTTGGTGGTGAGGAAGGGGATGTGAGACGATCTTATTTATTTTATTGTATTAAACCATCGTGTATGTAGCACTTACCATGTGTCAAGTAGTGTTCTGAATGCTTCACAAAGGTTAATTGATTGATCTTTGTAAAAATGATGGTGGCAACTAATAAATTAATTGCATTTTCTTGCTAAAAATGATTTCACAACTATTATTTCAGTTGTAACGTACAAAAACCCTATTAGATAGGACTTTTTAACATGGTGACTATACAGACCTTGAAGCACAGAGAGATTAAATGATTTGCCCAAGGACCAAATCCTGGGCCATTTTCATTCTTGATGCTTTGTCATTTGGGTAATACTTAATGAAACAGGGAACGTGTAACCCAGAGAAGAGATACCTTAGAAGGGGACACCATGACCGTGTTTGACTATTTGATGGGCTCTACTCAGTGACCTATAATCCGTGACCTGAGAGCCTGTGTATCTTCTCTTCACACTGGGGAGGGGGGTGCCTAATAGGAAGCACCTAATGTTTGTTGTTGATCTTTCGTAGTTGTTGCTGTCCTTTTGTTTCATGAAAACCTCAGTGGAGAAGAATGTTTTAAATGGTTCTGATTTGTGGGTTTGATCCTTAAGTTAGGGAGGAAGAAGTGCAGTATTTGCAAGTATGATGCTGCTCTTATTTCTTTATTCAATTAACAATGACTTTATCAAGCATCTCTCCTGGGCAAGACGCAGTGCTCGGTGCTGTGCGTAGAGATGAGTGAAACAGACACAGTCCCTGTCCTTACGCCGTGCACGCTCTAGTGGGAGAGACAGACAATAAAGAGAAAAACAATTACCTATGTCATTTCAAATTTTATTTATGCCAAGGATGCAGTGGAATGTGCTTTTGTTGTCTATTACTGAATTCTAATTTACACTGAAATTTAGTGGCTTCAACCACAGTCATTCATTTTGCTCACACATCTGCCATTTGGGTAGGACTCAGTGGAAGCCGCTGATCTCTGCTGAACACAGCACCAGCTGAGGTGGCTTGACAGGCGCTGAAGAATCCACTTCTAAGGTGCCCGACACATAATTGATAGTGGGTGTCCTTGGGCAGCTCAGCTGGGGTTGTGGCTGAAGATCTCGTTTCCTCTCCACTTGAGCCTCTGTGGCGGCTGGGTTCCAAGAAACTGTCAGTCTTTTCAAGGTCTGGACCCAGAAATGGGCACAGCATCACTTCCACCATATTCTTTTGGCCAAGCAGTCAAATCCAGCCAGAGTCAAGGGACTCTAGTCCAAGAGTGGTCATAACTCCAAATCTTGATGGGAAGAATGTCAAAAAAAAAAAAAAGTAGCCATCTTTGATCTATCACAAGCTATCATTTTATAAGTTTCTATCTTTAAGCTCAGTGCCCTAGAGAAGGTTTATTTTTGCCTGCGTATTTTTCCTATAATTAGGACGTGTTGACACTGGAGCACATTGGAGGTGCTGGCTTAGGTGTGAATTTATGGCTAGACTAACTCATGAGGATTATTAACAGATTATCATGTTTCTCCTTTAATTATATATTTTCTTTAAGAACTATCTTCACTAAATAACTAAGAATAAAAAAGTCAGATATCAAATCTGAATGTCTTTAAAATTAAATATGGATTCAATAGCCCCTTAATTAACCCTTGTTCTGCCATCAGGTTCTGAGTCTTACGGGGTTTTCACATGTCCTAGGATATTGCAATTAAGCCAGACTTCATATCCAGAGCCCTTTAAATTGCTTTATTTGATTATCATGATTGTCAAAGGCATATTAAAAAAAAATCATGCTTAGTTTGCTTGGTTGTTAGCCAAGGAGCAGACATCTTTTTGGCTCTCGCTCTCTCTTCCTGTTTCGTTAGCCTCCCCCTGCTGGGTGAAGGTGGAAACACCTGGTTTAAATTCCTTCTAAACCACTTACTTCCATGGATCATTGGGTAAGTTAACCTTTCTGGGATTCCTTTTCCACAACCAGAAAGTGAACATTATGATACTAACTTGAAAGGCGTTCTGGAGGATTTCATACACAACCTTGAGTGAATCACCTGTGCACACAGTCAGTACTCACCGCAACCTGGTGTCCTTTCTCTTCTCCAGGCTCTGACCCGTTTGTGTCTTTCTGGCCTTAAGGCAAAGTCACAAAAGAACAACACAAGTCGTGGGAGCATATTTTCAACAGCCCTCACTTTGCTATCACCCCCGAATCACTGACTACCTTTGAAACCTCTGGGGCTAAAACACGCTGTTGCTGATTTAAAAAAAAAAAATTCACGCACAGCTGCACGCACACACGCAATGCATTATTTCTGTCTTTGTTCACTTAGCAGTGAGACTCAAAGTCTAGCTCACTTAAAAACTTGTCTCTGAGTCCTGCTGCAATAAAAACCTAACCAGAACAAAGTACTTAAAACAGATTTGAACAGGAATGGAAGATTTTGATCATATAGGTGGTTTTCATCCATAACAGCAAACATTTCCTTGATTTTCGTCCTTTCTCTGGTGACCTGGTCCTTTGCACCCGCTCTCAGCCTTGCCCAAGGGAAGGCGTGAGGAGCAGAGGAAGGCAGCCCCCTCCCAAGTGCAAACTCTGACCCCCGCAGACCCTTCCCACGGACACCTCGGAGCAGCCTGGTTTATCCACGCCCAAAGGTTTGTTTTTTCCTTGGATAGATTCTATTTGCAAGCGGCAGCTCAGGAGAGAGGAGAGGAAGGAATTACCTCGGATGGCTGGAGCGGAGAACTAATGAGGGGAAGGCCCCAGGGCTTTGCCAGCGGGGCATCTGGCCGGAAAATCTGTGGATGAATCAGCACAAGTGGATGCTCGCTGTTACAAAAATGACCAAAATCGCATATTCTAGTGATCACTGCGGATGGTATCATATTAAGAGTGAAAAGCTCCTGTGAAAGAATGTTCACTTTTCTTAGTGGCGAGACGTAGGAATCCAGAAATCTCGGACTAAAAGCAAGAGGCCAGTCTCCAGACACCTTTTAAAGTCAGCATTCAGACTTTCAAATGGTAGGCTGGCTCTATGTGCTGTTATAAATGGACGTCGTTATAAAGATGTTAATACCTACCTTTTCTCCTAGAACCATGAAAAGGACCACCCTTAAGATGGAATTGGATATTAAAAGCAGTTTCTTATCCGTGTGTCCTAAAGCAATCAGCGACATCCAAGATTAATTAGCAGGGGTGACTCCTGGCATACTAATTGTCACTCCAGAGCACCAGATCACAACCCGGGGGTTTTCCTTTCTTTTTGTCCATGTATGACTATGGGTATGAGGCTCTAAGCATCATTTGCTCTAGATGACTAACGTAATTTATACAATCAGCAACTGCTACCACCAAATATTTTACATTTTAGGTAGCCAAATGGCAATTCCAAGTCACATTTAAAGGGAGTGAAAATCAGATTTAGAGCATGACAAGTTCCTCGGAGAACGGGGGTTAAGGGCACAGGCTGTGGAGTTGGACAGACCTTGGATGAGAATCCAGCTTTCCCATTGAATGCTGTGTGCCTGGAACAGATGTTCAGCCGCGGTGGACCTCCTTTTCCTCATCTGTAGCACTGGATACACAGATAGTAACCACCTGGACAGGTTCTGATGTGGAGTAAATGAAATAATCTACATAAAAAGTTTGGCACGGTGCCCAGCATAGGATGGACTCAATAAGCAGAAGAGTGCAAGAATGTATGCACTGGGTATAATCTTGCTATGTGAACTTGGAGAAGTTATTTAGCTTTCTCCTTCTTATTTTTTAATAAATTTCTTATTTTCTTACTTCTCGGGGCTGCTTTGTTGATTTGGGCTTATCAAATGTTATCCTTTATTGGTATTTATCATTTCATTTGTCTCTCATTGTCTCAAGGACTCTTGTTATGTCTCAGAAGGCAGGGATTGTATTGCACATCTGTTTATAATTTCCATTATGATTTAGCTGGTGTCTTGTATACTGTGGGTGCTCACTCAGTGCTGCTTGATGATTAGTGGTGGTTGAATAGCAGTAGAACATGGTGCAGGGAGCCAGCCAAGATCAGAGATTCAGGCTTCAGGTGCATGAGACGGCTTCAGGCTTGCAGGAGAAAAGAATTCCTTTTTCCTCTGTGGCTAGAGACGTCACCTGTCGTCCCGGTCAGTCATTTTACCCCTTTCCCTCGCTGTACGTAAGCAGGCAGATGAATGGATATAAACACATCATCCCTTCAGGCAGCACACGATTGTCTTTGTTCACAGAAGTCTTCATGGTCAAAAGAATTTATTACTCTAACTTTTGGTAAAGATTGTCTATGAATATCAAACCTTTTTTACTGTGGTAAATGTATATAAGATAAAATGGACTGTTTTAACTAATTTAAGGAGTTCAATTCTGTGGCATTAAGTGCATTCACGTTGTGGTACAACTGTCACAATCATCCATCTCCAGTACTTTTTTATATTTACCAACTGAAACTCTGTTCCCGTTAAACAGTAACTCCACATTCTCCCCTCCCCTGGCAACCACTGCTCTACTTTCGGCCTTTATGAATTTAAATCCTCTAGGTGTCTGTATATAAGTGGAATTGTATAGTATTTGCCCTCTTGTGACTGGCTTATTTACTTAGCATAATGTCCTCAAGATTCATCCATGTCATAGCATGGGTTAGAAATGTCCTGCCTTACCGTGGGTGGACCTGGAGATTGTCATTCTAAGTGAAGCGAGCCAGAAAGAGAGACAGAAAATACCATATGTTATCGCTTATATGTGGAATCTTAAAAAAAAAGACACAAATGGACTTATTTACAAAGCAGAAACAGATTCACCGACATAGAAAACAAAGTTATGGTTATTAGGGGAGAAAGGGAGTGGGAAGGCATAAATTGGGAGTTCAAGATTTGCAGATACTAACTACTATATATAAAATAGATAAACAACAAGTTTCTATTGTATAGCATAGGGAACTATATTCAATATCTTGTAGTAATCTATAATGAAAACAAAAAAGAATCTGAAAAGGAATATATATATGTATATGTATAACTGAAATATTATGCTGTACACCAGAAATCGACACAACATTGTAAACTGACTATACTTCAACTGAAAAAAAAAACTGAAATAATAAATTAAAAAAAGAATGCCCTGCCTTTTCAGGACTGAATAACATTCCACAGCACATCTATACCACATTGTATTTATCCATCTATCTGTTGATGGACCCTTGGGTTGCTTCTACCTTTTGGCTATGGTGAACAATGCTGTTTGAGTATGGATGTAGATGTCTTGTTTTGTAGGAGTGTAGACTATTATGTGCTAGTCTAACTCTTACATCAGTCCTCTTTGTATAAAAATGAAGGCTGGCTGCCATCGGGGAGTGACCCATTTTTGCTTCCCATCATTCTGCCTGTAGCATGACAGCAAGTCTTCCGTGCTGATGGGGACTGGTCTCCACGACACATGTGCATGTTGCCCTTCCCCCTCTGTTCCAGTCCCTTTATGTAGGGAGACATTTGAGAACAGTCCTCCCTGCTTAAAATTAAAGCTTGGAAATTGTCTGCTTGGATTGGATTCACCCAAAAAAGAAGAATGTGAAAAATGAGACAAACTTCAAAGAAGCCACCATCCTACTCATTTCAGACACATCCTGGAGACGCAGCTTCCTCCACCTTGCACCTGGGCAGGTGTGCCCCTTGAACTGGTACCAGACTTCCACGTTGTTTGCGAGGAAAGGGCTCTGGCCACGCTGAGCCTGTGACTCAGAGCGCATATGGCAACCCCAGCTCTGTTAGAAAGAATTCAGAGATCCCAGAATTGATTTAAAAAAAAAAATCTGAAAGCCAGGCTTCCTTTGAGCTATTAAGTCACGGGCACAGTGTCCGCAGATGCCTTATTGCTCAGGGAGAAGCAATGATGTCAGCATCTCCTTGTGCGGTGAACTTCCCGAGGACAGTGAGTGAGCCTTCTCTTCTCCTGCTGGTGAGACCAGGCAAGCATTTCTAACATTTTTGAAAAGAAGCCACATCAACCCTCTTTTGAGCCAGCTGCCACTTGTGGGGTCATCTTTTTATTTGCCGTGTATTTGCTTTTGACCTTCAGTAGGTCCTAGTAACACAGCCAAAACAAATGAAGTAAAACAAACAAACAGATGCAGAACGAAAAGAAAGACTTTAATCATCTCCAGGTACGACCACCCTGATGGTCACATAATTCTCAGCTTCTTTGGTGGTGGTATGTGCAGAACCAACTGTGTTGTACCTAACTGCGGTCATCCGTCACGTTATAACACACCTGGCAAGAGTCAGGCATGTACAGGGCTTTTCTCCTGTGCTCCCCTTTCCTCCTCCATTTCCACCTTGGTGGCCTTAGGGACAGACAGTGTGAGCACTGGGCTGATGGGGCCCCAGAAGTCCTCAGGCAGCCTGTCTGTGGGGACAGAGGAATGTAAAGTACAGGGGGCCTGGAGGATTAATGCTGGAGGATTAATTACTGTTGGAGGCCCTCAGTCTGTGGTTATTGGAAGAATAAATGAGTGGAACAGAAGTGCCTGTGTGAGCAGAGGTACAAATGGGCGATCAGCATCTCATATTCATTCCACTTTGCAGGTGGAGAGACTGAGTTATTGAGAGATTAATTGATTTCCATGGGCTCAGCCAGCCGGCTACTTCACGTCAGGAACAAGACCAGACTTTCTGTTTGCAGACTCAGAGCTGAAAGTGCTTGTGCTAGATTTATGCGCTTGCTGACCCGTCCTGCTGATGGCCACTTTGATAAATCATCTCAATTAGAAGCAGATGTTATCAGGGTATACACAGAGGCCCGCCTTCCTGGGGCTTCCATACAGTGAGGTCGCTATTTTAACGGCTTCCTGTCTCTGTGTGGGTCTGTGTTTGTACAACCCTCACAAACACACAAATACGCAGACAATAGCAACAACACAGCTAGCTGTGGTGGCACCGCAGTTTGCAGAAGGTCGTGAGCGTAAAGTCATATGCCTTCCCTAAATCATGGTCAGCTTTGTTTGCAACATGGACAGTAAAACCAAGAGCCTGGTTTGTTGTCTAGAGGAATCAGAAATCACTCACCCAGCAATGGAAGTTTCTCGGAATCTTGGTCTGGAAAACAGTAATTATACCAACCCTTCCTGCCTTGACGGCATCTGGTACTAAGCATCGCATTCTGGGAATCTTGACTTGCACGCAGAGATTCTCTTAAGTCACTTCTTCCTCGTTCTAGTATTCATATGGCTTTTATTTTCTTGTAATAGTTTCCCTTTTGATTATAAATTTAATGCATGTAAATTTTGCATGAATTTGGGGAAGATGTACAAAGGTTTAAAGATAAAATAAAATCACTTGCCATTCACTCCCCAGAAATAACTATTACTAACATTCTGGGATGTACCCTTTTATTCTGTTCTATACCTACATGTGTGTAGCATACATAGAAAATTGGGATCTACTCTACATTTTGTTGTACAATCTGGTTTTTTTTTTTTCACTTAAAGATACGTTGTGAAAATTTCTCCATGCAATTGATTATTCTTCTAAAATGCAGTTTTTTTTTTTAAAAAGTGGTACAGTTGTCTACGTATTTACTCAATCTTTATTTATGGTGGAGTTTAAACAGAATTCTGACTTTTATAGTTCACATGCATATGGATAATGAAGCATCTATTTTTATATCTGTAGACTCTCTTTTAGAAATACATTTATTTTGAGCAATAAAGTATTTGATCTTACTTTTGATTCACTCTTTCCCCTTGGGACCTTGGAATTAGAGCAAAAAATGAGAAAAGAAACAAGATAATGACTCCGGTTGAGGCAGTTAATGTTAATTAAACCGTAACTTTCCCTTCCCACTCTCCCTCCCTCCTACCCTCTCTCCCCGCTTTAGTCAATGCCTGTGTGTCAGGCGGAGTGTAGGTGATGGAGTAACAAGAAGCAAGTGCCAGTCCCTGCTTCAGTAGACATGCCACGGAGGGTGGGGGCCGAAGAGTGCCAGCGGAAGGAGTAAGAGAATGGAGCTGATCGTGACCTGAGTATCAGCCTCGTAGGAAAGGTGACATAGGCAATTGTTGACCTGGAATGACACGGATGGACTTGGAGGGCATCATGCTAAGTGAAATAAGCCAGACAAAGGCAAATGCTGTATGATACCACTTATATGTGGAATCTAAAAAATAAAATAAGCTGGTGAATAGAACAGAAAGGAAACAGATTCACGGACATAGAGAACAAACTAGAGGTTACCAGTGGGGGAGAGGGGAGGACAAGAGGCAAGATCGGGGGTGGTGATTAAAAGATACAAACTACTAGGTATAAAACAAATGAGCTACAAGTGTATGCTGTACAACACAGGGAACACAGCCAATATTTTATAATAACTTTAAATGGAGCATAAGCTTTTAACATCGTGAATTACTATGTTGCACATTTGTAACATATAATATTGTACATCAACTATAGCTCAACTTAAAAAAAAGTAAGTACAGTGCCTATAACAACCACCAAAATATACGGGGGAATCTGCTTGAGTAGATCATGACGCCAAAGAGATATTCCCTGGGTTGGGGGGTGGGGAAGGAATCTAATCCTAGGTCTAACGCCAGAGCCCGTGAAATTCCAGTGCACTGTAATTTTTTCTGGAGCCTGTACGGTTTGGAATATTTTTGGTTTCTCAAAGCAAACCTGTTTCCACCTCTATTCATATCTCAGACTTGAGAAATCACTGGAAGTAGAAATAAGTTGGATTTGGACAGGAAAGGAAGAAAGGAACAAAGGGAAATCTGGCCAAGGGCAGAGAAAAGGTTTTTTTTTTCCAGCCCAATTTCCAAATGATTTTTGAATCTTTTTTTTTTTCTTCTTCTTTCAATCAAATTCAGAGCATGCTCCATTTATTTTCAAACCTGGCTGGTATAATTTTGTCACAGTTATTCACGTTTTCACAATCTTCACTTAACATCGCCAAATGCATTTGCCCAGGATTTTAAATAGCAGGCGAAGCAGCCTGGAGTCCTCTCTCCGGGAAGGGCTGGGGTGGCGGCGGGGGGTGCTGTTCTCCTAAAGGACAGAAAGAAGCAGCTACCGGGAGCCCTGACACAGGAGAAGATCCAGGAAAGTAGGACACCCTGGAGGGTATTTGGCATATAACAAGGTTGAGTTAGATCCCAAACGAAGCGAAATCAAAGCAGGCTGGCCTCATGCTGGAGATGGGAGTCTGCCTGGAGCTGACAAAGCCCAGGCTCCGGAGGGGCTTAACGACAGGGAAGGAAATGAAGACATTCCTCAGTTCTCCACCCGCCTCCTCTTCCCCAGACCCAAAGATGCTCCACCGTGTTTCACGCGAGGTGGAAAAAACACACAGGCTGCCTGAGTATGCCTCTGTCCACAGGTCATTACGGCTTTGCCTGCAGTCAGCACTTTGAATGCATCCTCAAAGGGAATCTGGAAGGAAATCTCTCCCCTGCCAAAATACATACATGTGCAGAGCATATAGATGCGCAGTCTGGAGACGAGGTCGCCTGGGAGGAGACGTTTTGCTCAGGGTGCCCAGAAAGCTCCTGGCCACGGGACCTGAGAGGGAGACTCTGTGGGTGTGAGCAAAGTCTTTGCCAACTGGTTGCTGTGGGGAACAGAAAACGCTTCCTGGCCCGGAGTAGAATCTTTCAGCCAACGCGGGGAGGGTTGGCCAAGGTTTTAGATGGGAGCTTGCATTCTTCATGCGGGCAAGGTCATTGGCATGTAGGCAACAAAAGCGTTCCCTAGTGGGGAGTCGCATCTCTACTTCTTTGCTAGATGCTTTTCCGTGTCTAGGTGGCCCCAGGTTTTCATCTGCTCAAGTGATTTTGTGAACACAGGCAGAGAGACAAAGAACAATCACATTAGGAAACACGTTATTGTACAAAACACACACACACACACACACACACACACACCTGCCTACCTTGGGACCACGCCTCGCAGCCCAATAACTAGTATCGTAACCCTTTCTTAAGATGGTCCTTGCATTCAGAAGTGGTTTTACCTTTGACTAATCAGATTTTGGAGTGACTCTTCATGTAAGCCAGTGACTCTTAGACCAGGAAGCCCCCGGAGCCTCACGCTCAGGGAGTTTGATGTGCTGGTTCTGGAGCTGGGTCTGGGGCCTGGGTCGTTCTTTACCTGCTCCCCAAGTGCCTCCAACATCCAGGCAGGTGAGCAGCCCTGATGACCGTGGAGAAGCCCCATGGATCATCCTTCACCTGCCTCATGCCTCCTTCCTGCCGGGACAGCAGGTGCCCTAGAGCGGAGGACGAGGGACAGAAGGCTGAGTCCAAGCCGGATTATAATAGACTCTTAATAGAGTATTGCAAGTGGATTTCTTGTGTATTTTACTGTCACGCTTTCAGATACAGGAAATCCGTTTGACCTGCAGGTCTCCAGGAGTGTTCCAAACGCGCGCACAGTCCTGGGTGACCCAGTCGTCCTCGGGTTAGGGGCTCTACTCACCTCCAGCCGCAGAATGCGCACCAGCTCCCCTGTCAGGAGACATGTATCTGAGAAAACACACTGGCATCTTTTCTTTCACCTGGAAAAGGAAGAGAAAACCAAATAAAATCAACGCTTTGATGGTTTTCACCCCCCATCTGAGAGAATCCCGCTGCTTATTAATTAGTCTTTTCAGATTACTGTGGTTATATTGTGCTGCTTGGTTTTTTAGCGGAGGAAGCGGGTAACTTGGTCAGAGTTATCTGGTTATGACTGGACAAGCCTGTGCACAGCTTCGGATTGAAGTGAGTCCATTTCCCCAATACAGCCCGGCTCTCTGCCCAGGCTCAGGAGAAAGCCTTTTTGACATAAGGATTGGAAAAACCCCAAACATCTTCAGATCTTAGGGCATTCTTGCTGGCTCATTTATAATATCACAGGAATCTGGATAAAATGAATTTATTCAGCTCTATTACATGATATAATGGAATGCCCCGTGTTTTAAAAATTATGTGTGTGATGTATATAATACATATTATGTAAAATAGAATAAAAATATTTATAATTGCCTTTCATAGGATTAGAGACTGGATGATAACATTGACTATACTATCTGGATCCTATAAATTTGAGAAAAATCAATACACATTTTCCCGAAGAGATCCTAAAAAATATGCATTGTACTGTTTGGACATTTTAACCAGCTAAGCAGCATGTAATTTAATTTAATTTAAAAATATTGTTTACTTATTTTCAAATATGCACATGTTTCAAAATTCAAAAGATGCAAATGGTTAGCAGTAAAAAGCCTTTCTTTCCACCCCTCTCCCAGCCTCCCACCTCCCCTTCCTTGATTTGAACAGTGCCGCCAGTCTCTGGTATAGAGAAATCTTATTTACAGGGTTTTTAGGGAGAATTGGAGGATGAAGAAGATCATTGTCACTAAAAGCAAAAAAGAAAAAAAAAAAAAGAAAGAAAAAAGAAAGAAAGGTTTCAGTGGCAAATGGAGGAAGAAAACTCTTTGTTTTTTTCTTCCAGTTTTATTGAGATAGGATTGCCGTACTGCACTGTGTAAGTTGAAGGTATTCAGCAAAATGATTCCATTTACACGTATCATGACGTGATTATCGTTAAGTTTAGCGAACACTCATCATCTCTTTTAAATACAAAATGAAAGGAATAGAAAATTTGCTTTCCTTGTGATGAGAATGCTTAGGTTTACTCTCCCAACGACTTTCATCCACAGCGCAGAGCAGTGTTGATTGTATTTATCACGTTGTACACTTCATCCCCAGCACTTACTTATCTGATAGTTGGTACCTTTTGAGCGCCCTCATCCACTCCTCCCCCCGCGCCCCCGCCAGCACCTCCTCTGGTGACATCACCTCTGAATACGCAGCACAGTAGTATTTATCGCCAAACGGCTTTTTGAAATCTCCATCAGTGGCTGCCCAAGCACAGTGCCTCGTCAGTAGATGCTGAAGGAACAGTTGCTCGTTTAATTGGCGGTTGATGGGATGCTGTCTTCCTTACACATCACATGACTCCCGGGTGCTTTCTCTGGTTTCTAGAGGGTCTAGAATCGGCAAGTTGGGCCTCCTGACCTTTGATTTCCCTGCTCCCTGGCCAGCCTATAACCTACCCTCGCTTGACTTGGAGCGTCTGGAGTTCCCTGCCTGACATTCCCACGTGTGCAGTTCGGATGCTGCCTCCGCTCCGGGTTGTATTGGTGGTGCTGAGAAACGGGGAGCGCTTTCTCCCGAGATGTGGGGCAGGTGAGGGCTGAGGCGCTTCCCCTGCTGTGTTAAGAGTTGCCTCCTACTTTCCCGGCAGGAGAGAAAGCCCAGTTGGGGTGAGGAAGCAGTTGTTTTAGCCACTGCTGCATGTCAAATAGGGCTTCCTATTGTTTTGTTTACCTTCTCAGCTAATCCTGTGATTTTAGTTCCAGGAGGATTTTGCCAGGTGGCAAGTATTCCAGGTGACTGGGAAAGAGTGTAGCAGGGGGAAATGGCACGGGGCTCTGTGTGGACCAGGACAACCTCGAGTTTTATTCTCTATTATCTTTGTCCTCTTTGATTTCTTTATTTTCAAAAGCCCAGAAGAATATGTGAAACAGGCTGGACTGGACAGGTTGAAGCTAAGAAAGCTGTTTCCTTAGCAACTGTAGCCATACGAAAGGCTGGCGAGTGTTCCTTGTCTCATTTTTCATTTCATTTTCTGCAGTTTCTGAAAGGAGGTCAGATGCTCTGTATTAAGTTCGCGTTGCAGTTTTGCTTTGTGGTACCTTCTGTCTCAAAGCTGGGTAAGGCAGATTGTTGTGCAAATCTTTGTTTATTTCAGTAAGAAATGAGTGTATATATACATATGTATATATAAACACACATATATATACATATATATAGATATACACACACACACATACACTCTCACAGTCACATTTTGCAGCCAGTTTGCAAAGAATCATGGAATATTCATTTTATTTGTGAAGAGTTAAGAAAGGAAAGTGTGCAAGCAAAGGATGCACCAGCCGTATACATATTTGCAGGTCATCGGTCTTGACCGAGAGCTATTCTGACTTCAAAGTCATATCAGAATATTCTTGGCAATGGCAAACTGCACCTTTTCAAAAAAAAAATTCAGATTAGTCCTCCACTAATTGATTCCTCTTCTACAATTATATGCAAGACCTAAAATTGAAGTTTATGGTGAATTTCAAGTTTCCAAATTCAATTCAACAATATTTATTGCCTCTCTGATCCACTAAGAACTGCAGGGGATAAGCAGATGTGGTAAGATGGCCTGTGCCCTCAAGGAGTTTCAAATTTAGTAGCAGGAATAAGACAAATACAGCGTAATTACAACTACAAGGAAGAAAGTGATGAATGGTGCAATGCAGTGGTTATCGACCTTGACTGCATATTGGAATCACCTGGGGAGATACAAAGACACCAGAGGTTCTTCCCCAGAGGTTCTGCCTTAATTGGTTGTGGGGGGAGTGCAGCCAGGGGACTGGGATTTCAGAAAAGCTTTCCAGGTGATTCAAATGCGCAGCCAAGGCTAAGTACCACTGGCAAAGAGCATCCAAGAGATGCCCAAGAGATATTTTGGATTGGCTGTGAGTAAAAAAGGCTTACATAGCATTTGAGAAGAACCCTGAAAAGTGGGTATGATTCTAGCAGGCAGAGGAATTTGGGACTGAAAGGTGGTGTCTGAGGAGGAGGAGGAGCGTGAGAACAGCCACAGAGGCATGAAACGGGGGAGCGTGCATTTAGGAGCCGTGTGGGGACCACCTGCGCATGAGCTGGAGTATCTCGTGTCTGGGAAGGGGCAGACGGAGGGATACTGAGGTGGGGTAAGGTGTGAAGGACCCTGAGCTGGAGGATCCTGGTTCAAGTTTGTTTTCTGTTTTCAGCTGTGCCTCCAAATCTTCAGGGATTTGAGTCGAATCTGATGGGGAGGAGTTCAGCAGAAGAAGACACAAAAAAGAGCTCATGTTGGGAAAAAGGATGAATTCAATATCCGAAAAAACCACCACCTTATAGATTGAGGAGGAGCCTTGAAGGTAGTTCAGTTATGTTTATTTTCCAGATGAGGAGGCCCTAAAGGAACCGACCTGTGACAACTACCTGACTAGTTAGTGAGCTGTCATGATTCCGAGGTCAGCGGGGTGTCCAGGCGGAGATGCCCAGTGGGCAGTTTACAGACAGGTCTGAGGCTGAGGAGAGAGGTCAGGGAGAGAAGCATAATTCTGAGGATCATTTTCAATGAGGACTTGAGGGCAAGGGAGGAATATGGAAAGAAAAGGGAGAGTGATATTTAGATGAAAAGAGAATTTGGAACCAGGAAAAGAGGCATAGAATTAGCACCAGAGAAGTAAGAGTCTGGTCGGAAGAATTTACTGGTACAGAAGCCAAGAAGGAGAGTTTCGAGGAGGAGGGGTCTACATGCAAAATGTTGTGGGTGGTGGAGAGGTTGCAGCCTTGGGGCTGAGGAGAGACCCTCGGGGGCGTGGCTTGTCTGTAACCAGTGCCCGCCTTCCTGGGCTGGTTGCTAGTGGCGGGTGGGTGGTGAATGAATGGCACTGAGGAAGTTACCGGGAACTGTTCTCATGGGCTGGGGAGTACTTCTCCAGGTCTCACTTGAGTCATTTCTCAGCTGTCAAAATACAACACGGTTGCAGTGAAAACCAAAGAGAATAATTTGCTTTCAGAGGAGATAAACAGCCTCTGATTCTGAAATTTCAACCCAAACCCACAAAAAAAAAATGACATTCTACAATACAACCTTGAAAAAAAAGGAAACAACGTACAAATAAGACCATAATTAGCTGTCTTCCCAGTGTTTAAGCCATGTATAAACGAAAGCCGAAGGATAGTGGGCTGTGAGCGTGTAGACAGATTATGGGTGTCACAGTTGATATACAGATCGGGAGAGAGAGGGTGAGTGGGGTTTTGCAGATGGGGAAGAGGAAAGGCTGGATTTTCCCGCTGGGGAGTGGAGGCAGCCCCACTCCAAGCTGGTCAGTCGTTCTGCTCAGCAGTGAGATTATGCAAAGGCGTCATGCCTCCCAGAACCCCCTTGGCCGCCTAGAAAGGGAGAGTTAATGAACAAGGACAGACGCTACTAACCAAAGAAGAAACGCTTGATTTATTATTCACTAATCTCCAAGGTCCCCATGCTATTCAGAATTAACACGCTCTCTGGAAAAATGGTCTAACACCTCTGGGTTGGATGTCGCTGTGCTTATCCGAGTACAGGCAGCATCTTTCTGAGGGCCAGGAAGGAGACACATAATGGAGCCCCCCACTCTTCCAGCTCTTCTGGTCATGTGGTACCACCTCCCACCCCCATGTGCCGCATGGCATCCCTGACTGGAGCTGCCTTGTCTTGCATGTTCCCAGTGATGAGGAGTTCATCACCTAATAAGGTGGCCCATTCTGTTTTTAACTGATTTGATAGCCTTTCGGAAATCGCATGTGTTGGATTCTTCCTTTCTATAGCATTCGTCTTGCACCTGGTCCCAGGTCTTAGCTCTTTTAGAGTCTATCGTTCCCTTCAAGCTCCTTCTCTATTAGCTATTGAATTTGTATTCTACGGCTGGAGTTATTTTCATTTGCTTTATGATATGTTAAAAAAAACCACAAAAAATTGTAGCTTATGTACTCGAACTAAAATTCTTTGGTATGACGTCTATGTCCATTTGGAGACCTCCATCCGTTTAAAAGGGAACTTAAAGTCAACACAACGTTGGTAACTTCGTTTACTCATTAAACTGAAAAAGTCTAGGCTACACTTAGTATTTTTCCCGAGTTGAGTGGTCTGTGATGTGTCTTTGATAAATGTCTTTCTGTGCAGGACCTTCTTTTCCTGTGTGCTGGACCTACTGGGCGGAGCCAGTCTATGGCACGAAGCACAGCCATGCCTTTTTCAGTGGTGAGCCTGAGCGATGTCTGAGCTACCAGACAATTTAACAGTTGTCACTTACAGAGGTCCATCTGCATCCAGATCTCAGAACTCTTTTTTCATCACCATCTTAGGGAGAAGGGACCACGCTGAACATTTTTCCAGATAGTCCAGCACTAAGGCGGTCACAAGTGAGTATTTGGTAAATTCCTGCTGAGTTGGCGTGAATGGAATCCACTTCAGTAGATTTCCCATTTTCCCTTGGACTTCTGTTTTCCTGTGGGGGTACTGGTGGTCCTCTCCGCAAAACCAGAAAGACATCTTTTGATAATTCCTAATTCTGCGAAGTGTATTTGGATTCTGTAGCAATTCTTTGTGAGCCTAGGTCAAGAATTCTGATAGATGTTATTGAAAAATTGTGGGTTTTTTTTTAAATTGATACTACAAAAGGGAAAAAGGATAAGAAGCTTTCAGGATTGGGTCAGGAATCTAAGTTGGTGTGTTCCAATGGGCAGCAGAAGTTCCCACTGCTCAAAATCTCACATGCCAAAATGCTTACCTTTTTTGGTCTGGGTTCTTCAGAGTCTGCAGAATATCTGGATGAATGTTTTCAGTCACGTTCGTCTATCAGAGAATTGACGTTATTTTTGTCCACAAGGACTAAGACATATGCAAACAAGCTGCAGTTTTTTTCTTCCCCATGCATAGTTTTTCAGGGTGTTTTTCCTGATTCCCTGTACATAAGTTTAAATGCACTGTGACTTGAGATGAGACCAATTTAAAACAGACACTGTTCTTTTCATTTTAACAAATTCCCTGATTGTATCCGTCTCTATTACTTTCACCCCGGTAGGCAGTTCTGGCTGGATCACTTGGTTGATGTGAATTCATGGGTTGCATTTGGGTTCCTGGGTACCAGATTCATCTGTAAGTCCCTCTCTGTCCGTTTTCGGCAGCTGGTCTGTCAATCTACTCAATGATTGTTCCCCTTGGCCTTTTTAGTAGGCATTTATGTACATTAATGGTAGAAGTTTTATGTACAAATAAAATCTGACATGTTTTTCAAATGTTGGATTGGCATTTAGTGGATACTTTCGTGCTTGCTCTGTAAACTGTAGGGCTGTTAATTTTACTGGAAGGCCAGTCTTTGGAACCAAAGCCAATAGCAAGGCGCCCCTCCTGGGCCCCCTTAACCCTTTTGTTGAGGCACAAGTTTTCCTATCATTTCAATGAAAGGACAAGTCAGGAGATGACAGTCATCTGGATGTCAGGGTATTGGAGGGGTTGGCAGAAGGAAAGAGTGCGAAGAATGGGGGGTGGGTAGTTCAGTAGAAGGTTGTGGAACCACGGAGATCTGAGGTTATTAGACAAATTAACAAAATATTGTCTCTCCGGCAAATGTTGTGCTGAAGACTTCTTACCCAGAGTGGAGTGTGGCTTGAATCCAAATGTTCTTGAAGATCCACATATAGATTTAGATGGGTTTGGAAGGGAGCCAAAGGCCTTTTTTCAAGGTCGATTTCCAATGTAATTTTCCGATTCTCCTGGAGACGGGCTCTGTCACCATGATCTCCTAGAGCCACCAGCGCCTCATTTTGCCTTAGACGTTCTTCATTACTCCTCATCTCCTTTGCTGAACCGGGTGCTCCCTGAGGGCGGGGCTGACCTGGTATCCTGCTTGTGTCTCTCGCTGTGCTTAGTGGAGAAGGTGCTGTCCGGATGCTGGAGCTAGTTGCACAGACTGGGATTGAAAGGATGGGAGAGAAAGCAGGTCAACTTTGAAAGCCTCTTGCATTTTCAAGAGCTGGAGATCCCTCCAGAGGCCACCCCCGGGGAGGAACGGGCCGCGTCATGATGTGTGGAAGCTGCCTTTCTGGTGGAGGGGATGGCTGTGAAGCCCTGCCAGGGCATTTCCAAGCGGATGTCTTCTCAGAATCCTCAGTGCTCTTGGGCACAGCCAGGCTCCGAGGAAGAGGGTGACTCTGTTGGGTCATTAGAAAGCATTTAACCTCCAAGCGCTGAGGGCAGGAAAGGGAAAAGGCCTGGAGGATGAGATCGGCTCAGGGTACCAGGGAATAGATCAGAATGCTGAGTGACATCTTGCCTGTTTAAGCACTGTGACCTCCTTCTCTAGGTAAAGTCTCCCAGATCGAGTAGGTGACATGTCCCTCCTCCTTTATTTCCTGAGCCCTTTCAGCCACACGGATCTGCGGAATCCTGCAGCACAGGGGTTTCACTCATTCATCCCTGGGTGCTGCATGCCATAGAAGTGGAGTGAGAAAATCCACCACCCTGTTACCCTGTTAGGATACTAGCTTCCACGGTCCTGCCTCTGCTTTGATACTCCCATCCTGCCACTGAGCGCCTGACTCTGAATTTCTAAGGTGCCTAGCACAACGCCTTATGCTGATTAGGTTTATTAAAACAGCAATAATAATACATTTTAAATAAAACTATTGTTTCATAAATGCTTTCATTTTAATTATTAATTAAAAATCAAGAACATTTAATTTTTAACATGGTTTTACTTAATTTTATCTTCTTGGTTGATATTTATAAAATGTGATTATGTAAAAAAAAAATGACAGCTTCAAAATCATGAACCACCACCTAATCACAGACTATAATGTTGTTAAAAACTTCCATCTGGCTGTACATCTTACTGTTACCCCAAACCCTGCTTCTATCCCACAGCTAACGATTCTCATAATGTTTGTATTTATCATTCTGTTGCATTTCGTCTTAAACACAGTTTTATCTCCATGTGCACATGCTTAAACAAGGTATTATTCAGTTGTATTTAAGTTTCATTTTAAAAATCCTATCATCTTGCTTTTAGGTTTCTGGAATTTTCTTTTCTCTACTTAAAATTACATTTCCATAATGTATTCATGTGGTTGCATGTGGTCATAGTTTATCAATTTTCATTGCCACGTAATATTCTATAGTGTGAAAATACAATAGTTTTTTCCCCCCATTTTCCTGTTGATGGACATTTGGCTTGTTTATTGTTTTTGCTATTGTATGTTACTGGTGTGAAGCAAGGGAAGTTATCTGGGGGGGTGTATCCATTTAGGAATAAGGTCTACAAGTGTTCAGCTTGGCAGGATGATGCCAGACTGTTTTTGCAAAGTGGATCACCACTTATTTTCCCACCAGCCAGCTATGAGATTCCCCACTGACCTGCTTTCTCTATTGCCCATGGTAGACTTCGCTTTTTCCCCCCCTTAAACCATCCAGTGGGTATAAGATGATATATGACTTTTTGTTTCTCTGCTTTATCATGGGGATGGGACTGAGGGTAGGTTCTGCAATGTGTGCTTGTTGAACTGCCTTTACCGGAAAGTCCATTGAAGTCAGAGAAACAGAATTTTAGAGCTAGATGGGATTTTATAAGATGGACCATCTGGGAGAGCCGAGGACCAGAGATGTCTACATCTGTATCTATAGCATCTCTTCCTTTATCATCTGTATCTAGCTCGTCTATGGCTACATCCATCAGTATCTGTCTACAGCTGTGTTTCACACATGTTTGTGTGTGTCGTGTGTTATAAAGAACAAACATGTCAATATTATCACAGTCCCCATGCAGGAGAGGAGGGGAGCAGGAAAGGATGAAAGCTATGCAGGCTGACAGGTGCATTCTCCCGAGAGAAGCAGGGAAATCATCTGCTCTGCTAAAGGGATTGTGGGCTGTGTGGGTCATCACCGCTTGGAGAATGTTATGCAAGATGACCTGTATGTGTACACATGTGGGTGTATGAAGAAGAGATGTCTGCAAAGAGGGTGGATGAGAGAAATTGCTGGAGTTCATCAGTAATCACAGATGAGGGGAGCAAAAGAATTGAAGAGGAAAGAAGATTCTAGTAATGTTGTCATGAACCCTGTATTCTTTTAAGGTTCACTGAGAAATAGAATGAAGGATCTGAGTCATCTCTGAAGTCCTCTTGGAGACCCTGACGTGTTTCCTTTAACTTGACAAAACATTGTGATGGAACCAGATGGAGTCCATAAAATTTCAGCACTGTATTCACACAGATGCTAAAAACTCTAAGCACAGTAGATTAAAAAAATATCCACTTATTGTTAAGATGAGCATTACCTTTTTTTTTCACTTAAATAAGGAATAAGATATAAATGCTGCATGCATAAAATAGGATGGAGAGTTTCCTTTTCAAGTACAAATATCTCCTATGACCAACAGGTCCCTTTCAGAACATATTTTAAAAATATAATATCCACTGAACACTTGACATATGTCAACTAATAAAAGACAAATGAGTAGAAATATTCTCCTTCTGCTGAATATTAGCTTTTGGTTTCAGGTGCAATCGAGTCATTCTGATGGGCAGAGAATCACTTGCATTTATGTTAACTTCCGTGCAGTTGGAATTCCACTCGACCACGTGAATAAGAGCCCAGCTGTATTTAGCCAGGCTGACATTTCCACTGTCAAATCCACTAACCAAAGCCAAGTTGTAACAACATTTCCTGATACTCCTCTTAGGGACTGTACATCTATTTGTTTACTTATTTAATGTGACATTTCTTTCAGCGGCGACTCTTTCCATTGCTGGCTGTAATAGGAAATCCTTCTTTTGAACACTGAGTAATAAAGGAAAAAGGGAAAAGAAAGAAAATCTATACCTTAGATATTTTAACCACTGCATCCACTTAACATATGTCTCTTGAGCCTATAACAGGCGTATAAATATGTGTCACCGCGTTTCTCAGGGTCTCCCATTTGAAATCCTTTGAGAAGCATCTTGGACAATGTTAGATGTGCTCAGGGTGACTGCTCCTGTTCTGAGATCTTCCTTTTCATTTACAAAGTGTCAGGTGCTGCAACGCAGAGACTCCTATATCCAGCTCTAGTTCTGACCTCCGTGTGTCCTCGAGTTCCCTGGCTTCAGAAGCTCTGTTTTGCAGGGGCAATCCCCTTCCTCCGTTCACAGACAATTTCTCTCTTCCTCTCCTCCTGACAACCTGTCAGATAGTCGCTGATTTCTCTTCCCTGGCAATGCACTGTTACCTGCAATTGCAGAAACCATTAATAAAATGGGTGGGAGGGGGTGGGGGGAAAGGGAAGTAAGACACAAAGGGAGTAAGGACTGTACATAGCCCGCGGGTTTTTCCCTCCCACACATATGATTCTCCGTTGTTCCCCGCCTCACGTGGGAAAACGTTGTCCTGCTGGAAATACACCTTGAAGGCGGCTCTGCCTCAAAGACATCACTATGCATATTAATCACACACACTTGGTAGTGCCTAGAGTTGTTTTTCACGAAGCAAGTTGAAATACACCCGCAACTTGCTCCTCGTCTTCTCTAGGATCCCGGAGTGTGGGCTCAGGTGGCTCCTGCCCCCAAAAGAGAGATGAAAGGGGCTTGGAGAGGAATTCTTTATGACAGAAACAGACAGGGAAGGAAGCTTCACTGGATGAGATCAGCCCATCTTCTAGGAAGACCAGAGCTCTGGGAAGTATTTCAGCACAGGAAACGGCCCCACATGTCAGTAAGAGAATCAATTGCAAGGGCACGCAGAGGGGAGAAGGACCTAGAGAGGAAAATCAGAGGCAGATAAGAGAATTTCTAAGAGAGAGTCTTTGTCTGAAGACGCACGAGGATGCCTTAAATGCTGAGATGACGTCCCCCCACATCTTGCCTGCTGCTCCCCCATTTTCCTACAGAACTTTACAGTTTGCTTATTTGAGAACAGATCACCTCTGTTACCTGGGCCAAAGGGAATCTTGATTTTTTTTCGGAGCAATCTAGTGGATTCTGCCAACCCAGTGCCCACTCCGTGGGGTTCGTTGCTTCAGAGGAACAGCTGATGCTTTGGGGCTCGGCCGTGAGCAGCACTGGCTAATGGATGTTTGGGTTCCCTTTGTTAGACCAGCCCAAGATGCAGGCGTGCTCTTTCTCCAGGACTAGTTAGTTGGTTAGAGCACGATGCTAATGAGATCAAGGTAGATGTTTCTGAAAACTGGCGGTTTCACTTTACACAGAAGAAGTTCTCTTGTTTGCTCACAGAGTTTACTCATAAAGGGAAGTGGTACCGTGGCCTGCCCAAGCAAAGCCGTCAGCGCCACTGGGAAACCAGGGACAGAGGCTGCCCTGTGCCTGTGTTTCTGACACCTGTTCCTTTTTCATTCTGAGAGGAAAGACCCTCATGACCTGTCACACCTGACTTCAGAAGTCTTCTGACGTTCTCAGTGTTCTCAGCCGCTTCCCACGCTCGTCAGCGAACACGTGAAGGCCAGCTGTCGCTCCACGCATGTCACTTTCATCAGTGGCCCCGGGATTAAAGCCCAGTTCTTTGTATTTAAAATATTCTGGTTTGAGCCTGGGTTTTTCTTCTAATTTTGATGCCTGATCTTCCATGTCACTCAGCGTTTCAGTCAAACTGGACGACCCCTGAGCCCTGAAATTGTTTCCATTTTTTTTTTTCTGTGCCTGTTCTCCTGGTGTTCGCCCTGGTGAGAGCGATGCCTCCCAGTTCTGTCTCTCATCCTTTCATTTTAAGGCGCTGTTCAAGTATCACCATGAAACGTTTTCTGTTCTCATAAATGAAGGCAAATTCTATCCTTTGAGTGTCTCTTGTACTTGGTTTATACCTCGCTTAGGGCCTGTGATTTTTTTCTATAATCATTTGTTCCCTCAGTAAATATTAATTGAATACCTAAAAGTGCTAGACACTGAGGCACACGGGAGGTTGCACACGGACATATGTAACCCCCTCGTGTTAGTTAAGGATATCCGAGCTGCTCTAAGAGACAAACCCCAACACTGAGTGGTTTCCCAAGAGAGTCCAACACAGTGTTACTGGTTGGCTGGAGGCCCTTCTCTCCATGTTGGTTCAAGGACTTCATTAGTTTTACTTATCGACTTTACTTTCATATACCTATTTTATCTCTTGGTTATCTACACTGTAGATAACAAATTAGCTACATCACAAATTAGCTCCAAACCAGCTGGTTTAAAAACCACATACTATTTCACAAGTGCGGGGCTTTGGAAGAGGTTTAGCTGGGGGGTAGTGATTTTCAGGTTTCTCGTGGGGCTGCAGTCAAGCAGATGGCTGGGTCTGCAGTTACCCGAAGGCTCGACCGGGGTTGGTGGGTCCACCTCCAAGGGGCCTCCCTCGCAGTCCCACACCACCTGCCTACTGTCCTCGTGGCAGAGTAGCTGGCTTGCCCCACAATGAGGAACCCAGGAGGGAGCAAGATAGAGCCTGCTGGGTTCTAGTCTAGCAGTGAGTTGCCAAGGTCAGCTCATGCTCCGGGCGTGGTGAGAATTAAGCACCAACTTTCAAGGGAAGAGTGTCAGAGAATCTGTGGTGCTCTTTTGAAACCACCAGAGCATGGGACTCACACTCCCTCAGTTTGTGTTCTGCTGTCTCCTAGGGCCTAGGTTCTTTAGCTTCCAGCAGGTAGAAGATGAAAGCATGGAGAAGGCACACCGGCTTCTTAGAAACACTGCTCTGAAAGTGACACATATGACATCCATTCTCATTTCAGTGGTGAGTAGTGGGTGGCCACCTCTGGATTCCAGGGTGGCTGGAAAACGTCATCTGGGGCTGGGCAGTGACAACACTCCATACCCTCCACTCTGCCCCAAAGGCCAGGGACTCTCTTGTCCTTTGTGTCCCCCGTTATACAAATAACAGGCCTTGTCAGAAGAGGTGCTCTGCAAATATTTCACAAACAAATGAATATATGAATGATGGGATGGGAGCACTATTTTTCTGTATGTTGCAAAGGAGAAACCTAGGCTCGCCTCTTACTAGAATCCACACCAGCCATGCTACTCAGATCCTGTTTACGGCTCAGCTGCGGCGCACATGTCTACGCTCAGAACTACCTAGGCATGATGGCTCTCTTGTTATTTCTTATGAATTATTTATCTCTCCCTCTCTGAACTTTCTTCAAATGGCACATTGCAAAGGACTAGTTCTGGACTAAAGAATATTATATAAAGGCAAGAATGTTCAAAGCTTCCCTGTATCACTACACAAACAGTTCAAGTAAGCGGCTGCCAAACACCGAAGTGATGGGATCACAGGGTAACAGAGATAAGAAACAAATTGTCATAGCAACCAGAAGCCCTCACTTGGAATGACTATACTTCAACTTAAAAGGTAGCTCTGGGAGCTTAAATACCCACAAAGAAATGGTTAATTTTGTAAAAGTGTCATTTAAATACAGGAGAACCTCTAAACTTTTCTGAGTGAATATAATTTGAAAGCAGTATAAGGTGGGAAAAAAGCCATAAAAGCGGTAGTGAACTTTCACCATAGTGTTTAATAGGAACAATAATTTATGTTAATTGCTAAACACTATTTATTTGCTGAAAAAATAAGATATTGTTCATATCTGATATACAGTGGAGGTGCAATTAGTACAGAAAAGTTGAAAAATGCAGAAAATATAATAGAATGAAAAAATAATCCTACCACTCTGAGTAATTTTAAAAACATTTTTAGTCAATATAGATATATATCTCTGTATACCTTCTTTCAATAATATGTATATTAAAAAAATTGAGATTGCACATGTATTTTCATTTAGTATGTTGATTTTAACTTCTGTCATCTCATAAACATTTCCTCATGTCTTTAATATTCTTCAAAACATTAATTAGTTACTACATGATTTTTGATAATTTAGACATATCATAAATGTATCTAATTATTCTTATAATGTTTGACATCTTGACTGTTTACATAGTTTTGGCATCATAAATAATTTTCTAACCAACCCTGTGGTTTAAACAGTATTTGTCACACAGTGAGTTCTGAACAAGTGTTTAATGAATAAATTACAAGATATCAATCTTTATGCACATCTCTGATTATTGATACCAT
This sequence comes from Vicugna pacos, assembly GCF_048564905.1. Lineage (NCBI taxonomy): Eukaryota > Metazoa > Chordata > Mammalia > Artiodactyla > Camelidae > Vicugna > Vicugna pacos. The sequence continues at coordinate 16,754,423 of NC_133010.1, read as the reverse complement.
GTTCCTAAAAAATGAATTTTCAAGAATTATCAATAAGATTGGGGGGGACTTGTGAGCACTCAGAGATTCAATTGAGGGGGTAACTGGTCCCTCTTGGGGTTCACCATTAATAACATCTTATTGAACCCCCAAGTTAGGCTTGAAAGATGTCAAGTGACTGTGTGAATTTGACCCAATCATTTAACATTAGGTGTTGCAACCCTGGCTGCACAATAGATATATCTGGGGAGATTAGGGGAAAAAAATAGATGTCTGGCCCCACCCTTGACAATTAAAATCCAAGTCTCTTGGGGGTAGAAGCCAGCGTCAAAAGTGTGTAAAAGCTCCTGTGTGATTTTAATGTGCGGCTCAGGTCGAGGCCCAGGGATTTTGACTTTGAGAGCATCTTCCCACGGGGATGGATGGACGAGAGGGTTCAACAGGTGGGCCACTGGGAGGTGAGTGGGTGAGAGCAGTTCCCTGAATTATTGGGGACCATGGATTTTAAATATTTTAAAATATAAATATTAGAAAAAAAAAACCCAAATGGTAGCACCTGCAATCAAAGGGCAATCTTTTATACCAGGAAGATGGTGTGAGTCTCCTTGCTGAAGGTCTGCAGGGGACTTGGCGAAAGTAACACAGTCCCCACCAAGCTGCCAACCTCCTTATCTGGGCTGTAGCCATTCCACTGGCCTGTTTCCCTTGACTTGCTGTTACTAGTCCGCATTACAGAAAGCCCTTCTGTTAACTGAAATTGTAATATAGTACTGAGCTCGCCAAGTACCAAAAAGCTCTGAAATCTAAACTTAAAAAGCAGTTAAGGGTGGAAGAGGCAACTATTTCCAAGCTTGACTTCAAGAACAACCTATGAAGCAACTGAAAATTAAAATTCTCAAAAATTTCTTCATGAAATAATGTCACGGGATGTCCAGACTGCAGTCTGATCACCACAAAGCCGAGCACCACTCACGCACAAAGCCTTCTTGAGCTCGTGGAAGACACATCTGAGGCTCCAACAGTCAACTTTTCACAACGTGAAGGACAGGAAAATAAGCTGTGACTTGGAGAAGCTCATAGTGAGGGGGGCGGCTGGCTGTGCACAGCGCCACCTTCTCCAGCCTCTGGATTTCAGCGCAGGGCAGCAGCCGAGCCTTCCTTACTTCCGGAAGGTGGGTAACAAAATCAACCAGGGCTGCACATGGCTGCAGGCAGACCTGGGCACAGAGCTCCCAGCATCCTCTCCCTCTCCCTTTTCCCTCCCCACCATTGGCATCAGTCCCCTTATTTATTGGAAACACCAATCATTCTTTTCAACCAAGGCATTATTTTTCTTAAATATCATTTCTCCTGCCTCTAGGGATGTTGAATACAAACTTATTAATGAGACTGTTGTGTGATGTCATTGTGGATCTTGCCCGTGTTGGATGATCTGCTTAGTTCATGAGACATCCAGAATCTACAAAGTGACTGGCAGGGAAGTGAGCATTTCGCGTTTGCCAGCGTGGCAAGACATCACTGAAAGTGCAAGGATGAAAAGCCAATGTGTGGTTAAGTTGCTCGATCGTAGCGTCTTTTGACTGCCTCAGCTCACTATTTGGAGGCATCTAACTTAGTGTCATTGCATTTGCTGTTAAAACAACTGTCCAGGAAATCACACCATGTAAGGAACAAATCATTGCATCCTTTTCCCCAATTTTGCTGTGGTGATCCCTTAGACGACAAAACAGCTTCACCATCCTCTTTTTCATCCTCCACCCTCTGAAACTTAAATTCCACCCCCACCCCCATGGACATCTAATATAAAAAAGAAAATCAGGATTGTTAATACAGATATGACTTACTTTCACCACCTGCCAAGGGGTGGAGCTGCAGAACCACAGACCACGGGTGTACTTACTGCCTTTTCCATCCCATCGGTACTGCATCCAGCCCTGACTTAGACAGACCCCCCTTCTATCCCTTTTCCTTATTTAGCATTAGGTTCTCAGCCTTTTCTTTCCTGGTAAATTTACCCTGATGATAAATGGTGTAAATTTCTTCACAATTCAACCCCGAGATAGAAAAGCGGAGTGGGGACAGGCGCTTAAGGACTCAGCTCTCAAAGAACCTCTGTTGAGAAGACATGTGCGTGAAATGTAGAGCCAGAGAAAAAATGATGAGGCAGAAATTGTGGTTTGTTAAGTTTAACAACTTTGGTTTTAAAACTTTGTGCAGGACTGCCGCTTAGTTAAAAACATGGGATTCATGGAAATTTAGCCTCAAATCCTGGATTTGAGGGGACACTGTCAAGTAAGTCCAGCCTTTTCCAATTTTTATTCATGAAACGTAGCAACGTATTTATTTGCTTTTTAGTTGTCATCATACCTAGTTGATAATCCGGACTTTACTGTTTAGAAGCATCCTCAAGACCTTTATTGGAGCCATAAAACAATGAAACCAAGGCTAGTGTTTGGAACCGTGTCAAAGGAATTTATGGTCTTACCACACTTAAATTAGAGAAGCGAATCTTGGGGATTTTGTTGCGTGCAACCGTGCTCTTGAATCATTTGAAGCAACCTGGTGTCACCATGAGGTGGCGCACTGCAGCCACCGATCGCTTAGGCGGGCGGGAAGCAAGCTACGCCACCGAGGCAGGAATCCCTGGGCCCTTTCTCCGACCCTTCTCTCAGCCATTTACGACCGCAGAAGACAGTGCGTGTGGAAGCCGGCAGCAGGGGTTTCTTTTGTGTGACGTCTGGCTTTGAGCCGCCGCGGCTGCGGCTCCCGGCCCCCGCCGCCTCTGCGCCCGCGGCCCCCGCCGCGTGAGCTCGCCCTTCCGGCGCGGGGTTCGCGCGGCAGCCGCGCCGCACCTGTCAAAACCTGCGCTCGGCTTGGACCGGGGTCTCCGGATTTTGCAACATTTGCGGTGGGGCAAGAGAATGAGTCTGATGAGGCTGTGTTTTGTGAACGAGTGCTGCTCTAGAATCATATCCCCGCTTTTTAACATTGGGCAAAGGAAGAAAAATAGAGTGAAAAAGTGAAATCGTGGTAATTACTCGGATTCTCGGCATCTGCTAATGTAACACTTTTTCTTTAATCACGTTCTAGAATGTGTGACCTTTACTTTCTCCGGTCACGCTGGCTAGAGGGACAAATCCAAGGTGCAGTTGACAAGGATCCGGATGGCAATAATCGTCTTCAGCTGCAGGGTCTCCACGCAGCAGAAGCCCAGGGCGCAGGGTTCCAGGTTGCCTGCTCATTCCTGGCAGCGTCTGGCTGCACCGCTCCTCTCCGTGGAGACTGGTAGGGCTTCTCTCCCCCTGGCATTCTTTAATCCAGTTTCCCACTCAGTGAAGACACTTCTCTGCTCCCCACCATTAGCCTGCTTCTCCCCTTATTTTTCCTGTGGGTCCATCACTCCTTTGCTTGAAGATTCTCTTCCTGGGCTCCGGGGAGGCTGGCCATGGACTTCCAGGATCTTATAGCTCTCTTACTCTGGGAACTTGGAATACATTCCCCCGCAACTAGATTGGAGCAGATTTAAGTGGCAGTGCCAATGACCAAACTCAAAAGTGTCCCTTGCCACCAACAGGACCCTTGAGTCTCGACCTCTTCTTCCTTCAGCTGTATGGCCTGAGTTCAAATCACAGCCTTTCCACTTTCATGCAGTGTGATCTTGGGTAAGTTATTTAACCTCTCTCTGCCTCAGTTTCCTCATATATAAATGGGGAGTGGAGGGGTCATCACAGGACCAACTTCTCAGCTTCATTGTGAGGATGAAATGATTCAATCAATGCATATGATGGGCTGAGAACATGGTCTGGCTCTGAGTAAGCACACACTCAACAACGATTATTATTAGAACGTTTTGATCTTTATATGCCAGGAACTGACCACTAGTTCCCATTTTTCCAAAGGGCTGACTGAGACTTCTCAGGAGGTCTGATGCTCTGACTCATAAGTCAGAACTCTCCAGGTGAGTGGGCAGCTTCAAGTCGCTATGTCCCCGCTCCCACTTCTCACTCGATAAAGTTCCTGGAGGTAGACATGTTGCTAAACTACTGGTAGGACGATGACTGTTGACCTGGAGCCAAGACTGGAAGAACCAGACCCTCAGAGCTTGCTTTGTATTTGTGGGTCTGGTTAGACATCCCTTTGTTTATGTTTTAGCCACCAGCCCCTTTTCTCCTTCCTAAGGGCACCCTGAATTTCCTTTGGGAAACCGCTTGCTCCCTTTCTCAGCCATGTGGGATTGGGGAGGATGGAAACTCCCTCTGATTCCAGCGTAGCCCCGATTGGCCTAAACCATCAGGCTGCTCCGCCTCCTCTGACCACTGCAGTAGGTTCAGTGAAGGAGCTTTTAGCCAGTGAGGGCCTAGAGACATTTGCAGGGGTTTCTGAGAAAGAAAAATACAACCCTTTTTTCCAAACACTGTAGGAAAAGACCTTCCCTCTTCCTCTGGGTGATGAGGCAGAAGGTGAGGTTGTGAGATCTGGAATTTGGCAACATTTGGACAAAGTCAGCTGCTGGGAGAGACAGAACTCAGCCCTGGCTGTATCTTCTCAGCTGCTGGGTCCAGCTGCTCCACAGCATCCTCTGGCCTTCTCAGCTACAATTCAACACATTTCCTTTAGGAAATCAATCCGAGTTGAGTTTTTGGTCACTGGCACCATACAAGGTCTGTCCTGACACACTATGGCAGGGAGAAACACTTCAGGGTTTCCTAAGCTCGAATTTGAAAACTATTCTTGTTCTTTCAGTCGTATTTAGATGCCTAAAATACCTAAACATTCTGAAGCTTTCTATATTTACATATGACCTTCCCTGATATGCAAATCTAGAGTGGACTCATTTGTTAAGTTGTATTTCCAGAAAGATGTCTCACCTATCAATTAGGAAATGGCCTTTCTTGCACTTTTCTAAAGTGACGTGAGTCAACACTTGGCACGTCGCTGGTGCTTATGGAATGTTTAAGAAATGAGGTTTTCTGGTTACTCGAATTTCTGATTAATTGAAAGTTAATAAAAAGCTCTCCCCTTCCCCACCCATAACCTACTGTTTCCCCTCTGTAGAAAATCTTTGTGAAATGTTTAAATGCACTTTCTTTCCTTATTAATTACAGTATAGTGAGCATAATTGCACTTTTGATGGTTATGAATTTTACAGTGCCTCAGGGTTATCAGGGTATAAATTCTCACTGTACAATATTTTACATGTAGAAGTTGGGGAAATTGAGCTAAATATGGATTGATCCAGGGACATTTTCTAGAGGTTTATTTTTCAAAAACTAGTTTTCATTGTCTTTGGTCTTTTTCTTTAAAATATAATTTGTGTAAAAAGTTTGATCAAAATTTTGGTCAGATAGACTCTTGGGTTCTTTTTTTAACTTTTTAAGTTAAAAATTAAATTAAATAGTAATTTTTTTAATTTTTAAAATTGAATGAAAGATTCTTTAAATTCTATACTGCTTTGCAATTGTCACATGTTTTACACACATGATTTCATATAATCTCATAATAACCCTTTTTTCCCTAATCCCCTGCCCCTCCCTCCTTCCCTCTCCCTGCTGGTAACCACTTGTTTATTCTCTATGTCTGTGAGTCTGCTTCTTTTTTGTTTGTTTTTTTACTATCTGTATTTTTTAGATTCCACATATAAGTGATATACAGTATTTGAGCTGGACTCTTATTAAGGAAAAAAAATTTTTAATAAGACATTTAAACACTGACATTAGTAATTACGCAGCAAAATTATTAATGTGGGGCAAGTTTGAAAATGGACATTAGGGAAAATATGGGACAATAGGGACCTTTCATTGGCAAGAGAAGTTTCAATGATGAGGTTATACTGGGGGTGAAGTTTGATTGCGTAAAGCCTCAGAAATGACCCAGGCTGACCTGTGAGAGTGAATTCACAGAATGTGCACAATGTTGATGCCAGGGCATCCGGCAAGTAGCAGCCGTGGCCCATTCTGGTCTTGTTTCTTTTGTAGACTGAAGGCTCAGTATTTCCAGATCTTCGCATGTCCTGTGGCTGCGGCCAACCCTGGTTGGTCATGAAGCAAGGATGACATGGAGGGAACACATCCGGCAAATACATACTGTTCTTGGCAGTCTTTTCTTGGGTGCATCCTTTCTGGTTTCTTGTCACCACTAGACTGATAAGCTGTAGAGGATTCAGGGATTTGGGATCAGGGCTGTTAGTCCTTTTATTTCCATCAGAGATGTGATTAATAGCCAGAGTCAGAGTCAGAAGGCAGCATAACATCGCATGGAGCGTTATGGGCTGAACTGTGTCTCCCCCAGACTCATACGCTGAGGTTCTCACTGGATGTGACTGTGTTTGAAGATAGGGTCTGTAAAGAAGTAATTAAATAAAAATGAGGTCATTAGGATGGGCCTTAATCCAATACCAATGTTGTTCTTAAAAGAGAAGGAGATGAGGACAAAGTACAGAGGGAAGAGGATGTGAAGACCAAAGAGGAAGATGGTCGTCTATCAGCCGAGGGGAGAGACCTCCGAAGACACTCCCTCGCTGACGCTTTGGTCTCAGATTTTCAGCCTCTAGACTGAGAAAATAGATTTTAGCCTGTGGCACCTCGTTATGGCAGCTTCAGCAAACGAGTATCTAGAGTTATCCAAGAACGGGGCAGGCCAGCCATCAGGGCGTGGAGCCAAGGATGGGACGGAGAATTGCAGCTCAAGTCAGGAGGATATGAAGGGGCCCGTCAAAGCATCCGGGGAGCAAACAGCAGGTTGCAGAATGTGGAAATTCTCTGGCTGGGGACCAGCAGGTGGTACTGGGTCCTCCCTTTGGTCTCAAGCCTCTTGATGTTGCAATTCCCCTCTGCCTACCCTTGCTCCAGTTTCTTACTCAAAGAGGCCGTATTCTGTATGGTTCAGAAACTGGCATTGGACAAGTTAAAAGTTTGTTTCCTTATTTTTTTTCCAGCCTAGTCTGTCCTTGGCTAGGATCACCCTTCATGTGAATTAACGTTACTGACCCACCGTCTGCAGGGTTTGTAGGCTGAGTTTTATTTACAGTCGTGGTGATGAACTCAGTAGCCTGAGTTAGCGAAACCCTCTCACTGGTCTCCCCTGTGAAGACGGCTTTGCAACGGTGGGGAAATTACAGAGGTTTCCTGAAAGAGTATGTGTTGGCTGGAGGACTGATAAGATTGAGATACAGTCCATAATTAGGGGACTAACTTCTCTACAAGCAAAGCTGCTGCTGCTTTTTAAAATCGGATTTAACCTCAGTCGTCCCTCAGTAGCACTCCGCTATGCTCATTTTAGTTATAGACAAAACGTTTCACTCCCAAGTCAATCAGCCACCACTGAGATGAGCTCTAAGGAGATGAGTTGGAGTCTTCAGTCTCAGAGTCCCACAGGGAGACAGATAGGAGTGGTTCGAACATGAGAAAGACTATGAAATGTGCTGTAACAAAAGCGTGGATGGGTTTCATTCAGAGAAACAAAGGAGAAAGAGGATGTTTCCAGCCTGGGAGACACCTGGAGGAGGAAGGGACTTGAGTCTGGCCCTGGAGATGCAGCTGCATCACAGACACAGACTGGGGGTGGGGGGTTTCAGGAGGAGAAACAGCCTGAACGTGAGCACAGATGCCGGAGAGGGCGGGGTCTGCTCCAGAGCAGAGCGTAACCCGATGAGACCGAGGTGCGGGCACATCAGTCAGGTGAGGTGACAGGGGAGAGACTGGAGGCGGAGGCTGGGGCCTGAGCCTGGGTGGCTCTGACTGCCAGGTTAGAGGAAGCTGGGAAGCCAGTCAATATTTTCGAGAATAGGAGCTGATGCGGGTATCTTGAATTTAGGAAGACAATTCTGGAGGCAGAATGGAGAATGCGTGGCCTGGGTGGGTGTCGGGGGCCGGGACAGACTGGAGCCAGTGTCCAGTCTGGAAGCCACTGCAGTCGTTCAGATGACAGCTGGGAAGGTCATGACCTGGGAAAGTGACAGCAGGAAGGAAAAGGAGGCCTCGGACTTGGAGGTGTAGGGACCCAGGGAATCTGCCTGTTACAAATGTCTCTGGGGTTAAATGCAATGATGAACTTAGAGGAAGTAAAGAAGGGACCAGATTCATTTTAATAAGAAGGTGAAAAACTCGTTTTTGAATACGTTGAGCTTCGGGTGTGTACACGTTCAGCAAGTGAGCTAAACTTGCTCTTTGAGGACTGGAATACGCCTCATTCACCTGTGTAGCCTCAGCACAAAGCAGGGCATCCATCCATTCATCCATTCAGCCAACACTGATTAAATGCCCATTCTGTACCAGACTCAGGGGCTGGCCTGGAGAGGGCGCTCAACATTTATTTGTTTAACTGAACTAGACTGATCGTGATGGATTCCCACACAGCTAAGATGTCATTATGTTGAGAACATCTAATTGGTAGACGTTAGTAAGACTACTAGTTTCATGGGGATGGGACTTAGGGGTGGAAACGTAGTAACTCTTCCAGGGAGGGAGGAGCTGATAGCCTCTCTCTGGATGGGCCGCTGGTGGAGGTGTGGTGGGAGTTCACCTGCCCTCTGCTGGGTCTCTCAGCCTGGAAGTGGATGAGGAACACAAAAGCCTTGGACACAGGGGAGGTGGAATTGGATGGCTGGGACATGCTGGGATCTGACCTACTCAGTTATAGGACTCCCTTCCCCTCCCCCGCCGACCCTCAATAATGCTCAGTGGTCAAAATGGGGACCAAAAGCAAAATGGATAACTGGAGTCAGGTGAGATTAAAAATTGGAAGGGAGGGTGTGGAGGTGGATGAAGGATCCTGACAACCAGCATCTCCAAAGTATGTCTGAGAAAATAGAGCAAGAGTGGTAGGGGACTGAGTGACGTTGTAAAGATCAAGGAATTGAGTCTTGAAGACAGAAGCCAGATTCAGCCGCGATGAGAGAGGATAGGAGAGGTGGAAAGTCTGGAGTGCTCATCAGAGTCAGTCATTTTTTTTTTCTTCCCCAGAAAAAAATGTGCAAGTAATGAAGGTGGACGCTTTCACGGATTAACCCAATAAATAACACCCCTTTGTACTTTTTGGTGCCTGAGTCTACGCTGCAGTTTCCTGGTGATAATAACTCCTGGTTAGAGTGAAATGAGCTGAAGGAAGCATTCTGTCAGGATCTATGTTTAACAGTGAGAAGGGAGGGGATGGCACCCCTCACCTCAATCATGACGTCCTTTGAAGTTAATCTTTGGAAATAGAATCTCAGTTTGAATTTCCTTGAGGTTCTTTTTCAGACATATGCTAAGTTGCAGCAGATTTTCCCCCACCCCCAAGTTTTTACTTCTTCCTTCCTTGGCTGTAGCAGGCATCAAAAGAGGTGCCTTTAACAGAACACAAGATGCTGTCTTAATATTTGTGGTGCCCTGAGTCTGTGGGCTCCAGGCAGGCAGAGTGGTTACCTCTGATTCTCAGTAAGCCTGCCCTTTCTATCAGCATTTAAGGAGATGGTCCAGGTAGCAGAGCTCCTTTGACCTGGGCACGGGTAATAGGATTGTTGCCTATACTGCCCGGGTCTAAAACTCACCGAGAACAGAGTGGCACCGCAGCCCTGTTCCCACGGCGGAGGACACAGGTTCTGTCCAGCAGCCATTAGGTGGTGCTGCCTGACCATCATTGCCCCTGCAGTGTCCTGCCTGGAGTGTGGGCACGATGTGAAATGACGATCTTTTAAAAGGTGGAAGTGGCTGAGATTTCTCTATCACCTCTGTGAAACTTATTGAATTTTCTCTCTCTCTTTTCCCCCCGCTCTCAAGAATAGTGAATTAACTGCTCTAAGGAGGCAGCAGACTGGGATGTGTCTTCTCAGACGGAAAACAGCTGTTGGCATTTGAACAGCGGTTTCCACGTTGCCAAGAGTTTTCACATGTCAGAGTTCCTGGACTCTAGTAGGTCTGCTCTCAAAAAGATTGCTGAATGAATACAAGAAGTACTGCACGGAGAGAAAATAGCTAATGAGCGTTGACTTTTGATCATGTAGAGCAAGCGCATCAGAGTTGATCTGGCAAAAGAGGTGCTGTTTCTGCGAGACAACATGCACGACCATTGACAAACACGACACATAATCCTACTTAGTCTGTTGTGGGGGCAGGTACTATAGAAGTTGCCTTGTTAGCGGAAAATCGAAACAGCAACAGCAATAAGAGTTTATGTAAGAACCTACCCTCAGACGCTCCTGGTCTCCGAACGGCTCTTTAATGGAAGGTCAAAGACTTCGTTCTCCATCACATGTTGCTATGTGGACATGCTACTTTGCAGTCATGCTGAACGATTTGGCGAGGAGGCAGGGTAAAAAGATATTAAAGGCAGTATGTGCAGTTTCTTTGACCAGTTTGGAGAGTATTTTTATTTACCCGTGGAGTCGGTCTCGACTGTAGGAACTGTCTTCAGCAGCTTCGCCTCTTGGGGACCCCGGGAGGTGAGGGGCGCCCATGAGTTCTGACATCACCTTCTTCTGGGACTTGCTGACTCTCTAGAGGGAACCCCTATGGTGTCTAGGATTTTTCAGGTTCCCTGCTAAAAACCCTTGGGATGCTGGAAGTTGTGGCTCCTACACAGGGTGGGCCTAGGATTATCTAGGATTATTGTCACAAAATATCTACATTTTTTTAAATAATTTTTTTTTAGTCTTTTTGTTTGTTTGTTTGTTTCTGTTCAGTCTTTTGGTGGGGGGTAATTAGGTTTATTTATTTAATTTTTTTAATGGAGGTACCGGAGAGTGACCCCAGGACCTTGTGCGTGTTGAGCATGCGCTCTACCACTTGAGCTACGCAATCTGCCCCTACAGTTTTAAGTTTGAAAAAAATGACTCAGACATCACAGAAAAAGAAAGTATACAATTTTGCAAATTTTGAATTATGTCAATAAGAATTAGCAAGTACCCCTCGTCCATGCTCCTGATTTCATTCTCCGTCAGAGGCAGACACTGCTGTTTGATGTGTATCTCTTCCAGCTTTTTCCTATATTGTTACATCTCCTATAGTTCTAGAAATCACCCTGTCCTGTTTTCTCTGCCTGTGTGACACACACACACACACACACAACTCTTGTCTTTCCTTTCTTTCTTTTTTAAACCAAAAAATGGCATACAGTATTCCATTGCACAGATGTGTCACAATTTATTTCACCAGTTTTCTACTGATGATCATTTTTGTAATATTCCCTTTTTTTTTTTTTGGCTGTTATAAGCACTGCTATAACTAACATCCAGATGGGGGCATCTTTGCATTCTATCAACTGGTTTAAATTGGTAAAGTTGTACACGAGGAAAATTGCATGACATCCTACCTAACGTGTAAGCCTGTATCAATATTACACTGCAAATCACCCTTTGTGGTTTTGAGCAGGAATCAGGGGATGACTATTTCTGGACCTCCCATCAATGCATCAATGGGGATTTGGCCACAGCTCCTCACTATTTCACACTGTTAGTTTTCTCTGAGGGTGTTACACACTCATCACCTCAAGAAAGCTATAGTTATTCATTCACTGGCCCCCTGCCTTTTTTTCCCCTTCATATTTCCCTTTTTAACAGTATCTAATTTCTTTATAGAAAATGTGCCCATTTTTACTTTCATTTCCATGTCTTTACTTTCTTTTTCCTTCCCTCCTTCCCTCCCTCTTTTTTCTCTCCTTACTTTGAAAGCACAACGTTACTTATCAGTCAGGTTTCCCATTTGGAATGCTCCCCTTGGAATTATTTTCTTTTCCTGGGGAAATTCTGAGTTTAAAATAAAAATAAGCAGGTGGCTCATGTGCTATTTCTCTCCCATCTCCCTTTTAGTAAGTAAGGCTCCGTGGAGTCTCCCCGGGGGCTGCCGGCTCTCAGCAGTGAGCTGTCGTACAAGCATGTTCCAAGATTTCCTCTTAGATCCCTGCTAAGACGAAGACGACTGTGTCTGGTGGCAGGAAGCTATGGGGGCACCAGAAATGAGTGCCTTAACGGTGTGGTTTCAAGCCGGCTCATCTCTCAGGGTGGATGTTTCTAAGAATTTATAGGGAGAGTCGTTTGACCAAGACTGTAAAGTTGAGAAAAGTGGTGGCAGTAATCATTGCCGATTAAACAGAACTGGAGGAATCATCGCTATGAAAAGGGAGGGTGGATCTTGAGACGGAGACAAGAATTCACCATTTAACAGGTGTTTGCAGGGACGAGGTTTAACCTGAATATTCCTCAGCACATCATAATAGCAACTGATTCTATTTGTTGGGAAAAATTTATAAAACGATTAGTTAGTCGACCTTTTTTCCCTCCAACGTGTCACTAGTATATACACGACACAGGCAACAGATGTTAGAACAAACCAACCAATTTTTTCTCTTGTGAGTAACTGATCAGATTCTATATGGTGGACATGCTCTGGTCGCCTTCACTGTAAAACAACAAGGTTTGGTTCAGTTGTTGAATCACTGAAGGTGGCCCATTAGGACTGGCTACTTGGAGCTCAACTTGCAAAGGGGTGTGTTTTTCATTGTGATGGCCGGACAGCCTCAGAACCATATTCTGAGAGTCTCTGCTCCTTCATATAGATAGTCACAGCTTCTCTGAATGAAGATGGAGAGTGAAGCATGTTGCCATGTTTTGTTTCCCAGCATCTGAGATACAAAAGACGAAACCAAAGGCATCATCGGTGTTCCTGCCTACCGGTGGTTTGCCTTTATTGTTCTGCAAGAGGAGGTCTCACACATGGGAAACCATATGCTCCATCACGGTTCAACTTTTGATGTCTCATCCGGGAGAGGTTTGAGCCCCCATCCCTCAACATTTCTTTTATGACTCCGAGATTAAAAGACCATATTCCATTTTATTTTATTGTATCTTTTGGGAGAGGCACAGAAACAGTAACTCCTAGCGGAGGAGGGGACTGTGTGCCCTCTGAGCTGGAAACAGATGCTAATGCGAACCTTCTGGCAAGATTGCTGGCAAGATCACAAATATATAAATATTTCTGCATCTTTCAAAGTGAGGATGCCTCTGACAATAAAAGAAAGTTGAATTACTGAATATATCCCCCCAAATACCATGTGCATCTGTAACAAAGCAACATTCCTCTTTTCTGACCAAAAGAGAAATTTTAGTTGGTCGCTCAATCAAAAAAAAAAAAAAAAGGCCAGGTAAAGTAAGGAATCATGAAAAATAGCTAAGCAAGTCTTACTGACTTTACTTAAGCTTGAGATCCTTAGTTATACACGAGTTCACCAGCCTTGTGAGGTGGGTCAGGACCTTGTCCCTGGCTTGGGATCTGCTGATGAATGCTCTGCCGTGGCTGTCGGGCACAAGGAACACCCACACCGCATCATTTACAGTGTTCAGCTTCAGCTTCTTAAGTGCAAGGAGAACTTATGGAAACTTAGAAGGAAATCTGCGGTCAGGATGCTTCTGGATTTTTATGATCACCCCCTTCAATCCTTTACTTGCCTTCCTCACATTGACTATAAAAGCTCTTTTTAAGTGAACTATTTTTGTTGTTTCTTTCCAACACGTTTGACATGGTTTTGTAGAAATAGATCTTTGGCTCTTTGTGTTCACGTTCATTCCTTTTAATAAGGCTCAATGAGATCACACAATTACGTTAAAAGCACAACTGGCGACACTGGATTTAGGAACGGCTTCCTGCGGAGCGCCCGACGCAGGGGCCTGGACAGGACTGTGTGGGTCTGATGAGCGGTCTGCTAGTTGAGAGAACTGGGTGTTCCGCGGGCACCAAATGGTATGCTTCACAGAGGGCAATGACAGCCAGCCTCAGTTAGTCTTTCGTCGTGGGAGGGAGGTTGGCTAAGAGAGGATTTTTGAATCGTTGTCATCAAGTATATAGGTCCTTGTAGGTCAATGAGCAACTCTTCCATATTCTTTTTGTTTGTTTGTTTTGGTGCAATAAATGTATTTATTTTTCAGTTTAAGCAAGCCAGGGGGTGAATAAATCCAAAATGAAAATGCCACCCAGAGATTAGCTGTGGGCCACACACGCAATGTGACTGAGCAAAACCAAGCTGTTTCCAAACCCGTGTGCAGACTCAATTCCTTCATGAATCAACTGTGTGGCACCACCTGTTTTGTTAAGTGTCTTTCTGAAGATACGGAGTTTGTCTTTGTGTGGCAAGAAGTCTCCTTTCACAAAATTGTGTGTGTGTGTTTGTGTCTTCCATATTCTTTCATTGCATCAACATACAGAATGGTTGCTCTCGGCTAATGCCTCTTTAAACAATTGCAATATGGCATCCTTTAAAAGCTGGTCTCATCTTCGGGGGCCAGCAAGTCTTTATTCAGGCAATAGAAATGTGTAAATGAATGAAGTCTGTGTATTAAACACTTCTGAGTGCAGGCTATTACAAACTTCTATTGGTTTTTTTTTCTTTCTTTTTTTTCCTAAAAGACATGTGCATTACAGATGATGGGAAATCTCTATGTTCAACAATAAAAGTAAGAGAGAAAACCAGAGTGTTATTTAATGTTGGAAATCAAAACTGTGTCCCTGATTGAATTAAGAGGTGGAGAGGAAGACTTTCAGGTCCCCAGGTGGACTGGAAAATGTAGGTGCCTGCAAGCTTGCAGTCAGTCGGCAAATGTCCAGTCACTATGTGTCTTCACTGCTCATAACAGTGCCCCGCTCTGGGCTCTTGCTTGTTCTGCCTGATGACAAGGCCACCTTGACGAGGAGCCCCCCCAGAACCTTCCCCAGGGGCCTCCTGGGCTGCCCCCCCCCCGGACATCTGCCTTCAGAGGACACGATACAGAAATCTTCAGGACAGAAGGAGGGCCGAGCTGCTGCTGTGTGCTCGGCTGGCTGAACTCCTAACATCCGATGATTAGATTTGATTTTTATGTCATCCTGAACTCTATTTTCAGTTCTCTCCCTTTTATCTTTTCTCGGCATCACAACCTTTACTACAAAGCTCATTTCAAGGGAAAAATCTCCAAGAATTCTAATCACTCCTGCTTCACGCTTGTCTGTTTGGGACACCAGCTCACAAGGTGTCCTTTGAATGATTGCTTTTAGTGAAATCAAAGTGACTTGAGGGGCAAAACTTTGATACCCGACTACGTGTTTTATGCCACTTCGGGGCTTCCTCTCGCAACTTGATGGGATAAACGTGAAACGTGAATCATCAGGGGTGAAGAGGGCTGAGGCTTGTGTTCTAGATTGTTGGCAGAATTTTAAATTAACACCAGGAACGTGCTCAGAAGAACTGGCCATTTTGTGAGACTTCAGAGGCAACCTGGAGTCAGGTCTGTGATTCTAGAATGTTTTCAAATTGGGGCGATGGGTTTTCTTTGTGGTCAGATGCCTCGGGCAGCAGCCACAAAAGTGACTTCTTGCCCTTAGAGGGTCTTTTCCTTCCTTACTTTTGCAGCAGTTCTGCAAGTGGTGATGACTTTGGGGAGACTACTAAGGGTTATGTAGGAAGGGTGGAAGACCTCTCCTTCATCCCGGGCTGGCACCCAGGATGCAAGATCTACCTCCTTCCATCTGCAAGCCCTCTGGAGCCGGGCCTGCTCTGAGAGCTATGTCTCCTCTTGATTAGAAAAGGAATCTTCAGCACAATGCTGCAGAACAATGTAGCCTTACCATTCTTTCCATCAGAGTGGGCTCTTAAAATGACTTACAGCAGCAAAAGTTACCAGATGTCCACTTGTCACCTCTAATAAGAAACACTGAACGCTTACTATGAACAAGACATGGCACACGTATATTTCCTTTAATCTTCTCAATAGCTTTGGTGGCTTTATCATCCTCTTCCTACAAAGGAAGAAAATGAGGTTTAGAAAGATAAAGATCCCACAGCTCGTAAGGGGCAAAGCTGGGATGTAAATGCCCTTCTATCTGCTTTCAAAAATGGTGGTTATTAACTGGGAAACATTCGGGGGCTCTTTCAAGGTATCATTGTGAAGGTTTATTTGGTATTATTCATTCCAAGTTAGAGAAATGGAAGCACATGACATCTCATCTGGCCTCTTCAGTTCTTGGAAGGGAGAACGAGATGAAAAGGTGAGTACTTTTGATAATTGTCTTCTTAGATCACCGTCCACGCTGCCAAACAGATGCCACGCTCTATCATCACAGTGCGTTTATTCAGCATAAGGGCAACGAAGAGAAATTAGTAGCTCCTGGCCCACAGGTAGGAAGGAGAATGGAGACTATTCTAGAATGATATAAAGCATAAGCCCAAGTGAAGGAAGGCTGTTCTAGCCTGTGAAACAACCACAGCTCGCCGGTCACTGCAGATGGCAACCTCTGGGTGCTGCCGGGGACCCAGCGAGGGCTCCTGTGCTCTCCTGGTAGCGGGCTTCACGGCGGCGAGGGGCTGGCACAGCTTCCAGGGTCCGCCTCCTCCACGGGCTCGCCTTCTGAAACACTCTGACAGCCTGCACTCGGACGGGCTCGCGAGCCCAAGAAATGAGGGCCGTTTTCTTTGCAAGTGTTTGCCAGGGTGTGGCCTAACAGGAGGAACGATTCTGTACATAATGGTATACCATTGTGATGAGTGCTTTTAAACAAAAAATACCCCGAAGACAGCACTGCCCAGCTCAAAAGCAATTCAGATGGATTACGCGACCTCTTTCGGCACCAGCGTTTCCTTTATGTTCTTGGAAATAGCTGGAGAGACTTTCCACACACATTTCAATCCTGGGACTTGGAAAGTTTCTCTCTTGTGCCTTAAAGAGCAGCGCGTGCCACTATTAAACTTGAACTGCCTGGACAGCTGTGAAGACAGAAAAGAAATCCCAAGATGGAACATTTTCATTTTGTTGTGGGTATTGCTTATCGTGCAGCTGGTCTGAATTTTCTCTAAAAAGATGTTGTGCCACTGTTCCTCTGAGGCAGAACCTGAGGGCAAGTATCTCAACTCATCACCCCACACCTCCTTTTCGATCTCAGCAAGTCGTTTTGCCCTTAACTCTGTTGTGCAAAATCACAAAAGATGGCTGTTTGTCAGAATCTTCTGTAGGATGCAGTCTACGAGCTCATTCTCCGAAGTTGCTGGAACACAGCATTCCATTGTAAAAGATTTTCTACATCCACCCCCAACCCCATTTTCACAGTTTCCATGGTAACGTTTTGCTCTGATGACACCTCCAGGATTATTACCGCCGTCCCAGTTATTTCCTCGGATTACTACCGCTGTTCATTGTCATCAGCATCATTTTGACTGTAGGTTAGTCACATCCGGAGCCTTAACGCCTGGCCTCTGGGGAGCGTGTTCTCCAAACAGTTGCAAAGTGAAAAGAAAAAAATTAGGACGTGAATTCCAAGAGGTTACCGGAAGTGCAATTATCCGACATCAGGTTTATTTTTTTCCTTTCCCTTTTCATTTTCCCACCAAGTCAATCTAACCCCTCCAGAATAGATGTGTTTGTTGGTATTACTTTTTGTTTTTAGAGAAGGAATGTATATGTGCACAAGTGTATGTGTTGGGGGTGGGAGGAATTCTACGCCCAAAAGGAAATTTTCATTACTAACGGAAATTTTCATTAAATGTTAGAAACGAGTTATTTAGAGATTAAGTTTTAACAGACAATTATCCACCGATTTTATTATACTTGTTGCGCCAAACCTGTGACCCTCTTCCAGGCTGAAGGGGGAAGAGGCCTCCTTTTAGTGACATGTTAGTTAGCGAGACCCCCAGGTCAGCTGGGACATCTCGTACCTTTGAGATCTGCTTAACGTTGCCTGGAAACCCTACCACCTAGGCCTTGAGAGTCCAGAGCCCTCACTGTAATGTGCACAAGTCCCCATAGCTGTGCTTTCCATCTCCAGGTCCCTGTGTTGATGCTTACTGCTCCTGCCGGGTTTAGGGAAACCCTGGATGCAGGATTCAGTGTCTTCACCAGTTTCTAGAAGAAATTCAGATCAAGTTAGCTTGCCTTCTTGCGTTGCTGCCCTCCATCCCTCCCTCCCTTCTTCACTCTTTCTTCCTTCTGGCTTTCCTGCCTCCTTCACACACCCCTTCCTTTCTTTTGATGGGGGGCAGGGCTTTGATGAATTGGTGAGTCGCTAGTCACCTCTTAAGGGAACGGCCACCTATCACCTGGTTCCCCAGCGCCGACAATGTCTCACCTCCTTTCTTCCTCTCTTCCTCTTACTTCCCCTCCTGGCACATTCAAGCATTTCTTCTCCTTGTCTTACTTAAGGCAGCAATCCCTGAAAGGAGTTCAGTTTTCTCCTCTTCGTTCATTTTGCCCATAGATATGTTTGTGGCACCTGCAAATCAATTAAAGATCTTTCTCCACCCACAATGTGGTTACGCCCTGAAGTTGAAAACATGCTAAGTCCAAAATGCGTTTAATACACCTAACCTAGCAAACATCGTGGCTTAGCCTAGCCCACCTTAAATGTGCTCGGAACACTTCTGCTAGCCTGTGGCTGAGCACCGTCATCTAACACAAAGCCTCTTTTATACTAAAGTGTTGAAAGTCTCGTGTCATTTATTGACTACTGGACTGAAAGTGGAAAAGAGAATGGCTGTCTGTTTTTGTAAAAGCCTCTTCGTAAGTGATGTCACAATACGCTGTATCTTTTCATCTCTGCATTTCTGTTTGTAGTTATGTGTTTATTTCTGAGTATTTAATTCACATAAGCCTCCAGTAAAACTCATCGCCGTGGCCTGTTGTTTAGCACCTGTCACACAGGAGGTATATGATCAACATTTTTGAGCAAATAGGTAAATAATTGCCTCCTTTGTAAGACTGAGGTCTACATTATATAACGCATCTAAGTGATATGGCACAGTGCCGGTATATAGTAAGTGCTTAATACATGCACATTATTATAATTATTCTTACTCCTGTAGGTCTGGTGTTCTTGACTCTTAGAGAAAGCTGAGAGATGAATACTTTGCATTTCTTCAGCTAAGTCGCAATAGCTCTGTTAGCTAAGTTTTAATAGTACAAAGGCTTTCATTAAGCTCAATATTCTGCCCCTGGCTTTCGACTGAGTGTTAATTTAAGAAATGGAGACTTCCGAGGTCATCTGTGGGGCCCCTCATGAAGACTGCCTGCCGTGAGGCAGGCAGGGGAAGGGGCTTTGGGGTTTGGATTCTGACTTTTTCATTCTAGCAGGAGCCATGGGCGACTTCTCTCTCTGTGCCTTTATTTTCTAACCTGTAAAGCAGGCATACTCATCTGTCTCGCTGTGCTGTTATGATGATTAAATTATCGATACATAAAGAGTTTAGGAGAATGCTTGGCACATAACAGACATTCAATATATCTTAGCTGTTCTTTTTACAAGGACTCGTAGGATACATTATTCCTGGAATTTAGTACAAAACAGAAAATAGTCACCCTTAAAGGGTTGGTATTTTTCTTTTTACATCATGGCACATTTAATAGAGGCCGTTACATATCCTCTTCGCACTTGCTATCAGAAATTTCAGAGTTAACTTTAGTGCTTCCGTGTAGCGAATCTCTCATCTCTGACCCATGTACATAAGCACCATTCTGTCTGTAGAGTTTATTATTCCTTGTATTTATCCTGCGGATCTGGATTTTTTTTAAAGTTGAAATCTCCCTCCAATCCTTTTGGGAAGCAGGTGGGGGTACAAATGATAAATTCATGAATTTCACAATAATATGTTAGGAAGGAAACACATTTTAGGTACTATTTATGTCAGATTAATTTCTTGTGATCTGAAGTTTCTCTGTAACCCTGCATAAACGTCTCCATTCCTTTGTGAATAACTAAAAGCAAATTCAGTATTATTGTGGGAATGATTCAGTTCAGAAATGCTAATGTAATATGTTCCAAATGCTTATAATTAGAAATTGCAAAATGAATGCTGGAAGTATTTGAAAAGCCCAAATTATTTTCCACTATTCATATCACAGAATCATAGAATTATAGAACAGGATGTAATTTGTTTCCATGTCTCACTTGGTTTGACCAAACTAACCAACTTAATCTTCTGTTAACCTAGTTCCAATTTCTTCTTAGAAAGGAGACAAAACTACTGTATTTTCATTGATTTATGGCATCAGAACACGTTTCTAGTTGGGTATTTCATTTGACTCCCTCTCAAGGTCAACACCTTGACCACTTGAAATAGAAGGCTATCAACCCCATGCTAAAATTTTTTGAAGAAGAAATTTTAAAGACCTTCACTGATAACTTTTATCAAGACTTTTTAGCATTCTGCTGGAGAGGGTGCAGAGAAAAAGGAACCCTGGTGGGAACGTAAGTTGGTGCAGCCACAATGGAAAATAGTATGGAGATTCCGTAAAAAACTAAAAATAGAGTTACCATACAATCTAGTAATCTCACTCCTGGGAATATATTCAGAGGAAATACTACTTTGTGAAGATACATGCTCCCCAATGCTCATAGTCGCACTATGGAACATGGAAGCAATCTAAATGCCCACCGATGGATGATTGGATAAAGAAATATATATATGTATATATATACACAAACACACACACACACACACACACAATACAAACACACACATATATACATACAATGGAATAGTACTCAGCCATAAAAAAGAATGAAATTATGCCATTTACAGCAACATGGATGGATCTAGAGATGATCATACTAAGTGAAATAAGTCAGACAGAGAAAGACAAATATCATATGATATCACTTATATGCAGAATCTAAATATAACACAAATAAACTTATTTACACAATAGAAACAGATTCACAGACATAAAAAACAAACTAATGGTTATCAAATGGGAAAGCAGGGCGAAGGGTGAATTAGGAGTTTGGGATTAGCAGATACAAACTACTATGTACAGAATAGATAAACAACAAGGTCCTACTATACAGCACAGGAATCTACATTCACTATCTTGTAATAACCTATAATGGAAAATAATATGAAAAGAATATATCTATGTATAAATGAATCACTATGCTGTACACCAGAAACTACTACAATATTGTAAATCAACTATGCTTGAATTAAAAAATGAACAAAATAAAAAAGAGTCTATTAAAAAAGGACTTAACATTTCTGTTCTTTCTGCAGGTTGAAGCTAAAACTCATACCGCCACTGGGTAGAGAGAGGAGAAATATTTGGTAACTATGTGTTGGGTAACAGCCCACTGCAGAAAACCAGTAACAACCAATTCATTCATTCAGTCATCAGCCAATAAATATTTACAGATTGCTGGCTGAGTGCCATGTGGGTGCCAGATTTTCTTGGGAAGTCTAGGGACTGACAGGGTAGCGAGCTGCTTTGATGCTACCCAGGGATCAGCCTGCACGCTCAGAGTTTGCACAAATAGAAGATGTATTCGAGTTTCTCTTGGGAGAAAGGGCCAGGCTACAACCATCTTAATTCCTACCGAACCAGAGACAGAGGGCTGATTGCAGGTCTGGGAGATGGAATACATCCTCTTCAGCTCAGTGGCAGGGGAGGAGTTCCTAGGGATGGGAATCCCAGAGAGCTAAAAAACAAAACAAAATAAAACCGAAATATGACCCATGAGGGAAAGAATCAAGAGTAATCATTTGCCAGATTCAGAGAGCTCAAAGCTACCTAACCAATATTTTTATTTGTTAAATTTGGCAACTCTGTTTGCCTACTTTTCCCTCTGCCTGCAGCTTAGTGAGCCATTATGCAAAGGGAAGGGGAGGGGACAGGGAAGATTAGAACAGAAGCTGTTCACAGCCCCTTCCTGGAAGTCAGGCATCTGCCAACTACAGATCTTAGCAAGGTGGGTGTGGGCACTCTTTGAAGAAAAATTGAGAAACTGCTTAATATTTGGGGAAGGAAATTTTCTATGTTAGTGGATCTGGTTTTGTGAATTAAAGTGATCATACGAATGTCTTTTTCATATTAAGTGAGCAGAAAATCATGGGGATCTGCCAAATTTCCTTCCAGGAACAGGGGATGATTATCTCCACTAAATAAAAGTTTAAAGGAACAGAAAAAGCACAAAAATAAATTTGTGTTTTGGTTCCGTCCACACCCACATCCACATGTCTGACGGGAGGAACACAGGGTATTAACAGGGGAGACGTAGCAGAGGCACCTAATAAAGGCTGGAGGGGGTTCTCCGAGGAAGCAACAGTAAATGGGGAGTGGAAGAGAGTAGAGGATTTCTGTGCAAAGATGGCAGATGAAAGATTTTTAACTCCCTCTCAAGATCCCTATAAAACAATTCTAAAGTGGTTTTTTAAAAAGGTATTAAACCCCAAAGCATAGGAAGAACAGAAAAGCAGGCAATAACTACAAAATTCTGTAACGTAGAAAGCAGATGGACGAGTGATAAAGGACCAGAGAGAATTGAAAGCTAAGTTCAAGCAGAGAAAGAAGAAATCCAGCTTCATTACTCAGCATTCACAGCTCAGAAATGGGATCCACCTGGAGCTTCCCAAAGTGGGGTAGTTAGAGAGGCTAATATGGGGAGGAACGATTGAAAGTTAGTTTTTGGAGTAGTCAGACTCCCAGCTCACCTTGCCAGCTCACTGACCCACAACCCTGGCAAGAGGAGGAGGATTTACTTTTTCTAGAGAGAGAAGCGAGGCCCTGCTGAGGATGGAGAAACCATCCTGAAAACAGAGGCTTAAGTAAATGTATGCACTACTGGATGTCAAGACCGTCCCCCAGCCTTCTTCCCACGTTTGGCTTCTAGATATTGACTAGCCAAGCTGTCGCCTTCCACGAGAGGGATACAAGAGCTTTCTCTGGGGAATCCGACCAGCCTAGGGGCAAAGGTCTGCAGACGGTGGAGTCAAGACTTCCTCACCTAAACAGCCCAGTCAGGTCACCCTGCACTGCAGTTCAGAGTTCAGAAGTCCCAAATATTTGTTTGGGGGATGTGGTCTCCACACTTAAATATGAGCCGTTGCCAAGGATAACCAGAAATCTGAGTAAAGCATCTGATATAGTACAAGAGGTCCAATATCTGAAGAGCAGGGGCTCCAGAAGAAAGAACAGGCAAACTGGAAAGCAGGAGGTAAGGGACAATTCAGGTAAATACACCAGAGTTGAAGTGTTTGAGTTTTAGATTGAGAAAGCTCCGTGAATGCCTAGCAACAAAACAAAACGGGTGGAAATGGACCCAAGACATATCATTATGAAATGTCAATGCACTAGGGGAAAAGAGAGGGACATACAAGCTGAGGAGACAGGGAGAGAGAGAAAGACATAGACAGTCAGACAGACAGACAGACAGACAGACAGACAGAGACAAGGAGAGAAGATCAGGAAACCAGTGGCATATTTCTCATCTGCTAGACACTAGAACCTTCAAAATTTCTTTTCTCAGACTATAATCAGTTGTCAGGATAAACAACCAACCAACCAAATAGAACAAACAAACAAAGAAAGCAAAATAAAAGAGGAAGATAAGAAACACCAGAGGGAGGCAAAGGGACTGTAAAGAAGACGGTGAGGGGAGATCCGAGGGTGGCAGACACTTCCTGGGAGAGGAGTTCACCAGCCCAGGCTGGAGCAGGTCCGAAGGCTCCAGGAGAGGTTTCCTCAGAAAGGTGTCATCAAAAGAATGGCATGTCTCAGCATTTTCAGAGGAGATTTAGACAAGTGGCGAAGATTCTGGGGTTGGACTGTTAAATACTTAGCAAATGAAGAAAACAAACCCGACAAAATTATTATAAACTTTCGGGGAAACCACAGCTCATGCAAGAAAGGCAGAGAAATCACAGTCAACTCATGGCTGTGTTGTGAAGAGCATGGATGTGCACACTGACGTGCTGGAAAGCGGGGAAGGAAAGATAATGTCTTCTTCTTCAGTGGTGGCAAGT
Source organism: Vicugna pacos (assembly GCF_048564905.1). Classification (NCBI taxonomy): domain Eukaryota; kingdom Metazoa; phylum Chordata; class Mammalia; order Artiodactyla; family Camelidae; genus Vicugna; species Vicugna pacos. The sequence continues at coordinate 16,730,726 of NC_133010.1, read as the reverse complement.
CAATAGATGAATGTCTAAAGTCAAAAACTAAAGAAATCAAAGCAGCCACGCAAACCTATTATTGACAGGCAGAGAGGCAACTGCTAAGATATTTAGTTAAGAAAAGTAAGTGATTGCCTTTCAAGGCTGAGGGGGAAAATGACAAAAGAGAATGGAGGGTATGATGTAGAACTATTAAAATGAACATTTTGAAAAACAATTAAATTATTTTATGGCAAAAGGTGGAGTGATGGCATTGTGGTGGATGGGTTCACAGAGAGCTCCAGGCAGAAGAGAAGGGACATGTGCACGCCCTGGGTGAGACAGAGAGAATGGGGCTCATCTGAGGAATGGAAAGAAGTTCAAGGTCAGTGTGGGGAGTAGAGGAGTGAGAGGGGCAAGGTGGGCAGGAGTGAGATAAAAAGCTAGAGGACAAACAGGGACCAGATCACGAATGGATTTTAATTTTCTCCTAAGGACAATGGAAATCCAATGAAGGGCACTTTTATCTGCAACTAAGAGAAAGATCAGATGAAATAAGGGAATTGTACTGTGTTGTCTCACATCACAAGAAGCCCAGAGGTAGGACGGTTAACTCAGCAGCTTAGTGATGTCATGAGGGATCTGGCTCTTTTCCACTTTCTCCTCTGCTCTTCTCAGTGTGCCCGGTGTGTCTCAGACAAGCCAGATATTGCTTCCTCTTCCAACAGCATCCGAAGGCTAGAAGGGGAAGAAGGTCCATGTTCCTTCTGTCTCTGTCTCGGTTACTTGCTGTTGCGTGACTGATCGTATCAAAATCATTGTCCGAAAACAGTCACCCTTGAGCTTGCTTGTGGCCATGAGTCAGGGATCCGGGGTGGGCTTCGCTGGGCATCTCTGCTATTCTCTCTCGGACTCACATATTTCCTTGTGGTCAGTCAACTGGTGGCTTAACTGGGGCTGGATGGTCTCAGATAACCTCACTTACATGTCTGGGGCCTCAGCCAGGATGTCTGGAGCTGCTGACCTCCCTACTCCAAGGGGTCCTTCATCCGCCTGTTGACTAGACAGGGCTTCACGTGGGAGTCTCGAGGCAGTGTTCCAAGGAAATGAGGGCTGAAGCTGCGGGCCTCAAAAGTCCCACAAGACCACCCTGCTACATTCTATTGGTAGAGCAAGTTAGAGGAACAGCCCAAATTCAAGGGAAGAGAAATAGATTCCACCCCATAACGAGGAGGCCAGCAGAGCCATGTTGAGAAGGTACACATGAATAGGGATGGTGTGAGTTATTATGGCCATCTGTGCAGATAAATCTATCCAGCCTCCTTTTGAGTAGAGAATATTTTCTCAGATGAGGTTAAACGCATTATTCTCAGGCCCTTTCCTAAACCAATCACTGAAGAAGGCAATTTAATTATCCTGACTAGGTAAGCCTAATAAATTTGACTCCTTGGAACTGAACACCCATCCTTCTCTGGAGCCAAAGGATTCTTATTACAAAGAAATATGTGTGTGGGATTTGGATAGAAAAACAGTATCTCCCAGATTTTACTAACGAAATATAATTTCATTTTAAAAGATAACCGTTACAAGATAATGATTTCATTTAGAAAATAACCTTTCAAGATGAAAAGATATGACTTCATTTTTAAAAGATAACCTTGAAATAGGATTTAATTTTTTAAAAGGAGGTTATTCTTCTTGCTTGGAGGGAAGCAAGACTGAAGGCAGATAGACCAGTTGCAGGAATTCTCAGTCTCAGCACTGTTGATGTATTGAGCCAGATAATTCTTTGTTAGGGTGTGGAGAACTGTCCTTTGCTGTAGGATGTTTAGAAGTATCCCTGGCATCTACTCATGAGATGCCAGAAGCTCCCCGCCCCTTAATTGTAACAACCAAAAATATCTCCTGACATTGTCAATTTTTATCTAGAGGGCAAAGTCACCCCCGGTTGAGAACCCCTGGGTTCCGAGGCTAATCCAGTTATGCAGGTGACTATTTCACTGGCCTGAACCAAAGCAGACGCAGTAGGGATGGAGGCAAGAAGGATTTAAGAGATTTTAGATTTGGCAAATAATTGGATGGGGAGTGGGGACTACATGTAGATGGCTGCCATGTTTTGGCTTAGACAGCTCTATAGTTTGGGGTACACAAGAGAAGAAACGGGTTGAAAGAAATTCAGGTAGCTAGTTCCGCTTGGGACATGTTCAGTTTGAGATGTTTGAAGAGCATAAATGAACATGTCCAAGAGACCTTAGAATAAAGATCTGAAACTGTTGATCCTTGAGCCTGGTCCAACCTCAGACATATTGTCTTTGCCTCTATGGTTTTAGAAAAAAATACCTATGAACCAACATTTAAGACTTTGGAGCCTCCATTTTCTAAAGATTGTCTAAAATATTAGAAGCTTAAGCCACACCGGACCCGGATTCTTAGATGACAGAAATCTGCTGAGGCGAGTTGAATGCAATTGGTCCCAGGCTCCCCAGAACCTTCTTGACTCTTGTCCATCACTTGCCTGCTTACCTTTGGAATAATTGGAGTGTATGACCTTTGCTTTGGTTGGACCTTTCTTCTCTTTGGTAGAGACACAGATGTGGGAACCATTACCATCTGAAAGGCTCTGCATTATACCTTCTGTGTCCCTCTCTCACCCATATGTTTAAGTCAGACTTCCTAGATCTTTTAAAATACATCATTCATTTCCCCCTCCTCGAATTGACAGCAGTACATGTCCCTCGCAGAAAACATAGAAAAGACACCACACATATTATCCCAAATCCCACAGTCCTGTTGGATTTTCTTGCTAGCTTTCCACATAGCTTTGGGAGTGGTGATTAGGGAAGGAACCACCCCTTTCTGCCTCAGTTGGGGTAAACTTGCTCCCACTTTTCAGCCCAGATCCCAGGGTGCTTCACCACTAAAGCAGAGTTATTTGTCCAAAATGTCAGTGGAAGAAAGATGAACTGGTTGGATTCACCTCTCTGCTTTTGTGCCTTTTAAGCCAAACTTTGTGTGTTCTGGGCTTCGCTAAGAAAAAATTTCTGAAACAATCAAGAATTCAGGCAATTAAGTGTTTTCCCAACACCAAGAAATTCAACAGTCAGATTTTATTACCCCTGGTGTCTCTCAATGTTTCAAGGAAACATTTTCCATTTATGTTCATGTATTATCTCAAATGCTTTTTAAAATAAGCCTTAAATGTATTATTTGTAGGTAGCGCTTTTAAAACTGCTTGAATAATAGAAAAAAAAATGACATGCCTCTTATAGAACAAAATGGGCCCTAGGAACGAGAGAGAGAGAGAATGTGTAAGACGGCATGTAATGGTTAGAATTAAAATGACATCTGACAATTACTTTCAATTTGAACTGAGGTGAAGAAAATCAGAATTACAATACTCTTGTGATTAAACTTTGATGAGCTGAAAATGTCACCATTGTTTGAGGAGAATTTTTTATTAGAGTTCAAAGAATATGAATGATTTAACCACAATGTACCAACACCACAGGGCTGACTAATCTGTATCAGTTTTTCTCAGCTCGTCCTCACTGCAGATCACTAGAGAAATCCCAGCAGCCCTCCTGTTCATCTGCCACTGTTTCCAGAAGATCGATCGGCTTTTGAAACCACAAGATCAGCCTTCCGTCCCTTGTGATAAGTTTTGACCCTGAAATCGTGCAGTAACTTAATACCACCAGTCACCTCCAGGAGCCCTGTGCTGAGACGAGGCTCATGATTGTTCCTTCTTAAAGAGATCAATTTTAAAGGCAAGATTTCTTGAGTGAGATGGAAGGAGCTCACGCTTTCATCCTGCACTTGTGGCTGAAGATCAGGATTCAGTGAGTCCCTTAATTCCCCTGGAGAAGTCTATTTCCCTTTTACATGATGTTTTGACAATTACAATGGAGATGAGGGCTTATGTTTGCAGAGGACGATGCGTAGTGCAGTTCTCTGTGGGGCGCTGATACCACACAGGACAACCGAGGTGCTAATTACAGCACAGGGTGACAAGAACGCGCTAACTCAGCACCAGGACTTTGCTCTGCACGGAGCAAATGCTGTCCTAGCAGGTTCTGGGTGGCGTCAGGAGAGCCAGGAGCCCCACCGCGTACCTTGCTGTTACTGAGGGACTCCTGCCCCCCCGCCCTTTCCTCCCTCTCCGGGAGCCCAACATTTAAATGGACTTTAATTTACCAGTCACTGGTGGTACATCTCTATTACTTTCAAAGATTTTTGTCTTCTGAGAATCTAAGTCAAAATATTCTGGGATTTAAGCTACAATTCTGTAGTTTGGACACAGGGAAGTTAGTGCTGGCTGTGTTCCTTCTATTCATTTCCCGGAGCTGTTGCTGTTGTAATAATGTTACAACTTGGTCCACTCAATAATCTCAATATCTTTATTTGATTTGATTTCTTACAAATACAGTCTGTCAACTTTGTAGATTTATCCAGAGTAAGTTAATCATACACTAGTTCAATTTATTACCAAACACCATTTTGTTGATTCCCCAACTAAAACTTTATTTTATTTAAATACAGCTACTACATCTTTAATAAATAAATGTAATTTATGAAAATTTTCAATAGAGCCTTCAACAAGATAGGTGCTTAAACATCTACATTGATTGGGTGATTAATAGGTGAAAGGGAATTAAAATGACCTGGCTTAATGAAGGTCAAAGATAAATTGTCAAAGAAGGTAAATTAAAGACCAGCTAAGCAATTTGAGCTAAAAAAGTGGGAGGTACGTTGTAAAACCAGTCTCTGGTCAAGAAAAGAAAGTGAATTCTCGCCCATTTAAAGTCCCTTTCAAAAATACTTTTGTAAGTTTGGCTGGCCTATCTTTGTGGCATTTGCCCTTGAGGGTTTAGATCTTCCTTCAGGGGTGATCAAAACGATAACCAGAGGTTAAGTCATGAATCACTGAGAGGTTCAAACATGCTGCAGTCTGTATCGGCTGTGTAAGAATCAAAGGCTTGGATAAAGCAGGTATGAATGTTGGAACAAGTGGGGGCCTAAAGCACCCCAGGTAAGAGACAGCACAGGGCAGTGGCTGAGAGCAGGGTCTACAGTTACTGTTGTTATTGAAATGGGGGAGACTTTACCAGTAACTTTGCCGTTAACCCTCAACTCTCTTTTCTGGACCAAATGAAAAATATCTTCAGTAGTGCTCTTTCTAATATTTTCCTTAAAAGATCAATTACACATTTCCTAAATTACCCAAAGTATCCTAAAGTAAACCCATTGTAACAGTCCACCCTACTCTTTGATTTAAGATCTTTTCTAAGTTCTGTAATATTCACTCCAGGTCTGTAGTACATAATTTATTGCCCCTTGTTGGTATTATACATGAAGATTTCCCCCAGTATGGCTAGAATATATTTATTGCCACTTAAGGAAAGATGGCTGATGGGAAATTGGGCTGAGGGATGAATGGGAGAACTTAATGTGATCTGAGAATTAATTTAAGGAACTGGGATTAGTGGGGATGTGGGCTCCAGGTTTTGCTTTACTACTAGGTAAAATTCTGGGTAATTTACTTAATTTTCTTTGACACTCGGATTCCTCATCTTTAGAGATGAGAATGATAGTAATGCTTGCCCCACAATGAGCTTTGAAGAGTAACTCATTGAGACTAATATTTTAAATTCTAAAGCCCAATATATACTCATAATTGATAATTATTCTAATTCGTGAATTCCTCCTCTGTCATTCTGAACTTTGGCCAATGTTTTTATAAGGGAAAAAGGAATACAAGCTATGATTTCTATCTGTTCACAGATTAACTTAATTCCTCCAAATTGGAGAATTTCTTCCATCCATCCATCCATCTTGCATTTATTGAGCGCTAGCTACGTACTATCACTGTGTTATGCACAAAGGTTGCAAACATCAAGATCACGGTTTCTCAGAGACTTCTGAACATTGGGAGGTAGCAGAACTTGACTCAGCTTTTTTTTCTTTTCAGGTCTCTTTAAACTTAATGAGTGAAAAGATAAAAAAAACTAAAAAACAGTAAGAATTAATTCAGGTGACATATTGTTCTGGATATTTTCCAAGCAGGGTAATTACCTAAAATCAGGCTGACTTTTATTCTCTAGTTTCCTAGGCTTATTAAAATACTTTTTGTGCTGAAATACTCATTGAGTTAAATTTCATCTAACATCTGGCCATCGTATAAATATAGCAATGAAAACATGTCTTGTTGCTTATGCATTAGGTATAAATTTTAGAAACCCAATTACTGTTTCATTCTTTCTGTGCATTTTCCCTTTTATTTTCTTTAGTGTTGGAGCTAATTTGGGGTTCTTAATAGGAACTATATTAAGCATTCAAATATTTTGCACACACCTATACAGCGAAAACCAACTAGACTGAGGTATAGTGCTTTGTAGCATTTGCTAATGATTGTGAGATGTTCCTGAAGTTCTTTATTCATTTACGCAACAAGCATTTATTGAGTTGAAGCCTAGTCCTTAGTGTTGAGGGTGGAGAATACAGAATAAATAAGACGCAGTCTTAGCCCTTAAGGAGTTTAAAACCTCGTAGGGGAGACAGATACCTACACAAATGATTTCACTACAACGTGATAAATGTGGTAAGAGAGGTAGACATCCACCTGGATCCTCAGGCATCATTCACCACTCTTCCGATGTGTTGCACGTTACATTAATGACTGTCCTCAATCCTTGCCTGCGGGTCTGTATCCTCTCAAAATTGAGAGATTCAACCCAACAACTCAAGGGAGTAAACCAGTACTCACTGAGCCTCCATTATCCATCTGGGTAGGCAGAATTTGCCAAAAACCCTAAGGACAGATCATCTATTTAGCGATACCAGCCTCATCTGAGCCACAGTGGCTTGAGTCTTCACTTCTGGACTGTCTAATGACAGCCAATATTCAGTGTTCTATTTTGCATAGATGTGGACATTTAGGATTAAGCCCGTGAAAACACAATGTTCACTGTTGACACGAGGGTATGTACTCTGCACGCTCTCAAAAATGCGTTTTACTATATGGATTGCACCACCATTTCATTTGGTGTTGATTGGACTCAAATATCTAAACCTTCCGGTCATTCTAAATGATGCTCTTAGAATAGAAGTTGCAAAAGCTATGAACGAATTTTTGAGACCATCAAACACGATGCTTCCCTTTTAAAACATTAAAAAGTTTATTTGCAAAAGCTTAGTAATATGAAATACAACATAATTCATGGAAATCAACCAGAATGCTAATACGTTAATAGATTATTCCAAATACTAGACATTACAGTTTCAACCTCCTTACCATTAGCTCTAATATTGGAATAACGTTTCAGTTAATAAATAATTGTGAATATAACCATATGTTCAGTTTATTCTCACCAGTTTATCTCGAACTACAATTTTGTGATTTGGGTCATAAAAATGATAAACAATTGTTTATATAGTTTCATAAATTGCATGTTTATTTAATTAATCCTGAAGAGAATCTAGAAATATATTCTGATGGGTTATTTAAATTCGGTGTATTTTTTAGCTCTTGGATTTTTAACATGCCTGGGTAACACTATAATTGCTCTTGAGTTTAATATTCTGTGCACATGTTGTGTAACATTTAGTTGATATGTGTTTTCACAGGCTGTTGTCATTTGCCGAAGTGAGTGGCCATAGTTTTTAAGCACTGAATTAAATGTCTTCCATGTATTTCAGAGAATTATGGGTTTCAAAAGTTACTGCTGTTATGGAGTGATCTATAAAGTGTTGTAACACCAACGCAAACACACACGATTTGTGGTAAAGAGAGTGAGTTTTGTTATATTATATATTCCGGATACTAATTACCTCTGGCCTAATAATTTCAATGCCATCGACATATTAGGAAAGACAGAATTACCTTCAGGTACAAACTATTCTGAGTTTGCATATCCTTCAGTGCTTATAAGGAGAACTTACATGGGCTTTCTATTGTTTGATAAGTTTGTCTATTGCGCTCAGCTATCACAAAGGCAATCTCTTCTGTCAAGTGTCCATCACGTATGGGAACAGTGTCAACAAAGAGCAACAAAGAGCCTCTCTGGGATTGATGTCAGCATTTGAATCTGCTGTTCTATTTTGGAATTTTCTGGTTCATTATCGAGTTTAAACCAGTAAGTGAGTTGCCTGGTTTCACGGTCTAAAATTTGTCCTATTTGAAATCGGTCCACACTGCTAAAAATCAGATAGCTTAATTCCATCATATGTGTTACTGAAATATTTCTAATCTCCTTGTAAAATTTTCAAGACTGAGCTGCAGCTAAAGCCAGCACCTACCAACGGCATTAGGGAGAGGGTCAGACGAAAGAAAGAAAGAATCAAAATTTATGCCAAACATCAAATGGCAGCAACAAAGCGTAGGAATCCTACATTTAAGTAACTGTTTAGATACCAGAAAATACTTCCTTCCAGTGGAAAAGTTTAGGACTCCTTGAAGAAATTATCATCTCCTATAAAATGAAAACATACATTCAAATTCTGGGTCCCCAAATTTTAAGAAAGCCCCGAAAACTTAAAAAATGACTCTTCACCCTTTGTACTCGTTTGCCCAACTCTACACTTCTGCAGATTGGGGACCACCTTACAGTTTGGGAGTGCTTGTACTTCTCCTTAGGGAAGAGATGGTTGGCACTGTTTCCTGGCTGGCTATAATTCATTTATGTCCCTCCAGTTTTTCTCTCTGATCTCTTTTCTGTATATCTGTCAGCAGCGCTCTCCTGGGAGCAGTGCGATGCATTTCATTAATAAGACAGGATTAAAGGAAAAAGCCCCAGTCTCCTAACACACTTGGATAATTTGGTGCCATTCACCAGGCAATAGACCCCTGCTGCAGAGATGTCATTAGAAAGGTACAATTTCATTACTTTTTACTAGCAGAGCCTTGAGTAAAATACAAAAATATGTTGTCTCCTATGCGGGAAAAGAAAAGTGCGAAAGCTTTCATTTGCTGCGTGCCCCTAAAATAGCAGAATGCAAAAATATATTTTATAGTTTTTACATTTATATTGTCTTCCCTTAGTAGTCCTTGAAATCCTGCTTTTATTAAACGTTGAGCAAAATAAAGATTAAAAGAAAATTATTTATATTCTTAAATCACATATGAAATTTACATGTATTTTTCTTAAGTAACACACTTGTTTTAGAATACCTACTATGTGCCAGGTACTCTGTTCGTTGATGGAAAACAGTAAAAACATCATTTATGAGTTGTTTTTTTTCCAGCACTAACTTAGTGAATGCTCTAACCGGAAAAGGGTGTAAAAGTGAGTGTATAGGAAGTAAACCATATGGCTGGATAAAAACGATCATGGGCCAGTAAAATGGTAAGTGTATTCGGAAAACCTGTTTCATTTTTCCCTTACTAACCAATTTTTGAACTGACTATTGGCCAATGGTTGATAGTATTATCCTTTGAGCCGAACCACCCCCAGTTTTAAGCCTTTAGTGGTACACTGCAAACATCTGAAAAGATGGGCATAAATCATCCTTAGAAATGCACCCTAGATCCTACAGATTCTGCCCCCAACAAGAAGCAAGGGGCCTCAGTGGTGGAGGTTGTGGTCGGCCCCCTCGCCGCAAAAGGGGCCTGGGATTTAGGCACCTGCCAAAAAGATGCCAGTGGGACTCCCAGGCGCTACCCTGGCGTATGTCTCTCTGGGAACCTCATGCATTACTTTCCTAGCACCGAAGAGAATCAGATTTAATAGTGGTCCATTATCTCACTGCCACAGACACACAACTGCCATTAGCACTAAAAGGTGGTGCACAGTTGGAACTGTGCATGGGAGAAGAAAGCCCTTGATTATCAGCTATTTACAAGCTACTCTGTGCAGTGATAGGTTTTTGCTTTCCTGTTAGCTTTTGTTCAGTGGAATTGACTTTTGCGGCTCTTTGTCTAAGACAGAGGCTAGACTAGACAGTTAAGATGGTAGAAACCGGGGTTTCCAGAGATCATTTTACTGACATAAGGCAAAGCAGTAGAGGGAAAAAACAAGCTATTTTGACAAATAAATGAGCCAGTAATAAAAAGACTTAAAAAAATGGGCTAGGTTACATGTACTACCTTCTACAAATGAAAGACTGGTCACCTAGTCAGCTTTGAATACAGAGTTTTGATGTCCCCACCGTTTTACTTGGCAACCACGTCATTCTTTGTCTCTCGTGCATTTTAATTCATTAAAATATCATTATGCGCACAATGCAGATTATCAAGAAACGTCATGAGAAGTGGGACAGGAGCAGTGATCGGGACTGGTGGGACCAGTTCACGCCTTCTAGAATGAGCAGAGCTTAATGATTAACAAAAAGTCAGGACTCAACTAGTCATGTTCTTGTTATCGAAAGTAGGTCCCGGCTAATGTTTAAATATAGATAACCAAAGTTACAAACAAACAAAACCCCCAGTTTTGCCAATAAATTAAAAAAAATTAGCAAAATGGGTAAGTAGTTAAAAGCTTAGATTGTTAACCTCGTGTAGTGTATCTGAGGATGTGCACTGAAAACAGATCAACTATTTGAAACCATTATATGGACTTCCTTTCTCTTAATGATTTTGGTATGACGGTAAATTTCCACCCACCCCCCATATGATCTTACAAGTCTTTTGTCCTGAACCTCAATAGATGCCTTATAACTTGGATTTTTTTAGGGTGGAACATATATAGGGTTTCCGAAAATTCTTCAAATTGTCTGGGCTTTAGTTCCATATTACCTTGGACATTGAGGAGGAGGAAGGAATATTATAAATTGGAGTCGAGGTTGAAATCTGGGCATTTGAGATATAAATGAAAACAATTCATTAGCAATGACTCTTACTAATATTCTTTTGCCGAGGTAGTTTATAAACAGGGATTGTCTGCAAAAGAGTTTGTCCTATTTTCTCTCTTGAATGCGCATAACTCTTTGACACACTACATTTTGCCACTGATAAACTTGATTTAACAGAAGAAATACTCAGGTGAGGATTGACAATACCAATTTCATGGTGGCGAAGGAATAAGTTGATAGGTATGTCTGTAAGCTTTGTCAGGCAAGGCTTAACAAAATCGTGGTACACATTTTAAATTGACTGTGAATGAATGGCAGATAGATAAGCTAGGTAGACATTTGCTTTGGGGATATTTTTCAAAAGATTTTTTTTTTTTTTTAGATTTGAAATTCATAATAGGTTTCTTCCATTCCTCCTTGGTAAATAACGAAATACGCACTGTCTAGATTAAGTAATATGACATGAAACGACAAACCTGTACATGTCTAGTTTATAACAGATCTGTTTCCTTAATGGGTGGAAGGAAATCTGAGGACAGTTCTAAGGGTTCTTGTCTGCTTTCAGTGCTGTCCTCTAGTCATACTGAAGATAACACCTCTCCAGATGGCTCTTTCCCCTTCTTCTCCTCACCCCGATCAATGTCGATCACGTGCACCACTCCGGGTTTGAGAATCAGGTCGTCGGTCTCTACCTGACTCCTGTTGTCCTCCACCTCCATGTAGCTCCCTTTTGTTTGCTGGGCAGCTTTGCTGAAGGCTTCTTTAAAACGACGTTTGAGTTCAACATCTGGACAGAAGACATACTCATAAAGGCCACCCGCGAGGACAGCTCCTATTATTGGTCCAACCCAATATATCTGGGGAAAGTATGGAAGAGTTTTAGAGTGTAAGTGGAGCAAAACTATTTCTTTGAACAATACACAGATATAGAACTTAGCTGGTTTAAATTGAGAGCAAATGTGTCATGCATGAGAAAAAGGAGAATTGGAAAGAAAATAAGAAAATTAAATCTGCATCAGAGATCCATGTGTTACTAAATAACATTTGAACAGAAAATAAAAAATGACTGTTTCTTCTTCTCTTTTCCTGCTTTCAGTAATTATGTTCTTTTCATTTTCTAATAATCCTTAAAGCAAAGATAGGCCCTCTTTGGCTGTACTGTAAATTAAGAAGACACTAAGATGTCTTCAACTAAAATAGAAAAAAAAACTCTGGAGAGTAAGTATTTTCTTAATATTGCCATCTTACACTGGTTTTCTGTTGAATCACAATCCTAGTACAGATTGTATCATTTTGGGCTTTAATTATTCAGGACAGCATGACAAATGGAATCCCAGCTCCACCACTTAGGAAACTTGTGACTGCTTACATCCGTAACTTAACCTCCTAAACCTTGATTTTCTCATCTGCAAAATAGGGATGATGGTAATACATACCTCATGGGTTGTCAGGACTAAATTCAAATAATACTGGTAAAGTACTTAATAGTTCTAATTTCATTAGTAACCTGTTCCATTCTATGTTTCCTAGACAATTTAAAGATGTCTGTGACAAGGCTAGCTATAGGTCATCTTCCTTCTGTTACATGCTTTTCTCTCTAAAATTTGGTGATTTGCTTTAAGAGAAAAACCTGATAGTTTGTCCATTAATTTTGCAGAGCTCCTTCATCCTTATGGTTCTTACACTGATGACTTGGTGGAAAAATCTGTTCTGAGTTTATGGGTGATGGCTCGCTGAGGATGAGCCATTCCAAGGGCTTTAAGTCAAAAACGAGAAATTTTTTATCATATCACTTAAATGTCTACAATAAACTCAGTTTTGAGTTTGGATACATTTCAACATTTGCTTTAGAGCACATGTTGGCTGTGGGATACTAGCCATTCATTCAACAGATAAACTTCAGGAACAGAAACTCTGTTTCTGGATCATGCTCTCTGAGCTGGCTCCACTCAGGACTTTTCTTGTCTGAACTCATTTAATGACCTTTGAGGTAGATACTATTATTATCCCATCTGATGGGTAAGACAACTGACACTCTGAGAGGGTAAGAAACTTTCTTAAGACACAGGAAACTATATTCAAAATCTTGTAATAACTTTTAATGAAAAAGAATATGAAAATGAATATACATATGTATATGCATGACTGAGACATGGTGCTGTACACCAGAAACGACACATTGTAACTGGCTATATTTCAATAAAAAAATTTTTTTTTAATTGAAAGAAAACTTGATTAAGATTTCATGCTTAGCAAGCGATTGAGGTGGGATTTCAAGTCTGTCTGATTTGAAATCTCTCTTTTGAACTGTTTCACAGTTTTCTGCGACATTATGCTTCCCTTATTGCAAAAAAAAAAAAAAGATGAATGCTTCTGGCTTAAAATACTCTCTGGAAATTAAGCTCACTTAGCATCCTCATTGCAAAATCTAAAGAAAACTCAAACTTTAAGCTGAAGCTGAACACATATACTTAACAGGGAACCTGTTGACAGAGTGGCTGCAAGAACCAAGTGCCTTATCTTGAACATGAAAGAAACGTGTGAGAGTTTACCTTCTCTGTGCCCTTTCAAAGGAGAAACGAGAGCCCTCCTCTAAATGTCTTTGCCCTCTGTTCCTTTGGTAAGATCTCATTAGGTATATTCTATTCAACCAACTACAAATGCCACACGGGAGAAAGAGGACTGCTGAAAAATTCCGACACTTCCCCCAAAACACCTGTGGCCAAGACATCTCGCTGAATGCTCTCAAAAACACATCTCACTTTCAAGTTGCTATTCCCAAAGTCATAATGCCCTTTAAAGTAACTTTTAAAATTTATAAAAGTAAAGAAGATTTATTGATTAAAAATAAAGTCCAGAAAAGTATAAAGAGGGAAACTAAAAAAATGTTACTACACTACACACAAAATCCACCATTAACGTTTTGTTGTTATTTCTAGTCTGCGGAACTATCTACAGACAGACTTTAAGTTAGTTGCTAATTTCACACCACTCCTGCAAACTGGACGTTCATTTCCCGATAAAGTAGCAACAAGGGGAACCTTTGATTCAACCAACAAGCTAAGAATTTTCTTACTATTTAAATTTTAACCCATTTCCTATAACTAAGAAATAATTGATAAAAACATGTTTTCATCCACATTTTAAAGTCCTCATGGATTAAAAGTTGTCATTTTCCAAATTTAATTTAGAAAACTGTTTAAATTTAAATTAAATTACAAATCCTGTTTGAATGTATAAACTGAACTCAAAGTTGTACTTTCTTCAGAAAATCTACATACTGTCTTTCCATTAAAAATTTCCACTCCTGTTAACATGGCAAATCTCTGGAAACATAAATGGAAATGTCAGTGGCAAAATGACCAATCTCACGGATAGTATGACTGACTAAGTGTTTGCATGGCTGGGTTCCAAATCTTGCTTTTGATCATTGACTCTCACGCTGTTATTTGATGGGCTAGGCTACTGGTAAGAACTTGGTACACTTTTCTTAGGAGTAAATGCACATAGCACTGGTGCAAGGTAATCATGGTTGTGTGAGTGTGACAGTGTCAATAACCACTGCATACATGAGATTAAAACATAAGTGACACCCATAATGGAAAAGAATCTGAAAAAGAATATATATGTGTAATCAGGGGGAAGGTATAGCTCAGTGGGAGGGCACATGCTTAGCATGCATGGGTCCTGGGGTCAATCCACAGTATCTCTGCTAAAGTAAATAAAAAAATAATCCTAATTATTTCCTCCTCTATACAAAATAAAATAAAATAAAATAAAAAAAGAATACTTTGAACAAGAGGATAAAGTTGAAAAAAGTAACTGAATCTCTTTGCTGTACATTTGAGACTAACACAAATTGTAAATCAAGTATACTTCAATAAAAAATAAATTAAAAAAACAGAAGTGACATATACTTACATTCATGAATTAAAAAGGAAAGGTGTAAAATAGCACTCATAACGTGTAAATGAAAATAAAAGTTAGCCCCATTTGAAGCTGACATACGTCTCATGTTTATTGGTTATTGTAAGTTAGTGTGTAATAGACCTTCAACACTGCCACGTTATTCATTTAAAAGATTTAAATTTCTTTCTGGTAAGAAACAATTGAAACAAGATTGATTGTGGTATTTAAAAGCGGATACCCCAGCTCTCTGGAAGTGTTGCCACCACATTAATAAGTCGGTTAGGCATGAGGCTGAGAAGTGTGTCTTTTTCTGAAAGTCATTTATCTTTCTAGCTGTGGTTATGGTCATAATAGCATAAGCATTTGCAGCATTTATTCCTCACCATCTGCAGTTCAAATGCTTCCAACTCGTATACTATTAATTGGATTCATGCTTCTGTAAACAGAAAAGGTAAATATTTTTGCTAAGGGCAGTGCTTTTAAGCATTTCTCTTTCTTTTTCTTTTTCTTTTTCTTTTTTTCTCTTGCAAGTACATTTTTTGTTATTGCTGGCAAGGATTTACTTTCAATTATTTAAACACCATATTCACCCCCCCCACCTTGATTTTAACTTGTTCCAGATAGGCAACCTCCATGTATAATATATTCTGCCCAAGTCTGGCAGATACAGTGCCCAAAGCAATGCTTAAAAAAAAAGGACGATCACTGAAGGCCCAGAACAGATATAAGATGAGACATTTTGCAGCAGATCTGTGCTAGTCTTCATGAAAGACATAATAAGATGTAAAGGGGGCGGGTGGTCAAAGCTGGGAGGAAGAGAAACTAGTGAGCAAAATACTGAGCAGAAAAGAGCTCCATGATAGGAAAACAGGAACAACGAACAGAAAGGTTACCCAGTGGTTTTCCCAGTTTCCCATGATAACTGCAGGTCCAAAGGATCGGGCAGGGTTCATGCTGGCCCCAGTGTAATTGATCTACAGGGAAAAAGAACAGAACTTCAGACGTTGCTGACACAGGGCTCCTAACAGGTATCTTTCATTGCACTTTGCTGCCATTTGCCGAGTCAGTTACGGGAACTGTCCAGATGATAGCAGCCATATCAACATTCTCATCACAGAGATAGCAAAATGATCACCTAAAATGGACAGACGTGTCTGGATACTAAAGAACTATAGCTGGGAAACACAACATCTTCAGGCCAGCTCAACGGGGAGGATAAACGACATGGATCAATTATTTAAATGGACTGGGAGACTTACTGCAAATAAATGTCCAATTGCAACAGAAATTCCAATTGCTAAAGCTATCGACCCCGTGACATCGGTCCGTTTGGAATCGCAGCTGGCAAAAATTGTAAACACCAACTGAAAGGTGATTATCAACTCCACCAGGAGACCGTGACCAGCGCTAAGATTTCCATGAACCTGGAAAGAGAAAAATATTCCAACTGAATTAAAGCGAGAGAACATTTTGTACAATAACATATCATTGTGAAAGATATATTTTATCTCTGTAAAAACTGATGATTAATTTGAGTGTTCTGTCCCACCCTTAATTGAGATACTTCCCCCCCTCAAAAAAAGAAATAAGTTTCTACTCATCTTGGGCCATCACAAGATTATTAATTACTCTCACAATGACCAAGCGGGACTTTGTGCTGAATATCCTTTTCTACAAAGGAAGGAAAATGTGCCACTGCTGCACTTAACTTTAAAAGAGTTTCTTGAGAGTCTTATAATTTTATAAGGCAATGACTAAATCCATTAATTAGATTTAAATTAATTAATATATATTTCAATTAAAAGTTAAACTGTGTGTAGTTTTTTTAATCAACGCTGGCGCCGAGCTAACCAACGATATTACTAATCAGCTAAGAACAAAACTCGGATCAAGTGCCAATTTATTATTTTTGAGTGTTTACCCCGGATGTAGATCATTTTAAACCTCATGCCCATGACAAGAAACAAAAATGGTTCTTTCTGCTAGTGAACCAACAAATAATTGTAATAAAAAACGCCTTAAGCTAAATATATAGTCGGTGTAGTCACTGGGATGGAGAGAGAGAGAGGAAAAAAACAGCACAATTTTTGTGCTACCCAGACTCAGTGATATTCAAGTCATTCAACAGCAAATCATGATTTCATATGATAGATTCAGTGTGGCCAGTATCAGTTTTCACCCCATCAAGAATCAGACAGTCCCTGGGAATAAATTAGCAACTTTTAGGAAGGTCTCTTAGGCCTCTAGGGTGTCATGTAGCAGTCTATAAAGAGCCTGGAGTACTAGTTTGAAAACAAGAGCTAAAGATGGTACCGTGGTGACCCCCAAACCCCCCACCACGCTGGGAGGCGTGACCAGGTAGAGGATCCCGGCTCCAATGATGGCGCCCAGGCACTGGGCTGCGATGTAGAAGACAGACTTGGCGATGCTAATCTTCCTGGTGCACACCATGGCCACCGTCACAGCTGGGTTGATGTGGCCCCCACTGATGTGGCCAAAGCACTGGACCATAGTGGCGATGCTGAGTCCAAAGCAAAGGGAGATGAGAACCATGTCGACGGGTAAGGGCTTTTCTGCTCCACCCCAGTTGATGGTGGATCCCAGGCCGAGGAGGACAAAAATGAGCATAGCCAGAAATTCCGCGGTGACTGCCTTCCAGAAAGCTTGAGTCCAGACCCCTTTGAAGGCCACCATGATACTCTCTCTTCTACACAGAGGTCCACACTTACTGAAAAGGAAAACAAATTGGCCTCAGAAGCTACTAAACCAGGGTTTATGCATTTTGGTGAAGATGGCCCGGCCTGCAGACTTGCCCTACTGTGGGGAGCCCATCCCCGCAAAGGTTTTTTGCATACCAGGAAAGAGTGTTTCTGGAAAATCTCCTTAATTAATTATCTCCTTAATTAATAGTCAAGAGAGAGTTATTCTAACCTCCTTTGGTTTAATATCCAAAGACCATCCAGTTTCACTGGAAAATCATCTGAATTGTCCCTAGAAAGGAAAATGCTTAAGTCGAGTTCCTTAAAGAATTAAGACTAAAATAGGTTTATCTTGTAATTAACTCCCTCAGAACGAGTTTTGAAGTTTCAGTGTACTTTTTACAGGTCATTTGTATTTGGAATTTACAGCCATAAAAAAGGGGGGTCTTTTCCAGTTTTGTACTTTACTGTTCAGATGGCATTCTGAAAATGGATTTGTAGACTCTGGATGAAGGGGAAGCCTGCTAGGAAGCCAGGGAAGCTGCAAGTCTGTCTTTCGAGAAGGTAAATTCGTTCGGCTGGAAGGGAACTGGGCGGCTGGCAGGGCAGGAGCTGGGCCCCGGCGACCCGGACAGGGACGCCGCCTCGCTCTCCCCCGCCAGCGGGTGGAGTCTGGGAGCCCGCACGCCCGGTTCCGGGGGCGGCGCGGGGACACAGACCGCAGACCGCAGACCGCAGGCCCCGGGGGGGGTCCGGGGCGCCTCCCCGAGGGCGGGAGCGGCCACCCCGGACCGTGCCAGGCTCCGGGCAGCGCCAGGGGCACAGATGCAGGGGCCCCGCCAGCCCGCCGGTGTCCCAGGCGCGCCTGGCAGCTCGCCCGGAAAAGTGCATCCAGGCCCCGCGGTGCTTTTGCCGAGTTCAGGGACCATCCCTTCCTGGGCCTGAGACTCCACCCCTGATAAAACTTCCCAAAGGGATCCTGGCGGCCAGTGTGTGTCAGCAGCGCCCAGGCACGCTGCCTGCCAACTGTGGGTGACAGCGACCTGGGCAGAGCTGCGGGAGGCCGCGTGCAAGGGGGTGTGGCCCGGGAGCCGTGGGCCTCAAAACAGAAGGCTCTGGACAGCGGTTTCTCTCTGCTGTCTTCTTCATGGCCTTCTCTTCTGCTTGTGCCTCTTCCGGGGGGGAGGGGGGCTTGTGTGTGTCGGGGTTGCGGGAGGGGGTGAGGGTCGGGTGGGGACCAGCCACGCAGCCTTTGGGACGGTGACCCTTTCTCCCTCCCGTCTACTTTGCTCTTAATGTCCTGGATCTTTACTGCTGAGAAGGGATGGGGTTTGAAGATATTAATGCCAGCAGCTCATTCTGTCAAGAAATGGCCAAGATTCTCTTTGGTGGGGGCGGGGGGCAACGACCCCCGTTCCCCCATGTTGAGATCTTTGCCCTTTTCCTAAGCCTGTGACAGACATGGGAGCAAAGGAGTGTGGACAGCATTTAGCGGAGACTCTCATCCCGAAGGACTGTGAAAAGGGTTAGGCAAGAAAACCAAGTATTTTAACAGATGGGCACGACGGCAGCTTTCCCTTGGACACTGCTGAGAGTGGGCCCTCCCTTCGCCCATCGCTCAGTGTCCCCAGGAGCCCGGGTCTGGCTGGGCGGTGGGGAAACGCTGTGCCAGCAAGGGGCCAGGGGACGTCTGCCTTGACCTTTAGGATCTCAGCTCAGCCCCTGGTTTGATACGGGGCTTTGCTTCAGAGTTGGAGAGAGAAACCCACCTTCCGCCCAAGCCCAGGTGTCTGTAGAAGGGAGCAGCCGGCCCTGTCCCGAGGGTCCAATGCCCAAGTGAACTCCTCTAAGTGAATCACATAATTAGGAAAAACCCCAGCTGGGAAGACAATGCCATCACACTCCCTAGAGGAAGAGTAAGGAAAGAGACAAAAACAGCCCTTGGAACAGGGCAGGGAGGGTGCCCTGGGAGAGAGGTGAAAAGTCTCCCCAACGGGGGAGAAACTCGAAATCACAAATTGGAAAGAAGCTTGAGGGTGGCTTCTGAATTCACCAGCAGACCGCGGCTTAGCCGGGACGGCAAAGGGCAAGGTGTTATGTTAGGTGCTGGTCCTCTGCGGTCAGCCTTATTGGGAAGAAGGAAGAGGACAGAGCAGGAAGCTAAGGAAGCCAGGTGGGTGGGCCTGGGGACAGCCCCCTCCCCTGCCCTGCTCATTCTCTGTGCTTGTCTCCCTCTGCGAGACCCTGTCTAAGAAACTCAGTTGCTCTTTCAGGTTCAAACTTTCATCAGCCAGAAAAATTAAAAACAAAACAAAAGCCAAAAAACAAAGCCCCCAAATTCCCAGATAAAAATAGTCCTTAGGTGTGCATTTAGCCTTCTTTGAAAACCCATGAAATCTGATCTCTTTGCAGGGCAGAGTGACCCTCAGGCGGCCGCGAACCCCAAGGTCCTCCGGCGGCATATGTGTCCCTCTGGCCCCAGCGTCTCCCACGGCCCCTCTTTCTGCCTCTCATCAGCGTTCCCTCAGGGTTCATGCTCACTGGAAATGGATCAACACCATTTGTTTTGCTTCTTTTGCCCCAGAACAAAGGGGGTTTGTTGATGTGACCGGGTTGTACTGAGCCGGACACATTACTTTCCAGCTGAACCCCCAACCGGATTCACTCCTGAGCCCCCGGGTAAGTAATTTTTCTGACAAAAAAATACGACAGCTTAGACTGACCTCCGCAGGGGGATTTTCTGGTGCTTTCGCAGGTCTCCAGTGCACGGAGGGTTTTGCCACAAAGCATCCCTTTTCTTCTGCCCTCCCTCTGCCTCTCTGATGAGTACGCCCAGTACTCAGCCCTGAAAGAACCACGCACCTGCCCTGTGGTTTCCTCCTAGATTCTGCCCGACAAGGCACACACATCTGTACTAAAAGAGTCAGAGTTTCATCTTCTGGCCCTGAGCATTGTTCTCTTAAGGCAGAGAAGGACTTACCCCCACCGCCTCGCTGCGGGTCTGTCACTCATGCCTCTCCTGGCCAGAGTGCTGCCCTCATTGCCAGCCCCGCGGCTCCCAGTGAGTTGGGAGTCAGATTACGGCCGCTTGTCTGATTGGGTTTTTGGAGTCTAGGGGTGGAAAGATTCTGCACCATGTGGCAATCGAGTTATATTTGCACTTGAAATGCCTTTCTCTACCTGATCGCTCTAGGGTATTTCAGGAACACAAAACACTTGCCCACATTATGTTTTTTTAGCTGGTAATCCTGGAAAATGAGGCTTTCCCCAAATTTTTGTGTGAGTTCTTCCCACCACAGAGAACGGTGGAGACATTGTCTTCTTTTGGTTATGGGTGTAGTTGAAATTGAACAAATATTAAAGCATGGATCTGCATGATCCCAAAGTTGAGATGATTGGAGATTCAGACTGCAGTGCCCTTGTCTTTGAGGGGCAGACTATCCAGTGGGCTCTATTTAAAGTTTCTGATCTCAGAAGCAGACTTTTCAGCACAGCAGATAACTGCAGGTCCCTGTGTAGCCCGGGCAGCACTGATTTGGATAACAGGAAATAAGACAGCTTCAGAGTGCTCCCCTGTGATAACAACTGTTGGGTAAGAAGTAGCAAATTTTAAATATATCAAGGTAGGGTGGGCACACAATTTGGGGGAAATGTAGGTAAATTTAATATCTAGAAACCTAGGGACAAGACTGTCTACATCATTTGTGGGGTCTAGTGCAAAATGAACACAGGACTCCTTGCTCAAAGACTGTTAGGAATTTCAAGATTGCAACAGCGGGACGTTAAACAAAGTGTGGGGCCCTTCGAGGTGCACAGGTTTGTGTGCCCATAAAGGCATCCCTGGCTAAGGAGTTGGGCGAACTCTGGAAGGTCTGAGAATTACTGTCTGCATCTCCATCTCATTAATTTTTTTTTCTTTAAATGGACCCCAAGTGCATGGAATTGGAATAATAATAATCCTTGGTGTGTAATGTTCTCACCAGCGGTACATATGTGACCTTCTTTAATTTTGTAATAATTAAATAATTACTTTTTAATAAGATAATGAATATCTGTGAGTCCATCGCTCTCCCCAACAACTGGAAATGTCATTGTAACTCGCGTTTACCCATGGGACCCTCCTATCCCTGCCTCTCCGCCTACCATCTCTTTTCACATCAGAGTTTATTTTTTTTTTCCAGAATGAAATGTGGCAATAAAGACATGCAGGAGAGGGAAGAAGAAAACAGTTCCATTTCACATCATATTTACAGTTTTTCGTTTTCTTGTCTCGTTTGGGTTCTTGAGAATTGGAAATGGCTGAAAGGCTCTTGTGAGGAAAAGGAATTAATATTTTGAGTGCGAATTTCAGACGAGCTCTTTATTTCTGTTTCAAGCATTCTCAGATAACAAAGATTAAGTTCGCATCCTTCAGAATGTGGCCGCACACGGATGGTTATCCATCAGGGGTTTCGGCCTTTTAAAAACACGCCCCCTGACGTCAGAATAAGCTC
Organism: Vicugna pacos; assembly: GCF_048564905.1. Classification (NCBI taxonomy): domain Eukaryota; kingdom Metazoa; phylum Chordata; class Mammalia; order Artiodactyla; family Camelidae; genus Vicugna; species Vicugna pacos. Next base: position 16,708,879 of record NC_133010.1, on the reverse strand, counting down.
TGATGAGAGGGGAATGGGGAATTTGTGTGAATCCACAAAGAACACTTAAAATATTTCATGTTGATGCTTAAAACTATTTATCATTTAGACTTGAGAATGAGTTTTTTTGAAGATGCAAAATGTTTTCTGTTCTTTCTTAAATTTGAAAACTTGACCTTGACATTGAGTCAGAAGTGCCTGTGAGGCCTCTGAACCCGAGGAGCAAGGCCGGCTGCAAGGCTAGTTTCTTCCGTGCAAATCAAACCTGTGGTTGGATCCATAGGAACTCACCCCGAGCGGCCCTCCCGAGGGCTGCTGGTCACCGGGGGGACATTTTTCAGGTCCAGTCCCTGGAAACGGCGCTCAGCTCATTAGCATTCACTCCACTGCCCTCGGCAGTTCCCGTCACCATTTTACGAAGTGCCAGCAGAACTTGGTCACCACCGTTTCTCAGCCCCTTTCCCTTTCTTCTGGCTGGCTGATCACGGCCCTGGGAGAATGTGTTGACAGTTCCTAAGGGATGGCTGTTCCCATCGAGGGCAGGGCCACCCTAATTGGCACCAGCTCCTACTGCTTTATTAGTACTCTCAGCAGAGCGGCTTGAACTTGACCAGGGGTTAACCCTTTGCCGACCGGAGCTGGTTTTTCTTATTAGGTATTACTTCTTATCCTTTCTGTATTTGAGTTGATGTTATTGATCTTCCTACAGTGCTCCTGTGAAATAACCAGCTACTTTCCTGGGTTTTCTTTAAACTAGGCAGAGACACTTCCAATAGGATTGTCTGGGGCAAACGACGCAGGATACACTAATAAAGAAATCAGCTGTACTGCACATGTGATGATGGTGGAAGCATTCTGAGGTGGGGAGCCCTGGAGAACAGGAGTAGCAGCTTCTAAGCTGAATTGTTTTGAAATGGTCTGGGCCTAGAGTCAATTGAGATTAGGAATCTAAAGTTTTTTCCCCCCTTTGGTAACCTTAAAAGAGTCTAGATGCATTTAAAGATGGAATAACAATGTATTGAGGAAATCTTGACTTACTGTACCATGCTCTCATCTTTAGGGAAAGGCTGGTAGCATGGCACGTTGATTTAAAATCAGTCTTATATGCCAGGCAAGCTTGTGAGGTTTTAGTTGAAGAGCTTTGTGAAGTTGTAGGTCAGTAAGTTACGAGAAAAATGAAAGAAGGGTAAGTGAAAATCACAAAAGTTCCTCAGCAAAAAGTAGCCAATGGATGCACTTGGCTCCTGAATTCGTAACCGACTATGTCATACTGTTTCCCTCTGGAGCTGATGTACAGCTTTGGGGTCTGTGGACTCCTTTTCCCTCCCTGGCCCTCAGAGCTAATATTCCTTCATACATTCAGAGATTGAAGACTAACACAAACGCACCAAAAATGGCAGCATGCCTCAGTCCCAGGAGGGAAGTGTCCCCAGGCTGGCAGGGGCAAACTCGGTCACAACTCACACAGCTTACCTTGCTTTTCCTGAATCTAAGCGATGTGACTCCCCCCAGAGCACTTAAATGTCAGTATGTTTGTTGAAAACAAAACAAAACAAAACAACAGCAGCATTGGCAGCCACCACACAAAGGGCTCTCACAGAGCTTTGTTCTCTTTTCAAAGAGGTGTTCCCTTCCTGTTACAGTAATTCAGAGTAGTGTCCGGAAACACAGCTCACCCCCAAAAGAGTAAAAGAAAATAACAAAACCCAGCAGGGGACCCCCAAAAAGTTTGACGTAGCTTCCCTTCCTCAGGGAGGTGACTCTGAGAAAGCCTGGGTCTTCCCAATGGACGTGAGACCTTTCGCTGTGTCGCACTCCTGCCCCCACGCCCCACGGACCCAGGTTTCCCCGTTTGGTCATGGCAGGCACAGTTTCCTTGGTTGAGGTCCAGGTGGACTCTGCTTTGGCTGGTGAGCCGTACTCTGCTGACATTTAAGGCAGGAATTCCCTGGGAAAATAGTCCAGAGATTCTCTCGGTGCTGCTGGCGGGGTTCCAAAAGGTTTAGGGTTCCCTTCCCTCGGCAAACGGGCAGAGGGAAAGGGAGGGATGGGAAGAGAAACAGAAGGACTGTATTGAGTGACTGTATTTCATCTGAAGCTTGTGCGAAAAAGCAGATATGTGGTTGGATAACTGGATACTCTTCTCACCCCTTATCTCCCCCCAGCTACTATGACAGAGTTTGGGTGGCCGTTTTAAAGGTTGCTCAGACATCCACAGTCGAAAATCAGTTTTCTGGGAAGCAAAGAACCTTGGGATCGAATGGGTTGGACCAAAATACTTAAAATGGCCAATAAATGAAGTGTAGTCTGTAGTAGTAATTCTTCCAAAATTTAAATTAAATTGGAACGTATTAAGAGCCACATCAACATCTTGGCAATTATTACCTCTTACACAGAAAGCCTCAGAATCTTCATGTTTTTAACAAAGAAAGATAATCCCAGCTTTAGGGAAAGAGCAAGATGCTTTAAATTCTGTGGGTAAGGGGACCTGACAGGAGGAGGAGACCAAAAAACTAGGAAGGTTTAAAAAAAATGCTTTTTGAATAATGTTAGAAACAGAATATTTTCCAAGAAAAGAGAAGAAAAATAGTCATAATCTGCGATTATTAAAAAAAAGTGATAAACGTTCAATAGTCAAGTTATTTGGAAATTTTCTCAGATGACCCTTCTAATAACTCAGGCAAAACTTTCTCTTGTTTCTTTCTTAGGTGATCACACACCCTTTTCCTTAACCTCTGTACTTCCTCTTCTCGTGCACTCAGAAGAATCATGCCCGTGAAGAAATTCACAGGGTCTCTTAGAGGTGTCAGTTCTCTTCAGTGGGTTCACCTTACCTGAACGTGCTTATCTTTAGCTACCCCTTGGCCTGGATGCCTGTTGCAGGGGACCACGCCATGGCCACACCTCGTCGGCTCTTCTAAGGAGCCAGCTAAGGTGATCCTTTTGTCTTCAATCCCTTTCCCTTCTCTCCGTGCCGCGTGATTCTCTGGTTCATTGAGCACTCCTCAACATCTGTCTCCTCCGAGAAACCGCCCTTTGCAAACTAGCTGGGCTCTTGTCACTTGAGATACCCATGGAACCAACGCAACACTCTGCAGGTACTACTAGGGGATGTGTTTGGCTCGTTCACCGGTGTTTTGTTGCTAGTTTACTCTGTCTTTCTGGATGTGAATTGAAGTTGTGGGCCATATATGTCCTGTTCAATTTCTGACAGTAATGAGGATGATGGATGAGGATGGGGGGACAGTAATAATTTTGGGGATGACACCGTTGTGCAGTGGGAGGAGAAGGGTTAAGAGCTGGCAGTCTCACCTCCATCACTTAGTTCTTACGGCTGTAAGCCATTTGATGTTTCTGAACCCTATGTCTTCATCTATGAAACAGAACAGAACATTATCTCTTTCCTCCCTTTTTGCAAAGTGGTGCTAAGTCCGGGTGCCCTCCTGACCCCATTCTGGTTTTGGACCACCTCATGTGGGCTTGCATAGTACTTTGGTTCCCTGAGTTGTATCACACAGTTGTCCCCAGCATGCTTGTCTAACTCCATCACTGTAGTCTGTAATCAAAATGAGAGCAGAGAAATGCTCCAGGAATCTTAGTCATTCATGACACCTAATAATTCATTGTTGTATCCCCAGCACCTAGAATAGACCCAAGACACTTTCTAAAGACTGAAAAACATTGTAGAATAAATAGCAAAGCGAATGAGGCTCAAATAGAATGATATTAGCAGACGTGCTTTTCCAACAGAATTGATAAATATAAATAATGATGATGTTGATGCTTGTGATGAAAAGGGCATATGATTTGTTAGCCAGGAAACCTACCCATTCCAAATCTTGAAAAAGCCATGTATTCTTAATCGCATTTCCCCATTTAAAAATGAAATAGTAAGTCTTTTCTAGTTCAGGTAAGAATTAAGAAATAATAAATTGTTAATGTATGTGCAGGGCTGTGCAATAAAGATCTAGGGAATTGGGAAGTACCAACATTAATGACCCCATTTTATAAACTTCATGTAGACACAGATAATTCCAAGGCCACATTTCCAAGCTGAAGTCAGAAACAATACTAAACAAACTCTGCCTTATGGATTAATCCAAAATGTCTCAGCACATTTTATTAAAAAGTAAGAAACTGACTTGGATGTCATCTCCTCACTGGCTCAGGAACCCTTTGGGGATGATGACAATAAATGACATTTACATCTCTGACATATACATACATATACACACAAATACATAATATATATAATTATGTATAATATATATAAAATAATACTAGTATATTTTTGTCTACTATGGGGCTGTTGGTTGCTTTTTAAGCATATGAATTCTATCAGGGTATAAGTGCACCTTTTCTTATATTCTCCCATTTATCTAGAAGACTTAAAGGGAAGTTTATGCTTTGCTCTTCTTTTGAAAATAGACTCATAGTTTATAAGCAAATGGGCTAATTTGGGGATCATTTGTTAAAGTATTTTAATAAACACAGAATCCTATTCTTGCTAACTGGTTAGATTATTTTTTTAAGTAACATTTTCATTGCAAATGAGAGGGACTTTTAAAAGAACAATTTAGTGAACCAGGAACATACTGACATAATGAACTATGATTCCCACTGATAATGGAGAGTGTTTGGTACAATACAGCATTGTAACAAAGTCTGAAACTGTTTTATCGATGTACTCAGTATATAGTTCATAATTTGTTGTAATAGTTTTCTGTGTATAAGACTTTATCATCACCCAAAGGGGCATATGAAAATCACTTTATAAACTTTCAAGAGCAATACAATTCTTCTTTATGATTATTGCTAATAATTCCATTTGAAAAATGAAAGCTTGCTGAGTAAATGGAAGACTCCTGTGACATCTTGGTAATGTCAGCATGACACCCTTCAACAGCACGTCGCATAGCAGAGCTCACAGAATAAGTATGCAAACCTCATACCACCCTTCTCATTGTGCACAACATTTTGAATAGAAAAAGTGTTGTACCAAGTGGCTTATGGCTCCTGGAATGTTAGAGACAGAGATCGTCAGTATCAGAACATGTGAAATTCTCAACACCTTGATTTCAGCTGTGATCACTAGACCCAACTGCAGCCCAACATGGGGATATAGCCCTTCAAACACTTTAGAGTGCTGTGTAATCCTCTGAACGTTTAATTTTGGCGAAGGGAGAACAAGTGCTCCCATAGTTGGGAGATTGAAGTCTTAAAGGTTTGTCACCTGTCAAAATCACATAGTTGAGGACATGAACCAGTCCTAGAATCTGGGTCCTGAAGAGTTCACTTTAACCACTGAAATTTGTTCACTTCAGCTTTGATTTTTTTGCTTGCATCAGATCCTTACTATGCCACGCAGTGAGTCAGTAGGCCATAGCATATCTTTAAAAAAAGAAAGTGAAAACAAATCCATTTAACTATCCCCCTCCCAGCAAAATTGTTGTTGGCTCTATGAAGCTAAAATTAGATGGAAAGATTGTCGATTGTCCAGTCTTCTAGGCTGACATTTCAAAATCAACATTGGAAGCAAAATTTTAAATCTGTGCATTTATAAAATCAGAATATCAAGAGTGGACTAAGCAACTAATCAAATATTTTAGGACATTGTGAGGTACCTAGAAAAAAGTTAAACAGTCAGTCTATGTCACCTATGGTAAAACATAAAAATTGTTAACACGGTAACAGTGGACTGAGAAGGACTGAGATATTGTCCTATTTCTGGATGGCTGAAATATGAAACTGATGAGAAATTAACTAAATACTGTAACACCAGCTGCTTCATAGCATGGGATGCTCTTGCAGAATGGCTTGCAGGGTAATGAGCACACGGTTTTCCCTGGTTCAGGAGTGTGCACCCCACCCCAGCTTCCCATGCTGCTCAGTCTTCCCTCCTCATGGCTCTGGCCAGGTGTTCTCCGGTCCCTCCAAGCTGCCTGCCCCAGGGGTCCCTCAACCTCCTCACCTTCTTGCTGTTTCTCCACCCTTTCCACGGATGACCTCAGCCCCTACATCACAGTGAAAACAAGCCCTCAGATGAGAAATCCTTTGAATTTCCACAACCAAACCTAAAAATGCCTTGGCATCTGCCTAATCCTCTCCCCCTCATCTGTTTCCTGTGAGAAGAGTCTCCCTCTGCGTGTCTTGGGTGAATTCTTCCACTCCTGGTCTGGGTCCCACCCATTGCTGCCTCCTCCAGTACCATTCTCTAATCTTACCTTTCTGATCAAACTTTTTGATCTCAGGAGCCCTTTACAATTGAAACTTCTTGAATGAACTTTTTGTTTATGTGAACTGAAATAGAGAATTTTAAAAGTGTTTTATTTCATTTAAAAATAACAATAATAAACCCAGTATATGGTAACTAAATTGAATTTTCAAAGAGAAATATTCACATTCTCCAAAACAAAAAAATTGGCGAGAAGAGTAGCATTGTTTTACATTTTTGCAGTTCTCTTTAATGTCTGGTTTAATAGAAGATAGCCGATTCCTCTTTCTGCTTCTCGGTGCAATCTGCTGGGAAATGATTGTTTGGGAAGAGAATCCTGCCACACACACATGTAGCTGGAAAAGAGAAATCTATTTTAGTAGCTTTTTCAGATCACTGTGGGTGTTTTTCTTTGATAGTACACCAAAACTCAGTAAGTGGTCATTTTTTTAAAGGTTAGCATCAATGTGGATTCTGAAGGCATATTAATAAATTTTTATATCTTGTTACTTTAAACTCTATTCATCTATTTTTTACTTTGAACTAGTCTTCTACTCATAAGGCATGATTTTTAACATTATGCATAGTCATTTGGAAAACATTCATTGACTGATGTGGCTCTTCCAAGGGTTGGCACATTTTACTTTATAATATCAAAAATATCATATTTATTAATATCACCACCAGTCACATCAGAAAAGTATCAAGGTTTTGAGAGCTGTCAACCTCACGGTAAAAGGCAAATTTTCCAAAATTATAATTTTTGCTTGAAAGCTCAAATATTATTTCTGGCAACAAATTTGTCAGTTTTTCCAGAAGTGACAAGCTCATTTACTCATTTCCAAGAAAATGTTTGCCAATCACTCCACTTGAATAGCCATAGCATCAGCCATTCCTTAAAGTAAAAACAGTATTCCATAAACAAAGGGGCTGGTTCAGCCCCCTCCTCCATCAGTCCTGAAGATGACCACCATGCTCCATCTGTGGCAGAAGTGCTCACGCATGCTGCTCATTTCGTCACGTAGAACATCACATAGACCTGCACTCAGGGCCGAGAGTTAATACAATGAGTAATTTTTGTGCTTCCTCAAGGACCTTCCTAAGTGGAACTGACACTGATTTTCCTGGTGTGATGGTGAAGAGTTCCACCACGGCTAGGACAGTCCGACCCCTGATTCCCACCAACGTGCCAGCAGCTCTACCCACCACGGCTTTTGTGCCGACAATTCAAAAGTCACACAGTGAAAAAGGCAAGTAACATCGCGTTATGATCATGAAAACAGCTGTGATCACCCAGACTCTCTGAAACGTCTCAGGAAGCCCTAGAGGGAGAGACCACACTTTGAGACCCACAGCTCTAACTGATTACTCCTTTTTTCTATATTTTAACTCTCTACTTAACATCGTCTCTTTCAATTGGGAACCACCCCCACCAAAGCAAAAAACAAAACAAAACTGCTCAACCTCAGTTGCCTACCAGAGACCATTAAATCTATTTCCCCCGTATAGCCAAACATCCTTAAACAGCCATCTCCATTTATTGTCTCTGCTCTTTTCACATTTTGTCCTTTCAATCCCTTGCAATCTAGTTTCTGTCCCTAATGATTCCTGTAAATGGCTCTTTTCAGACTCCCAGGGCCTCCTCTGTTGTGTGACCCTAGAGGAAATCTCCAGTCCTTACCTTCCTTGACCTTCTGCAGCCCCGACCACACTGACCACTCACTCGTCCATCACATATGTGCCAGGCGTGGAGCTAAGTGCTTTCCACCACACGGCTCATTTAATCTGTGTGGCAGCCTGGTGATGGTGCCATGATTATTGTTCCATTTTACAATTGAAAAAAAAAAAAAGAAAGAAAGGAAAGTGCCCAAGGTCATGCAGCTCACAAGTAGAAGTGCAGACTCTCAAATTCAGGGCTCCATGACCCCAAAACCACAGGTTTTAAGCGCTTCAATATACCCCCTAAGAAACACCCACCTCCCTTTCCCACGACATCATTCTCCAAGTTTGCTGTTATCAGTTTCTCAAACCTCTATCATTTCTGTTCCACCTTTGCCACTTTTTCCATATCTAAGTCAACTCTTTACTACTACTTTATAATCATAAATGTATATATATGTACACAGTTGACCCTTGAACTGTACAGGTTCACATACCCAGATTTTTTTCAACAGGAAATAGTGCAGGACTACAGGATCCGAGGTTGGTTGAATCTGCGGATGCCGAACCTCAGATTTGGAGGGTCGACTCTAAGTTACAGGCAGAGTTCTGACTGCTTGGCGGGTGGGTGCCGCTAACCCCTGAGCTGTTCAAGGTCAACCGTGTTTAAAGTCAGCTCAGATGTTTACTTAGCATCAATCTGTGCGACTTCTCCGCCAGTTTGAAAGGCTGGTTAGATTTTTACGATGCACATTCAGTTCACTGTGGGACTTTCAGAGAAGTCCATTCCACGTCCCACCTCCAGCCGTCCTGCACACCGTCCGTGTGCGGCTGCTGCCTCCACGGTGCGCAACGGCACTGTCTTCGAGAAAGGAGGCAAGGGAGAGCAGGTTCTGGAGGAAGTGCCTTCTCTCAAGATGGAAGGAAAAGGGGAGGCAAATGAAGATGTGTGTGCATCTTAGTTGATGGTGGTAAAAAATGGCCGGCCCTTCAGGCTACACAGATTGAGGGATGTTTGATAGAGCAGCATAGAAATCGTTAGAGAATTAATTACCTCGGGATGAAGGATGGTGTTTTTCAGGCGCGAGGCTCAGGCTCTGCTGTCCGTCAGTGCCTACTGCACAGACCAGAGAGCCACGGGAGTGGCAGCGGCGCTGTCCTCAGACCCCGGCCCCGCCGGTCCTGCGCTGGTCCACTGCTCTAGAAGGCTCTGCCCCAGCTCTGCCCCCTGTCCTCCTCCTCCTCCTCCGGCACGTCAGAGCCCCTGCACACCACACGCCCCACAGCCGGGACCCCACAGAAGAGCTGGGCCTGCCTCTTCTCTTGCCCCCCTCTGCTCTCAGGGTCCCCCTGCTGATGTGCGCAGACCCAGGCCCCAGTGGCGGCCGGCGGCCGCGGGGGCAGCTGTGCCTGTAGGAGCTTGCGCGGGGCGTCCGCACGCGCGCCGGTGCCGCGGCTGGGAGGGGAAGGGGGCGCCCCATCATGCAGCGGGCTTGGTTACCCCAGAGTCAGAGACCTGAGCCAAGGAGACAGAAGTGCTTCCCGGGAAACAGGAGCGACAGCTCAAAGGGAACGTGTGCTGCAGGTTCCACCATGCGACCCCCCCCCCCCTTTTTTTAAATCAGTTCCTGGTAGGAACAGAATTAACTAGGGCTAGGCCAAGCGTTGTGATGAAGAGTCTATTTAAATAAAGTGGGAAACTGGTGGACTGTGGACCTGGCGGAGCAGCGCTGTGTGTGGTTAGTACCCAGCCTAGCTTCACAGGTGTCACCACTGTGACTGTTTTAATACGGACCCAGCTGGAACCGGGTAACATTGGACACAGAACAGCAAAATGAGTGGAAACACGATGGCAAAAAGGAGCCCGAGTGAGATGAACACAGAAAGTCTTCCCTTACTTGCATTTGGTGAAGATTTTCCCCAATTTTTTAGAAAAAAAAGGGAAATAGTTTGTGTAGAAACTACACTCCGTATTGTTTTTGGCTTCAGTCAGGTACACATCTATTGAACAAACTCAGCTGTTCCGCAAGGCGCTGGTAGAACAGTATGAAAACCGACTCCTGAGGGTATCGGGTGGGAGAAGAGACTTCAGGTGCAGGAGATTTAAGATGGCAAAGATTTGGATAGATCTGTTTAGGAAGCGTGCCGGGGAAGGCACAGGAGAGAAATAACAAGGTCTTGGTCAGCTAGGAGTGCTTCTGAAGTTAGAAATTTGTAGGGAAATCAGCAACATTCTGTAATTTTCTTTAGCAGTGATTTGCAGTCGGCACAGGAACAAGTGAAATGAATGGAGCAGGTTGGGTCAAGCTTGGCACAGTGATTGCTTAAAAAAATCCCGTGTTTGGTGAGAACAGCACTGAAGGGGGGTGGCCACACTAATTGTCATCATCATGATCACTGACATTTTTTTTTAAGCTCTTCCTATAGGACAGTTTCTGTCTTTAAGTCTTTAAATCTGTCATTTCTGAACTGGGCAGGAGTCATGTGACCACAAGAAGGTTCGCAAGCTTGGGAAGATGGAAGGGCAAAGTGCTTCCAGGGCTTGATGAAGGTTCCAGCAATCTGTCTTTAGTCGTTTTGACTTACACTGGAGGTGGGTGGAACTGCAGTACAAGGAATTTAAAGTTCTGACAACTGAAAAGTGAATGCCTGAGACACAGCATGGTGATTGTCTCTGAAGGTCATTAAAACATGCAATGTATCATTTTGGCTGTTTTGGAATATTTTAGATGTGGCCCTTTTTTTGGGAAGCAGGGTTATAAACAAGCTGATTACCCCGAATCCCTTCCTAACTTTAGGGATGTGAAATTACACTTAGTACTTTTTTGTTTTGTTTAGGCTTTTACTGATAGGGGGAAAAAATGAGGATTTAATCTCATTATTTAAAATTGAGAAGATAGATTTTCAAACAAAATAATTTGGCTCTCTGTGCTGTGGTTGAGAACTGTGGCTGTCTGTGAAAGTGTTTCCTTTATCAGGTGAAAAAAATCCAATCCAGACCCGTTTCATCTTTCATTTGGTTAGTATTCGGTACCGTGGCCGTGTCAGGGAAGCACCTTACTGTCATGTCTGGAAGATCTTAATTGGCATTTGTCATAAGTAACTTTTAGACTTATGTTTAGAGGCATGTGGAAAAAGAGACACAGATTTCAGCCCACCTGGCTGGTTTGCTTGTCTGGGGATATGGAGCAATCTTAATTCAGATATCATGCAAGTCAGCGGGCCATGCAGGCAGCATCTTCTGGGAAGCTGATTGTTCATGCACAGCAAAACTCGCTTTCAATTACTGAAATCAATTTTTTCCAATGCCTCAAAGCAGGGACCATTCTGAGGCCTTTGAAAGCAATTTTTCATTTCATGTCTTTGCAAACCGACACATCACTCCGTTTGCTTTGCAACAGAAGAGCTGATTTAAAGCATTTCGCGGCCGTGGCTCTCTCTGCCTCTTCTACCTGGGATCCCGTGAAACTTCTAGACCATTCTGTGCCACACGGTGGAACTCCAAGATGGCCTTCTCAATAGAAAATGTGTTGGCAGAGTGATAAAAATTGGGTGAATGTATGATTTAACCAAGGAGATTTTTTCGCCAATATTGGTACCGATGTGATTGCACTGATTCTTTTGTCAATTTGATTGCCTGGAAGATTGTAAGAATTCAGCAAATGGCTTTTAAAGAGTTTTCATTCTTTACATATATAGGTCACCTACTCGAAATCTTATTTCCCAGCTTAAAATAATTTTCTGACTAATGTGTTACATACTTCCATGGACAGTCTCTCACTTGTAAGAAAAATATGTTTTTTTTCCTCCTAGTGATAAATACTAAAACTGATACATTTTTGAGAACATGACATTGAACACTGGTAGCCTCTGCTCTTCTCTCCAGTCCTCGTGTCTGGAAAGCTTAGCTTAACATGGAAAGATTTTGTGTGTGTGGGTGTATGTGCATGTGAGTGAAATAAAAGGGAACTCCATTGCGCTGTGTGGCTAGTTTCCAGACAAGTTTTGTCTTGCAAGTGATCATTTTAAAGTAATTTGGATTCTTCAATGTACTACCATTTAAAAATCTGTATTCAGGAACATTGCTGTTAATACTAGAACTTTAGTTACAGTCACAAGTTTGAACCCCAATAAAGCTATAGCCCAGAGCCTATAAAAGTATCCAAAAGATGTTTCTGAAAAATATTTCTGTGGACTGGAATGGAGAGTTGGCGGGGATGGGATGATTGGAAGGAGTCCGGGAGTGTGAACTGTAGTGACTGACTAACGGCTAAAAGTTACCCTGTATTTTGATCTTGTCTTCCATTTAAAGGAAAAGATTGCATTTTCAAGAAGATCATTATTGCCGATATATGTCAGTTTGGTTGTTAAAAATTAGTACTGATCTTTTGATTTTATTTTGGGCTGCAGGCTTGCAAAGCTTTACTTCAGACTGCAGTAACTAAAGGTCCATGGCTCAGATTTATAGAATTACTGCAATGTGGGTATCTAGTCCAATTTTCTTACTTTTCAGAAGATGAAACAGAGTCCCAGTTGATAAACGGAGAGAGTTGTGCTTTTTAACTCTATTTGATAACAGAATTTTTTATAAAAAACTTTCATTGGGGTTTTGGTGCGATACGTAAGTACCTGATACTTGGAGAGTATAGAAATTGAAGCTGAATTACTAAATCAGAAGGTTGCGCGGCAACTGGTGGAAGGGCGCTTATCCTTCAGCTTTTTTCTGGCTCTTCTTCCACGTGCAGCAGCCACTTTTGGCTCCGCCAGATGAGATCTTGTTTTCTACCTGAGCGTGAATTTCCCTGTTTGTTCCTCCAACATGCTAGGAGCTGTTAGAGCAACTCTTTCTTAAGCCATAATCATTAAACAAGTATCCACAGAGCTTAATCTATGAGCTGCACAAGAAGAACCAGACATGATTCCTGTTCACGTAGCAGAGTGACTAACACATCATCTTTCGGATTACCGTTACGCGATGGCCTAACAGGCACAAGGTTGTCTATGACAGACAGTAAATAAGGAGGATGTATCCGAGCTGATTCTACATCAGATCAGAACCCGATCATGTGTTAATTGAATGCTTGGCAATTGTTTTCTTGGTTTACCCACTCAGAATACTTCTACTGAGGAAATGAAGACAGAAAAGATGGGTGGCTTCATTTTACAATGATATGTGGGCTGTGTGGCGTGATGAAAATTGTGGACAGGCAATTTTTAGGCCAGTTAGGATGGCTGCACTAGAGAATCCAAGAAATGCAAGGCAGTATCCGTCATTCTCTTTACAACATACACGTGACCTCTGTTTGTGTGTGTACCTAGTCACTACAAACGCTGCCTCCAGGGCAGTTCACAGACAGGGTTAAGGAGAAGGGTGCGTGTTAGGAAGCCAGGCTGCATTTGGAGAAAAATTGTGACGAGGTAGGGTTGCAAGGTTTACTGGTCACAGTCCCAAACTGGGAATGAAAAAGTTGCCCTTTTGTTTAGCGTTCAAGTTGAGAGTTTGCCATCAAGAGATGGTCAACTGCTGACTTTACTTGAATGTCCTTGAAAAGAGAAGGCCTTCAACCAGACATGAGCAGGAGAAGAATGCCAGGTTTTCTGGAAACATCGCCAAAACCCAACAATTTCTCAGAATTTTCAGAGGCGCCAGAGGAGTGTTTGCATTTCAATGGAAAAAGTTCTGAAAGCGCTGGAAACTATTCCCCGTTTTACTTTTTCATTGAAAAGCAAAAACCATTGCTGTGAATAAGAAGCACTTGCTAGGGCTTTGTTAAGAGTTAAAAAAGGGACCTCTGGGAAATTTTAATTGTTCAACCCTTTGCCACAAAGCCAAGACAAAGAGGATCAAGTCGTTACAGCAAATAGAAAATAAAAGTACTGTTAGTTTCAGCACAAAAGTACCCAATGCCTGGAGCCGCTTTCCACTGGCCTGGCTTTGAAAGAAAGGCAGACCTTTCTAGGTTTAAAGACATGTCATCACAATGACATTGCAGTAACTTAATCATACCCCTCATAAGTACGCACTCCTCCCAAGTGTTTAATCAGCTCATCACTACAGATACCTGGCCAGGAAGCTTGGAGATTATAGCATTTATAAGAGACAATTTTCAAGCAAAAAAATAATATCCAGTTGGGATTTGGAAGGATTTTACATAGACCTATAGCAACAGTCAAAAGTAAACAAAATTATTTTATGTTTAATTCTGCTGCAACAAGCTTGCAGTTGGCATTGTCCAGTAGAAACACAATGTCAGGACAGGGGTAGAGGTCCAGTGGAAATACAGCATCAGCTCAGTGGTAGAGAAGAGGCTTGGCACGCACAGGGTCCTGGGTTCAGTCCCCACTACCTCCATTAACAAATCTATAATGTCAGCCACATAGAATTAAACATTTCTAGTAGCTACAATCAAACAGTAAAAACAATAGGTAAGCTTAATAATACTGTACTTTATTTAATCCAATATATGTAAAATATTATGACTTCAACAGGAAATCAATGTAAACAATTAGGAATGAAACAGTTTACATTTTTTTTCTTACTAAATGTTTAAATTTTATTAAGTACTGTATACTTACAGTCTCTCTCCTTTTGGAAGCTAAATTTTCATTACAAATACAATTGACCCCTGAAAACAACAGATTTGAACTATGCAAGTCCACTTTCACATGAGTCTTTTTCAATGAAACGTACACGGGGTTGGCTGAGTCCCTGGATGTGGAACCTCGGGTACCGAGGGCAGCTATGGGGTTTGGGTGTCCATGGATTTTGGTATCCACAGTGGGTCCTGGAACCAATCTGCAGGAGATGCTGAGGGATGACTGTACTTGGCTGGTCTTCAGATATCGTAATATTTAATTCAAAAGAGGAGATTCACAAACAGACTTTAACAATTTCCAATAACTGAACTGAGTAACAGTTTTTAGTTTTAAACGAATTAAAATGAAATAAAATAGAAAATTCAATGTCTCAGTTTTACTAGCCCCATTGTAAGTACCCAATGGCCACCATGTGGCTAAGTGGCTACTGTATTACGTGATGTATTAAGAAGTTGCTAGTTTTTTTATTATTATGCTGTGACTTTATTGGTTCAAATATTAGCTAATCAAGTGAGCTTTTGAAAATGACTGCTGACGTCTTTTTCCGTGTAGATGTTTTGGGGAGAATACAAATGTTGTATGAGCTTTGGCCTGTCCTTTGCTATAGGGGTCTGTTTCTCCATTTACGACTGCGGTGCATGTTGTGCTAGAAATTTTCAAAACTCTCAGCAAACTTGGCCTGGGGGGCCTTGGGAATCAGTTGGTGATGAGGTTCAGGGGGTGGGAAAGAAAGATGAGGAGGTGGAACTGGGCAGAGGGAGGGGCGTTTTTCCACCAGGCTCAGAAATGTGAACATTATCTCTTTCAGGTACTATGATATCACCACATATTTTCTGATTATTAAAATAATGATTCTTTATTATAAAAAATTAACAGCATTCAGATAAGCCTGAAAAGATAATAGAAACCATCCATAATTCCATTACGTGGAAATAACCCCTGGTAACGATGAACATACTTTTTTTTTTAGTTTTATAAATTTATTCAAACAATGACTGCTTTCCCTAGGGGCTTCTCTGGTCCTGCTGGAGGCCCTGTCCTGATGGCTAGTAGGAAAACTTTGCTCAATAATGAGTAGTATCTCAGTCTTAGAAATATTTGTTTTCTGCTTCAATCTTCAGTCTTTTCAGAGTTTAAGCCCCTGTCGAGGTGAATTTAAATAGTTTCTTTTGGATGAGCTAGACTCTTGCTGAATGCTCAGTCTTCCGGATTTCTGCTCCTTTCCCCTCCCCTTTCCAGGTTAACCGAGTGTACGGAGCCAGTCGCGTGCCCTTCTGGCAGCCAGCCCGACCTCTGGGGCAGGGCACTGCTCTGATCTGCTCCTTCCCAGTGACTACACAATGTCCTTGGTCCATCTGGTCTCTTGATGTGATGCGTCTTTACCCATCATAGGCACATCCGGTACCATCAGACATGCTGGGTCATGTGGCCAGGTGGCGGAGCAGATAGCACGAGCTTGCTTCAGAGCCATCTCTTGGTCTGAACCTCAACTGAACAGGCAGTCTTCTGAGTGTCTCAGAACTCCATGAGTTAGACCAGGATCCCCGAGTACAGTATTTGCTGCCTCTAAGATCCAAAGAGGCACCCCATGAACTAAGCTTCTTAGTGGTAGGCGGTGCAAAGTGCAATAACGTATCATTTCCCACAGAAGGAACGCCCCGCACCTCCCAGACTGTTACACGCCCCAAACCCTTATGGATGTGAGAGACTCGGACATTTCCGTGGGGTTTATCCCCCCCCTCTGTTGCCCACTTGTATCTTCCTGGGGCATCCGGGGAACTTGGCCATTTCCTGCTCTACAGGGCAAATTAACCTGGTGTTATCAGCACAGAGAGTTAATGTGATGACTTGCAGAACGTCAAGATAATCAAGGCCTCTGTGCAGCCGACTCCAACAAAAGGCACAGAACTACCACAGCCCTGGAGCAAGACGGTGAATATTCTCTCTCTTCTGTGTGAAACTGATCTGTGTTTGATCTTTTCTGTCTTTTCTGTTGAAGGGGAAGAATGCTTTCACTAGATCAAAATCCACAAGCCAGAGGTCAGATGTTTACACGCTGAGCTCCTTGCTTGAAAAAAAAAAGACCTTATCCCCTTGAGAAAGGGTTTTCTCAAACTATGAGAAGAAGAGGTGGTAAACAGCCCCCCAATCTTTTCAAAAAGGGACTTTGCATCCTTTGTTAGGGTACCTGTGCCTTTGGGAAAATACCCAGACGTTTCCAGGTCTGTAAGCTATTGGGTCCGAGCGAACGTTAATATGGAGGGACCCAAGACACCATCATCTGAAAGGCTGCAGAAATGTGACTGGTACTAGCCGTACGAACTCTGCACCAGAAGTGGACGCGGCTTGTCAGGCATTCAGCAACACGGGGCTTCAGAACTGGATGGCCCACTGGCCATTGGCGGGAGCTGACAAAGTTGTTCTCAGACCCATCTCCTGCCTGTTGCAGTTTTTGGAAGAGTTCCTCCACCTTGTAACCCCCAGGGTAAATTAGAGCCGTCAGCGCTCTTGGTCGACGAAGAGGTCACCTTTTAATCTTCCCAGTCTTTTCTATGGAACAAACCTGAGATACGGGCCTGCCTTCTGTTACCTGCAGCTTTAAGACTTCAGTCGTCAAGTCGCTCTGGTGTGTCATCCTTGTTCGTCCAGCACTGCCAGTGTCCTGTGAAGGAGGGAGCCCGAAACCCAGAGCTGGGTCCAATCAGTTCTACGATATGACTTTGCTGAGTGAATGTCAACTACAGACGTGGCACTGAAGAAAAAGCAAGAAATGTGACAGAGACTGTCCCCGACACACGGAACTGTCTCCTTTTCCCGTGGGAACGTGTAACTTTGGAAAAGTGGCTACAAATGATCCGACCTGGCCTGGGTGGGGAGGGGGCTGGTCAGGAAAGGCTCTTCTGAAGACCGATGACGTTCTGAAGACTGGCCCCGGGTGTCCCAGGCCCAGAGACTCGCCCTCTGCAAGGCCCTGCGACGGGGAGCAGCGTGCTTCTCTGAGGCGATCCTGGCCCAGCCTGGTCAGGGCGCGGGGCTAATGGAAAGAAGGGAGCTGAGGATGGATGGCGTGACTGGTTTTTCTTACTTGTTTCTACGTGCTGGTTAGGAAACCCACCGTTTTAAACGATTATCTTATTAAAAATAATCAACACTTGAAAATCCGAGATTCAAATAGATGTCTATTTATTGAGCAAGACGTGCATAGTTTCTGCCCGCAGGTAGCTTAGAATCTAACAGAAAAGTTAAGACCCATTTTCATACTGTTATTTTACAAGTTATAATGTGTTGTAAGGGAAGGACACGGGGCTAAGTGAACATTGGGGTAGGTGTGTGACACTCGGTCCTATGTTCATTTCTTCAAAAAATATTTAATGAGTACCTTCTCTGCCATTACAGAGATGAACAAGAGAAGGAATTCAGTGAACTGGGGAGTCAGTTGCATACAGAAATGATTAGAATTCTCTCAGAGCAAAGAGAGAGACACGCACAGGGTCTCATGGGATGATAACAGTAGTTATAATTTATTTAAGTACTTGGGTTGGGGGTATAGCTCAGTGGTAGAGCACATGCCTAGCATGCACGAGGTCCTGGGTTCAATCCCCAGTACCTCCATCAACTAAACAAACAAACCTAATTACCCCCCCAAATTTATTGAGCACTTATTAAACACTTTACATAATTTTCCCATTTATTTCTCCCAATAACCTGACAAGGGAGGTACTGCTCTCCTCATTTTTGATATGAGAAAACTAGCACTTGGAGAAGTTAAACAAATTGGAGCTGTCCCAAAGGTTGAAGGTTGAAGATGTGGAATTCCAACCCAGCTCTTGGTGATGACAAGCCTGGGCGCTTCCCCAGCAGAGCAGTGTGCTTCCCAGTAACGCCAGGCTGGGGCTCTCACTGCAGAGTGAAGACTGGCAGTGTGGAGGGTGGCGCCGAGCAGAACCAGAGTGGGAGAATGGTCAGAAAGGAATGCAGCATCGCACGCAAGACAGGCTGAGGGTTTGAACCAGGAGAGTAACTGCGTGGATGCGAGGGGAGGAGAAGCTTGAGAAGAATGTGGGTGGTGAAGGCAGTGGCCTTTCCTTGGCTGCAGGGAGTCCGCACGGGGAGAAGTCTGGCTCGACTCCTCGGCTCCTGTCGTGGGAGACAGAGCAGATGGATGGAGATGACATCGAATATAGAAAAAGCAGGTTTGGGGGTTAGATGATGAGTTCAACTTTAGTCATGAGGAGCTGGAAGTGCCAATGGGCCACTTCGGTGAAGAGGTCCAGCAGGAAGCTGGAAGTCTGAGCAAAGGTCTGCTGCAGACGTGTGGGCTGGAGAAAGAGATTGCGAGCCATTAGTCTATGGGCGGAGCTACAGCAAGGAAAAGGGAAGAGATTCCCCAGGCAGAGTGGGTGCAGTGGGCTGAGTGAGGGATAGTCGTCGGGGTGGGGAGAGGAAGGGGTGACGTTGAGGGGGGAGGGGAGGCAGCATCACATCAGAGGGGGCATGTGAGGGGGCCGTAAGGGAGAGAGAAAAAAGGGTCACTTCAGGCAGCGCGAATAGTAGGAACAAAGTAGGCAGAAGAGCAAGGCTGTTTTCAAAGAATGTAATGGTTCAATCTGGATGGATCATAATGGGCTTGATGCCATTACTGGGTGATACTGGATAAAAGTTACATTGTCTAGAGCCTTAAAGCCAGGCAGTGAGAACCTGGGAGCAGAACGATTATGTAGGAAGTTTATTTTCAAAGCGCGCAGAGTGGATTAAAGGGGGAAGTTATATGTAGAGTGGAATATTACTCAGTTTTAGAAGGAAGGAAATTCTGACATGTCTACAACATGGGTGAGCCCTGAGGACATTGTGATACATGAGATAAACCAGTCACAAAAGGACAAATACTGTATGATTCCATTTACATGATGTACCAAGAGTAGTCACATTCATGGAGACCGAGAGTAGAATGTGGTTACCGGGAACTGGAGGAAGGGAAAGGGGAAGTTATTTAAAGAAGAATGAGTATGAAGTTTTAGTTCTGCACAATAAAAAGAGTTCTGGAGATGGACAGTGGTGATGGTTGCCTAACCACGTGGACATACTTAATGCCCCTTAAAAAGTTAAGACGGTAAATTTTAGGTTATGTGTATTTTACCACAATCAAAAGCTTAAAAAGGAAAAATGGGGAGAAACAAGAGAAGAGCAAAGGGAAAGGATGGTGGTTGGGGGTGGGGGTAGGGCTTTTTCCAGAGGCTATTTCTAATCATCCAGTGAATGTGGTGTGGCCAGAACTGGGTAGACAGCAGTAGAACTAAAGAGTGGAAACAGGAAAGGGCTGTGTTTATATGCCAGAAATGGTCAGGTGTTGGCAATGTCATATGGTTCAACCTAATAGAAAGGAAAGGAGAGACAAATTGTTTAACGAAGTCCATGAAATGTACATTCTTACCATTTCAGTTAAATTGCAAAATATTTCCTGGGGCACTTGCTTTCACACTAATAAACCACATAGCAAATACTTTCCATTTTCAATCATCTTATGTCAATTTGAAAATGGCTATTTTTTTACGGGAGAAATTCACACTGTCTTCACTTTGTTCAGTGTGACGCGAAGTTGCCAAAAGTGCCTCCAGTACACATTTGTCTTTTGTGTTTCAACAGGGGAAAGTTTCCATTTCCCCATTTCATCCCAAAAGCTTTCAAAAAGTGTTGGGCAGTGCCCAGGGCCGTCCCCATAGCTCACTTTGTTTCAGCTCTACTTTGTGCAGTTGGCAGACTCAGGTGCCAAGTTTCTGCTTCAGCGCTGGTCAAAATCCCATGCAAGATTTTGGTACCACCACCTGCTGATCCATCTCTGAATTGAGAATTTTTCACTTTTAAGAGAGCAATGGAATGAAAGGAGCAAGTTTGATTATTACCTATAATCGACTAGGATTTAAAAAAAAAATCATATACACGTAAGTGGCGCTCAAACTTTGTTGTATGTAAGACTAATCCCAGGATGATGGTGAAAAGGTTTTCTGCTCTTTGGGGACAAGAGTCATGGTTAGTGCTTCCCATGGCTGTGTTTTGGTTTTCTCCAGCTCTCCAAGTGTTGAAGTAGGAGAAAGAGGGGTTGAAGCACTGAGAAGCAAAGATAATGGGGTGTCCTTGGGAAGGCTAAAGTCACCCAGGAAAATTGCAGGAAGGAAGTGGAGAGGAGTGTTATAAGCCAGATAGGGAGATGCTCAGAGACATCTGGGAAACAGGCAGTTTTCAGAGTTGAGGATGAGTGGGTCCACCTTCAAAACAGGAGGAGTTTTTCAAGAAAGGTTATGGAAAAACAGTCTGGATGCATTTATGGGAACCAGTTTTCGTCCCTAGACACCGAGGCTCCAAGGGCATGGGAGAATGACTCATCTCTGCTGAAGGGGATGAAAGGAATGTGTTGCCGGGGGACCCAGTGGCTAAGACAGAAGGATGCCAAAGAAAGGGACTGGATTTCTCCCAACATGTTAGTTGGTCAAAAGAGATTTCTTCAAACAATGAAATATTGGTTGGCCATCCCACTGGGCATAAGACCAGAGGACAAGCAGCATTTCAAGCGAGGGTAAGAAAACCCAGAATGTGACAACCTCATGGACTGCACAACACACATCTAGACAAAGAAAATGTTCAGAAGTCACTTTTCCTCAGGAAGCTTGGTGGATGAAAGAACACACATTTCAGAGCAGAGGTGGCAAAGTGGGAAACTCAGGGTTCAGCCAGGTAAGGCGGATGTGTGATGACAGCTGGGTGGAGAGCATGAACGGGAGAGATCTCTGGCCTCATCTAAAGGGGCCGACCTTGACTCTGCCTGTTTTCAGTTAGGCAGGTAGGATGCAGAGTAACAGAAATTCCCTATCATTGATAAAGAGTCCCAATTTTTAAATGTTGCTGATGAATTCAAATACAAAATAAAATGCTTTATAGGTCAGACCAGACATCTGTGGCCAGATGTAGGCAGTCAGTATGTGGTCTCAGCTTTGGAGCCAGAGAGACCCTGGCAGGCACCTGGCTGGGGGGGGGGTGCCATTAAACCTCTCTGACCCTCAGTTTTCTCACTTATAAACTGATGGATGGAATAATGTTTCAATCGCCTCTTCTGGGGAGTGGATTAGACATACT
Organism: Vicugna pacos; assembly: GCF_048564905.1. Taxonomy (NCBI): domain Eukaryota; kingdom Metazoa; phylum Chordata; class Mammalia; order Artiodactyla; family Camelidae; genus Vicugna; species Vicugna pacos. Next base: position 16,687,302 of record NC_133010.1, on the reverse strand, counting down.
GTTCATGCTGTTAAATGGATGTACATGAAGTGTTTTTCCAGTGTCTGTTATCCAGTAGGTGCTCAGTAAATGGCTCTCATATGACCAGAATCATGCATTTTTTTTCATCATTTCCTCCCCAAACTTCATGAACAAATACATCATCCTAGGAATGTCCAAGACTGCTGTGTTCACAGCTATACTTCAAACTAAGGTGTGACTGTTAGGATAGAAAAGGCATGTGGCTTGGATCCCTTCCCCCAGTTGCCCTGCTCTGGAGCCTTCTCTTTAGATCCACAGATCCTACAGACACCCGAAAGCCACAAGGCAGAAATATACACACGATCCACTAAGAGATGTGGTAGAGGAGCCTTTACATGGCATCATGAAAACTTTTATTAAAGGAACTCTTTCTTTCCATGCAGTGCTTTGCTAGAAACTGTGCAAAGCGAATGAAAGAGACACAGTTTCTTTCCACCTAAGACATATTCCAGTGACAATAGAGATTTTGTACGCATATAAAGAGCGACAGAGCAAATGAACAAGTGATTAATGAAGCAAAGGACCAAAAGGTAGGGAAGGAACGCCTGTGTTTATTAGCAAGAGAAGAAGGTGATGCGTGTCACATTAGGAGGTCATTCTGTCTTCTTCCATTGTTAAGAGAGCACCTGAAGAGATGAGATTTCAAAACTGAATAATCGAAAAAGATCGCTTGGTGAGTTACCATGAAATGAACGTCCAGATAGAGAGAAGAGAGTATTTCACATAGGAGGTAAGAGTTGAGCAGAAGCTTAGAGATGAGAAAAAAATAATTGCTTAAGTAGATTTGAATACATCTGCCTGGAAGAAGAAGATTCTCATGACGGATTAAGATGGGCGCAACCAGGCAATTCAGAGCATTAAATGATGCAGAGTGGACGAATGATGTTGAACTCAGAGCTGGCCCTCCTCAGGCAGAGGACCTCGCAGGCTGAGCAGGTCTGTCTTCTTCTGGCTGAGCACGTATTTAACTTGACTTTTCCCGTGGTCTATTTCAGTTGGTTTAAGTCTAACCGCTCCTCTGTTCTTCACTGCAACCTTCCTGAGTTAGTTGAGGGTTATCTAACTACTGAACTAATACTGGGGATGGGAACTTGGGAAAAAGAGGTGAGAGCCATTGCTTAGTTTCTCAGTGTAGTCGTGGAGTTCTCACTTTGGCTGACTTGCTGAGCTGCGACCATCTTCCACACCAAGTGCCCATGTGCGGAGAACTGGCGGGACTCCCTCCCTCTTGGACTACGCTCCCCTTGACCTTGCCCTCTCCTGCAGCCATCCCGACTCTCTCGTCCAAATGATATTTTGTTTTCATTAAGCTAAATTTGTTCCAAAGACTTGTCCCTCTCTTTTTAAAAACTCTGTGTCTCATGATCAACTAGAGATTAAGAAAAAAAAAAAAAGAAAAGGAGGAGAGGAAGTCTAATTTTTTATAAAATCTTTGAAACTGTCAGTTGAACTCAGCAAGAATAAAGGGTTAAGCTGATCCGAAATGTCAAAAAAGTTTCAAGATGCCAATATATATATACTTCTTGCCTTTGGCTGTTCTGAATATAGATAAGAGAAAGCAGAAGTAAGTTGTTACGTTTATAGCATTCTAAGAAGAGAGCGTGGTCCTGGTGTTTGCTGCTCGTGTTCATTTCCCTGCCTAATTACCAGCTGAGTCTCTCTAGGCAAGTTACGCAGCCACCCTCTGCTTTAACTTCCTTTATTGTATATGGGGTGGTGATGGCGGTGCGTGTAACACCCTCTAACTTAGTGTGACTATGGAGATGAAATAAATTAATGCCTGAAAAGCACTTCAGCATTGAGTAACTGTTAGCTATAATCATGAATATTATTGTAAAGAATATGATTGAAATTGAGACAGAGTGACTCCAAAGGTAGGACTAAACTATGTTGGCCCTGGTTGAAGATCCTCAGGTGGCTGAGCTCCTATCAAATGCCTCGGCCAACCGTTCTTCAAATACCAGGGCACTTTGGGGATGTTAGCCACAGGCAAAGTTTCTGCTTCACCATCTTCCAAGAAGGCTTAGAGTTTTAAAGTTGCCCCAAGGGGCCAAGTGAGAATTCAGGGGAGGGAGATGTTTATTACAGCCCCAGCCTACTAATTCCAACTTCCACTAATTCAGCAAGTGATCTCTTCAAAGGGAACACTACGATTCAAAATTCTCTGCGTCTGCTTATGTATCCCCTCAGCTAAGCACTAACGTGCAGTGTTAAGGAGATAACACCATTTGAAGAATAATTATTCATGAAAACAGTGTAACAGTCTTTTTTTCCTCTTTGTAGTTTAAGTGGTGTCCAGGTGGTTGCTGAACTGCTAGAGAATATTTTATACGCCATGAAGTTGGAGAATTAGCAAGTGGCCCGCATTCCCACTGGCTTACTGGGTATTTCCAAACACACCATGTCAAAATCAGACAGTTGGGTGTCCTGTGCATACGTTTATGTTGAAGTTTATGGCAGTTTCTGGGCATAATCACAAGATTGTGTCTCCATAGGTAGTTCCCCAGGTTAAATAACTGTGGTTTGGGGTTTCATTGCCAACTTGTTACCCAAATAGTAATTCTAGACAGGAGAATAACAGAGTGGAGGGGCCTTCCCAGGGTGTCACTGCTGTCTGTGAAAGAAAATCAGACCCTTAGGGTTTAATTAGAGGACTTACAATTACACCAAAAGCGTGCTACTGTCAGCTGGGGACACTGCACATCTGGAAGATGGGTCTCGATGTGGTCACTTGCCTTTAGGGAATGAAATCCAAGAAACTGCGACTGTCCAGTGGGACAGTGATGTTCACGGTTGGCGTTATACACAGGCAGAAATGCCAAAGGTCAAAGTGAGCCAGTCTGCAAAGCAGAGTAATTCAGGCGAGATAAATGGGAAATGTACTTAAAATTCCAAAGAATCCAGGATGAATGTGGTATCTTTGGCCCTAAGATGAAAAGACGTCATTTAAAAGGAAGAACAGGTACATAAAAGTGTGTTCTTCCTCCATGAAAATGTACACGGCCCCCGGAACGCAACCACACAGGATGCCGGTTGGCATCAGAGAGTCTGCTTAGGGAAAGGATGACTGAGGGGCCCCCCACGGTCACACAGGCTCTGAAGAGAGGGTCAGGAGAGGAGCTGTTACAGCATAAGGGATAGAACAGCTTTGACAGGGAGAATTTTGTACCATTTTCTTCCTCTCACCCCTTTTCTCTACCACTGATGCCAGACAATCACAGATATGGACATATCATTGGTCGGATATATGTATGCACGATTGGTTACATATATGATTGTGCATGTAGACATAGTCTATCCTCTCAAGTGCATTAGAGATGCCAATAAGACAGACGACCCTTGTTTCCACTTTTTGTTTCTTTCCAAACTTATGAAAAGAAAGGTCGTTTGTTCCTTTCATGGTTTCAGGAGTAACTTTGAGAAAACCACCTCTATCCTTTGTAGCAGATTCCATCTCAAACCGGTTTTGTGTAGTTGAAGAACAAACTGTCAGGCTTCTTGGCACGTTTTTATTCTTTCTCTCTCTTTCTCCATAAAAAGAGAAGTTCAATGTCTCTGAGTTACTAGGAATCCGCTCTACATGGTACGGCAAAATTTAAATGACACGATTTAGATTACACCAGAGTAAAACTCCTTAGAAACAGAGAGCACAGCTCAAGTGCGTGGTTCAGAGGGAAGAGTAAATGGGGTGGAACAGTAGTAAAAGTCTGGTTGTGGAAGGTTTAATACTTACGATCCGGCGGCCTGTAGTAGTTAGTCACTCACTCCTTGGGAGACAAATGGGACGGGGTAAAATGTGTGAAGAATGAAGCAATTCAGGAAAACTCAGCCATGAAATGGAAAATCAAAATGAAATAAGGGCGACTGTCACTATCTTGGTCTATTAATATTCAAATGTTAATACTTTTCTTTGAGAGCCATCACTGAATACTTACTGACAAGAAAAAATGGTAGCTTGAGAAGAACATATTCCAGAAACGCATTTAACAGGGCTTGAACGTGGCGTCTGCTTAACTCAGAGTAACCGCTGACCAATTCAAGTGCACTTCCCATCCAAATGCATCTTCGAATTTAGGATCCCTTGGAAAAAAAATTCCCCAAATGCATTGCAACTTTTCATAGGGGTGACACATGACCGTATTTTCCAGAGACTCTGATTTAATATCTGAATGCAGTCGTACTTGACTCTCTTAAATAGAGAATCGTTAAACTTGAAAAGAAAAGACCTTAATTTGTATATGCATAAGCCTATTAAAAAACTTTTCTAGGGGCTCTTGTTATGTTTATTCTCTAGAACATAACCTATCTTTGAAGTGGTATATTCGTTTTCAAAAAAGCATTCCCAAGCCGAATAATTAGACTGAAAACAAAAGCTATTCTTTGAGTATATTTCCCACATAAAGCCATGCACGTGATGCTTTGATTCAAATAATGAATGCTCTTACAAAACTTTGTTATCGTTTGAGGTCTATATGCAGACTAGCAACTTTTGTTTTTGATGATCATTCCATCCTGAAACAAGTTCCCGCACCTCCACCCCCCATTAAACCAGAATTAGGAGCACATTTCTATCCAATGGGGCTTAAACTTCTCCACCGCCTGCTTCAGAAGTGAAGACCTCTAGTGGTTATGTTCATTTTGTCTCTGCAAAGAGAGCTCAAAAGAAGACACAATTTCCTGAAGTTTTTCTGGAACAGGAAGGTTGCCTTTGTTGCTTTGATCTTAGCATGTTGTGCTTTTTTTTTTTTATTGGCTGTTGAGTATTAAAAGCCACAGCCTCATCTGGTTTTTCTGCTATATTCTCATATTATAAATCATATGATGCCTTCCAATCTAAAGTAAAATGCTCAGGTCCAAAATACCATTTTGAAATTTGTTTATCATTATAGCTGATAGAAAGATTTCCAAGGGTCTAAGAAAGCCATCCGATATTTGATTCATATGCCACAAACTGCTAACAGTATCTCCATGCACTTCAGACAACACAGCCCAGAATGGAGACACACGCTCATGCTATTTCAGAACCCCCTTCCTAGCACTGCACGAGGCTGCTGTGGCTCACGTAGCAACTGGCTAGGTTACTGCTTCTATAATATAATTCGTACCGCAAAAGCGGCTCTTTTCCAAACATTTTAGAGCAACTGGAGTTGTTTGCATGTCTCTGTTAGGTAATTTTCCTATAACTTTGTGCCAGTTGGTTTCATACTATTTGGTAGAACTCGTCATTAAATCAAGACAACTGCACTTGGTTGAATTTCTCTCATACAGAGAATTATAGGAAAATTACAGCTAGCTGATTTCAGGCCCTCATCACGACGTAAGTACAGGATGTTAGAAAATGAATGCAACCTACAAAAACGGAGTTGTATAATTAAACATCAAGTAGTCCAAGGAATAAAAGTCATAGATTAATTGTCTCTCAGTTCTAGTCAGATCCTTTAAATACTGTCTCACCACCTGAGCATTGGTTCTTCTATCAGAAGCGTGTCGATCCTTAAAGTTGGGAAATTTCAGCTCTTTCGGAGCTCCAATCAGCTGTAAAAAGTAATTGGCATCTTCTTCCAAAGTTTCAAATTTCCCGACAAAATCATAGCTGATCAAACACGGATAGCAGAGTTTGCTGACCTTTTCCCAGTGGATGTCCATGCCTACTGGACGGTGCGAATCCAGCAAATAGTGAATGAACTCTTTGAATTTGACTCCAGAGCCATTATTTAATGCCTCCTCACAGGCATTCGGCCGGTATTTCTTTATGATTGCCTTCCCAAACACAGGATGGTAGTAACTATTGGGGTGTTCAAATTTGTCCCTAAATGCTGATACCAACCTTTCCATGGGATCACGAACAAACACAGCTTTGATGTAGGTGTTTAAACGAGTATGAATCCCTTTTAAGTCAAAGCTGTCGAGCTTTTTCAAATGCTTCCCATAGTGAACAGCATCATGAGAGATGTTGTCCGCAGAGGGAGCCAAGCCACTGAGTACCATTAGAACTCTCTTCCAGTTGGAACAGCCAGCTTTCGGCACTTCACAATATAAGATTTTGTGTTTGTCTTCCACATAGATCCTGGATACCATGTGAAAAAGATGTGACTGAGGGCGACTCACCCCGCCATATTTCTTGCAAAATTCCTGAAGGAAGGACCGGCGTTTTTCTTGAGTTGCATCAGCTCTCTTCCATTTGCCATCACTGACTAAGCTTTTGTTTAAAGGGCGAACATCCATTGGCCACTTCATTTCGCTGAACTTCCTGAAAAGGGTATTAGTCCCTTGATGTCTTTCAGTCAACTTAACTGTTGGTGACCCTGTGGTCCTACCCAAGGCTCGTGCCTCACCTTGTGGGTGGCTGGTCTCTGTTAAGACCCGAGTGGGCTTCTCAGAGTGGAGTAGGAGATTTTCTGTTTTCTCCTTGCGATCCCTGGGCATGTGGGACTTGGGGTTCTGTTAAAATACAGAAGGAGAGATGTTGAAGGCACATTTACAAATGTGGGTATATTGATAAGGAACTTAACATACTTGTTTTAAAATGTTATCTGTAGATCGACTATACTTAGAAACAGAAAAAGAATGTTACTGAGGAGAGTACATTTCATGTAAACTGCCAGAACAAATTAGCAAAGCATGTGGAATATACATTTTGCAGTAAGCATCTTCACAGAAAACGTAACGATGAAAGATGGAATCCATGCATTGTTTTGAATCAAAGCTTCACATCTTACATTACATACATTTGGGTTACTATTACGCTATTCATTTAATGTTAACATGATGCATTACATTAATGGATTTTTCTCATACTAAATTATCTGAACATTATTGGGATAAAACTACCAGTTACTGCTTTGAATCTATGAGCACAGTGAGTTTGCTATTGTTTTTGTATTGTCTTTGCATCCATAGCAATCAATTGCATAATCTTACAAAATGCCAAAAAAAAAAATTCACAAGGTGGAAAGGAAAAGGAATCTTCTATCTTAGCTTTGCCTATAATGCAATAGAATGTAACGCCATCATTCTGTAGGTCAGTGATTCTTCAGCTATTAAGAAGTGTGTTACTTAGTGCATTTGAATGTAGATACAAAAAGTAGCTGCATTTGGACTGAAATTTTTGTTGTTTTGGGGAGGCATTCTGTAATGTCCAGAACAGTTCCATGTTGTAAATTACAACTTAAAATTGAAGCAAGGCCAATTTAAAATTCTAATGACCACTTCAAGTTTCCAAGCACTTGCAAAATGTAATAGATTTATCTGTTTCCCTTAGAAAGCGTTTTATTTTTCTAAGCTCATTTATCACAGTCGTTTCGTAACTATAGTCATACTATCATATAATTTCATTCACGTACAAGACCATCCCTCGTTCCTAAGTGAAGAATGACTAAGGAGTCCAGAAAGGTCTCCTTGATGTCCTGCTAAATAAAACTGCCCAACGCAGGATGAGAATTTAGTTCTCTTGTCAGTGGGATGAATCACCTGATTTATCATCGGCTCTCTATCTGACTACATCCTTTCCACAATTCTACTGTCTATAGCAATTGCTCTCAAATATTTGTTACATGAAGGAATGCATGTATGAACGGAATTAAGTCTTCAAGGATGATTAGGAATTTTCTGGCAAATTGAGCAAAAGAGCACTGTGTGTGGGAGGCACCTCCAGGCATCATGGTCCTCCCACCAGGTGAGTTTTAAGGAGCAGTGCTTCTTCCTAGTGGAAGAAGATTGTGTAACCCCTGATCACCGCGGACCAACTGGCACAGCCCCACCAAACAGCTGCCTACGTCCTTCACTCCACTGAGCCAACTCTTTGGGGTTTCAACTCTAAAACCATTGGTCTGCTGTCTTCTCAGAGACTGCCAGGAGGACTCTGAAGCCTCGAATCCCTCTTTACTCTGATCAACAACTTGTCGCCCAGAAAGTGTTCACGTGTCATATGAAATTTGACTTGAGGTTTGACAGATCACGGGGGTTACTGCTAGACTGTGTGGGAAGTGCTTAGCACAGTCCTGAAATCAAGCTGCTGCCATATTTCTGCTGCTGTTTCTTCAACAACTACAGCTAGAAAAAACGCTTGCGATTATCATTGTCTAGTCCTAGTAGTTGCCGCAACAGCACTTCATCCCAGTGACCTAGTGAATCTCGTTTCCCCGGTTGTCCATTATTACCCAGGCTACAATTTGTGTTTCTACATATGACCCTATTGATCATCTCCCTGCCTCGTTAATAAAAACAAAAACAAAAACAGCCTTCCACTGTGTGCCCTCTGGACCTTCCGCTTGCGGTCATCAAACTCCCCTTTAATCTTCTGGAATGGACTTCTGGAATGTTTGTTTCCCATGACTTTCTCTGACGAAACCTGGTTGGCCCCAGAGACTCTGCTTCCCTTGCACTTTTTTGAGCAGATGAAGCTTCACTTTTTTCCCAACCACGTGACCCTCAGGCCAGAAGACAGGGAGCTGTTTCCTGGGACCTCATCATCGCGGCTTCCAGGACCCGCCCCCAGCAAAACCGCCTGCCTCCGTGCCGCACATGCGCACAGGCGTCCTGCTCAGCCTCCCTTTCCCTCCCCTCCTGCTGCCATCTGCCTCTCCCCCCGATCCTTCTGCTTGATGCACTGAAGACTTTAGCTCCTGGCTCAGACTCCTGGTCTCCACTCTTGTCCTTATGTGTTGTGACTGCTCCTTGACCACCTCGCCTCTCATAGAAGTGTCCTCTGTGTTGCACAGACCTGGCCATCACCAGAGCCTGCCCCACCTCCATCATCCCCATGACCCTCCTCGTCTCACCTCCGGTTCATCGTTACTCCCAGTTTTGCACTTTTCTGACCACTTTTCATCACTATGTTATTCAGGCTTTTGAATAACAGCCAGCATGCCTAGGGGCTCTCAGAAAGTCACCTCTGTGGGGAGGTGGTCCCTGTCCACCTTGCCTAAATCACTTTCCCCTCTGAGATGTTCTCCCACTGAGCTCTGCTTATTTTTCTCACAGCACTTAGCACAATATGAGATGATTGTATTTACTTCTACGTTGTCAGTTTCCACCCCTCTTCTACCTCTCTTGCACTAGAATATGCCTGCAGAGGTCTGATTTTTCTTGTTCTTTGTAGAATCTCTGGTACCTCGCACGGTGCCTGACACGTAGAAGATGACCAAGAAATGACTATTGAAGGAGGCAATGTGATTATAACTTAATGATGGGCTTCTGACCAATTGTTTTATGACCTTGTCGAAGAAAAACAGTGCTAATCAGAAGGTGAAAGTTAACTTAAGATGAATCACTGACCGATTCCTGGTAAGGTGCTGAATATCTGTATTCAAACAAACCTTTGGCAGGAGGGAAGACAAATCAAACAGGCACATGTAGAGCTGCTCGTGCTAAAGAAGGCTGGAGGGCGGGGATCCTTGCCTGCCTGCCGGAGCAGATTGGTTCAGTCCCTCCATGCCACCTGGGAACCCCAGGAGGCTTGCCAGCAACCTGGACTCCTAGGCCTCACTGTGGACACCCCAAAAAAGGATCTCTGGGGATGGGGCTCCTAACTCTAATTGAGACAAGCTCCCCAAGCAGTAATGGCATTTGGGGTCCACCGAACTGGAGCATGGCAAAAGAAAGTAAAAAAAAAAAAAAAAAAAAAAAAAAGTTCTTATTTCTCTTATTGCCCAGGAGAGGGAGACACCAAATAGGGTGGACGTGAATATTTCAGTAAGCAGAGACGAACGTCAGGTGTCACCTCAGCCCTCACCTGGACCAGAAGAAACACCCTTCACCTTCGTCCACTTCCCTTTGCTGCAGCTCCCTGCTCCCCAAGCCGCTTTCCAATCACTGGTTTGGCTAGGAGATCACTGCCCGGGGAAGAGTGCATTGCTCATAAATCAGACTTCAATCTCCTACTAGTTTACTGAGTGCTCATCTGTTTCCTCTACTTTGACCAAATCAAGGTATGGACACAGGCTTAGTTCTAAGTAATGACACCCCCTGAGGCTTCTTGTTGGTTGGCCGTGAGGCCTTCTCCCGGCAACACCTCATTTCGCCATCACGCACCTTACAGAGCAGTTACCAGGATGTGGCGACATCCTCCGCCTCCCAGCCCTCCCCTCCACTTTCTTCTAATCGCAGCAAAGGCTTTCCATAACTGAGGGGTTTGCACTGCTGGTGTTTTAAATTTGAGGTTATACCAACGACCCGCCATCACCATCATCATAATAAAAACAGTTCACAATAACAACTAGAGAAAACGCTTACATTTCCATTTTCCTTCAGGCTCTTCGTTCAGATTGTCCCTCAAGCAAATGTATAGAAAACCACACATCCTGCTCCTTCCCAAAGGGGCTCCTCCTGCACTCTTATCTATTTCTGGGATGGTTCTGTTACCACTCACAAAATCTGAGAGGTGCTTCAACAATCAGAAAGTAAACTGGTGACTTCACAGCTCATCAAGTCTTTCGAAAAATCTTTTCTTTTTTATTTATCGTCTCTTAACTGGATATTCTTTAGTAACCTCCTAACTAGCCTTCCTGAAACTTCCTGCCAAATTAGTCTTCCTAAAACATTTTACTTTTCATCCCCTTAAAATCTGGAACTGGCTCAACTACATATAAACTGAAGTCCCGACTCAGCTGGCATTGGCAGCCTGTCACCGCTGGGCCGCATGTCACTTTGTGTTCTGGGTCCTCTGTTTGCATCTATCAGCCTCTCAGCATCTCCCACCCACGCCCTCCCCCCTTTCTCGGGACTTCCCAAATCTCCTAAGTTGATATAAAATCCTGCTCTCTCCAGGAAAACCACCCAGGTCTCCAGCGAGGGATTCCACTCCTTGCTTCCACACTTAGTCTACACCATCTGTAAAGAAAATAACCTTTGTTCCTGCATACACAGTTATTTGATTTTTTTATTGGAGACACTCTTTCAGCCACAGCTAAATTGTAAACTTTGGCAGAAATCTGTAGTTTTCCATAAGTACCTTTAAAGAGGCATTTCCTAGACAGAGAGGTAGAGACCATCACACAGTCTTGCTGTTGACTGAGTGCCCGCCACGAGCCAGACCCATTGCGCCCACTGCCGCCTCCTGCCACGCCAGTCTTCCACTTTCCAGAGGAAGAAATGGAGCCTCAAAAACATCAATGTGTTTAAGACACACAGCTGGAGAAAAAGGGCCAATTCATGGGCTCAGTTTTGCTTTTTTCTTTCTTTTCTGGGCTCAAAGACTTTTCCTGTCCACGTTGCCCCTTGCAGAGCAGAGAAGGGATGCAGGGTCTGGAGGTCAGCACCACTTGGAGAATGATGTGGAGGAGGAGCCTGTAAATGACACTGTCAGTGACTGGCTCAGGGCACACATCAATGTTTCCTCTTCAAGTCTGAGTTCCTTAAGGGGGCTGGACTCTGCCTTATTCCTTGTCCAAGAGAAGTCAGGCGCCTCCACGCTAGAGATGTGGTAGGAAGAAGTGTGAAGCCCCCAGAAGCTCTTTGGTGAGATTCAGAATCCAAACGTGTGGGAACATAACAGTTCATCACTGGCAGCTTTGGGGCTCGGTCTGGACACCCTCTTGAACCATAGGAACAAGTCTGGAGTCTCAATTTCTCCTGAACAGGGCAGGCAGCCTCCGAAGGCAGGGCATTGGGGTAGGTAAGGGCGCAGCCTGCCTGGGGTCAAGTCCTGACCGTGGGGCGGCTTCTTTGCCTTGCCTGGACTCAGCCACTTTTTCTGCAAAGTGGGGACACTAGCAGCAATCATCTCAAAGCTGGTGAGGATCAAATGAGTAAATAAAAGCAAAATGCTCTTAAAAGTTTCCGGTGCATGGTAAGTGATATGATGTGGCCGTCCTTCAGGAACAATTTATTTGCTTTCAGCTAAAACGTATTCCTTGCTTTCACGAAATTGAAACACAGCACTTATGGTAAAAGTCGCCTATGTGACTTTCATGCTGACTACCGATTTGCGCAGACGATGCCACTTCTGAGAGTGTCATCGACACTGCAGACGGTCTCTGCTGTGCGGGGACCTTGGTGAGCAATTAACAGACAAATGTGATGATAATATTGGTAAATAGACGGTGATTTTCCCCCCTTCTTCCTTAGTTTTGACATTTTTTCTAGTTTACTTACATAATATTACTTTTAATAATGTACCTTTTGTGATTTATCTTGAATCTAGATGCGAGTGCATTTTCATTTCTTCACATTACCATGAAGATCTAGTTATTTCTAGTCGTTAATAAGAGTAATGATGGGAGCGGGTGGGATGCTTGAAAGCCCGTCCTTCTGGGGATACAAATCAGTGTGTCCCTGCCTGATGCCTCGGTGCCATGGCTCCTCCTCTCAAATCTTAGGTCAAGGGCTTCAGAGGCTGATCGCTTAGTTAGGAGGGGGGTGAGGACCACGGCCGCATTTCCAGCAGGACACTGGGGACAGGCGAGAAGAGTGTGGGCATACAGTCCTAACACTGTACAGCCCGCCCATCTCTGCCATCCTCACGCCCCACTCTTCCATCTTCAGTGACTCGCCCAACAAATGTTTCCTGATTGCTTAGTGTGTCCTGGGCGCTGGGCTGCATGTCGGGAGTGTGGCTACAAGCCAGCCTCTGTCCCTGCTCTTCAGGGGCAGCCTCAGGGTCAGGGTAGGGGAAGGAGATGCAGAAAAAACCAAGCATTACCATACTCACGGCAGGTGCTAAGATGCAGGAAGAAAGCCATACTAGGACTGCCTAAGAGAGGGGCGTTTAACCCTGCCTAGGGGGCCAGCGAGGGTTCCCTGGAGAAAGCGTGTCCTGTGCAGAGTGACTTGTTTCCTGTCTCTGTAACTTGTCCCCACTCGTGAATATTCTTCTCCATCTTGTTTGCCAAGTGACAAGGCAGGGGCCTGGGACAAGCCGATTTCCTCACAGTATCACCCAAAGACGAGACAGGATATGTTCATTGTACAGATAAAGGTCTTGAAGCTCAGTTTACCTAACTCGTCCAGGTTAACACAGCTATTGCCAAATCTGGGCTTCAAATGTCAGTCTGAGTCATTGGTGGCTTTTTTCAGCTGCATCATCTATCAAGCAATTTATTCATTAAAGCTCATTAAACAAACTGATGTCAGTAAAGCACTAAGCACACACCTGTCACAAGAAGGCATGACAGTTAAGCACCTAGATTTTTGAATCACACAGACCAGATCTGTGTCCCTGTTCTGTCATTTTCTATCTGGGTGACCTTGGCTCACCTGCTTTATTTTGCTAAGCTTCAGTTTTCTTGTCTGTAAAATGGGGGTGATAATAACATCTATCTTGCAGGGTAGCTGAATTATAGGAAATGTGTAGTGCGAAGTATGTTTTCTACAAGGATTAGTTACTTTTATTGATTTATTTAATAAGTATTATGAGCATCTCATTGTGACAAGCATTTTCTAGGTGAATATTAGTGTTTTCCTCTGCCTTTTCCATCTCTTCCTCCTCCTCTCGCCCCCAGATACAGTGAAGTGTATGATAAACGCTCACTGGAGACACATATGAGTGGAAGAGAGGAGGATGAACACAACTGGGAGACAGAAACAGGGAAGAAAAAATCAACTGATGCACAGGCAAAAGCAAAGGAAAGGAAACAGAGGAAAAGAAGCACAATTATAGGTAATGGGACAGAATAACAAACAGTGGGGACGAAAGAAACCAGTGGACCTTAGCCTGCCCCACGCCGCAGTCTTGCAGCCATGCAACAGCTTAAACACAAAGCCGCCATTCGGGTAGTGAGGCTATTCAGGCTGATCCAACAGGCTAATTTCCATGGTCCCCTTGGATGCAAGGACTGCACTTGTGACTTGAGTCCAGTCCTCTAATGCCAACCCAGCAAGCTTCATTTAGCAGAAGACCTTGCTTTTTTAAAGAAACTCAAAATTGTAACGAGGAGTTGTGCTCAGAAAGTGAAGGACGTTCACTATGTTTGGTCATCGCTGTTTTATCTCTGAGCTCGTGTCTGCACACGTCCAGTGTGGATGAGTGCAAAACGCCGTCAGTTACATCTGGCATGAAAGACTAGAGAAGGTGGATTATGACTATTAGGGTTTTGATATTTCATTGGAATTTTAGATCTCTAATAGATTTGAAATACAGCTCTTAAAAACTGAAGTATAGTTGACATACACTATCATTGAAGTTATATACAATGTAGTGATTTCACAATTTTTAAGGCTTATGTTCCATGTGTAGCTGTTATCAAATATTGGCTATATTCCCCATGTTGTACAAGGAATCCTTGTAGCTTGTTTTATACCTAATAGTTTGTATCTTTTACTCCCTTGCCCTTATCTTGCCCCTCCCCTCTTCCCTCTCCCCACTGGCAACCACAAATTTGTTCTATCTGTGAGTCTGTTTCTTTTTGGTTATATTCACCAGCTTGTTGTATTTTTTAGATTTTTACATATAAGTGGTATACAGTACTTGTCTTTCTCTATCTGACTTATTTCACTTAGCATAATGCCCTCCAAGTCCATCAGTGTTGCTGCAGGTGGCAAAATTTCATTCTTTTTGATGGCTAAGTAGTATTTCATTGTACATCCATACCATAGCCTCTTTATCCATTCCTCTGTTGATGGACACGTAGGCTGTGAAACATAGCTCTTTAGTATCTCCAGGTTTCTGTTTAGTTTTCTAAAAATGAGTATTTGTCAGCCAGCCTCTCCTCCCTTTGCTCTGAAGATGAGTGACAGCAGTGTGTATATCTGGAGGGGAAACGGAGGAGGGCGCCCTGACTCCAACACCGTGTTGTAGACAGTCCATCCTTGCTCTTGTTTGCCTAGTGGGGTGGGGGAGAAGGAACCAGCTGCCCAGGGCTGGAATGTCTAAGTGTAAAGTGTTCCTTCTTTTGGGGAGGGGAGTATTGTTATGGACATGGATTCCCAAACAAGACATTTTCCAGGCAAGAGGAATGAGTCCATGAGGTGACTGTGGAATTGGGGGCTGACTGGGGTGAATCAGGGGGCTAGGAAACTCAAGGGCCTGTTTCTTCCCCATCCATTGCCCACTAGTCCTGAGCTACGTGAGCCCTGGGAACAGCAGTGCCTCCTGGGAGAGCAGCAGTGACACGGACAGGGACACATTCCATTTGTCCTGTTTGGTTAAGCGTCTGCCAGCCCCAGATCAGGTTCGTCTGTGTCAGCACCTCTGAGGGACACACACGCCCCTCTGGCCGACATCGCCTGCAACATTGACAAGTCAGCTTTCCCCAAGGCTGCCTCTCCCCCAAGCCGGGCTCCACCCTCTCCGTCTGAGCAGGGGACTCACTCCTGCGTGTCGCCCTGTGTCACCTGGGCCGGCACTACGCTAGGAAGAGATGGTGGCCTGTGGCATCAGATTGTGCCTCGGGAAACCTGAGGCCATGCCGAGAGGGGTTCCTTTTCAGGATTTCAGTCTGAGAAAGAATGCGAAGGAAGAATGTGAGACATAAACTTGCAGCAAAGCGGGACAGAGAGGGGGTCAGACAGAAGACCACTAACAAAGCAAATGCATGAGCCAATGGGTATTTGTCAGGTCTTATATCTTTGTGCATTAAGATACATTTTATTACTTTTATTTTGCAAATATTATTTCATTAATTATACATATTGAAGCTTTTGGGGGGGAGGTTTCTAAAATAGTTTGTTTCTCCCGAAGATGACTATTTGATTCAAGATGTCATTGAAGTGGCTACCAAGAAGCATCAATGGCCACGGCCAACTCCTTCTGGTCTCCCTGTCTTCTCCAGGCCAGGCAGGGGTAGCCCTGGGCCTCATCCCTTAGCCTGAGGCTGGGAGCCGCCAGGGGCTGTGCAACCTCACTGCCCGCAGCCGGTGCAGCAGGAGCGCCTGCCGGACGCGGTGGGGGCGGGGGGCACAGAGGGGCGCCTGCCCCCTGCAGCACAGCCTCGGTAAGTGCAGCTGTGCCAATGGAGAAGGGGTGGGAGTGGGGCAGCCCAACCCTTCCCGGCCCTGGAAGCAGCATTTTCCTGGGGAACTGTGTCTTCCCCGCTCATTACTGCCTAGTCCAAAGCTACTTGAGCCAGCTGGGAGAGCGGCAGTGACATCGGCAGGGCTGGTGTTGACATCCAACCACAACTCTTTCATATTGAGACACTGATGGAGAGGAGTCTGCTTAATCAATTTACAGAGAAACAGCTATCACCGAGCAAGCGAGCAAGCAAGCCTAATTCTCTAAAGATCCTCCAGACACTGCATCATCACCCCACCTCCCCCTTCCTCGTTATGATTCCGCAATCTGTTTTTCGGAAGGAACAAACACGTCTTGACGTACCTTGCTCAGAAATAGTATCACAGTGTATTGGCTTCACCTACTCCCCACATGAGGGAAAACCACCCTCGGCAGGAGGAAGGAGTGTAGGCTCCCTATAGGGGCTCTTCTTAGGGCCCCCATAACTGTAGCCACTAGTGACTAGACTGCAGCCAATCCTGTAACAAGATGCAGGTGGATGGATCTGAGCACCATTCAGCTACGACAGCCAAAGAAAAGACTGACACTGCTGGACCAGCTCTCAGACCGCTGGGAAGACCCTCGCCTCACCTGTGACTCATGGCCCATCGATTGAGACTGCCAGGACCAGGGCATGCCCCCTCCGGAGTGTTTACACCACCGGAGCGGGCAGGCTCTTCTTGGCCCCTGCCAGGGCTCCAGCCTCCTTCAGGTAAAGCACAGCTGTTGGATCAAGACGTATGGAGAGGGTGAGTGATGACACTGGGTTTGGGATGGGTCTTGATGGAGGATTTGCGTGTGTTGCTCAATTAAGTTCATCCTCATCCCAGCTCTGTCACATGGTTATGATCAAGTTTCCATTAAACTTAACCCAGTGTCTTACAACTGGCGACTCCGAGAGCTGGGATTAAAATCCAGGTTTGCCTGGCTCCAAACCTTGTGTTTCTCACTGCATAACACACGTTTACCCCACAGGGCTCTCAGCGCCATCACATCTGGGATTAGAAGAGTGTTTCCTTGCTGCTAGATCCAAGTGAATACTCTCCTTTGTACTGAGCCACCTTGAGGTGGCCAGATGTGTCTGAGCCAACTGGAGCTAGAGCGGACAGGGGACGCGCCAAACCTGTGATTGCTGCTCTTCTCCGACTTGAATTACATAGGTTGGGTACCAAGAACTGACACTCTGCTGGATGATCCTAAATGGTTAGCGTGGCTGAGGGCATACTGGGTTCTTGCTTCTAGAAAACCACGATGTAAACTAGTGTAAACTAGACTCCAGGTCTCTTCTTACGCTGAATAAATCCCACAGAGACGTGGTCATCCGCTCAGCTTTGATGTCAGAACAAAGCTCCTTATCATCATGGCATCTTTATTTCCACTCCTGCCTCTCCATTCCTATTGGAAACACATAGCCAGACTTGGTGGTTATGGAGTGGTGGTGTCTTTACTCCATCCTCGGTAACCTTTTCAAGAAAACTTACATCTTGGCATTTCAGGGACTGCAAATCCAGGACGACACCTAAGATGCGGGCACTTCGGAGTCGTGTGCCTGGATCAGGGGTGACCGGAGGAGAGTTGAAGGTCTCTTTCAGTCTCTGATAAACTCCCAGCGACCAGGGAACCGGGTCCCCTCGGCTTCTTATCAGCTGAGACCCTAGCTCTACGATGCCGTCTCCATGGAGATTCACACACTGAGGGTAAAAAATGCCCACTTCCTGCCACGAGTAAGAGGATGCCTGAGAGTTGGGTCATAGCACCTTCCACCTGCCTGGACCCATCCGCAGGACAGTGTGTCCTCTGGGTCCCAGTATAGAACTCGTTTTCAGCAGAATCCAGTTTCTACGTTTTAGGTCAGTAACTTATCGGATGGTTGGCCCAGAAGATGGAAACCAACAAGTTTCATGTGTTGCGTTTTGGTTAATTTCTCAGGGGTTCTGTCGCCCTCCAGGTGGCTGTCTCCCAGGTCACTGGTGTCCCTCTGCTCTACTCATCGCGTCTCCTACCTCCATCCAGTCACTTTTCTGTACCGTGTCTTCTTCAAGGTGTTTGCAGCCCCCAGCCCTGCATGGTTACAATCGTGGAGGTCTACAAGTGCCCAGACCAGTGTGCAGAAGATCTCCTGAGGGCCAAGGTAGGTTGTGAGACACAAATTTCACGCCTACTTCAGCCCAACAGCTTGTGGCATGGGAGGGAGACCAGACTTAGTGAGTTTTTACCCCTATTCATGCTTTACTTGCAACTGTCAATTCACTTTAAATCTGTACTCTCTACCAGATCAACTTCACTTACACAACAGCGTGAGTTAGGTTACACAACCTCACTACACAAATCACACAAATCACCCTGGGACAGGGGACCTAACTAATCCACCTGGGAGAGTTGCCTCAAGCTCTCATGTGTAAAAGAGAGAGAACGATGCCGACTTTATGGACTGGTGAAAAATAAGTGGAATAAATACACAATCCCTGTCATATATATTCATTAAATGTGGCTTTTCACCACAACTTTTATATTTCTGCTGAGAGTATATTACCTTCCTGCAGTCCCCCTGAGCCCTTGAATTAAAACTTGTCAGACTTTGTTCACTCACATCCCATATTTAGACACCAAGCGCTATTCATTTTTTTCTATTCATTCCCACTATCAATGTATCACTTAGACACATTTTTTTTTATGCCCACACTATTGTCATGGCTGCTAGTGGAATAAATTAAGCAATGCATTCATTTGAAGAGGATTTGAGCGTCTAATATGTGCAGTGTTGAGTGGTGTTGGGCCAGAGGGGCAAACCACTCTGATGAGGGTCTGTCCTCCTGGTACTTAGGTTCTTGTGGGTGAAGGCAGATCACGAACAGATAAACAAACAAAAGGTTTGATGGTGACACGTGTGATGCCAACACCAAAACAGCGTGATGTGATGGAACATGAGGGGCAGGTGGAGGGCGGGGAGACCAGAAGAACCAGCTGTCTAGGGAAGAGCTATTTGTGGAGAAGCTACTTGAGCTGAGATCTGAGAGACGAGAAGAAACCCAAGATCTGGGGGCGGAGCATTTCAGGCAGGGGCAGCGAGGGCAAAGGGCCCTTGAATGGGAAGGAGCTTGGCCAGGAGGAGGGACAGTGGGCAGCCCAGTGTGGCTGTTTACAAGAGAGAGGAGCCCAGGGACACAGGATGAAACCAAAGAGGAGGGCAGGATCGTCTCCTGTGGGAACATCAGGTCATGGAGAATTTAGGGTTTAGGTCATGGGAAGGATTTAGGATTTTACCCGAGGTGTAAGACGAACCACTGGAAGTTTTTGACAAGGGGATAGCAGGATGTGATGGATGCTTTAAAAAGCTCACTGCGCTGGCCCAGTGGAGAATAGAATAGGGCGAGAGGCTGGTGGCTGGGCTCCGTGGAGATGGAACAAAAAGGAAAATACAGGGCAGGGTTTTAAGAGTCCATGCTAACGGTCCTGAAGGGATTTCTCTACTCCAAAATTTTCAGTGCTATCCCATTATACTTCCTGCCAAATCAAATCTCAGTAACTTTGGTTTCCAAGTCCTCCTTGACCCTTCCCTGGCTACGTTTCACGGACTGTTGACTTTTCCAAACTCCACACTATCTACACTGTGTGGTTAATAAGCAAGCGAGTAATCACATCCTCTCTGGGGTTCTGCGCAGCCTTTAAGGTGGATTCGTCCTCTTTTTCAAGGTAGAAAATCCCTTTAGAAGAGGCTCTGTATTGACCTTTTCCCCCATATCCTCCGTCATACTTACTACAGCTCTAAACACAGGGTATGTGTGAAAATTGCTGACTGATTGATGGAAAACATGCATCACTCGCATTCGTTTCTTCAGGATTTCTCTTGTATGAAAGGTGATTATCTGTCAGTATTCATGGCATCACTGAACCAATATGCAAGGCATTCATCATCTTGGGGATAAGCAGATGAAGCTGCCTTGTAATCTTTCTATTTTGCTGGGAAAATTTCACTTGCTTCGGAGTTTATGAGGCCATAAGTGGCTCCCATCTGTTGATGAACATATTTCTAAGAGTCATTTAGTCTCAAGGATGAAATACTTGAGGGGAAGTTAAATGGTAACTTTTATATTAAGTGTCATCTCAGTAACAGAACCAAAATTGGAAGCATGTGTTCAATTTTGGTCTTACGTTTTCAAAGCTTTAGGTCAGGCAAAGAATTAATTTCATTTGTTTACAAAGCAGATTATGCCTAATAAAATCTATTTTGTTTACGGTCACATTTAAGTCAATCCATTGCCTTAGAAAATGAGAGAAATCTGATTGGCTAATTACTCAACATAGTAAATTACATTATTCCCCAACCACAGAACACTGCCCTAATTGAATTATCCAGTAATAAATAGTGTGATGGAAATATTTCCTTTTAATACATTTTGAGCAAGGCGTATACCAGTGATGAAACAGTGAAGAATCTTGTTTATTCCATCCTTGTTTGAGGATCAGCCACAGAATATAACATAAGACTTCTGTGGATAATAACTTTTTCCACATTAAAGATAACAAAGCAAGGTAGCCCTCACTGGAATCCTTACTGGTACTTTTGAATTTTCACTACTTGTCTGTGCATCTTTTCCTTCCCAGAAATGTGTTCTCTGGTAAGTGCTACTTTACAAAATAAAGTTTCAGTAAAATTGGTTTTAATTTACGCACTATCAAAGAGATATAGCTTGGATCATGCTCTCTCTGGGGAGGTAGAAAAACTCTCTAGGACACCTTCTTTCACTCTTGAGATTCGGGTGAGGACCACTTCCTCAGCAAAATGCAGATGCACACGAAGGTCTACACACAATGTCAGGGATACCCGAGGGATCTGCCCCGAGGGGCCAAAACCATATATTCAGCATGAAGTCCACAGCATTGGCCTTGTATTAATGACTACTAGTTGTTATTTATTTATTTTTTTCATCTTGGGCTTTTAGAAATATTTATTATGGCCAAATGTTGGAAACAGTGAAATTCAAAATGATGAAGATTTTTTAAAAAAGTGTTTCAGTTTGTACATACAAAGGAAATAGGCATTTTAGCATCGTTATGGGGAACAGAGCTCAACCTTAAGCAGTGATCTGCATACACTATAAATATATTTCTGATCCTTGATCATGACTTCTTAAAACACATTTTTTTATGTCCATAAGCAACTTTTATTCAAAATGATGACTACTCAAGTGCCTCTTTCCCACACCCGCAGAAGACACCAAGTTTGCACTTGAGTCCTTCATTCAGTTCCTTATCACGAGAAGAAAGAATAAGATGGGTAAACAGTTTAAAGGTAGATTAAAAGATACTGTGTTAGAAATGTATATTCAAACATGATGACAAATGGGCTCTTTGGCCCATTCTGATCATAGCTTTAACCCAAGAAATGGAAGACTTTCTATGGGGAGGTGACGTCTGAGTTACCGAATGTTGAAGGGTCCCCATTAACCACGCTCCCGGCTGGTAGAACTTGGCCACTGGGGTTAGTTTCTATGTGTTGAGGGAAAAAAATCCCCGATGATGGTGCTGACCATTTTGCTCATAAAATCTTCTGAGCTGAAAGCCTGCAGTTACTCAGTGAGGCTCACCTTCAGGTACAGATGCTAGCAAGTAGGGAGGAATGCATTAGGAAACTCAGTCGAGGGGATGAAAAAGATGAGAAACAGACTGACTAGAAAACATTTGTGGAATAAATTTTCCTGGCCTGTTGGGTGACAGCGTCTTAGGTGGTGTCATTCAGTTACACTAGATGGTAAATTCACTGTTTTTAATTTTTTTAAATAGATGTTACATTTTTAGTAGTTTCAGAATCCCATACTTTCTCAAATGAGTAAATAGATAGTGACATATTATTAATAGTGAAGAACTTACAAAAGGGTTTTTAGAAGTAAGGTACTTTTCTGGAAAAGAGAAGAAGAGAAGATGTTTTAGCTGGTGACAGTACAGGTTTCTACTTCAACTCTTGTTTTGTGCCCATGGTAGTTTGGTCTGGGCTCTCTTGAGAAAAACTGCCAGTAGGCAACAGATTACCCCAATGTATACTTTTTTTTTTTAAGTTTCTTTTCAGATGACAAATAGTTTTTCTCTGAGACCAGATTCATTTGATTTTTCACTTACTTAATTAAAAAAGTAATTTAATGCTCATCAGGAACCCCAGAGTGAGTACCTGCTCATTTTGATAGTTACAACGTTTTGAAAAAATAAATAAAAAGATCTACCACATCATAAATACCTGTATTCTAGGTCAGTCTCCTAACCAACTGCTTTGGTGCTGGTGTCAAAATTAGAGTACTGGTTAGGGTGGTCCTAAGTGGGAGCATTTAATTAATGGAAGAACGTTCAGAACTTGTGTAGTACAGCACAACAGCAAGGAGAAAGGATTTCAGAATGAGATCCACCTAGATTCGGGTTCCAGCTCTGTAACTCATCATCTGTGTGCCTTTAAATAAAGGCATTTAAAGCCACAGAGAAGAGTGGCTGATCATATGGTAGAGTTGGACTGCCTGCTTCCATTCTTGGGGAAGCTACTTAACTACCCTCGCCTTGACTCCCTTGATCTGTACCTACCTCCCAAGGTTACTGCTGCAAGGTTGAAAGGAGATAATTTTATGTAAAATTTAGCATAATGCCTACGCACAGCAAGTTCATTAAATGCTTAATGGAGATTCTTCAAGATGGCGGAATAGGACACAGAGCTCACCCTCTCCCACGAAGTCACCAAAAATACATCTACATGTGGAACAGTTCTCACAGAATGCCTGCTCAACTTTGACAGAAGTACAACTGGAACTACAGGGAGAATCTTCATGAAACTGGATACACAACAAGGTCCTACTGTACAGCACAGGGAACTATAGTCAATATCTTGTAATAGCCTATAATGGAAAAGAATATAAAGAGGAATACATATGTAACTGAATGACAATGCTGCACACCAGAAATGAACACAACACTGTAAATTTACTTCAATAAAAAATTTAAAAAACACGTAATAATAATGCTAACCATTATTATTATTAATTTCATGCTCCACACGGCGGGACCTGAAAAATTACTAAATCTTTCAAATGTGAGTTTCCGCCTGTATAGAAAGGAGATTAAAATAGGTGCCCTCCTAGGCTTGTAGTGACCAAGAAATGCGGTGGTGATGGAGTGAAAACACAACTCTTGGTCACAATTATTTAGAAGCATTCTGAGTCAGAATTATCTGCGTATGTGATTGCTAGTAGTTCTTGCAGAGTTGCTAATAAACAATTGTCCTTATTCCAGCCATTATTTCCTGCTTGGCGTTCATGCTTTTAAAACAGTCAAGGACCATTTTCCCCTCCCTCCCTTTGTCTTGACAATATATTTCCAAAGACTCTTGTCTTTTTCCATAGACATCCTTATACAGTATTTTAACTTTCCTGGCTTCTGATTAAAGAGGAGAGGGCCTGCCCTTTGACATTAACACCTGAGTACCTCCTAGATATGAAGTCTTCTAGCCTTTAATAAAGATCATCTTTTATAAGTTCTTCTTTGTGGACCACCGTTGGTGCCGCCACTTTCAGTCTTGCTTCCAAGTACTTTTCAAAAAGACTCATAAGTTGGACAGTTTTTTTAAAAGCACAACTTCCAGGTTTAGAAGGTAATCTTCAAAGAGAACGGGGGGACAGCAAGGTCCTACTGCAGAGCACAGGGTACTATATTCAATAGCTTGTAATGGCCAATAACGAAAAATAATTGGAAAAAGAGTATATACGTGCATAAATCAATCACTATGCTGTATACCAGAAATTAACACAACATTGTAAATCACTATCCTTCCAAAAAAGGCATAATAGTAACACATACACAATAAACAATGTTTTAGCTTCACAAGGAAACCAAATATTTTTAAGCATATTCAAACTCTACCTTGCTCTTTCGTCCCCTTCTGCACAATTTATACAATAACTAGAAAATACTTTGTCTTTAAAAAGCAAAAAGAGAATGAGGAGATGGGAATCTTTACTAGCTCCTTGAGTGCTGAACCTGTCAAGAGAAACTCTCTTTAGGTCAAAGTTGTCTCCTTGAGTGCCTGGCCACTTTGATAAGAATAGTGCAAGGTAATGCAATCCCACTTTAAATTTAGAAGTTGTAAAGTTCACGCTATGCTGAAAAGGCAGCAGTGAATGGCATCACCACACTTACATTCAAGAAAAAAAAATCAGATGCCTAAGTCTTGACCCAAGCAAACGGTTCAATGTTTCGCAGGCAGTTATGAAATGTGGACATAAAGGTGAAACGAAGGTGTGGGTCTCCCTGCCCTCCAATTCTTTCATTCCCCGACTGCGTGACCATTCTTCATAGAGACCACATGCAGCCTTAGCTTGTCTGTTTTTGGTTTCAGTTCCTTACTTGGAAGGGCAAAGGACAACATCTGGTTCCTGCCTGATAAGAATCAACGGCACACCAGGTTTGAACGGTCCAGGGTACCGGAAGGAGACTGCCCGCATCCCCACAATCCATCCCTCTGCCTTTTGAGATAATAGTTCAGTGAGTTAACGGATTTGCATTCTACCAGCAATTGGCTGGACACCTATGATGGACAAGGTCTAACAGTGGACACAGAAATGAACCAGACGTGATTTCTTCTCTTTAGGGTGATCCCATCTAAATTACAAAATCATATGGGAATATAAAGCACTAGAATATCGAGTGGAAAAGGCAAGGGACTACAGCAAAGGGGCAGAAAAATAATACAGGGGTATGGAAGGAGGGAGTACTCTCAGCTCTGTGATGACGAAAGTGTCTTGGAAGACGTGATAGTGGCGTTGGTCTCGGGAATATGAGTAAATTTGGTACGTGCAGAGAAACAGGTGAGTATGTCGGCATGACAGTTTTAAATAGGACACAACAGTCTTACAGAAAGCGGCACAATGGGAAATAAGTCTAGGGAGGCGGGGTGCATGCTCACCAGAGGAGGTCACAGGGCCTTGGGTTTTGTAGTCAAAGGTTAGGATTCTGTGGACAACAGGTGAGTGGGTTCAATCTTTTCTTCTTATTGGAATCACATTTTGAGATTTTTTTTTTAACTGAAGTATCGCTGATTACAATGTTGTGTTAGTTTCTGGTGCACAGCACAGTGATTCAGTTATACATATACATATATATTCTTTTTCATTTATAGGTTATTACAAGCTATTAAATATAGTTCCCCGTGCAATACAGTAGGACCTTGTTGTTTACCTATTCTGTATATAGTAGCTTGTATCTGCTAACATACTGAGTTTTTAAGTTGTAAATGTCTGATCAGGATCATCGTCGGCATATACGGAGCCTACAGCAGGATATGAATGGAGGCCCACGTACTGTAGGTCTAAATATTTAAGAATTTAAAGTAAGCAATACTCAAGCCCTGGTCCTTGTTTTCACCCAAGGTCTGCAGCCTGTCCCAAAGGACTGCTCTGGGCCTAGAGGCTAAAAAAGTCCCTTCTCCTTGACGGCCACCCTGCCACTGGGGGCCACCAGGAGGAGAGTAGGATGGATACTGGCCTCAGCCAGGGACCCCAGGCAATGGCTGACCTGCCTCCACTGAGGACGGGGATGACCCAGTAAATCTCATCAGGTTTCAGGAAACCTGCAAGGTTCTCTTACTTCATGCCTCATTTTTCTGACTCAGGATTGCCAGGCAGTTCTAAGTACCACCCAGAACATCACCTGCCCACGGCACCCATGTCCCAAGCAGAGGGGAGGGCAGGAGCACCGTTACCCAGAGGAACGCCATCTCCTGCACATCCTTCCACTTTGGGGTTGGGGGGCTACCTTGAAACTAAAGCAGTTTCTTTTTCTCTCTGGTTTCAAAGGGCACAGGCTGATCTTTGATCACCCAGCCCAACCCCACCCCACTCGACCAGGGGGCCCAATCCAGCTGCTCTGTTCCTCTCCAACATTTTGTGTGTGCTCAACTGGTTATCAGACTTTACACATGAAGATGAAAAGCAAAAAAAAAAAAAAAAAAAAAAACGGGGTTGCTATTTCTGTGCTTGTGATGTTCGGGGTCTTCCAAAGCATATGAACTCTCTTGGCCTGGTTTAACAGTTATGCCACGTCTGAATCCAACCACTGACCCAGAATTTCTTGGCGGGGGAGGTGTGGGTGGGGTCTCAAGGCCTGTGCTAACAACGTTCCACTGGTGACTATAGTGCAGAGGCAGGGTAAAATCGGGGAGGCATTTCTGTTTAATTATTGTTCTTCGGCAGAGGAGAGATGCCAGGTCACTGGGATTTTGGCAAGTGCAGTGGAACAGAACGATGAATGGAATGGCGCCAGAGCAGGAGGGCCGAGCAGGTGAGATGAGGGCCCGAGGAAGCAGGGCCCAAGGGCTGGGCGTCGGGGGAGAAGCTGGGCGGCTGGGGCTACCGGAGATCCCATCAGAAGTGCAGGTATTCGCGGCAGAAGGAGCAGAGGCTGACTCTCAGGTTTCCAGCTTGTTGGGAGGTGAACTGCCCCCAAACAGGTATGTCACAGTCCTAACTCCTGGTACCTGTGAATGTGACCTTGTTTGGGAACACAGCCTCTGCAGATGTAATCAAGATGACGTCATGGCTGATGTCCTCATAAGAGGAAAGACACAGAGGGAGCACAGCCATGTGTCGACGAAGGCAGAGACGGAAGAGATGGAGCTCAAAGCCGAGGACCCCCGAGGCTGCCTGCAGCCATCAGAAGCCTCCTCCCCTGCAGGTTCCAGGGAGAACCCGGCCCTGTGGCGATACCTTTGATTTTGAACTTCTGGCCTTCAGAAGCGAGAGACAACACATGTGTGTGTTTGAAAGCACCCAGTTTGTGATCGTTTTTTCAGAGCACTCCCAGGAAACGAACACACAGCTGTGAGAGCAGCCGATGGCGTTGGCTCTCTGGGCGGGGCCATCAGCAAAGGCAAACGTGCCTCACAGGCAGCGCCTGAACTGGGAAAATGTTCCCCACAACACGCACATCCAACCCCCGAGAAACGGAGCCCCGTATTCAGTGTCCCTCTTTGTCACCAAGCTGTATAAACACAAAGTATGAATTCACTCTGGGTTTCAACGGTCTATTATCCAAAAAGGCACAAACAGAAGGTATCAATTTACTACGGATTTCAATTGCCTAGGCCCTATAGAAGAAGGCAGTTTCCACGATTTAAGGGAAGAGCGTTTATATTCAGTTTTCCCATTCTCATACTGACCATAGTCTACTTTGGTTTTGAAGGTATGCTGAGAAGGATCTTAAGGTATTATCTTTCATCTACCATAGTCAAAATGATTCAGAAAAACCTGGAGGAGATTTTCATCTCTATGAGGAACATTTTTCAGAGAGGAAATTGTTGCGGTGTTGAACTGCCAAAGAGACAGCTGAAAAAAAATGGGTCACGCAGTCATCTCATTCTGGGACATAAGCTGCCAAGCGATTCACTGCTCATTTCTGTCCTCTTCTCGTAAACAAGCTGCGTGAACAAGTTACTTTAAAAAAGCATCCTGATTTCCCCAGTGAATTACACAGGCAAAGAATCCAAGGTTCCCTCCAGAGAACTCAAATAGTTGTTTGTTCTCAGTGCTCAGGTGTGGTAAAAGAGCTGCGGGCTAAAAATGCTGCATATTGGCTGGTAGGCTAGAAACTTCCCTCCACTCCAGCCCTGATTCCTCACGTTGGTCTGCAGCTCGTAGCTTGCCCAATGGCATAGGAAAAAAAAAAAAAGGAAAAATAAAGACTTGCTTTTCAATTTCAATTTAATTACACAATCTATAATGCCTAGTGGGAAGGATTTAGGGGCAAGGTGGACGCTCAGCAGCGCTCCATTGCACATTCCTTTCTGATAAAGAACCCTGCATTGATTATCTAAGGTGAATACATAGAAATGTTTTTCAAAAGCCAAATCCTTTGGGTGGCAGAGTGTTTTAAAGAAGGGGAGCATGGGGTCAAGAGGTACAAACTTGCAGTTATAAAGCCAATCAGTCATGGATGCAATGTACAGCATGGCGACCATAGTCAATACTGCTGTACACATGAAAGTTGCTAAGAGAGTAAATCTTGAAGCCATCACTAGAAAAAAAAAGTTTTGTAACTTTGGATGGTGACAGATGGTAATTAGACTTACTACAGAGATCATTTCACAGTGAATATAAATATGGAATCATTATGTTGTCCACCTGAAACTAATGTATGTTATATGTCAATCATATCTCAATTAAAAAAAATTAATAAGGAATTGGCTTCACTTCTTGGCTCTTTGCCAGACTTTGGATAAATTAGAGGTGTAAGATGCCTCTTTGAATTGTATTCCTGGTGCCTTCTTGAGAGTCGGGGGCAACTCCCTACTTGGAAGAAGAAAGGATAGACATTCCACTGTAGAATTAGAAACACCAGCTGGCAGACACTGACTGAACAACAACACAATTATCTGTTTTGAGAATGACTGTGTAATGAATATACTTAAGACCCTTACCTCTTAAAGTCAAGTCCAAAGAATTTCACTCTCTGACTGGGACTGGAAACCATTATGACTTTATCTGGTACCAAATCAATGTTTAAGATTATGAGTAAATATTTGGTGTTCTACTTTGGTGTCTACATACTCTTATTAGTTTGGCCAAGGGTAAAAAGAAGGAAAGTACAGGAAATGAAAATTAGCTCCAAAGGAATGGTGTTAATATATTTTTCGACCAACTAACTGCTTTACCTTGTTAAGTTAATAAAGAAAAAAGGCTTCTTTATAAGGCAAAAGTATTCCCTACGTGACTTTAAATAAATAAAAATGGTAGGATTAACTTTACTGGTTATCTGTTGCTCAGCCTTACCAAACCACTTGAGTATGTACAAAGAGCTGAAAATACAATGTCAAAGATACAAAGCACAAAAGGCAAATAAACTCTTTGAAATGGCTCGCTGACTTTAGCATTGCACAGTGACGCCATTCCGAAGTATTAACATGGCTGCTAGGAAGAGTCAATGTTTACAATTATATTCAAAAGCGAAATGGTACCCAGTAAGCATTACATTTTGCCTGCTACTGAATCTGCGGTCTAGTATTTTAGGCAAATGAATGAATAATTTTTACAGTTTGATGAATTACAGGGCATCTGGCACAGATTAGGTAAAGCTAGAGCTTAATTTGGTTGGAATGACAATGGAGACTAGAACTGGAATTTATTTTGAAGGGCATCAGACGGCTCTGAAACACGTAGCCTTGACTGGTATAAATGCAGATGTACCATGCTTCTCCTTGGCGAGCGTGAGTTATAATTGACGCCATAGGAGAACAACAGAAAAAGACACGGAGACTTTTGTGTCTCTGCCCGAGGCCCACATCTACATTCCGAGTCTAGTGGAAGGCGCAGCCTTCAGAGAGGCAGCAGCCAGACTGGCCTGTGGGAGGAGGGTGGGGAAGGGCAACACAGGCTGAACTTGGTTTGTATGTGTGGCTGCGTGCGTCAAACCCCTCAAACAGTTGTACAGAATGACTCCATCTACTGGTAAATATAAAAGAAAAAAAATCAGTAAAAAGGGAAGCAGGCAGGAAGACACTGGTTCAGTGTACACAGAAATCAAAGGCTGGAATGGAAAATCAACTTGCGTGTTTCCATCACTGGGAGTTTAGTTCTTAACTGTTTGGGATGGAGTGACTGGGTGAATTAGAACTTCAGAAAATCACGGAGGAGCCTTACCTTAGTTAAGGGAGACGTACATAAAAGTATCTATTTGCTGCCATGAGAGTATCCATGCAGAGGTCACCATTTGCCCAGAGACACTTATGTGTTAGAACTGCCTCCCCACCTTGGGGAGGTGCGTGTGGAGGGAAGGAGTGAGGTGGGAGGGACAAGGAAAGTGCATGATCATCCACATATGACCCATTTATTTGTTCTCAGAAACAATAACCATATGTCGCTCATATCCAATACCTAGCAATGCTCTTTTTAAAATATTTACAAATGCTTGATTATTAACATTTAAAGTAAAATTCTATATTACAGTTTATGAGAAGTGAGGAAATACCTGGTTGGTGATATATTCCTGGATTTTTTCTCTAGTCACTGAAAGAGAAAGCAAAAAAAATTTAACATTAAAGTATGAAAATGAATAAAAATACAGTACTGGTCTTGCTCTGTTCTCACTCAAAACTCCATCAGCTGTCATGGACTCTCTGAGCAAAGATGTGTATCACAATAGAGACATTTACCATCACTCCAATAATTGGAATGAAAAAAATCAAAACCGAAATAACTACATCAGGCAAGGATAATAGAAAATTGAGTGGAAATCTGGGAAGGGAGATATCAGAAGAATGTATTAAACTCTGGCAGAGAAATGGTAAAGAGATGAGAAGGTCAGAAGAAAAATCTGAACCACAGCCAGTCAAAGGTTTCCAAACAATGACAACCTGTTCCAGCACAATACTGACGCTGAGCTCATGGAAGCTTGAGGACAAGACAAGATTTAAAGTGGCGGATGGCAGAACGGCTACTTTTCTCTTGCCTATGAAGATGAGAAACACATTCCTATGCTTTTGGTACCACCAGAGACTAAAACACAAACCAACAGTTCTATAAATGGTATCTTGGTCAGGACAGAAACATATCAGGGTAACGTATGAAAAGCAACAGAGGGGTACAAATAATGAAGACTTTAAAATAATAAACCTCAGTCATGGCAAAAATAGCTTGAAAGTGATCAATATCATGTATGTCTTAAAGACAAGGGAAAAAAATCCATAGTCATAATGGATCACCAACAAACCACCAGAAAGAGAGGAAAGAAGAAATTTTGTGGGCCCATCGTTATGTGCTTGTGAACATCTTGTTGTGATATGTACACTTTATTAAACCTGTCCTTTTAAGTTTTTCATTAAGATAATTGTGTAGTCATGTGCATTTGTAAGAAATAATACAGACAGGTCCCAGGTACCCTTTACCCCGTCTTCCCCACCGGTGACATCTACAAGATCTGTACTACAGTGGTATCACGACCAGGACACTGACATCGACACAGTTGAGACACAGAACACTTTCACCACCACAAGGGTCCCTCACATCGCCCTTTGATAGTCACAGCCATCCCACATGCAGCCCGCACCCCCTTCTTAACTCCTGGCAACCACTAATCTCTTCTCCATTGCTATCATTTTCTCATTTCAAGAATGTTGTGTAAATGGAATCATACATTTTATAACCTTTTGGGACAAGATTTCCTCACTCAGCATAATTCTCTGGAAAGTCATCCAGGCTGCTGTGAGCATTCCTACCTTTTTAAAAAAAAAAAAAATTGGTGAGTAGTATTCCATGGCAAGGATGTACCAACCCTTATTCAGCATTTCACCTATTGAAGGCTAGTTTCTAGCTACTGTGAAGGAAGCTCCTATCAACATTTGTATACAGCTTTTTATGTGAACATAAGTCTTCATTTCTCTGAGATAAATGCCCAGGAGTGCAATTGCTGGGTGGTATAGTGTTGCACGCTTAGCTGTTTAAGAAACTATCAAACTATTTAAAAAAAACACATAATGAATAAGTGATATTTACCAGTCAATTAAACAACCAATAATAAGCATATATGGAAATTTTACTAAGTGTTCAGCACCAGGCGAGGTGTTACACAGGACACAGCAGACGAACAAGGAGCACAGAAAATGAGATGGCTCTGTTAAGAGTGGGCTATTCAATGTTGTTAAAAAAAAAAAGAGCGGGCTATTCAATCAAGCCACTGTCACGAAACGCCAGGGGCCGGGCAATCTTGGCGTTTCCAGATAATAAGGACCAATTTTCTTCATTTTTTAAAATGGTACGGCCCAACCAGACATTCTTGATATGTTTTAATATTAAGATTTCTTTTGTCAGATAATATGCAGAGTGTTAAAAGAGGAGTGTTTAATGGTCTGTAGAAAAAAAAAACACCTTTTGAAGTAGACCACTAGTATGGCTAAGAAGAGGGGGAAGAATGTTCTCGAAGGAGGAAGAGTCTATGCAAAGCTGTGTGACAGCAGGGAACAGGGCGGGTCCAAAGCCCGGGAAGGAAGCCAGCCAGGGGGAAGTAAGGGGGCGAGGGCTGAGACGAGGCTGGACAGACAGGTGAGAAGCCCGGGTAGACCGTTTGTCGGAGATTTATGATCTTCCCCAAAGTAACGGGAAGTCAGTTACTAAGGGGATTTAGCCCAGAGTGTGATGGGGACACTGGAATGGCTTGGTCAGATTTGCATTTGTAAAAGACCCCTCCCGCTGGGCAACGGGCTGGAGGTGATGCTGGGGGCAGCAGCATTGCTACAAAATCTTAGTTTTGTTTCCTTAGGAACCAAGGGAAAGTTGAAGGGATTCAAGTGAAAAATAAGAGCCCAAACAATCAAATAATTGCCACCTAACCGTGTAGCGGGTCACTGGACTCTAGAGAATGGAGGCAACAACAACCTGGTGCTTCATACAGCACTGGCATTGACTACATGTCTGACTTGGGGCCAGTTACTCAATGTTCTCGTCTTGTTTGGCCATTTATAGGAAGACTTAACCATATTTTCCCTTCTCTGGATTTGTGAGGAGTAAATAAAATAAGCATGAATTTTGCAGGCAAAGGATGAGAGAAGGCATTCTAGAGGGTTGAGACAGGAAGGTTAGTCTCGGGGGCAGGATGATGGGTGTGTTTGGGTAATCGTGAGGCGTTCTGAGTGGCTTGCGCTGTACGACTGCATGTCCCACGGCAGGCGGGATGTAAGGGGCGTGGGAGGAGGGTAAGAGACCAGCCTTGGGAGGTTGTGCACCAGAGGTGAGACTGAGAGGGGCTTTGCAGGCTGTGGGAGGTCAGCAGAGAGTTTTTAGAAGGGGGACGAGGTAGGAAAAGCTGTTCTCGAGAAAGAGGACTTGGGCGGTGGTGTGGAGGATGAGTTGACGGGGAGGGGAAGACGGGAGCAGAGAGAGCAATGAGCATGCTTAGTGTCTGGGCTTGAGTGATGAGGGCTTGAGGCCAGGGATGAAGGGACGTCTGGAGCAGGTGGCATTTCTGAAGTAGCGTCTGGAGACGGACTGGACGTGGGAAGTACAGGAGCAGGGAGCAGGGCACCCTAGGTTTTCAGCCAGGGGAACACGTGGGTAATGATGTCACTGAAGCCATGGTGGGAGAAGGAACAGATTTGAAGGGGACTTTATTAAGCAAGTCCTGTGGGCTTGTTCTCGTAATTAAAATGAAGATATCTATAGGTTATGAAAGCTGACATGGCAATCATGGTGGATTGAATAATGGCCCACCCTCACATGCCTACATCCTAATCTCTGGAACTGTGAACATGGTACCCTACCTGGCAAAAGCATATGCAAATGCGATTAAGTTAAGGATCTTGGGATGGAAGTATTATCCTGGATTATCTGAATGTGCTCAGTATAATCATAAGAGTCCTTATAAGAGGGAGACAGGAGAGCCAAAGGCAGAGAGAAGGCAACATGATGATGGGAGCGGAAGTCAGAGTGATGCCGTGGCTGGAGGGGGACCATGGGGTGGAGAAAGCTGCAGAGGGAGGCCATGGGCATTGCTGGCTCCGCTTAGAATAGTTTCGGGACACCGTTGTCCATCAGGAGCTTCAGGGACAGAAGTTACAGAAATGCCCCCAACCGCCCCCCCACCAAGTCTGAGGGGACTTATTTCTCAAAGACTTGTCATTCCAGAGTAACTGCCTCAGATTCTCTAACCTCCATGACAAGACTCACGCATCCCTCCCATTGTAAGTGGTTTGATTAACCACCTCAAACTGAATTATAACTTCAGGGGACATACTTTTGCTGCCTAAACAGTTTAGAACAGTGGTTTTTAATTTCTTTTAGGTTACAAGCCCCTTTGAGAATCTACGAGCAGCTACAAATCTGCTCCTCAGAAAAATGCCAACACCCAGCAAAACAGGACAATGGCAGGAGGTGAGAGGGGCCCTCTGAAGCCACACACAGGTTTGCAAGAACCTGCAGTTTCAAGTCTCTTCTGAACAGGAGGCCCCAGCACATGAGATAATTTCTCAGATTCCGGCTCCTCTGGACCATTTTTAGTCCCTGAAGAAGACTCATTAGCTGATTAGCCACTGCCCTTGCTTAAGGCGCTGAAAGCATGAGTCTAATGTCTTATTTTTATCCTAAAATATATGGTACCTTCAATATGTCAGGTAACTCCTAAACGCTGGGTGTGCAGAGACGTACACAGCAGGGCGACCACCCTCCAGGTCAAGGTCAAGTGGAGCAGAGATAAGTAGAGATAAATGGCAGCACTGCACTGCAGGTGTTTTAATCGAGTTTTATGAATGACGCAGGGTGAGGACACAGAGGAAGAGCCACCCATGTGGCTGATCTTGGGGGACAAATAGGTTTCTGGGAAGGATGTTGCCAATGACCACTCTTACCCTCCTCCATTTTAGCTCATGCAGAAATATGCCACTAACCACCAAGGACCACAATTCTAATTGATTTTTTAATTGGCTCTTTACTTAATGGTCTTTAAGAATATCTCCTGGATAAAGCATGTTTGAACATATGTTTAGATGATGACTACAAGGACCAAGCATCGGGATGCAGGAGTTGGAATAATGAGCAAGTGGAACTTGAATCAGATCTTCAGAAAGGGATGGAATTTGGAAAGCATCGTGACAATGACAGCTCCGGCTAGATGGGAGGATTTG
Source organism: Vicugna pacos (assembly GCF_048564905.1). Classification (NCBI taxonomy): domain Eukaryota; kingdom Metazoa; phylum Chordata; class Mammalia; order Artiodactyla; family Camelidae; genus Vicugna; species Vicugna pacos. The sequence continues at coordinate 16,652,719 of NC_133010.1, read as the reverse complement.
GGGAGAATTATTGGTGCCCAGGTAGGTTTGGGTGACCTGGAAACAAGTCGATTGCCTTATGTTTGAAGCAGTAGACAACTTGGGAGCAATTATGGTTTCTTCAGCAGAGGTGGACTATGAAGAAAATGAAACTGGTGAATAGACTGAACAGAGCAGGTGGAGCAACTGGAGAACCCAGAGGGCGCTGTGGTGGGTGGATAAACTGGGATAAAGGATTAAAGATGGGAAAGAGTCATATGGGGCTTATTTAGTCACTTAACAAATATGTGATCGGCTACCATGGGTCACATATGGACAAGCTCTGGGGAATCAGCTGGTCCCTCGCTGCACCCAAGAGCTTGCTGGCTGGGCTCCCTGCCCTTCCCTGGCATCGTCTACCTCTTTACCATCGCCGACATTTTGCATTATCCTTTCTGTAGCGATGCTCAAACTGTTTTGAAGGTACCACTGGTGAACTCTTCAGACGAGGCAAGGAAGAGGAAGTCGGGTTACGAATCTCCTCCTCCTTGGAGCACAAGCACACCTGTTGTATGTATCTCCGTGTATTATGGAGAGTAATCTGATATTCCACAGCTGCCAGATTCTGGAGTATCACATCCTCCCTCCTCTCCATCTAAGGGAATTTTAGGAAGGAATCTGAGAACTGGGGAAAGAGGACCAACATGGTGATCTGCAACAGAGCAGCTCTGGCAATTTGGGGAACTTTATCTTTATCCCGCAAAAGAGGACAGGGCGAAAGAGGTAACTATGGCTGATGAAAGGGCTCAAGGACCAGGAATAGTTCAAGGGGGCCAAAGATGGGAGCAGAGGAGGGGTTTCCGAGCAGCCCAGGGGCAGTAGGAACAGTGCCTCAGTGTCTTCAGAATCTACCTACAACTCATGCTGTTGGTTTATAGACGCTGACTTGCTGCAGCCCATCCATAGCTCTCCCCTGGATTGTGATCTTGCTGTCTGGCCATCCTGCCTCTCTGCTTGCACTCCCTAAACTCCTTACTACATCCTACTTGTCTTGTATCAGCTGCGTCTTGCCCATCTTTCCAAGCTTGCCTTGTTCTCTATTCCCTCTCCCTTCCTACCCTCCAGTCACTTGGGTTTGATGTGAATTTCTGGTCCTTTTGACCTTACTGTTGTCTCTCTAATTTTGCGGGGCTGGCTTTTTCGAATTTTTCAGGTTTCAGTTTAATATTAAGACCTTAGGGGCTCTTCTCTGGTCACCCAATCGCCTCTTGTGATCTTTTTAAAATTATTACTATTTTTATTTTTTGGGGGGGAGGTAATTAGGTTTACTTATTTATTTTATCTTTAGAGGAGGTACTGGGGATTGAACCCAGGACCTTGTGTGTGCAAAGCATGCGCTCTACCACTTGAGCTATACCCCCCACCGCCCCTTTGTGATTCTTGATCTCAGCCCATCGTGTGTTTCTTTCCTAGCACTGACCACGACTTGCCATTGCTTTGTCATTTGTATGTTTGCTTGCTTCTTTGCTTATTTCCTGTTTATAGTGGAAGCTCCCTGTGGTCGGGGACCAGGCCCTCTTATTCATTGTTGTATCCCCAGGGCCCAGTGCTGGCACCCTCGAGGGTGCCAATGACTCTGTTTGGTGAGAGCAGCCATTTCTGTATTAGTTCCCAATTGATTTTCCAAGAACTTTAAAGCACCCTAATCATAGTGATTATTATGTCAAAAGTCCTTTCCCCCTATCTTATACAACATCTGTAGTAGCCCAGTTCTGTATTAGGAACATAGTAAGTGTTCAACATTGTGGGAATTGCAGTGAAGGATGGAGGGTTAATTCTAGAAAACTTATAACATCAGGTTTTATACTTTTCCTGCAGGTTAACAATATTTTAACTGTCCTTTTAGTTTGAATTTACCTAAATTACCAGTTTTCTTTTTCTCCACTAAACTACTATTTACGAAAACAAGGTTTCTTAGCAAAGCTACAGTGAAGATACAGGCTGCTCATTAACCACACCATGGAGTACGTGGAATGAGGGGCCCTGGGTGATGGCAGGCTGGACAGCCCCAGGGCAGACGACTTCAGAGCCCCTACCCTACGGGTAGGAACCCAAGGCACAAACCTGGGCTGCATCTTGGGATGATAAGGCAGGCTGGATACAAGTGTCTCTGGTGAAAGGTCACAGTGCGTCTGGGATTTGTGGCGTCTGCCCAGATAAGGAAGAGGTGGGTGACTGTTAGTGATGTAGGTGGCAGGGAACACATCCACGTTTGGAAGGGACTTGGGGACCAGGTCAGGAACAACTCAGGCAACAAGGCAGGAGCCATGCTGGGGGACTGGGGGTAAGGGGGGCTGACTCAGAAGGTAACAGGGCAGGCTTCCAGTCACTGAGGTCAGAGAGTCAGCTGAGGGTCACGGGGACTCAGGAGCTGGAGAGACCTTTTCTGTGAGATACAGCTATTTACATATGAGAAAAATGATCTCCTCCCTTCAGCTATTAAAACTCTACTAAATTAAAATATATCATTATATAATTATTTTGTGGCTCTAGTAGTTATGATTGCGGCTAATGATAATTTTTTTCTCCTGCTCACGGACAGTCTTAGCCTGGCAGAGATGTAAATGTTCCCCGACCAAGACAAGAAAAAAGGAGGGAATCCCACTTAAGGAAAACCTAAGTCATTCCCAAATTTATTCAAATCATATTTGAGAAAGAGGAATGGAATTTAGGGGATCAACTGTTACTGCATAAGCCTTTGCTAATAAAAGATTAAGAAGTATGTGGTTTAGCATCTTTTAATTATTTTTCCTAGCATCTTGAATATACAATGTTTGAAATCTCTGGTTGGATCAACATTATTTTGCTCAGAGGTTTGTGGACTTTGCATACTGATTCTTTCCTGTTTCCAAGTACATTTGCTTTTAGGCTATTTTTATTCACTTTAAAGGAATTTTAATAACTTTCTGTTGACAGCATGGACAGCTGGTCTTGAGAATTAAAGAAAATTCACTTGCTGACTGAGGAAGGAAGTGACATCAATGAGCTTCTACAGTCAGCCCAGAGGGGGAAACTGGCTTGTGAGAGAGTAGCCTTTCATTGCACTGTATTTATCGAGCGATGCCTTGAGATGCAAATTGGTGTATCAATCAAATCTGTGGCGCCTACCTCCAACCAACTTAGTGCAAACTGAAGGAACAATGCCCCGAAACACTGAGGAAAAGGATGAGGGGCTTTGGAACACCTAGGGGCGAAGTGAATGATGGGAGCTCATGGTCCCCTCTCTGGGCTGATGCTTCATTCTCTGTCAAGCCTCAGTTTCTTTGTCTAGAAAATGAGTTTGATGTAAATTGTTGGCTGAAGTCGGTCCATTTCTGTGACAGGTGGCTAATAAGACCATGTCTTAATAGGTATAGTGGAGACACGTTATCTCACCACTTTGTCCCAAAGAGGGCTAGCAATTGCTCTTGATCCTCCACTGACAGCGATCTAGAAAGAGGAATCTTTACGTGTTATTTGTAACTCCCACCTTTATCACTTGATATTTTTAAAATTGGTGTTTGCTGTTTAGAACTCTGCTGTAGAAAAAGTCAGGCACCAAATCGGGACTTTAAATAATAATGACAATTGTCATAACGATGATCATTGTCACAGTAAAGGATGACTTGATTCTTTCCCACCCGCAGAGAATTTCCCTCTGGAGCTGCAGATAACCATGTCTCAAAGGCAACTGTGGTGCAGGCAGAGTGCGGCTGTACAAGTGGGTTGTATCACGTGCGCGTGCACATGCGTGTACGTCTACACATCTGTGTAAAAGAGAGGCAGAAAAGTACCTGAATACATCTTATGGTAATGAGCTGAAAGATTACATTTCCAACGATTTATTTCTTAGCTCATTTTACAAAGTGTCTGCGATGGTTGCAGTGATGGCGCGATACCATTGTTTAACCCATCTCCGTTGGAGTTAGCAGTCTTGAGTCAAAGGGAATTTTATTCAGCCCAAGAGATAGATGCATTAATGCTGGCTTCTTTTCCTTGTCTGTAAACTTATTTGGGGTGTTCAATTACATTTTCAAATTGTGTGAGCTTACAGAAGTAACTCGAACCACTCAAAAAATATTAAGTAAAGAAAACAATGACTGGGTTCTCAACAGCCATAGTCTTCAGGCCAAAGCATTTTCAGATTATCCCCAAGCAAAACTTGCTCATTTGATCCTACAGCAATATTTTAATAAGCATCTATTCTGGACAATATGCTCAGTGCTCTGGAGGTACAGAAGTAAGAGAGAGGAGGTCAGATGAACACCTCCAGAAATAACTACATGAAATCATGGAGCTATAAGGGATTTATTAGTAAATTGTACAGGTCATCAGACCAAAAGGTATTGAAATCTTGATATAGCAGAACTGGCGATGGGTTCACTTTCAGATTTTTCTAGTCTTGGCTTTGCCACTATCAAGTTCCATGGCATTTAGCAAATAGCTTCACTCCTGTAGTCTTTGCTTTATCTTTAGTGCCTAATGACAACATTGCACGTATAGATGGCTTCTAAATTTGTTTCGAGTTACTTAAATTCTTGGGCCCTAAAAAAAACGAGAGATTGAAAATTTCCAGAGAATTGGCATAGGTGAAAAGGAAGAAAGGTTGTGTTTGGTGGGCGAACCTGAGGAAACGTCATAAAGGAGGTGGCATTTGATCTGGGTAGTTAGATGAGTAGAAACAGATTGGAGGGAAAGCTCAGAACCAGGAAATTCATGGGGTGTGCACAGAGAGTAGTAAATAGTTCTTCTTGACTTCAGTGAAGTCTGTCTGTTAGCAAGTAATCAGAGGCAAGGAAACATGTGTATGATGGACCAATACCATGGAGTGTCCTAAATACTTCAGGAGCGATTTTGACATTTATGTGATTACAGAGCTCTAAAAGAGTTTTGAGCCAGAGAGTGATCAAAACTGTTTTAAGAATAACAATCTAACAATACTATGGTTTGAGGATGGGGGGACACTGGGAAGGAGGTGGAATCATGTAGGTGAATGTGAGAGGCACTGTGTAGGTAGAATGGACTTAATTCAGATGTGGGGCTGGGGCAGCCAGACAGTGGAAAGAAAGAAACAGAAGTTGACTAATATCTTGAGCCTGGTTACTTGGGAGAAGATGCTCTTAATGCAAAAGTGGAAACAAGGAAATAGGGCCAGTTTAAAGAAGCAAATTTGGTGAGTAATGGTGGAGGTGGAATGATTAGCTCAGTCTCAACGTTTGTTAAGTTGAAAAAACCAGTAAAACATCCTGGAGGAGGCAGAAAGTGAGATCAGCAGAGAGGTCAAGATAAGGCAATCTTCTGCAGAGAGATGGCTGGGGAAGCTACGGGTTGCAAGATGCTTTTGAAAGTATATACAGAGAAATAATGACCAAATTAGAACTTTGGGGAACAGTTGTATTGTAGTTACATTTGGATAATTTGCTGCCTCCTTAGGCAATGGGATGCAAATTGCACATTGTCTGCAGTGAATAGGGGACGCCACACAAGCTATCACAAGGATTCACTCTCAGGAACTGGCAAGTTAGAGGTTTGGTTTCAGAGTTTAAGTTCTCACTGGTCCTGCATTTCAGTCAAAGTCTTCGATTCTGGCACCAATTGCAATGGTGTGTTTTTTTTTTCCTTTAACACCTCAAACAATTAACTGAATTCTCCACAGATACTGACTGGGTAGCCCACAAATTTAACTCAATTCTGACACTATTTACCCAGAGATAGAGTCAAATCCCACAGGTTAAAGGCTCAGTCCTAGAAGCCTGCACCCCCCGCCCCAGCCCCATCATGCACATGGACACACACACACCACACTTCACGGATGCCAGCTGTGAGTCCAGCTTGTCACCTGGGCACCAGCTATTGACCAGAGGTCCTCACGACTCCTTTTTTGGGTTTGTTTAATTTACTAGAGTAGCACTTACAGAACTCAAAGAAAGATTTTGCTTACTACATCATCAGTTTACTACAGAAGCATGTAACTCAGGAACAGCCTGATGAAGAGATGCACTGGACAAGGTATGGGGAAGGCGGACAGAGCATCCATGCCCTCTCTGGGGGACCGTTATCCCTAAACCTCCACTCCTTCACCAACCCCATCCTTCTGGGGGTTTATGGAAGCTCTATGACATAGGCACGACTGATTAAATCATTGGCCATTGAACTCAATCACCAGGCCCTCTCCCCTCCCCTTGGAGTTCAGGGGTGGGACTGAAAGTTCCAAACCCTCTAATCACATGGCTGGTTCTCCTGGCGACCAGACAACCTGAAGTGAGAGTCCAAAAGTCACCTCATTAAGACAACAAAGGACACCTTTATGACTCTCATCACTTAGGAAATTCTAAAAGCTTTAGCAGCTCTGTGCCAGAAACTGGGGACCAAGACTGAATATATATATTTCTTATTATAAATCATAATATTGCAAAGGCAAATTACAAGTTCTAGGAGAAGAAACTTAGGCTGATTTCCTTATTTATAAACTGAAGCTTTCCAAAGTTTGGGACTTTTCGAAAGACATCAACCACAGATTTTAGTAATGGGCAAGGGTAAGGGTTAAGCAGTCAGACTGTCTGCTGGAAATTCAGTTTCTCTACTCTCTGTCTGAGCGGCCTTGGGCAAATAACAACCTCTTTGAGTTTCCTCATCTGTAACTAAGTATAACAAATATATTACAGAATCTTTTTTCTTTTTTTTTTTTGGTAATTCAACGAGTTAACATAAAGGGCTTGGCACAATACCTGGCATCAGGAATGACTGGTATCACAGGATGCTCCAGCTAAGGACAATAAAGTCGGATTGTTTAAAACCCAGACGGAAGCTATTTTTGAATGTGGTTAAGAAAAATAACAGCAAATTTGAAGATGGCAAAGTGTCCTGTTCTGGAATGGCCAAGCAGTATGGAGGAAAACTAGGGATCATGTGTATTTTCAGTGCCCCACAAAAGTTGAGTCAAATTTAAATGATTAACAAATAGCCAAGAACTTTAGCTTAGCCAATCAATAAAAATGAAAATGCCAATTTTTACCTTAAGGCATTAATGCACAGGCATTCATCCCAAGTCCTGCTCTTGGCCCCAGATGGTCACAAGGAGACAAAGGAGAAAGAACCCTGCAGCATTTGGTCCAGAGAAGTGGCGGGGCTGGGGGTGGGGGGGAAGAGACCAGCTGACACAAAGGCAGAGGGACTTCCCTCAAGAACTGTGGGGGCGGGGCCCCCCTGGAGAACTAATTCTGGTTCTCCTGCAAAACACGCTATGAGAAGGAGAATGTGCACAATTTCCTGTTTACCTCTTGATGCTTCTCAGGGTGAATCACAACATGGCACCTGTCAAAGACTCTCTTCTTGATCAAACTTTACCCAGGTTCCTCTAACCTTGACCTTGACCTTGACCCTGGTCCAGTCTTCTGCCAGCCTAGCCCAGTCTCAGCAAGAATCCTCCTGGGAGTAGGAGTCCCTGACTCTTGCTCTGTGATCAACTTCCTCACCCCCCACCTTTGACGTGTAAGTCCTTGGCCTGCCTTTAGCAAGAATCCTGTTAGGTCAGTTTAGCAAGACTCCTCCTACCTTTAATGTCTCCTCTTAGTAACTGTCCATCCACTGACCCCTCACTCTGCTCCCTGGCCATCAGTTTCCGCTTGTCCTTGTCTTTTAGCCCACGTCTCTCCACTATCACACACCCCTATTGCACCAGTCCTGAATAAAGTCTTCTGGACCATTTTAACAAGTGTTGGAATTCCTTTTTTCCTTTAACACACCTAGTATTTTATCATTAAATTCATTTTTCTTTCCTTTACAACCATTACACTGTCTAAAAATGACTGTGTTTCATTAATTCCTTAAGTTTGCAAATCCCAGGGACTCACAACTTCTAATAATTCCTGGTGATGGCTTAAAGCCTTAGTGTACAATCAGGGCAACTGTAAGTGACACAATCAGTCAATGGCAGCCACTAGATGTCACAGTGTCATTCACAGTAGGAGCCACAGTCTTAGGAAAAGTTAAGATCCCCCCCACCCCCACTTTGGAAGTGGCAAGGAAGGCTAGCTTAGTTTTTAAAGATCAAATACAGATTTTTGAAATGGAGTTCCCTTTTTCTTTCAAATTCAAGCCAAGATTTTTTTTTTTAACACTGAATTGGGACAGCTGGGTTTTTTAGGGACGTTTTAGAGTACCAGAAACGACAGACAGGATATGTGGATGTTTTTTCAGGGACCTCTTTCCCATACATCAGCACTTACCCACTGAAGGCTAGAACGCGCTGAAAGGATTGCTAATGTGCTGTAATTGCGAGGCAGCCTCCCGGCTCTTTGGACATGATGTGAGCAGACCTCCGGAGAGGTTGTTTGGATGTTGCAGATTACGGTTCAAGGCAGGGAAACAGTGAAGGCTGTGCCTTCTTCAGCGTCCCTCTGTAGGACCAGGGGGGTCACGCTGCAGTGCAGCATGTGGGTGGCCTGTGGTTCAGGCAGCAGGGACCAGATGTAAACAGGCAGTGTGACACCGTGTGACACCATTTTCCCCAGAAATCAACCTACCAGACATTTTCCTGTGCAATACCCACAGGAAAGGATAGGCCTGTGACTTTTATGCTTTTATTTCATCTCCCTTACTTTTTGGTGTAGTCTTTTGGCATTTGGGAGAACGTTGTCATTTGTTTGCCTGTCTTACATTTCGGGGGTTCTGACCACCGCTCCCCGCCCAGGGTAGGGGGACAGGAGGGAGGGGAGTGGGGAGCGTGGTAGGGTGGCATAGAGAGTTGTTATAAAACCAATTCTGTGGTCGGACTCTTTTAACACTGAGGAAAAGGTAGAAATTACAAAGCTGAACCCAATCTCTATGGTTGTATCATATTAATTTCTTCTTTATTCACGTACTTATTTATTTGACAACATTAAAAGTAATTAGGGGGAAATCATTTAACATTCATTCAAATCATAATTGATTCCTAGCTTCTTGCTTTTCATGAAGAAAGATTTTTGGGTTTTAAATGCTCACCACTTTATTACTTAGCAGGAAAATGTGTTGCTTGTTCTGTTTCACAATGGTGACAGAATAATTTTCTTTTGGTTTTTTTTTTCCCCTTTCATTTGGAAAATGTATTTCTCTGATTAAATTTGGTTGTTCCCATAAAAGCAATAATTTGAGTAAGTAACTGAAACTCATGAATCCCTAAACCATTTTATATCTGAACTGTTACATGATTTTAAAAAAATTTTAAATTTCCCATTCTTCTTTTATTCCTTAAAAGAACAGAGAGCAAAAGCCTTTAGAGTTTTCCAGTAAAGACAAATAATTCTGATTCTGCTCGGGTGCTTTACTGAGCGCTGCATCACTATAATTCTCCTTACGTTTAAACGCACCCAACTGTCATATATAAGAATTTAAGGTGCTCATTTATCTCCCCTGACTGTCTTGCCCATTCCATCCTTCTCTGTGAACCAGGTTAAGGTCCATAATACTTTGGTAGTTTCAATCACCAATTTCAATCTTATACAAGCAGAAAATCCTTTCTCCTTGACTTCGATTAAATTCATTACTTATAGAGGATGTTCTTATTCTTCTGTTAGAGACTATTTGTATCAACAGCATGATGCTGGTTCCAGGCTCCGGTAACTTGATAGGTTATGTTTCTTTCTGCACCAGCCTTGACTCTGAGAAAGGTCCATTTCATCATGGATCTTTACGGCTTATATCCCAAGACCAAAGAGCATCACAAAGAAATTATAAGCCTAACACCCAGCAGATTTATCATCAGCATTATCATTTTGAAGCAATTTAAAGTAGATAGTAGGATAAAGAAAATAAATATATTAATATTATTAGGAAGTCCAGTGCTCAGTGTAAGAAAAAAGAAATGAGAAAGGCAGAGGAGTTCTAAATTTCAATGCAAAACATATGAAAGCATCACTGAGAAAAAAACAAACATTTTAGCAGCAATGAGCACACTGAACACCCAGATCTTGTTTCTACGCTCTACTTTCAACTTTTCCGTAAGTTTGAAAACTTCCATAACTCATAGTCAGGGGAAAAAAGAAGGCAATTGAATTCAGTGCTAAGTATGTAAGAGGTAGAGATAAGACCTGGTTAACAAGTTTATTTTTTGACCAGTGGTAAGAACAGTTTCTAAAGAATGGCGGGGGCTGAGGCCAAATGGCGGTGATCTCGGAGGTGAGAAAAGGGAAGCAGGAAGGACGGGCCTCGCATATGAGAAATGGGAATGAAATGAAAGGCAAAGGATTGAGTTAGTGCAGAAATATTAATAGAACCCAAAGGACTCACAGACGGCTCTGGCTGAGGCCAAGGAGCTGGAGGAGGAGGACACCGGAGGCAGCACTGGGAACTCTGAGCAGTGGGTGAGCGGGCAATACGTCCAAGGTGCAGGCGTGGCTTTGAACTGGAGGAGGGACACACACCCTCCGATGCTGAAGGCAAGGAATATGGAGAGCAGAGTTTGTAGGAAAGTGAGAAATGGAGAGAGTGCACTCCTGTGGCTTCCATTTCCTGCCAACATCTGAAGCAAGGCAGCCTGCAAAAAATGCGAAGAGTGAGGATGTAAAGATGGCAGTGAGGGATTAGAATCACCGTGAATGGGAACCAGGACATTAAGATAGTGGGTGATGTAAAGACCTTCCTCATGTTGGAGGACGTGATTTCAAAGTGGCACTTGTCAGCACCACTGTGGGATGTGCTCCATCTTTCTAGCAGGTGATGTGAAAATAGAGGGTGCAAGGGTGCCACGGTCCTGAAGAAGGGGAGCTCTGATGATGGACATGAAGGCTCCGAACAGATTAGGAAGGAAGAGGGGCTCAGGACAGAAACAAATGCAGAGAATGGCTGAATAAAAGGTCCAGAGAGATCTATGAGGCCAAAGAACAGTTAGGTGGGCAAGAAGCACCCTGTGAGGAACAACAGCAAGACGCAGTCAGAGATCTGAGTGTCTGACTTTTGAAGTAGAGCAATTACAGGTCAAGATCAGCTTGTGGCCTTGGGAGCTTGTGGCTGAAGCTGAGCAGTGATTAAGTTCATGGTTGCTGTGAAGTTTCCCAGAACCACGAGCTTTAGAGTTAGATGAGCAGAGCCTTTGTTCCAGTTTCCACCAGAAGTTTGAAAGGGCTTCTGTCCATGAGGCGTCCAATTCTGGTCACTGCCATTTATAAAAGTTTGCCATACTCCAGTGAATGGTTTTGCTTAATTTATTTTTATCCAAGTAAGAGGATTAGGAAAGAGTCAAAGCTGAGGCATGAATTCCCCTTCTAGGATTCAGTCTAAGGAAGTCCTCAGGGCAGTGTACAAAACTGCGTCAGCGTGTATGCTCCAGGCTGGGCAGGGACAAGCTTGAGGACGACTTAAGAGAACCTCAGCAAGAGCTGGCTAAAGAAGTTCTGGAAAAAACCTTTCAGCTGGACTCTTTGTAGCCAGTCAAAAATGATCAAATGGATCTATTTAGTGAGATATGGATATATCTAATGAAAAAAGTGAGCTACAAAACGGTATTTATATCATGAATGTATGTTTGTTAAAATGGATATATTTTTATGAAAAACACTATGAATCCCTGGGTGATGGATTTATGGATCCATTTTTCAGTTTGTTTCTCTGTACCTTTGAATTTTCTACAGTGAGTTCCTTGTTTAATAAAAATGTTTGAATTTCTTCTTCAGTGAAGACACACAAATGGCCAACAGGCACGGGAAAACATGCTCAATATCACTAATTATCAGAGAAATGCAAATCAAAACTACAATGAGCTATCACTTCACGTTAGTCAGAATGACCATTGTTAAAAAGTCCACAACTTATAAATGCTGGAGAGGCTGTGGAGAAAAGGGAACCCTCCCACACTGTTGGTGAGAATGTAATTTGGTGCAGCCATTATGGAAAACAGTATGGAACATCCTTCAAAAACTAAAAATAGACTTACCACTTGATCTAGCAATCCAACTTCTGGCCATGTATCCAAAGTAAACTCTAATTCAAAAAATTACATGCACCCCAATGTGCACAGCAGCACTATTTACAAGAGCCAAGACATGGAAGCAACCTAAATGTCCATCGACAGATGACTGGATAAAGAAGTTGTGGTATGTGTACACATACACACACACACACACACACAATGGACTACTACTCAGCTGTAGAAAAGAATGAAATAATGCCATTTGCAGCAACATAGTTGGACCTAGAGATTATCACACTAAGTGAAGTTAAGTCAGAAAAAAGTCAAATATCATATGATACCACTTGTATGTGGAATCTAAAAAAAATGACACAAATGAACTTATTTACAAAACAGAAACAGATTCACGGACTAGAAAACAAACTTCTGGTTAACAAAGAAGGAAGGGGGGGGATAAATTAGGAGTTCTGGATTTGCAGATACAAGCTACTATATATAAAACAGATAAACAACAGGGTCCTATTATACAGCAGAGGGAGCTATATTCAATACCTTGTCCTAACCTATAATGGAAAAGAACATGAAAAAGAATATATATATATGTATAACTGAATCACTATGCTGCACTCAGACACTAAGACAACATTGTAAATCAACTGTACTTCAATAAAACGGCTGAATTTCAAATAAATTGAAAATGAACCATAAACAGCTTAAAACATGACTGTGTTAAAAACTTTATTGTCGTATTACTACTAAGTCAATGTTTTTTTTTGTGAAAAATTTAGACAATACAGATAAAAGAAGTAAACAATTATGACTTAGGATCCTACCACCTGTAGATAAGACCGTTAACATTCGTTGTGCAGTTTTCCAGATATTTCATTTTTATTCTTTTAAAAATGATATCATCTAAGACATACCTTAAAAATATTTTGTTCACTTAAGTAATATATTATGAATAATCCTGGCTTGATGTTAAACATTTTCAATCTGCATCATTCTGAACGACTATCATTATTATTTTTTTAATATACTAAAGTTCCTTTAATCCCTCTCTTGAGATATCGAAGTTATTTTACTGTTTTTTTGGGGGGGGAGGGAACCCTTCTAATGCAGCACTGTGAGGGGTGTTCATATGAACATATCTTTAAGCTCATCCGTAGCTCTTCCCCAGCACAGATTCCTAGATGATCGATTATAGTTTTACGAAATGTCTTAACACTAATACTAAGAATCTTCCTATAAGCCTATTTCTCAGCCCTGCTGTCAACTCTGAATTTTAAAAATGGTAACAATTTTTTAGGAAACATGCTGCTTAAGCAATCCCATTGTTTTGACTTTGTTTCATGTCTTTCTTTCAGAGGATGAACACTTTTATATGCTTAAAGGGCACTGATATTTCTTCTTCTCATTTCTCTGACTCCCTTTTCTAATAGAGCATTTCTCTTATTAATATTAATTTTTGCCTATCGTATGTTCTGTGCATATTTTCCCTAATTTATCCTTTGCTTTACTTGTTTGCAGTGGGAAGGTGATAAAAAGAGAAGGTGATGGCTGCAATGGCTCGTATTTAGGGAGCCCTTACATGATACCAGTACCATGCCAGGGGCGTCACGTGCAAGGTCCACACTCTTACTGCGAGAAGCCTCCTGGTATCTCCAGTTGTGCAGATGATGAAGACGGGGGCTGACCGAAGTTAATGTGGTTCAGATCACAGAGCTGGGAATGGGTGAGCCCAACCTCCCGACTTCGGAGCCCACCACCCTTCCTTTCCTGGTTCCTGCCTTTAGTGTAGTGCTTGGAAAGACACACCGCTGTGTAGCTATTAAAAACAGTAAGGTCAAATCTGTATATGGTGACGTAGAACAATGTCTGCACTGTGTCCTCAGAACACAGCATATAATTAACGTGCTTTAACAACAAGTTCCGACTGTATAGCACAGGGAACTACATTCAGTAACTTGTAATAACCTATAATGAAAAAGAGTATATACATGCACGTACAACTGAATCACCGTGCTGTACACCAGAAACAAACACACACTGTAAATCAACTAGACGTCAGCGAATAAAAGGTACATGTATTTATATACAGATAAGGAAGTCAGAGGACATACACTTGAACACTTTGCTATAGGTGAAGGCTTGGTGGGATGGGGTGATATTCAGTTTTACTTTAGACACATTTGGGGTTTTTTTAAGCTTTTTATTAGAAACGTACTTGGTTGCTCTAAAGAGAACGGTATTTCTGTTGGGTAAGAAGGCGCGGCCGAGGCTTTAATCTGCCTTTTCTTTTCTGCACATTGGGACAAGCATGCATCCCTTCATCCATTCATCCGTTCAACAATCAAGGTAACTTGCCTGAAAGTCTACTTGGCGCTGATCTTGGACCGGATATGGTAAAATCAAAAATGAGAGGATATGATCTGTCCCTTGCCACAGTCTAGCTGGGAGACAAACACAGGACAATTCCGGTGTCCTGGTCACAGGAATACGGCAGAGGACAGTAAGAACAGTGGGAATGGAGGCCCACTGGCCTGGGGGCGTCAGGAAAAACTTCTTGAAAGAGGAAGCATTGAAACGGAGATGTACGTACAGAACTCGCCCCTTCCTGGCTCCGCCTGCCTCTCCAGCCTGGGTGGCGACAATCTTCTGTCAGCATCCTCGGGTTAGCACTTCATCTCCTGTCGCCTGCTCCCACCTCTCCCCCGCATGTTGGAGGCAGTTCCTTTCTAAATAGCCGCTTTCTAACTTACCTCAACCTGAGTGAGACCTCAGTTTCCTTTGGGACGTTTACTGATACATATGATACATAGTGGCTTTGGCCTGGGGCAGGTGCAGCCCAGCCGGGCGGTGACAGGGCTGAAGGCTGGCAGCCTTGGGGGTGGCTGGCATCTCACCTGGGTGCTGGGGTCAAGGCCTCTGCAGCAAAATCCTGTACAGGAGTCCGATGTAACAAGGAGAAAACTGGTGGGTGGCAGGTGGTAGTGTGTGTGTGTGTGTGTGTGTGTGTGACAAACTCTGAAGACTTCTAGAAACCGTGATTCAGATGGGATGGAGCCGGAGAAACGTGATTGGTCTTCTAATGGTAAGACTGTTTGTTTGTTTTAAACTCCAGGGCTGATGCTTTTAGAGAAACACTCTTCACTTAGATGAGTAAATCAAGACTTCAAAAAACTGACTCGCTCACTCATTCATTCAGCAAAGACCGAGGGCACGCTGAGTACCAGGCACTTGGCTGAGGATGAAGACTGAACACCGTGAACCCAAGCCCCTTCCGTGATGGAGCCGGATTGGAACCCAAGCCGGTCTCCCCGCTACACACAGTGCACCTGCTCCTTTCTCGTGCTGCCTCCTTTTTTAAGTATCTGGCAAAGTCTCACTTTGCCAAAACGCTCCTTCAAAAAGACCCAGCCCCCTGCCACTTCTGGGGGCCCCAGAGACCACGGAGCTACGTCTGCATCTTGTCCGCACACTTGCAGTTAGGCCCGGCAGCACCTCCAGGCTCCTAGACTCTGCAGGCTGGTAACGCAGGCTGGGAAGTCATTACCGGGACTGGTCGTAAAAGCTACTGCGTGTGCTTATTACTGAGCCGTTGGGTCTATTTTTAAGAACACAGAGAAGGAAAAGATTAGCTGCCTACAAGCTCCCCCAGCTGTTCAAATGGAAAAATTTCACAGAGCCCTAGGGTGCTCGGTGGCACTGATTCAGGCTTGTATTTTTAAAGAGCGCTTAAAAAGTAAGTGAAACAACTCTTTGTGTATCTCCTCTTATGGAAACCCCTGTTACAACTTAAAGAACATCCTGTAGCCCCAGAGTGTGATGATCAGGGACCTGGGGTCCACACCAACCCCTCTATTTACTGGCTGTGTGACCTCGGACAATTTACCTAGCATCTCTGAACCTTGCTTTCTTTTTCCAACTGCAATTATCAGAATAATACCTATCTCATGAGGTTTTCCTGAGGACTGAATGACATAACACATGTCTCATAATTAGCACAGTGTCTGGCACGTAGTAAATGCTTAATAAATGGAGCCACTATTATTACGAGCATTACCTCTTTACTTACTACAACGCTAGGGAGGGAAGGGGGAAAGGAATTTTAGGTAAATTTACAGAGAAAAATCATCAACTACATTAACATAAGAAAGGAGGAGTAGAACTGAGATTTCTGTTCCCCCTTAACAGGGACACTGGGGATTGAACCCAGGACCTCGTGCATGCCAGGCACACACTCTACAGCTGAGCTATCCCCTCCATCCTCCTGGACTGAGATCTTGATGCAGCTAACACAGGTTTGACATTTACCAAAGTTGTAAAGCTTTATAAAACCTGGAGACCAAATCTAAATCCGTTTCGTGTACTTTATACCATTGCTCACATTTAATTCCTCCACTAAGAAATCAGCACAATTATCTACGGATTTACTCAGAGGCAGCTCTTTTCTTGTATGTTTCAGCTAATCCTCCCAACAACATCTTGTTACATACACTGCACACTGGTTCTCAAGCACCCATCTGGTTACTGGACTGATGCTTCCGTAAGGACAGCCCACCTCTGCTGTGGTCTGTGTGCGCCTGTCCCCGACAGCGGGCCGGGAAGTCGGCATCGCAGCAAAGGACTATTACCCTCAAGCAAGTGCAGGAAGGGTGAGGGGAGAAGGCACTTCTTTTTTTTTTAACCTCCAGAAACAAGTATGATCATTTTAGACTTCAAATTTCTTTTTCCCATTTCGTGCATGTTACTTATAGCTGTTGTTTTCTTTTTCTTGATGCATTTGCAGTAAGCAAGAAAATCAAAGCCAGCCCCAGAGGGCAGTGAATGGAAACCCTAGTGTTCCTTCCGGCAGGGCCTCTCAGTGCATGGTGAAGAGGAAACAGCGCCGTCAGGATGCTGACCCCTCAGCCCCCAGGTCTCTGGGTCCTTTGGCCCCGCCCCTCCAGCAGCCCTGTCTGCTCACCATACAAGTGCATGTCTGTTCTACCCCAGAACCACCGTTACCAGGTGTGCAGTGATGGAAAAAAGATGGAAAGCCCTGCCTTGGAGAAGGGGAAGCTTTGAGCAGTGCCCTTTCAAAACCAGGCCAAGGGAATTGTTCAGGGTTGACCCTGTATTTCCCAGCACAGCACAAGGAGGCAGCACAAAGCAACCACCACCATGGGAAAGAGATGATACAACCAACAAATGTGCAGGAAGAGGCAAGGGACGGGGAGTCCCTTTTCCTAGTGGTCAGAGGAAAGGCCAGGCCAAGATGGTGGGCGCTCAGTCTAGGGAAGGAGAAACACATCTCTTGTTTCATGTTCAGAATAGTGATCTGTTGCTTCCCTCCATTTCCTGCAGTTGTCCAAAGCCAATACCTTCTTGGGAAGCCTATTAAAACAATGTAAAACATATTACAGGGACTCCCTCCCAGTTAACAGCCCTGGCCAGGCATCACGTGGGTTTAGAATTTTCGCTGCGGCTGGACTGTAACTTTCAGGTAAGTGTCACCTGATTGGTGCATCACAGTCTGAAGCTGCGTTGTGCCACTTGCCACGTGTTTCACAAAAATACTTCCCTGGAGTAAGACATACTGATGCCCAGGGAGTGTTATTGCCACTTGCAAGAGCAGTCTGTTTTGGCGAGAGGGCCATCAACTTATAATTACGTGAAGATATGTGTGTGGAACCATGAGTGAGCTGATGACATGATCTCTGTTTACTCCAGTGATGTTCCGTGCTTTTTATAGACCGGCATTCCGGGGCAGCGGGCCACCTGGCTTGCCCTTTAATTTGACCTTGGCTTGTAGCGTGGGCTTTGGCATCCACAGGCCTGAGTTCAAGTTCAAGCACTTCCATTCATCAGCTGTGCAACCTTGGATAAGTTATTTAACATCTCTAGGCCACAGGCTGCAAACCAGAGAGATATGGATAATAAGAGAACTGATTTCATGATGTGGTTGTGAAGGCTAATGGATAAAGCAGACCACGTGCCTGGGAAAGTTTAAAATGGGTTCCCTCTTCTCTTTAGTCCTATGACAACAGAAATGGTAACAAACTCTTCTATCAGTACCAGCAGATGGTGAATACATATGTGGGGATCGGAGGGTCTTGTGACCAAGTGGCAGGCCTCACAAGGGACCCACGAAGGAGACATCTCTCACTCAGAAAAATAAATGATATTGAACAAGTGGTCATTGAGGAAAAATGGAATCCTGACTCTATCACCCAAATAGATGACACTGGCAATTAAAAGAGAACAGACATGTATGGTCTTATCTTGGTCTGTATGCCTAACATTACATGGCTTAGCAAAAATAAATACTAGCTTTATTCATAATGCTGCCTTTATTCTTCTCAATTAATTATTTTGTTTCTTGCTAACGTCTCTCGCATTCCTAGTGGATAATCCCAACGGATCATTTTAGGGTGGGAAGTGTTACGTTAAAAAACTTCACTGTTGTTCATAATTTTTAATAAGAATTTTGTTGGTGAGTTGCAAAGGTGAAACGCTTTATAAAAACTGTGTCTATGACAGCTATTGTAAAAAAAAATCAAAGACAAGCTATAATTGATAGGATACTTTCATTTTTTATCTAAAGAAATCTCTAAGTCCTTGGAAAAGATCAGGCACGCAAAAGTGAGTCAAACCTTGAAAATTATGCTCTTGTTGTGCACTCTGAAGCAGAAATACACCTTTGTTTTTAAGTCGCAAGAATAGTAATCTAGTACTTTGGGGATTTAAAACAATTCATTTCCCTGCTTTAAATTCTTTTGAAACAACAAGGCAGGAATATAAACATCGCACACAGTATTTCTTGATTTAACACCAAATCTTTGATAAAATGCTGATTCTGGTTTAGAATGTCGCTCTCTCTCACGTAAATACATTCACACATCCACACATCCAGTTGTTTTTAACTATCTGGCCTTCCAATGAATTAATCACAAATCTTCCTGTTACAGCATCATCTTC
This sequence comes from Vicugna pacos, assembly GCF_048564905.1. NCBI lineage: Eukaryota > Metazoa > Chordata > Mammalia > Artiodactyla > Camelidae > Vicugna > Vicugna pacos. Next base: position 16,633,875 of record NC_133010.1, on the reverse strand, counting down.
TCACCGGGCCCAGCAGTTTCCTGGTTCCCTTGGCCATGTCGGAAAGGATCCTGTGTCAGTATCAACTGAACTAGAGAAGCCCAGTTGGTCATTCTGAGGCCTATGAATTATTTTTAGCATTTTAGGGTTTCCCTGGCTAATGTTTGGTGATCACCAGCGATATAAAAATGAGACTTTAATTTTTCCTCTCTAAAAAACGATTCACAGAAGCTGCTGCGGAAGTTTCAAAGACCCTAGAAATCTACCTAACCGACCAGTGTTCCAGTGGGCATATGTCTCGGGCTAGCCTAAGGATTCATGCATTTTAATCTCAGGCATGATCAAGCAGATACACCTTTGTGGGGACAGGTCATAAGGATAGTGTGACCTAAATATTGAGGGTTTTATTCTTTCTCTTATGAAATTCCAAAGGTAGCCTCATTCATTGTGGAAAAAATTTCCAATATTGAGAAAGTGCAAAGTGAAAACTTAAAATGTTTTCTCCCCTCCTCTCCCTGACACTGCCCCTTCTTCTGTACTATTCTGTAAGTTTGTTGCACATGCAAGAATTTTCACATTTGTCTTTTTGCTTTCAACAAATAGGGCTATGCTACAGGTGCTGTTTAGCTGCTACTTCTGTTTTTTTTCTTTTATTTAATAGTGTATTGTAAACATATGTCGATTCACGCAGACACATCCCATCACTTTTGATAACTGCACTGTATTCTACTGTCACTTTTTAGCAAATCGTTATTGTATGTGTTTAGAAATGTCTTTGTTACAAGCAATTTGTCAATGAACTTTCTTCTATCTTCACCTACTGACACAAGTATATTCTGTAGGTTAAATTCTTAGAACTAGAATTGCTTGGTTAAAGGGTATGCGAATTAAACATTTTGGTTGTTATTGCCAGGTGACCACAAAAAAGATTATGCACATTTAGACTCCAAAACAACGTATGAGAGCGTGTCTTCTCCACATCTAGTCTTCAGCGTTTCCAAGTTCTGAAGTCACTGTCATCGCTCTCTCTTGGTTTTAATTGGCATTTAAAAAATTAGTGGTGAAGTTGACTTTTTAACTTAATGATTGTAATCATTTATGATTACTTTTCTGTGAACTGTCGATTTTCCACACATCTACTTTTTATTTATAATAGTTCATTGCACATTAAAGAAATCAGATATTTGTGTGTTGAATTCTGAAGGACTTTTCGCTGACTTTCAACTTGGATCATGGAGAATATTTTTTGTGGGGACGTTTTTACTATTTGTGTCAATTTATTGAATGCTATATTATGCTGTGTGCATTTCAAGCCTTTATTCGACAGGCTTTTCCAAATCCATGGCTATTTAAAAAAAATCAGCTATTTTTTTCAGTATTCTTAAGGTGTATTATTTTTTGATGATTCCTTATCTTAGATTTAAAATGTCGATATGCTTGAAATTAAGGAAAGACCTAAATATATTTTTCCTGCTAGATGGCTAGCCAGTTTTGACCAAACTACTGATTTTGAAGACTGCATCTCTCCTGAACTGATTTGAGATGCCACCTTTATTTACACAAAATATCCACATGAGTCTGGGTCTCCTTTCAGATCTGCTGCTGACTCCTTTGTCTATCCTTGTTTGAATTCACACAGTTTTATGTTTTAATGCTTTACTATCTAGCCTTTCTTCTTTCTTTCTCCATTTTTCCCCTGTTAATTCCTAAATAATATGAGCATGGAAGCCTCTACACAGGCTGAAGGTGACCTCTGGTTGTTAGTATGTATTTGGCAGCTGTGATCACAGATAAAAATGCTTTTATTCCTCAGAATAGTTTTTGAAAGACGACTGGCCCAGGCTTTGAGAGTAAAGCAGTGGGAAAGAATGAAGGGGTCCCTGTTCTTACCGAGATGACATTATAGAGACTGGGAGGAAATAAACAATAAGAATATTGACAAATACGCAATGTAATACGTTTCCATGAAGTGGAATGAGGAAAGCAAATTAGGTGATGAGACAGTGGTTGCAGGGAGGGAGATATTTTAGATAGGCTATTTGAGGAAGGTTTGCGGAGTGACATCTGAGCATAGCTCCAAATTAGGTAAGCTTTAGTTTATCGTATCTCATCTCCTTCTAAATAGCTTGACCTTGATACTTCACTGTCTAAAATAGAATTTGTCATCTTTCCCTTAAAATCTGTTCCCCTTTGGTCTTCATCATTTTGGCCAGTGTTAAACCGTCCTGTCTCCAAGTCACCAGATTCTGAAACCTTCGGGTCCTTTTTGCTTTGCTTTTCTCCCCAAGCCTGTCTGTTGGGAGGACCAGAGCCTCTGCTCGGGAACGTCTTCACAGTCTGTGTTTGCCTTGCCATGGCCGATTCTGGGACCTGTGTTTCCAGGTTCCCACAGTGACATGATCACATCTGCCTCCAAAACCAGTCTCTCTGCCTCTCCCTTTCAGCCCCTATTCACCCTGATTAACCATCTAGATTGACCGTCCAGAGCTTTCCTGATAAAAACCTTTGAGCTGCTGGTGGAAAGGATTTCTGCCTACATAATAAAACAATAGATGTCTTCACTTCGGACTCAAGATCCTGAAAAATCTGAAGCCTGCACAATTCTCAAGCCTTCTTTTCAAAGCAATAGCACTCACTCTCTGCCAGGGACTGTTCTAAACACTGTACATATGGACTCATTTAATCCTCACAACGACCCGCTGAGGTAAGGGCTGTTACCACTGTCGCTTTACAAATGAGAAAGTCGAGGCACAGAGAAGTTAACTGACTTGCCAGAGTCACAGAGCCAGCCCATCGACAGCCAGGATTTCAGTTGAAGATGTGAAGCTGCACGGTCTGGCCTCTAACCACGGTGGTGTATGCCACCTTCTAATCTTTCCAAAGCGGTCCCTGCCTGTGTGTGACTGACAGCGTTCCTCCAGGCAGGCACAGTCTCTCCCTGGTTCTCCTTCTGCTTGTCCAAGTCCTCCAGGCCCAGCTCAGGTAGCCTCTCCCCTTCTCTAACCAGCCTCAGCCTCACTGGTTGCCCCACCTCTGAATTCTCAGGGTAATTTTAATCAGGATAACTCTAGGCTGTATCCGCTATTACCATACTGGGGCGCACATGACTGCATATGTGTTCTGCTCCTGCAGCTCAGACTGCAAACCACACGGGCAGATACAGTGGCTCATTCCTCTGGAGACCCAAGGAGGACCCAGCTCATGCAGCAGGTACTTCATGTCGATGGTTGCTTGGGTCGGTCAGAGGACACTTTCTGGAATAAAGCCTGTTTCCAGATAGTACTGATAACTTTCGCGTATTTAAATTTAAAACATGCCATATAAAAACCTGAGGGAAGACAGAGAAGTTCACTCAACAAATAGCACACGGCCTGAGCATACGCGGAGCACCAGGCTTCATTCTAGTCCCTGTACAGCATCCCGGAACAAGTGAAGCTCAGTCCGATTTGGCCAGGCGACGCTGCAGTCACAAAGGTCACATGATCACAGTGGTTTGAAAAGAAAGGCTTTCTCCTGATCACACTATATGTGCTTTGATGGCTCCCGGGGGCAGTTTGCTGCACTCACTCACCAGGGACCGAGCCTGACGGAGCAGCCTCCCCCCTGACAGGTGCGGGATGCCAGGTCCAAGGGAGGAGGGGATATGGCAAGGTGGGCTACCAGAAAAGCCAGACGTGGCACACATCCTTTCTACTCCCCTTTTAGCAGCCAAAATGGCACAGAGCCTCACCTAAACTCAAGCAGTCAGGAAGGCAGTGACGCCTGCACTAGGCCTGGAAGGAGCCAGAGCTGCATGTCAGCGGGTGTTTCTCATGACTCTGGGGCTTTTTGGGGGCTCGAGAGGGGCAAGCCGACAACGAGTTACAGGTAAGCAAACCACAGATCGTGTCAGACAATGCTCAGCGTTAGGGAGAAAGAGAAAGGAGAGCAGGGCCAGGCCAGGAGCTGGACCGTCAGGGCTGCGCTGGCCATGGCTGCAGGGCTTCAGTGTCAGCTGAGGTGTCCCTTCCGCAATGGCACTGAACAAGGAGCTGAAGGAGGTGAAGGAGTTAGTTGAGGGCGTGTGGGAGGGGGGTTCTAGGCAGAGGGACCAGCGGGAGCCCCAGAGTCAGAGCATCTCCAGGTGTCTGAGGAACAGAAAAGAAGCTAGCGTGGCCGGAGCAGATGGGGCCAGGCCAGCCGCACGAGGTGGCACCACTGCAACTGCCCGGCTTTTGCGCTGAATGACCCAGGGAGCCCTGGCCGGGTTTGGAGCAGAGTACGACAGGACTTCACGTCACCTTAAGGAGGGTCTGGGTTAAGGACGACCTGGTGAAGGGTGTGAGGGCGGCCGCGGCCAGCCAGGTGAGAGCAGAGGGTGGTGCTCACACGGGCTGACGGCACCTTCTCTCGCCAGGGGCTCTGATTGCAGATTTCCTTTCAGGGCTATGCGCTTTAAAATGCCGTTTCCGTTTCAAAGGTGGCACGGGACTGAGAACGAAATCTGGTCTCTTCCCATGGCCCTCACAATGGCCTTGGCCCTCCTCCCGCTTCATCTTTTGACACCTGCTCCTTGTCCACGAACTCCAGCCACACGGGCCTCCTTGTGGCCACTTGTTACCCCGGTTCTTCCCAGCCTCGCTGGACGTTCCCTTCACCCAGAACTCTGTCTCCTTTTTCACGTCTCAGCTCAAACGTCTCACGTTAGGGAGGCCTTCCCTGGGCTGGGAGCTTTAAGGAGACCTCTGCTCATTTTTCTTGGTCCCCTCATCCCTCTGCTTCCTTCACAGCTCTCGTTACAATCTGCAGTTTCCAGCGTTTGTTTAATTCCTTGTTGCTGGCCCCTGCAATGCGAGCTCCGTGACCGCACAGCCGGGACCGTGGGTCTGCCTGGCTCTAAGAGGAATTCCGAGTGTCTGCAACAGTCCCTGGCAGAGCGGGGCAGCCATGTTCACAAATGTGTTCACGGACAAACGAATGAATGAAGAGTCTCAAAGGCCAAGCTGAGTCAATGAGGCAAGGACGCAGGTCAACAGATAAGTGGTCCCGGGGGGAACTTAAAAGAGATTTTTTTTTCAAGGAACTCATAAAAACTTGAGGAGGTAACGCTTTAGAATTGTTTTTTGAACCCCAGACTGGATACGCTGGCCCTGAGCATGCTGGCCACTTAACATATTCCATTTTAATGATCTGTTTTTGTGTCTGTTTCCTCCCACCAGAGGCTATGTCCTATTCTTTCTTTTATCCCTGGTGCCTAAGTGCTCGACAAATACTTTTTGTACCAAACTACACTGACTACTCGTGTCTTCTAACTCTCTCATGCTGAGCTCTCTAATTAGATCCTTATTAAAAAACAAAATCTTATCATGAATCTCGTAGGGCACTTTGTGGGGGGAAAAAGAAAACTTTGCATGCATGCCATGATCTCTGGGATACATCGAGATGTTTCTAATCAAGCCACCATCTGGGCCACATGTTTTACTCACTCTGTTTTGTTGTATTCCATCAACTCATGACATTACAGAATCTGAAGTATAGGGTCTGAACTATGATCTGTGACCTGGATCTCCCTGAGAGGTCTATCTTGTTTTTGAAGTTTCAAAACCAATGTGTTTTGAAATGAAAGAAGATAAGGGACTCATAAAATGAAAGTCGGGGTTCAGGAGCAGGGAGCGGACCCTGGTAGGCATTAGCAGACTCGGCAGATTTCTTCAACCAGTGGGGGATGGTTAGGAACCGACACAGAGGCAGAGGCCACGCGCTCCGCTGAGGGCCACTGAGCAGGAGAGCGAACGTTCAGATGAGAGAGGCCTGATGAAGGTGCGGAAAGAAGAGGAGACCAAGGTGTGAAGTATGTTTTCTGATTCTTCAAACTGATGTTGACTTGGTTTCCTCTGAAAACCTGTTAATGATTTTAGTATTGGGCTGAATTTTTGTTCTGGCTTAAGAATTAATATCCTTATGCTTGTACGGTGCCCGGCAGCTTTGAGACACTTCTGCAATCCTCCATCTCGTCTGATCCTCCCAACAACCCAGCAGCAGGCAGAGTGCAGATGACTATTTTCATCTTTACAAACGAGGCGCAAGAGGCTCTGAGCTTCGGGCAACTTGCTCCAGGCCGCAGACTGTAACGGGGCAGAGGTGCCAACACGGGACCTTCTGTGTCCCTTCAGCCTTGCTTTTCTGTTTAAACCTAGGGCTTTATTAGCTCAGGGTCTCCTGAGCAAAGATTTCAGGTGTAATGATGGAGTCAGGGTGGGCTTCCAGGAGAGGCGAGTCAGGGAAGGGAGCTAAACAAGGCTGATTCCAGGAGGGCCAGACGCAGGCTGATTTTTGAGGGAGCTGCACCGTAGAGCATAAAGCACATCTCAGAATTTATCTCACCTCGAGGCAAAGGAGTTGGCCGTTTGTGTTCCCACACGGGTCTACTCTGGCCATCAGCAGCAGGCACCCACACCACCTCAGGGAGCACCCAGTGCCTGGGAGCAATCCCCTGAAGGGGGCCTGCTAGCAGTCAAGCGTCCTAAAGGGGCTCCAATAATGTCCCCCGAAACTATGCTGATCAGGAGGATTAAATAACCTACTAAAAGTGGGATAACCGGGAGCAACTCAGAATTTAAAAAATGCTATACATAGAGACGAAGTCATTGCCTTCCGAGGCGTTCTGAAGGCAGGCAGGACCTCTGGGCATGTTCTTTGCAATCAGAATCAGAGCTGCAGTCATCTCTCTCCCCGAGGAGTCTGGTGCAAAGAAACTCATTCAGAAAAAGGGGGTGTTGGTCAAGGCTGGATGTTGTTTCATTGAATTTACAGAAATTAATTTTATCAACTCATATCCTGTCCAGACAAAAGGTCAGGCACAGAGAACAAGTGATTTAGCTCCAGGTCATTAACTGGTAGATGGCAGGGAAGCCAGGTCTCCTGACACCTCGTCCAGAGTCTCTGCTAGGTGACTGCACGCCAGCCAATCAGAAGCGATTTTGCTTTCCAGCTGGGCAGGGCTGAGGTGAGGACCCAGGAGGGCGGGGCGGGGTGGGGAGGGTTCCCTCCCTGGACTCCCGCAGTCAGGAGTCCTAGAGTCTGTCCAGACTCAGAGAGGAGACTGACTCTCCCCCATAGGCTTTAAATCCTCTACCACAGACGGCCTCTTGCCGGACAGGAGGAGAAGCACCTTTGTGACTCATTGGCAGAGGCTGCGTGGCGTGGCAGTCACAGGCACAGAATCCACGTAGCGCTCGGATGCGAAGCCACCAGGGCTGGTGAGGAGACGGAGTGTAGGCAGAAGTGGGCGTTGACTCCGAGCTTAGAAGAGGGGAAAAAAAAAATCCATCTCCTTGCATTGGTTGCCACTCAGCCCTACGAAGTGTTACTGCGTAGCTTGACTGGGTTCAAAGCTTTATTCCATGCATCCTTCCCTCCTTAGAAGGGATGGTCTTATTTGAAGAGAAGAATCTGAGGGAGATGAGAAATCTGGGGAGCCCTGTGCCTCGGAGCGTGTTCTCCAGGTCCTTTCAATCAATATGTGCGGGGCTGGCCGGGACCGCGAGCATCCCATGCGACGTCACAGAACCATCTTGGAGAAGTCCAACATGCACGCCCTGAAAATGGGCGTCTCTAAAGAAAATGCTACTTGCTAATATATAAAGCCATTTAATTTGTACTGAAGTTAAAAAAAAATAAGTTTAACCAAAACTCAGATGGAAGTTGTCTAAATGCTCGGGTTAGAGAGAAGATTGGGTCAGATACTACAGCAGGTCCTAAAGCAATAGCCTGCTGCAGGGAGTACAAATCTATCTGCATTTGGTCTAAGTGTAGAGTGACCTTTCATTACCAAGCCTTGAGCTTAAAGTCAGCTGCAGTTATTGGAAATCATTTCCAAAGTCATTTGTTAAAAAAACGGGAGGAGGAGGGGGAGGAGGAGGAGGAAGAGGAGAAGAAGAAGAAGAAATACAGATTTAAAGACGCCTCCATATATGCAGAAAGCCAGGCCTGCAGTGCTGGTCAGAAGTAATATAGGAGAAAATCACTGTTGCAGTGATGAGTTTGGAAAACCATCTAAAAGGTCTAGGGCCACAAGGACTGCAATTTAATTTTCTTTCCTTATCCATCAGTAGAATTATTCCTATGTGTATTGCTAAGCTATTTACCAACACCTTATGTATAGCAGGAAAAGGATATGCAGTGTTATTTAGGAGGGAGTTACTGAGAACCATTCGCTTTCATTAGATCAGGGATAATATTACACTGAAACCAAGCAGAGAACATTCCAACAAGCAGAAGTCTCACCTCATTCCAAATGGTGGCATTTATATGCAGGGTGTCCAACATGTCATTAGAGATTTTTCAAAGGGCATATATAGCTGAAGTCACTAGGGCATGATTACATGTGGTACCTTAATAAGTTGAAAAAAAAATCTTCACTCGCTCAGCAGGAACTCAGAAATACTCCCCTGTTCACCACTGAATGCTAAATGAGCCCCCTTTTCAGACGCAGGCAGAAAAAGAGGAGGTATCTGTGTGTGTTAGAAATAAGACATACTTTGATGATTCTCAAAGACATTCTTTCTCCCATGCTTTTTTTCCCCAATGATAAATAATGCTTAATGTGGAATATCGATTTATTTTTCTCAGAGTTACAACAGAAACTAATGATAAATTATTCTGCTTTATTTAATTAGGAATCTCTTTGTCTCCAAATTTCCTTTTCACCCTTTCTCATCAATCCCTCTTCCCTCCCCCTTTTCCTGATTTTTTTTTTTGTGTGTGTGTGTGTTAATATAATTTTTTTCTTTTTGATTTCTTAGACTTCAGAATAGATTCCTTAAGGACAATATCTATTTAGATGATTTATTAAGGATTTTTGCTGTTTATTAAGGGTTTATTACAGATTATGTCTTTTAAGAATTAAATCAGAGTAATAATCCTTCTGTTCTTCGCCCCAACAAAAATGTAAGGAACATCTATCATGTGCTAGAACTTTCCTAGACACCAGCACCCACATAAATTAAAAATAAATCACCTTGTTTGTCCTCACTGATGTTGGTCTGCTTTTGTTAGTTGAAGAGAAGGCTGCTACCATTTGGAATTTGTGATGCGGAGGAACCAACCCTATGTTCAGAAAGAAATCTGGGTCCCAGTGTTGCTTCCAACACTTTCCAGCCTTCTAACCGGAGGCAAGAAACTTTATCTAAGCCTTACTTTCTTCAACTGTGAAGTGAGAAAAATAATAGCGGGCCTGCCTACCTCACAGGGCTGCGGAGAAAATAGAAAGAAAAAACTTTATGAAAATGCTTCATAAATTTTAACGTGTTATGCAAACAGAAGGCACTAACGCGTTTAGTAAATGGCAGATTCGGTTGGTGCCTGGCCCAGTGCTAAGCCAGGTGGGTTCTCTGCAAAGAGCTGAGTCCAAGAGAGGGTCATGACCTCAGCAGACAGTAAGGATTTTCTAAGTGGCTTATGTAAACTCCCCCTGTATCTATGCGCGTATGTACTTTTTTGTTTTGTTTTTTAGGAAAGGACCAGTATGCCAGGCAACAGAAGGATGGACCCTTTATCCTTGAGGATGTTATCCTGAGCTATTGTGTTCTGGACACGTGCCCCTCTTGTTTTGTTGTGAGAGTCTGACGGTGAAAGTTCTATCAAATGTGAACACTTTGTGCCTTTCATCCTCCTGATGACAACCTCTTGCGTCTTTTCCTTTCATTATAAAAGCAGTATGTTCATAAGGGAATACTTGAAATAGACCAAAAGGGAGACATGAGAAAAATGCTGCCCGCAGTACCACTGTCCTCAGACAACCACGTCTAACACCTCACTTCTTCACTGTCTCCCTCTCTCTTTTTCCCCACTCATATATATATATATATATTTTTTTTCTTTGGTTGGTTGACTTTATAGAGTTGTGGTCAAACTGCACATCCAATGTTACTGTCTGCTTTTATTTCCCACATAACATCATAAAATAAGCCATGTTCTATGTTTCCATTTCCTTTCTCCCCTCTTGTCATTCAAAACCCAAGTCCTACACCATCTCCTTCTGGCAGCTTACCATGTCCTGCTAGTCTGACTTACGCGGGTCTCAGTTACATCCCAGTAGCATGCTCAGGCCACCTCTGGAGACCATCTCCTTCCTGTAAGTGAACTGGGTCATCTTTATTCCCCATTTTGCCACGAGCTCCTTCAAGTGGGAACCACATCTCTCTGACTTTGTGTTCACAGAGCCTAGATCAGTGCCTGGCACAGGCTGCTCCATCAGTATTTGTAGAATGAACTACCGAATGTTGTAATAAATTCTTAGCAAAAACCATGCATGTCTGCTCTTCAGTCCTTTGAGTGGATAAACTATAATTTCCTTTAAAATCCCTCTATTGCTGGTTTTAATATTGTTACTACAAATAACTATGAAATTGACATTCTTAAATACACTATTTTTCCTACTTCAGAATTTTTTTTAAAGATTCAAAGAAGGGAAATTCTAGGTCTAAACATTTTTTGACTCTTGAAACGTATTGCCCAATTACTTTTTAAAGAGGTTGCCTCCAGCTTCACTAGCTCCAGCCTACATCCTAGCATTCATTAAGACTCCATTAAGACAACACAGATGTTTCTTCCTCCAGGAAGCCTTCTCTGCTCCTCTACCACTTTGTCAAGCTTAGGTATGCCTCTCCTGTACTTATAACCCTCCAGATCTACGATGCTGTATTATCATTATGTATTTATTCCTCTTTCTTCCAGACAAGATTATAAGCTCTTTTAGGGCAAGAGGCAAGTCTTACTTGTTTTTATAATCCTCAGTGCCTAGAAGAATAACTCATTCTCGATACATTCTTACTGACTGCAAGTAGCTAGTATTTAATCCAACTATATAACAAAACTGATCTACAAATAAAGATAATAATGGTGATGGTTACTATATAACTGAACATAAGGTGGAGGCCAGAGAGATACAGAGTTAGTGGAATTTCTTACTCTGGAAATCTTGACAGAATTAACGTTCAGTACATACTGTACTGTCCAGTTATTCAACAGTTCACACACTGGAGTCAGGATGTTTCACCATAATGAATTTTCCCTTCTCCTTCCACCTGCCTTTACTCTGTTTTCTACATCAGGCTTCCTTCCTCTGACAGTCCTAGGGTATACCAGCCTGCAGACTGAAGGAATGGGAGTGTGACCTAAGGCAAGCAGCTCTATCAGTTCCAGATCTGTTAAAAAAAGAAAGTCCACACTTTTCTTGGGAAGAAAAAGAAAAGATCTTATAATTATAATGGTTAATGATGAATATTTTACCAAGGGCAGAAAATGAGCAAATTGGTATGAAAGAACCTGTAGAATTATCTCGTAGCAACTCACTGGCCAAAAACGAAGGCTGAATATTCTATGTCTTACGTCCCAGGGCAGAAAGGATACGTCAAATGAAGGGATCCTTAAAGGATACAGGGAGTGCTTGTCACTTTTTTGGTCTTTTTTCAAAATGCTTATCAATCGTCATCTATATAAAAATGACCCTTAAATATGTAAGGAGAATTCTGGGATGTTGAGGGAAATAGATCAAGGCCAGGAAGCCCCCCTTTCCCTCCAATTTTACACATAATCTCACAGCAGAGTTGGACTAACTAGTGCATCTTTATCCCAGTTTCCCAAATGAAGAAGTGGATTGGGAATTTAGAATTGGTTGCAGATTGAATTTTCTATGTTCAATAAAAGCCTTTGGTTTGGAAAAAAAATTTTAAAGTATTGGTGAGAGGAAGCTAAATGGTCCTCTTTCCAGGACTAAAAACATACATATGCACAACCGAGCCAAGTCCTTCACGCCTAAATGCCGATTTCTAAATTTGGGACGCACGCGGAAACGACGTACATTCTTCCCTGCGAGGGACCCATCCTCACTCCATTCACAAAATAGAGCTGCTCACGTCTGGCATCAATCAGCATGTGAATTCCTGACGTACTGAGCTGTAGCCAAGTATTTGCTAACTGGCATGTTTGCAGCAGAGCGACATCAATCATTCAAGTGTTACTCATTTCCATTGTAATGAGCACTTGAGGACGAACAGTCAGTTCATTGTTCAGGAATACATGTGCGATCCTGCTGCCGATCAACCATAAACACGAACTCATGTTCAGACTCTGGCGCTTGCCTCTGGCGCGTGGACTTGGGAGGTACAATTTCTGTGGGTAATTACCGCACAGCGGATGTGCGTAGTGCTTTGTAGTGAACAAAGGCTTCCATCACAGAACCTCGCAGGTCCAGCAGAAGCAGAGGCCTGACAATTTAATTATTACTATTACATTTAAAGCTAACTCTAATAATTTCTGACAAGCCCCTTATCTTTGTCAGATAATTCAGTGGGCTGAGCCAAGTTACTAAATATCTGTTGAAGCCAGTCCCTTCCCTCCTCCAGCCTGTCACAGCCCTAATTCAACTTCTCATCAACTCTCTCTTGATCAGTTTCCACACTGCTTTGAACTGGTCCTGGTCCTCCAGTCTCCATCCTCCCCTTCCCACTCCCCAATCAATCCTGCTCACAGCAGTCAGAGTGACCTTTAGAAAAACAAATCTATTATGTTATTCTCCCTCCTTAACATCATTCAACGGCTTACAGCTGCCTTCAAGATAAAGTACCAACTCCTACACAGAGTAAACAAGACCCACAAGGCTTTGCATGGTCTGGCCTCTGCCCGGGGGCTAGATTCAGAGCCTCTAAACATTGCAAAGATTATGGCGCCCCATTTCCTGGTCTCCTCACCCAGACGTAATTAAGAAAAAGAGAGGAAGAAGCCAAAGCACACAAAACACATTTGGATGCTGTAGTTAAAACTGTTTCTTAAAACAGTTTACAAAATGTTGGATACATTTATCAAAGGTAAACATCTTTCACTTTTTTGCCCCTCTCCTGCTTTACTGGTGTTCCTAAAATTCTGCATACTTAGCCAGGTGAATGATTATGGTTTCTCTCCAGCAAAAAAACATTCAAGCAAACAAAACAGTAGCAACAAGAAAAGTTCACCTAAGCCACTAAGTAACTCGTTCGTTCATTCATTCATTCACTTACAGTGAATTCATTCTATGCCAGGCACAGTACCAGCCCCTGCTCAGGCTTGGGGATGGATAATGAATGGGGTGCTGTCACTGGCCTCAAGGAGCTCACAGTTTGGAAGGGAGCGGGGGGAAGGGACTGCAGAATCCTTGAGATTTTCCAGTCCCTTCTGGAACACCTCTTGTGGCAGGTGCCTCAGTGCTCCTTGCCTCCTGGAAGTCTCTGTTCATAGCACTTTGATTTAGGATTCCTTGTCCACAAGACAGCCCTTCAAATATGTATCGATCTACTCAAAAATTATATAATTCCTTTCGACAGGATAGTCCTTCAAGAGTAAAATGAAATAGTATTCATTTACTCAAAAAATGGTATTGAATTTCTAATCTATGCCACACTCTGGGAATTCCAAGTCTCTGACCTTAAGCTCCTCCTGGTCTAGTGGCAGATACAGGCAAGTGAACAGACGATTACAGAAGGGTGTGAAAGAAGAGTGACTGAGGGGCTGACTCGAGACCCCTGTGTGCACGGATGTGCAAGGAGACAGAGGAGCTGACCCCCAGGAGGTATCAGCCAGGCCAGGAATTGTGATGGGGATCCAGGCCAAGGAACACCAATAAGCACCACCTGGAGGGGAGACCAAGCATATGCAGAGACAGACATACCTACCTACATAACGTGTATGCATACACGTGCACACGCATGCACACATGCACACACATAACATACGTGTATCTATACAAACACATACACACAGAACTACAAAGCTCTGTAGCTATTCCAAGTGGATGCTTTTTGCAATGCTGTGAATTGTTACTGAGTCTTGCTATGTGCAAGGTGTCATTCAAGGTCCTGTTCTTTTCTGGGGTCAACCCTTTTTCAATTTCACTTTCCCAGTGGTTCCCAACCAGTTACTGCCGTGGTTTTCACTAACAAAATGTAATTCCCCCTTTTGATGACAATGACTTAAGCAAGGCTTGGAAGTTAAGACCTGAACTCAAAACCCAGACTCATACCTTCCTAGCCATGAACCTTGGGAAATTTATTTAACAATTATGTAACTAATTGTACATTTCCTCATTTACAAAGTGAGGAAATATCTTTCTTATAGGGATTCTGTGAAGATGAGATGGAGTCTCAACCTGCACCGTGCCTACAGCATAATCAGTGCTCCAAAAGTGCTAATCCAGAGAGGATGGTCTTTTCAATTAATTAGGCTGCAGCCACTGGCTACTCCAATCCTGACCCCTGCTTCACACCACCAACAAAAAATTAATTCCAGATGGATTGTGGAATTCCAGACCATCTTCATAAGGCGAGTATCACAATAGGATGAGTCACACGAATTTCTCTGGTTTCCCAGTGTAGATAAAAGTTATGTTAACCTGTACTGCAGTCTACTAAGTGTGTAATATCATTTTGTCTAGGAAAAACAATGTACATACCTTAAGTAGAAAACATTTTGTTGTTTGAAAAATGCTCACCATTGTCTGGGCCTTCAGTAATCTCTTCACTGGTGGAGGGTCCTGGCTGGATGTTGATGGCTGCTGACTGATCAGGGTGGTGGTAGCGGTGGCAATTTATTAAAATAAGACAACAATGAAGTTTGATGCGTTAGTTGGCTCTTCCTTTGGCGAACGACTTCTCTCTAGCACACAATGCTGTTGGATACCACTTTCCCTACGTCAGAACTTCTTTCAAAATTGGAGTCGATCCTCTCAAACCCTGCCGCTGCTTTGTCAACTGAGTTTATGTCATATTCTAAACCCTTCATTGTCATTCCCACAGCATCTTCACCAGGAGTCAGAGTCCATCTCAAGCAACCACTTACTCTGCTCACCCAAGAGAAGCAGCTCTCATCTGTGAAAGTGTGACCACAAGACAGCAGCGATTCAGTCCCGTCTTCTGGCTCCACTTCTAATTCTGGTCCTCTGGCTTCTTCCACCATGGCTGCAGTTCCTTCCTCCACTCAAGTCTTGAACTCCTCAAAGCCACCCATGAGGGTTGAAATCAACTTCTCCCAAAGCCCTGTTAATGCTACTATTTTGTCCTCGTCTGTGAATCATGAACGTCCTTAACAGCATCTAGAATGGTGAATCCTTTCCAGGACGTTTTCCACTTACCATTTCCCAGATCCATCAGGGGAATCACTTTCTATGGCAAGTACAGCCTTAAGAAACGTATTTCTTAAATAATAAGACTTAAGAGTCAAAATGACCCCTTGATCCACAGGCTGCAGAATGGACGTGTGTTTGCAGGCATGAAGACAACACACACCTCGTCCACCTCCACCAGAGCTCTTGGGTGAGCAGTCACATTTTGAAAGGAATCTTTTTCTCCGAGCAGTAGGTCTCAACAGTGGGCTTAGAACGTTCCGTCAGCCATGCTGTCAGCTGGAGACCTTGCCGCAGCTTCGACATCAGCACGGGCTGCTGGATCTTGTGCTCCCACGTTACGGGGAGCACTATTTTCTTCTGAAACCTCAAGAACCTACTTCCGCTGGCTTCAGACTCCTCCCCTGCAGCTTCCTCACCTCGCTCAGCCTTCACTGAGTTGAACAGAGGGAAGCCTTGCTCTGGATTAGGCTTTGGCTGAAGGGAATGCTGTGGCTGGTTTGATCTTCTGTGTAGACTGCTCAAATCTTCTCCCTACCTGCAGTAAGGCTGCTCTGATTTCTTATCATTCGTGTGTTCACTGGAGCAGCACTTGTAATCCTTCGAGAACTTTTCCTTTGCATTCACAGCTTGGCTAACTGTTTGAGGCCCAGCTTTCAGCCTGTCTCAGCTTTCCACATGCCTTCCTCACTAAACTTAACCATGTCTAGCTTTTGATTTAAAGTGAGATTTGATTTAAAGTGCAACTCTTCCTTTCATTTGAACACTCAGGGGCCACTGTATGGTATTAACTGGCCTAATTTCAATATTGCTGTGTTTCAGAGAATAGGGAGGCCCAGGAGAGGGAGAGAGACAGGGGAATGGCTGGTCAGTGGAGCAGTCAGAACACACACAACATTAATCCATTAAGTTCACTGTCGTATACGGGTTCAGTTCGCTGCGCCCCAACACAGTTACTATAGTAACACCAAAGATGACTGATCAGAGATCACCAAAACAAACACAATCATTGTGAAAAAGTGTGAAATACTGTGAGAATCCCCCAAATGCGACCCGAAGACACAGTGAGTAAATGCTGTTGGAAAAGTGATGCCAATAGATGTGCTCAATGCGGGGTCACCAAAAACCTCCCGTTTGTAAAAGAACGCAACATCTGGGATGCAGAGCAAAGCAAAGTGTGAGCAAATGAGATATGCCTGTATAAAGGAATCTAGAGAGACGACTAGGCCTTTGTCTTCTTTTTCACTGATATCAAATGCGAAAGAATGTCCTGTAAGTGCAGGAAATTCGTGATTATCACGTGCGAACGTCGGGAGGGACTTTTCAGGCTGTGCTCCTTCCCCATGGGGACGGGGTTTTTCTCTGGGTAGCCACTGGTCCTAGCCCTTCCCCAGCCCCCAGCCCCTCCACAAGTCAACCTGGCAATCATTCCATTTGAAAGAACTGGAGCTACTTTTCACTTGGGAGAACATAATAAAAATCAGTTCTTCACCACTAAATTAGGACGGACAACCCTTCTCTTGGGGGAAGAAAAGCAATAAGTGATCACAATAATGAGATTGTGCAAAAAGCTTTGAAAACGCTTAGACCACATTTATACAGAACAGTATTTGCTTACATGTCAGATACAGCTGCCAGATTTATGGTTCAGAGACACCGAGTAGGTAATAAATTTGAGTACAACCATTTACTGAAACCATTTTATTTGTTTCTTTAAAAAATAAAAATACTACTTGCTTGTTCACTTCATGTTAAACTATTGTATCCAAATTCCTCCACTTTGGATTTTTGGAATTGATGCTGGCAGGATTTAGCCCATAATGGAATAATTCATTTTCCAAAGGAAATACCTTTATCAATGCAGTGGGCTCTCAAAAACTGTGTTCCAGGCATGATAAGAGATTTTTTATTCCGTATCATTGAAACTGACTTTCCTGGGTCTCATAAAATGCATTTCCCAAAGTAATTAAATGTTTATAAGCTCAAACTCAATTTTTAATCTTAAATTTAAACAGAACAAAAATGTTTAAGGGCTTATATAAAGGAAACATGAGAAGTCAGAGAAAATAAAATGATTTCATTATAGTTTATCATTTTCTGTATCTTGAGAGAGTTGTATGTTTCTCTTTAACTTCCTACATTTTAACCAAAAGGATAACAATTACCTGCCTTCTGGGGTTTTTATAAGTGTTATAATTTATGAAATATCACAGAGTTAGTAGTAGTAGAGTTACTGTTATCTACATATTTAAGGAAGCCTACTGATAAAATAAAGATAAAAATTCAAAATACATGTAATTAATTGGGTCCCCAGATGCTGAGTGAGAACAGTGTGTAACGATGCAGAGCTAATTATTTAGTGGCAGGTTACAAAATACATCAGTTAAAATAGGGGGAAAGAAGAACCCTATTTACAAGAGAATAGCAGAATGAAATGAAACAGAAAACACGATTGATGGTGCACTCATTTAACTCGGTAATAATATGCTTGCAATGCAGAGATCCAGGCTGTCTTTTGGATTTTTTGGGAGCAAATTCAGAATCGCACCTGATGTCACTGGTGGGACCGCACTGCTGACACCAACCTTCCCTCCTTCCCCTCCCACTCTCATTTCCAAAGTTGTGTGTCTGCCTAACCGTGCTCCCTGGATTCACCCCAGACCTCTAGTTGCCTAACCACATCTGCTCCGCTCTTAGTTTCTGCACATGGAACTGTGGCTCTGCTGGGCGCCTTGGGGCTTCGGCAAACTCACCAAGAAAAAACTGTAGTCATGGAGGAGTCTCTTGAGACAAACATGATGAGTTTGGTGGCTGAAGCATTCAGTGATGGAAGAACTTTTCAAAATTTTAGTCCAGACGTGTTTTACTTTTAGAGAACTCAAATGTAGAAAATCCAAAATAATTTACCTATTCTTTCAAATTTAATTTATTCTGCAAGTGATACTTAACCCAAAAACACAGAGATGAAGAAATCCTACCATAGGAGCCCACAGCCTAGAGAAGCGATCTTAAAATCTTTTTCATTAATCAGCACTAAACTCTCTCCATCATTTATTTGTTTTATCTATCTATCTATCAATCATCATCTTCTATTACTTATCTGTTGTCTACCACTGTGGTAGAATATTTTGATCTCATAAAATTCACTCCAACCCCAAATACAGAATTAAAAAGCTTAAAAAAAAACACATATAAATGGAAGTTCCATTATTTTCTTCCCTAATATATTATCTTGCTTATCCCCTGAGGTATAAGCAACTCACTTTGGAAATCACTGCCTGAAAAGGAAACACAGACATGTGAACAGAAAATATAAGAAGGCACAGAGATGGAAGCAGTTAACCCACTGGGGGAAACTGGTACGACTTTACAGAGGAAGTAGATTTAAAACCGGGCTCTGTGAAGAATGAGTAGGGTACAAGACAGGTAACACAGGAGGTGGTGGTGTGTGTGTACGTGACTAGTGAGTTACCTTTGACACCAGTGTTTTTCACATTTGTTTATTTATTTAATGTCATTGAACTTTTTATTCTATTCAAATCCTATGTGGAAGCCTGACATATAATATGAACACAAGCAGAATCGCTCTAGTTGAAACAGAGGGTGGCGTCCACAGAGGGAGGGTCTCCTCAGTGCTGAGGAGGCGCTGGGGAACTCAGGAGTCCAGACAGTGCATCTGAAAAGCCACTATTTTAGACAAGAGATTTCCTTAAGTAATGAGTTTTTCTACTGTATTTTTTTAAAGGTTTAGAGAGTGTAATTTTGATGTAAACATTGGGGAAATTAAAATTAATCATTTCATGGCACAAGGTATCAATCCAAATGTCAAGTTGCCAGTTCGTCCCTTTCCATTGGAAGTTTCTAAACAGAGAAAATATACTGAAAGTAGAGATTTATGATTCAGACGGTCATCTGATTTGGTAAAATATTTTTTTCTCTCTAGTTCAAAGGGATGAGAGTAAGCAGTAATAACTGTATTTCATAAGAATCTATTCATTTAACAAACATTTGTTAAATGCCTGGTCTCTGCCAGGCACTGTGTTGGTTACTGTGAATAAATCTGAAAACTCACTTGTGGTCCAATGGAAGGAAGTAGGCAGTTAAACATGGTAGAATCATGTGCAAAACGTGCACATGTCAAACTTAATAATGTGTGATTGCCAAATAATAACAATACCATAAATCACTATGAAATTATATTTTGCATATGCACTCCATTGTATACTATAATATTGCTATATATTATACATTCATATGTACATATTATTGAACATTTTTGCTGTGTTTTATGTAAAATTGGCTATCAACATTTAGTATTACCCATCCCACGCACAGGACTTTTTTATTAGTGAACTTTTTTTTTTTATTGCCTGTTTCCACATCCTCTGCTCAAAAGGATTAAGGAGCTCATTTTTAACTCTCATTGATTTATAAAAGCTCTTTATATTATTAACCCCTTTCTGTTGAATTTCATATGAATCCCATTTATATGACAATATGTTAGTGCTCTTGAGGTCCAAACAAGCAGTTGGTGACATATCTTTTCAAAGGAATAATTCTTGGTCAATTGGTGAACAAAATAAAAAAAGAGTTTTCCCTTGGTGTACACGGTAATCAATTGCCCGGAAAGTTCAGCGCTTCTTAAGACACCAACAACTCGTTTCCGTTTGTTATCTCAAAGAGAGTAGGGGTCTAGGACCACCTAATTATCAATATGTCTTTTAACTGCAACGGTGTCCACCAGGATTTCAAAAAGCCACACGTAACTGGGGTCAATTCCTTGCTGGGCAGAACTGACTTGTACACTGAGTGGGTGTCTAGCAGTATTGGCTCCTATCAACTAAATGCCAGTGACTTTTAATTTCTGTGACAACAAAAAACTGTCCTCGTAAACTTCCAAAAAATCTTCCTTGCGGAGCACCCCCCCCCCCGATGAAATCACTGCTCCGTTGAATACGGTGTCAGCCCCTGTGTTGCTGCGTGCACGTTGCAGGGTCCTGCGTCGGGACAGTCTGTTCACAGGTCCCCGCTGCAAACACTGAGCTCTTTCCACTCATGGAACATCTTGGTATTTTCCGAAGCCAGGAAGTGGATGCGATACAGAATTGCAATATATTACAGTGACCAAGAAAAGCAAATGTTCTGTCCTCCTAAGGAGAAACGTTAAGGAACTGCACGATATTCACGACTGTGTACATAAATACAGAAAATGCGAAGTTAAGCCCATGGAGTAGGGCTGTGTAGGAGGAGAAGACAAATGGCAAAAATGTAAAAAAGCAAAGATCTTTTCCTAAGTCAAAACCTGAAATTAAAATTAATCTATCTATTGTAACTCAGCTATGAGGGTTGACTAACTGGATGGATGTCTTATGATTTGATTTGGCTTGAAAGAAGTGAAAACATGAATGCACCCTAAAAATCGTTTTGAAATTATAATTTCGTGAAAACTGGCATCTGAAGTAACATCTGCTGTTGGTCTGAATGAAAGGCTTCTTTGTTTTTATTTACTTAATGGAGGCACTGGAGAGTGAACCCAGGACCTCATGCATGCTAAGCAAGTGCTCTACCACTGAGCTATAACCTCCTCCTTGACTGGATAGGAAGTTTATTTAAAGGTTGAAGGCAGGGTTGGGTGCCAAGAGCGGCTGATTGAAAACAAAGCTCTAGAGTAATCTGCGTAACAATTAAACTAATCATCTTCCTCCCAGAAAAACTGATGATGTGGAGGCTTGCCTATGACCACATGGTGAGCCAGGGGAGCAGGAAGCCAAATTCCTGATTCCCAGTCCCAGCCCATCATTTCATTATTCAAGAAGTCCTAGATCCACCACTCATGGGACATTAGCCCAAAGCTCACAAACTAGGTCAGCGGGCGAAGTATTTCAACTTACAGGATGAAATGATGGACATGGACCTGCTAAACTGTACTTGCAATTATTTTCTTAATTATAACTGCAGGGTAATTTCCGCAGATGGGGTGCATAATACAGGAAGATGTTTTCCCCTTCACATTAAGGAGTAGGGCAACTGAAGGTCTCCCATCTTTGCTCTAAGTGTGGCCGAGATATCTGCTGGCCCCCGAACACAGACTTCAGGATTTTATGCAGCGACTGCTCCACATGACAACCAAAAGAAACGGTGAGTTGGGAAAAGAAAATCAATTAAACTGGTTGTTTGATGTCATGTGGACCAAAGCAAGATTTTTTGGCCACATCTTTCACTTTTCCACTTAAATCTGTGGTTTTAGTTCTGTATACACATCACGAAAACAGGTTTTTCTGCTTGTTTGGGTCCAGTAAGAGCGAGACTGTAAGAATGTGTGCTTGTTTTTTGCTGTTACATTTCTCCCCACGGACCTGATCAGTGTGAGAGATGATCCTCCTCTGGCATCAGATAACACGTTGTTCATAACCATCAAGTTTAGGTAAAACAGATCCTGCAAACACATTTTATTGGTTTCTTAAGAAAATAGGGATGTGAGTGTTTGGAAAGGAGGAAAAAGAAAATTTAAGCCGCCAAACAGGAATAGAACTAAAACCAGAACTCAATATAACAGCTAATGAAAACGAAGAACAATAAAGCGGAGGAACAAAGCCGGGCGGAATGGGAGGAAAAATGAAATGAAAGAGAGAGGCCAGTAAAAGTGAAGTCAGAGTAACTAGGAGCAGCAGAGGGAGGGGACAAACGCCTTGAGGGTGAGATTAATGGAAGGGATGAGGACGTGGCAAAGAGACCAAAAGAAAGCTATGGAAGGGACTGAGGAAGGCAAACTGTGTCCTCATTGTCTTTTCCTTCCTTTATTATTATTCCCCCCCACCCCCGTAACATCACAGCCATACTTCCAGTGGTGAAAGCCAGAGGGAGAGAGAAGCTAGGACTTTCGATTTCAAAACTGTGCCCACCTGAAATGCTCCTTCTCTCACCAAACCGGCACCTAGAAACAGTCCATCAGAAGACATCCTGAACTCTTACGTCTAGAATCAGGTATTTTTCCCTCCCCTGAAAAGGCGTATGTATGTCAGTGATGCTTCTATTTCAGAATGTACTCTTGGTAACACTGATTTCAGATCCCTAAGTGCCCTCTAGTGACAAGGTCCAATTTCAAAATCTCTTTCCCTGTAATTCTGTTCTCAGCGTTGTTTCCTTCTCCCAGGACAAATGTGGCTGTCGCAGGCACAAAGCATCCGACGTATTATCAATTTATTTTAATTGGGCAGAGAGGAAAGTTTCTTGAGTAGCTGTAGGACACCATAACAGTGAGTTACTGTTTTCACTTCTAAATCAAACTATAATTGGAAAATGTGATTGTTGCCTATTACAAGAGCCGCTTTCTCTCAGTTACACTGTTACAGAACAAACAATTTGGGGGTGTGGTCAGTCATATCCCCTCTTCCTCCTGTTAAGTTTTATTAAGACTCAGATTCCTGACATAGTTTCTCTTCATTCATCTTGTGACACGATAAAACCGCGGCACAGCCGACAAGAACGACATGCCTCTACGGCTCTCTTCCAGTTTTCCTTTCTCCTGATCACTTCCCATAGCCCTGCAGCCTTAATATGGTAGCTAAGAGAAAAAACGTTGCAATCATCAAAATTTAGGCTTAAACACTAATTTAATAACTTTCTGTGGCATGTGGGGCATGCTCTGTCCTTTCTTTAAATATCAGTTTTATATCTGCAATATAAAGAATAATCGTAAAAGACTGTTAAAGGGAATTAAATAAGACATTACGCGTTAAGCTCTTAGCAGCACAGCTGAATGTATCAGGGCTTAACACAGGATAGTTATTAAGATGTACAGCCCCGTAACTGATATAGACCAACCCTGGGTCTTTTCTTCTTACTTTATAGAGACATTTGGTAGAAGCAAGCTCAATGCTGTGAAGCAGAGTCACAATGACCTTTAAACAGACTGTGTTTACTTCTAATCAGAGCTATTTTTAGATTCTCTTGCGCACCTAAGAGCTCAAGAGCTTAACTAGAACGTTCAACAGACCCAGTTCTGATGTATTATGTTCAACAAATTGTCTGAATGAAAAAAGGCAAACGGGAAATATTAACACCTCTCTTTGTGTATGTCCCTGTACGCATTTACAGATTCTTGAACAAATCATTCTTTTTATCGACGAGGAAATTAAGGCCCAGAAAGGTTACATCATTCAGGAAAAAAGTGGGGAAGGGACAGCTCGCCAGAGGAATGAAAACTTCCTGAAGCGGGTGATTTTCCCATGGACGCCCCCCCTACCCTCCTCCAGGGGCAAGAGACAGGGGTAGAAGAGGTCTGCCCCTGAGCCACTAGGACTGATGGAAGTGTGTTGGACTCTTAGTCACTGATGGGGTGGAAACAGTTAGGGACCATTGGCTTGGTGACCGATCTTGAGTGAGAACCTAGGTCAATTATGCTATAAACATATTGGTATTTCTATAACCACATAAGAGGAATTGTTTCCATTTCTTGTATTCAGAATTTTTAGCTGCAGATGTCTCTGGTTTTCCTCACTTGTGCTCTCTGTACTGCCCTAGTCTTACTCCCATCACCAATTTACAGACCTAGTTAAAAGGGAAACTGATTAGCATGAAGTTAAAAGAATCAGCATGCAACTGGAACCTTCTCTCTGATGTAATCACAATAATAGAGTTCAGCCAGTGCCCCGAAGAGAAAGAGGTTAGCTGCTCTACGTTTTTATTAATTTTTCTTACTTATTTATTTGCCCAGGATCAAATGCTCACTGACGAATCTATTTCCAGAGATCTCTACGACTTAACACCCCAGGCATGGGGCAGGTATGTTATTTTCATGGAAGTCAACCAATGTTAGTGGATTTGGGGCAAGCGAGTATTTCCAGCAGCCTGAAAACCTCTAGCAATGCATGGACCACGAGCTCAGTTTAAAATAGTATTCCCTGCCATATCCATTTTTATTGTAATTCTGTTTGGCCTGTTTTATCACCTACTTTTCATTCACTTGATTTCAGGATGGCGGAGATCCCCCTCTTCCTTTATCGTCACAGTGTCTAGTGTGTCACATGCGGAGCTGTACCAACTGTTTCTAAAAATGACTTCCCATCCCCAGTCGCCGATCTCTTCTTTGGTACTAAAATTTGTCATCCTCGTCGTCCCCCTTTCCAGATTCAAACGATTTATGTGATTGCTTCTCAGCCTTGCCAGGATTGCCACAATTTCAGAAGTTACTCCCACTCAACCCATCACCTAAAAAGGTGCACAGAATGGTTGGATCTCACTGATCCGGAACAAGCCAGATCAGCAAAGCCAAGCTGTCTGAGGAGCTTTCTGAGTGTTGCTGAACAGCACAGTGGTGCATGAGCAGGCCTTCTGAGTCTGTAAACCTAGCATGACGCAAACCAAGGGGCTCACTGGCAGCACTCTCTCCCTCTCTTCCTGTGTTCCTCTCTCTCACACGTACAAAAACATACTTCCGTATCTGAGGTCAGTTTTTGTTCCAGGCATCAGGAAAAGAAAGGGCGCCCTGCTGGGTTCTACTTAACATTTTGCTGCAAATTGTGTATATGTGTAACTCCAACCCAGTCATAGAGTCTCAAGACTTTAATATTGAAAAGGATCTTAGAGACTCTTTTATCTCCCCTCTGGCCTGGACCACACTCCATGTCCTGGACAAGAAACTTAGAGTGGTTTAGCTTGTGGCTCCAGGAGGCCACTCCTTGAACTGGTGGCTGTGGCCGTCCGTGAAGAGGGTGAAGGACTAACTCCCAGGATGTCAGTTCATCTACATCCTTTTGAGATGAGCTCATCTCTTCCTTTGCCCACAGACTCCAGCATGGTGTCCTCCATATATTATTGCTTAATGAATGCTGGATAATTTGAATTTGTTGTTCAGATTCCCTTGGTAACAGAGTGAGCACTGATCTTTAGATGAATGGAGGTGGCCAAGTCACTATCAGACCAAGGCAGGAACTAAGATCTAGGTTTAGTACAATTTCCCTTCCTGCAGTTCAGAATGAAAATATGACAGAACAATGGGTGAAATCATGCCAGCGAGTATGGGAATAAATTTCTGACGTGTGGCATGCAATCTGCGAGGGCACTCCTTCACTTGGTCCTGCACTTTGAGAAGTAATGGAATGGAAAATTAAATTAAATAAACTTTTATTCTGTGGCTCTGTTGAAAAGGGTGCCATCAAATACTTTGAGAAGTATATCTTCTGAAAGTAATTTCTGAAGTTCTTTCACATTATTGAATTGTGAAAAAATATCTTCTCATCTCTTTTATGTTTTCCTTCTGCCTTTGGTAGAATCAAATCCATGGTAACTGACTTTGGGTTGTGTCAGGAATACACTCTTAGTACCAGAAGCCTTCAAGGTGAAACCTGAAAGCATAGGTTCTAAATTAAACCAGAAGAAGTAACAAGGTAATACTTTTATTGTTTTCATTTATATCAACCTCTAACCTCAGACTTCTGTGCAGGCTTTTACGTCTTAGATGTTGTAGCTATTTCTATGGCTGCTAGGTTCTTCACTTAAATATAATTACATCATACTCAGTAATCAATTTTGTTTATAACATGTCTAAACATATATTACTTTTTTTGTTTTCATATGAAGTAAATTTATCTGTGATTACAAAATGATACTTGACAGGTGCAAGGACCAAGTGCCCTTGGTTTTTAGCCCAGGGATTTAAGTGATGTCACTTCCCATGGTTTATAATGTCTTTTTCTCACTTCAGCTGTCTTCTTTCAGACTATTGTTTTTTCAGCAACATACAGACAAAGAAGTCCCTCTCTCCTTGTGCACTTGACTAATGTTAAGTTATTGACCTTGTATAAATGTTGCATGACTTGAAGTAACTGCAAGCATCATTCAAGACAGATGCTCTCTTACGATCTCCGGGAATGATTCTTGGTTCTACCGCACAGAAGTGGCCGTGGACTGGGAGGAGTGTGAGGTTTGGGTCCCACAGCCTCAGGTTTGTATCCCAAATCCATACCTACTACCTGTGGGCTCAGGAAAGGTAATTCCTTTGAACCTTGGGTTTCTCGTCTACAGCACATCCATTCACTGTTCTCAATATGGTGCCCAAGTAACACTCTTAGAAACATATTTTATGCATGTATCTTTAAACACTTCTCGACATGAATTTAGAATGGTCAAAACACTAACAAAATGAGAGAAAATACTTCCCCCCTCCAAAAAAAAAAAAAAAAAACCAGGCTACAACTCTTAATACATAGTTATTTTATAGAGAAACTGAGGCTTGGAGAGGTTAAACAACCTGAACCAGGACCTACAATGGGTCAGGATTTTGAACCAAATTCTATCAGATTCCAGAGTCCAAAGGCTTGTAATGCCCAAGAAAGGAAACAGGAGCCAGGACCAGTCACAAAGCCAAAGGAGGGAGGTTGATGGCGGGAAAGATGAAACAGACCTTAAACACTGTCCGTCTTTCACCTACGTGTACTCATCCATGGTCACCGATTAATCTAGAAACAGGCGCTTTTCAAGCATCTGATGTGGGAGGGGCAGGGAAGCATACGACGGAAGTTCACAGTACATTCCTTCGACTCATCCAGGAAGATGGGAAGCTGAATAAGCATGGGGCAATAAAATTCCAAACTGCTCAGCATTTAGTAACTAGCGTGGCAGCACGCGGGCAGATAATCGAGAGGCCAGCAGAGACGGCTGTCATCAGGAAAGCTCCATGGAAGCCCACCCCCAAAGGGGCAGGACTTGTGTCTTAACTCAGAGAACACGCGGGCAGAGCGCGCTTTATTGGGGTAGCACTGGCGTGCTTAGCACGCTCACGGGGTCACGACTGCGGGGCGGTGAGGAGTCCGGTGCGAGGGAAGGGAGTGGACGGGAGCCAGGCAGAAATGGGAAACCAGCGCCTGACTGAACACTTTGCGAGCCATCCTCAGCGAGAGAGAGAACACGACAAGGCAGCTCTGTGTTACTCCCCACCTGGGGCAGCACACCGGGGGTCAGTGGAGCAGAGGCGGCCAGAATTAGGAAATTCAACCAGGAGATGAGGACAGGGATACTCAGGAGAAGGGAAGAGGGAGAGCATGGTGCTGGGGTGGAATTGGACAAGGGAGAGCCTTTTAGTGGAAAGACAGAGAAGTAAGCTTGGGGTGCATTTCGACTTGAATGGCTGAAGTCGCTATTGATTCTATTTCTCTTATTTCCATTCTTGGGGAGACAAATTGGCTAGTCCGGGAGGGACCCAGAAAGTCTCTTTGGGTTGCCAGGTGATGAGCCGGACTCCTAGCTTCTGCTCCCAACTCACCCTCGGCAGGAGAGGCAAATCACGGATCCAAATTCCCACAAGGCTGTCAGGTGTGAGCAGCTGGCATTTCCTGACAATTCTCTGCACGCTGACTTTTAAATTTAGATTGACTGCATTCTACTGGCAAGGCTGCTCTTGGGTAGAAACCCAAGTCCTCAAACCAACACATATATGAGTAAATTCACATTTATAACTTATGTAGTTTTTTACTCCCTCAAGCTCTTTGGCTTGAAAATGGAAACAGCAAACAAACAAATGAAAACAAAAGCGGGGAGCTCAGAAAGGCAAAGCAAGTTTTCCCAAATCACACAGATAGGATGTAGTAATAGACTTAGAACCCTAGTCCAGCACACATTTATTTTCCAATTTGAGAATCCAAAATAAAACAAAAGGGCACATGGATAAATAAATTTTACCCCCAACAGTTTTGGACATGGGGCTGAAAACTGTAGCTCGTGGCTACCTGTCAAAGAATTGCAGATGACCATGAAACTGGATAGTAAATCAGCTCACGTGCCCACAGAAACTTTCCAGTGTTAGGCCACCCCTGCGGTATAGACGCTGCCTCTATAATACACCTTGGCCAAGCCAGGAGAGTGGAGTGCTGCCTTCTAATCGAATTCTTTCACTTAGTGTACCAGCTTGGGCAAGGCCACTTAGATTCTGTGGTTTAGGAAATACAGGACCATGTGGTGCAACAGTAAGGACTTCCATGACACATGCGACGTGTCTAAAAACAACAAGCAAAATGGTGTTCATAACTTCTCATTCCGTGAATTTGTGCAGCGTATAACCCTTGCCAGGTCTGTGCAGTAGCTGATTTTCAGAGCACGCTACACATGCTGAATCCACTGTTCATTTCAAAGCTCTGTAACCCACAACACTGGTACATTCACGAATTATTAAGCTGTGTACCCTCGTAACACTGAATGAACAGTTCTTTTAAATATACTTTTATAATTTGATATCTTGCTTGGCATGAAAAAATTAGCAAAATAATTGAACAAGAAAACAATAGCTTGAGCTTGAAGCCCTGCATATATGACATGAAATTTAAATACATTTGTAAGTATCTGAGCTTATTTCACTCTTCTAACAGCCACTAAAGATTTAACTCAAGAAAAGATTCCTTGGTTTAAAAAAAATTAGCAAAGACCCTTACTCAAGGTACTATGCAATTAACATCATTATTCAGAGTTTTCCGGGGTGCTCCTCTCTTTTGCATAAATTAGCAGCAAGTGTTGATATTTAACTTACTATACACATTTTGTTATGATCACTGAAGACTAAAAATTTCATTTTAAAGTTTCAATTATCTAGATGACTTGTTTATTTCTTGAAAATTAATCTCCTGGCACAGTGCCTTCAAATAATAGCCATGTGTTAAATGTTAGCTAATTTATATTTAATAAATCGGTTGTCAACTCTTGCTTTTGTGTAGAAAAGCACACCCTTGGTAATGTCAATCCTTTGAGAAAGTTGATGAAACAAAAATTTTAAGTTCAACGGTGTTCATAAAAGCAAAAACCTATGATTGTGGTAAGCAGTATCATAAATAAAACATGTAAGTGCAGCAAATATTAAATACTAAAATTCAAGAACGGTGTTACCACGCCATCACTCACAAGTCTGCAAGAACACACGCACTTCATTAAAGTCAATGGAGTGTACCAGTTCATCTTGGCATTATTCATAATCGAAACATTTCAATTTTAGTTAACACACACACAAAACTAATTTAAAAGTCAAATGAGGAAATTAGTTCTATGTTCCCCATGTTTCAATTCCACAGTGATATCAACCAGCCAAATTTAGCCTTAGGAGGTATGAAAAAGTATCTAATACAATGAGTGGAAAACCTTTTAAAGAATCACCGATCTGTTAAAACTAATGTTTTTGCAACCAATTCAACAAAAATATAGTTAGTGTTGTAAAAGAGCCCTCAGACTACTCTATTACAGAACAACTGAGTTTATCTATAGATTTACTTCCAGATTTCAAAAGCAGTGGATCAAGAACTAGAGGGTTTATGTAAGAAATACAGTTCACTTCCTAAAAAAATTAAATTGAACAGTATATTGATTGAAAAATATTTTCTGCATACACTTTATTAAGACCAGGGAGCATCTTTTCCTGTTTTAAATCTCTTAGATTTCTCAGTCAACACTATTAATAACACATCCTGGACCACTGTCTTGGCCTTTATTTCTGTGACACTCTTCCTGTGTGCTTTCCCAAGTTTTACCATTCTTTTAGTGTCTCTCTCTTTTCCATTTTTTGGTTTATTTCTTTATCAGTTCCCACTGTGCATGGCACCGAGGACTCTGTCCTTCATTCCTTATTTGTTTATCTCTCCATTAGGTCTTTTGTCTCCCGTCTATGAAGTTAAACATCTCCCCAAAACCAGGTTTTACTTGTTGCCATTTGCAGATATCCAACTCGACCCTAAACCTCAACAACAACAAAAAAGGTACTAAAATTCCTTGACTTTCCTGCTAAAACATTTTTGTAATCATTTCATTCTGGCTCTCCTGCAAGCTCACCATCGATACCCAGAGCGTGACTAGTTCCAGGGCCCACATAGATGCCCAAATCTGAGGATGCTCAAGTCTGTCATATAAAATGGCTTGGTAGAGCCGGCCCTCCATATCTGCCCGATACTTAGTCATTCTGACAGCTTTCTTTCAAAGGGTTCCAGTCTCCTCAGTGCGCGGAGAGGGACCCAGACTGGATATCACCTGCTCAGACAGGTCTCCTGACAATACTTTTTATTCTCCCAACTAGAGAAGGAGCTGTGTGTACATCTGTGAGGCACTGTGCGCCCTTGGGAGAGGGGAGGGGAATGTTCATCTGCGAAAAGGGAGGGGTAATGCTGTCCAGCCAGTGGCGGGGCACAGAGGCAGGGAGAGGACGTTGACCTTGACCCTGTACCCAGATCATTCATCTGCCTGCCCAGAGCCGCGATGGTAGCTTCCAGCCACACCTCTCCTCTCTTGAAAACTCAATAGGGAAGGATACATACTAATGTATTTTGTCTATACCTCCTAATGTCAGGAAGTAACTTCAAACTGCAGAGAGAGTCACGTGGGGATCCTACACCACGCAGCCTACCCGACCAGTCGACAGAGCTCTCTGCACAACAGTTCTTGCTTTCATGTCTTCCTTTCCTTTACCACTCGGCATGATTTACACGAATTCTTTGAAAGTCCTTTTAGTGGAATTGCCTGCTTCCGGTTTCTCTCCCATCCGGTCCACACTACCTGTTCGAGAATGACCTATAACTGGTTGGTGCACATGACATTTGGTCTCCTTCACATGGTCTCATCCTGGCTTCTGGACAGTATTTCAAGACTTTACTTCAGCTTAATCTTCCAACTCCCGGCCTGCTCCTTACTTCTTCACTCTGTCCACGTACAGGCACCTCATGGCCCTTATGTGGCTCTAAATCCAAATCCCCTTGGCTGGTACCCCCCTCTCTGCTCTACAGGTCTACGGACTGCTCCTCCTGAGAATTCTGTCCAGTGAACACCAGCGAGCGACCCCATCATCCCCAGCCACATGCCATCAGCCACGACTTGTAAATATAAGCTGCTCTCCTGGGACTCTGAAACAGAAGTAGTATTACTGGCTGTCCCTCAGTCTAGCTACAAACACCCCACGCTCATCTGGTGAGGAGAGCGGGCTTCGCTCATAAGGAAGGACAGTTTTCATCCACTTAACTCTTGGCAATGGCCAGCGAGGCCCTTCCACGCCTTGCTGCTGCCTCTCTCCTCAGCTCACTGCCCTACCCTCGCCTGCGTCACACCAGCCCTTACCTGCCTGAGGCCGTCACGTGTGCTGCCTCCCCTGCAAGGCTGCTCTTCCCCTGCCTGTGACAGGACTGTGTCCCTCTCAACCCGAGTCTCCAAAAGAAGGTCACCTGCTCAGACAGGTCTCCCGACAAGTGGTCTTCCCTGTTACTGTCGTCCGCAGTGCCTGCCGTATCCCGCACAGCACTAACGCAGTCTAAACCTTTGCTTACGTGCCTAGCTCTCCTCATTTAGCTTGTAAGCCCCTAGAGGTGGGAACCTGATCTGTCTGTTCACCATGGCACATCCAGTGCCCAGCACATAGTATGGGTCAGTATATATATTCACCAAAGGGATAAACATTGTCAGAGGTTTCCTTAGCTCTAGGTAATGTTCAAGCATCATCTTAGTAAAACTTAAGATATTACAAATTTGGTATACTTAAGTTTGTATACATTGCATGCATTTAAGATACTACAAATTTGGTATATTTAAATTACAATATGCAATAAATGATATTTGTAGGAAAGTCTGATAATTTGCTATCATCCTCCTGCTGCAGAGATGAGGATAAAGAATAGAAATAGCATGGCCTGGCTCCCTGGACCTGAAGTCATTGCTCAAGGACAGTGAAAGATGCTATAAGATCACTTGCACTATAAAGATCATTATCTAAAATCATTATCATGCACAGGACATTCAAACCTCACGTGGAGCTTTCTTTCCTAGTA
This sequence comes from Vicugna pacos, assembly GCF_048564905.1. Taxonomy (NCBI): domain Eukaryota; kingdom Metazoa; phylum Chordata; class Mammalia; order Artiodactyla; family Camelidae; genus Vicugna; species Vicugna pacos. The sequence continues at coordinate 16,601,982 of NC_133010.1, read as the reverse complement.
CTTCAATCCTGACAATTCTCAAAACACCCAGACTTACTTTCTATTTCTCAGAAAAAAGGAGGATAAATCAAGGAGACACTTGGAAATGAACAAATAGTCACGAATTTATAAAAGTGCAGAGATAGCCCTGTGTTTCAGTCATCATAAACATGCCTCTTTATCTGCCTGCAAACTGCCATTATTATTATTATTTCCAATTTTAAAAGTTCCTCCCTCACTTTTTGAGTAATAGTAAAATAGCTTTACCACCTCAGGGTAAACTTAGAGTTTTCTTTATAGATAGGCCACTAAAAAGCAATAATCATAAAAGAAAAATAATTTATTCTTCTTTATCAAATTAAAAAATCGGCTCATCAAAAGGCACTTTAAATAAAATGAATAGGCCAACCACAAACTCGGAAAATATTTACTGTGCATGGATCTGACAAAGGGCTTTCCAGAACCTATGAAGAACTCCTACCATCAGCAAGAGACAAGTGAATGGTAAAAGAGGGAAAAAACTTGAATAGACATCTCACCAAAGAAGATACACAAATGGACAACAGCACATAAAAAGGAGATCAAGATCACTGGCCATCAGAGAGATGCCCCTTAAAGCCACGAGCAATACCATTTCATACCCACTGTTGATGAGGATAAGCAGTAGCTGGAAATTTTAACATCGTTGGTGAACTAATGGACAGTTTCTGATAAGGTTAAACCATGAATTCCATTTCTTGTTCTTTATCCAATGGGAATGAACACAGTTATTCACAAACAGACTTGTACAGAAATTTCAGAGCAGTCTTATCCATAAGAGTCCTAAGTTAGAAATAACTCACATGTCAATACCAGGATAAATAACTTGTAGTTTAGTCATACAGTGGAATATTACTCAACAATAAAAAAGGAATCAACTACCAATACATGCACCAATCACAAAAATACTATACAGTAAGTGAATGGAGCATCTACAAAGTATATGTTATGTGATTCCATTCATAGAACTAACCTATGGGGATAGAAATAGCCAAGTTGTTGCTTGGGCAGTAGAGAGGAGATGAAGGGGTGGGAGAGAAGTGAGGGGAGGGGTCTTGAACTGGAATTGACAGGAAAGGGCCATAAGGGAAACATTTAGGGTATGAGATTCAGTGTCTTATTTTGGGTGGGTGGCTATTATACAAAGTGCATATAATTGTCAAAACCCATTGGATTAAACACTTAAGATCTGTGTGTTTTACCACATATAAATTGTACCTTAATTTTAAAAATTAAGAGATTGTTATTTTAAAAAAGAACTTTAACACTAAACATCATTCAGAATATTTCTCTACTTTCTAGGTATGAGAAACATTAAAAAAAATTCTTGTTCTATTGAATTTAACACACCTGGTTTACAATATATGATGACTACATTAATGTAACCAGTTTCATTAGATTAACTGTAATTCATTAGACTCAATTTATAGTAAAGTTCAGAAACATAAAGATAAAAAAAAACAAAGAAACACCTCCCGAAACAAACAAAAACTCCTGCTCTAAATCAGGATCGTTTTTCAAAGGTGAATGTCATTGCCACAGCCCACCAGCAAGGGGAGTAGTTACACTTTGAGAAGAATTCGAACCTTGTCACCAGTGAATTATTCCATAGGGCACTTTAACAAGACCAAAAACCGACTTCTGGGTATAGCCAGAATGGAAATGACAGATCATTTGAATGCAAGAGAAAAAGATCGGAAACCTTGACCCTCTAGATTACTTTGCACCTCAGTGAGAAAGGGAAAAACAGATCAGTTTATTAAAAGGATATGTTCATGTAATTCAGGCACCAGGAGAATATTTTACAGAACAGCTACATTAACTGTGGGATGCCGCTTTTTCTTGGTTAATTATTCCCCATACAAGAATAATAATGTACATACACCCACTTCTCCCACAAAAGAAAAAGACCTGAACGGTGCCACTATTTTGACGGATGTGGGAATGACAGCAACATTCTGCACGGAATCTGCAAGCTGTTAGAACACTGGAGCCTGTTCGAGAGTAGGTTAAGACTGGCAGAGGGTAATTTTTAAAAATCTTGAAGCGTAAGGGCTTTTCCGTTGAGACAGATCCCAAATCTGAAGGTTTATGCTGCATTTTTAATATGTATCATCACGTCACCAATTCTTACAAGATCTGTAAGGCTTAATTCTCCCATAAGCTCAAGAAGGCTGTGGAAAAGTCTCTCTCTCTCCCTTACTGCCAGGTTGGGTAATCCTCGATGTACAGAAATGAATGTTCTGGCTGACAAGAGGAAGCATGTCCCTAGGCGTGTGTGAGTGCGGGGCTCCTGGTATAGACACTTACAATACGGGTAACTGCCCGCTTTGCACTCTAACCCCCGTAATAACCCTGACCTTGATTCTAACACCACAGTACCTTCTCCATCCTCCTCATTCCCCGGAGAAGCTGAGCACAGAGGAACCAGCATCGTGTGCCTTAGAAAGTGCCCTGAGCCACGCCCGGCAGGGGGGCTGGAATCCCCACTTACAGGAAACCCACATCTCTGCATTCTGCAGTGCTCACAAAGCTGGGATGCCCTCCCTCCTCCCTTGGGGCGCAGTGAGTGCAAGGATCCTGGGTGCACAGAAACAAGAGTCCCTTCTGGAACTGTGTAGGAGAACACGCCTCCAGAAGAAAAGCTTTTTAGAAGCTGAGCAAGGTGCGTGGGCTGAGCAGGGGTGGTCAGGGGCAACTCTTTCCAGCTGCAGCTCCTTCCCGAAGGCAGCCCTCCACCCTAGGGGGAGAGAGCAAGCTCTCACCATGTAGAACAGTTATCAGCCATGAACGTGTGTACCCTTCGGCTGGGACACAGAGCCCGCCCGAAGATTTTCCTCATGAAAATCCAAGGAATGTTTTTTAGTTCAATATCCCTGAGAAATGACTTGGAATTACTTCCACTCATCAAATAGAGAGAAAGCCCTTCTCCCCCCAGTTTCTATAAATGGAGGAAGTATGGGATCCAAAGTAAGGAGAGTCAAGTTTTAGACTCTGCCTTGAACATCTTCTTGAGGTCCCCACGTCTGTGATGCTACAGTCTGGACTGTATTCTTGCCGGCAAGGATTCACGGGGTTGTCCCACACTGACCACCATTTCACTACGCAGCAAAGAATTTTTAGAGAACAATGAGAAAGATTCATGAATACAGTGCTGCTGCCCACATAGTCCTAATTCTGAGTTTGCCACTGGATGGACATGAGTCTTGTGTTCTTCCAACTAAGTGGGAAATAAACCAAAATACTGTCTCCCAAGGGTGACTAAAATCTGCAAGGTGTATAAAAGGTGGAGATGAGGTGTCAAGGGGGGACTAGACGAAGAACCCAGAGATGGGAGACGTGCTGATTAAAAGAGGAAACAGAAGGAAGATGTAGTTAGAGCTAAAGAGATGAAAAAGATAAAGATGTCTGTGTGTGTGTTTAAAAATTTAATTTGATTTTTAGTTGATGTATAACTGACTCACAGTATTACTTTCAGTTGTACAGCATGGTAGCATAGTATTTTTATAGGCTGTGCACCATCTAAAATTATTGTAATATTATTGACCGTATTCTCTGTTTCTTATTTATTTTATAACTGGTGGCTTGTTGTGTGTGTTGTACCGAGAGGTGAGTTGCTCGCTCTAAGGGATCTAGAATGAAGACCACACACAAACCAGGCAGGAATGAGTGGCAGTTGTAGAAGTCACTCTGGTCTGGCTGGCACGGCAGCAGGGGATTAAAGCACATTCAGAAAAGGGCTGATGTGCATTCGTGGCCTGGAGGCTGAGTCCCCAGCCTGAAACTGAATCAGGAGAAGCATTGTGTGGCGCTTCCTACCCTGGGGAAGGCAGAGACTCCCACCCTGGGGAAGGTTGTGCTTCAGCACGGCTCCTGCCTCGTACGGAGGGACCACACGTGGGGAGTGAGGATGCTGTGTGCCCTGGAATGGCCTATATGTGGGCAGGTGACCGCAGCTGACCGAAAGCAATGAACAGGGAGCAAGGTGCTTAGAGGCGAATCCTGCGTGATCCCTGTTGGTCTCCAGAGGAGGCTGGGCTCTGGGAACCAAGCCTGAGGAGAATGAAGAGCGAGCTCCGGGGTGTCCCACCCCCTAATGAGTCTTTACAGTTGTATTTTTCACAGAGATCTAGATTTGTCTGAATTTGACAGGGTTTCCCTGATGTTTCACATCTTATTCATGGAAGACACTTACATTCATTATCTTCAAAGATCTTAGACAGCAGCTAGCACCTTGAATTTAGGAGATCCTTAATGAATAGTTACTGACTGAATGAATGAACTCAGTTCCCCAAAGACAAATGTGTCTTCTATTAATTAAAACAGGAGTCAGTGATGGGCCAGATACAGCCTATATTTTCTTTATGACTGCCATTTGGCAAATGAAGGACGCTCTCTAGCAATTCAAATCTCCCTCTGAGGGAAGTTTAGTAACTATCAAGATAGATCTTGGCAGCTCTCGCCTGGGGTCCCCAGGGCTCGCTAAGCATTTGAAGAGGACACTGGATATTATCTTAACGACTGGGGGGAGAACCCACTTCCAGGGGCGGGGGGGGGGGGGTGGGAAGCGTGGTCCTGCCTGTCGCACCCAGTGAATTCTGTAGTGCCTGGACTTCTGTCTGGAACTGGTGCCTGCAGCCAGGCTCCTTTTGCTTGGTTCAAATACCAGTTTTCTATTCCAGAGGAGGTAGAAACCTTTCTCACTGCCTTGCATGCTAGGGAAGAACTAAATGTCAAGTGGAGGGAGAGGCTGGGGGCGGGGGGGGACTGCGAGCGCAGGGCGGAGAGTGAGAGGGTGGGAAGAGCAGACAAGGGACTGGCTGGTGTCTAACCCACAGCTGGTGTCTGGAGCTCAGCTGACAGGAGAGTGTACAACCCTGGGGACTTTGGCAACTCAACCTTCTTACTTGAAAATGACAAGAGCCTGAAGGTCACAGGCAGCTGAGCCTGAAGAGGAAACACAATATTCTGCCATCCCAGTGTTGAGGCTGGAGGATAGACCTTTGTTTGTTTGTTTGTTTTAGTTTTCTTGTTTGTTTTTTGGGAGAGATAATGCAGTTTATTTATTTATTTATTTATTTTAAGGGCAGTACTGGGGATTGAACCCAGGACCTCGTGCACGCTAAGCATGTGCTCTACCACTGAGCTATACACCCGCCGGAGTACAGTCTGAAGGAATCAGGCCTCCGAGTTTCTGGGATCTGCACTGATCAACATTTTCAACTGTTCCCTCAGTGGCATCGAGCCTGCTTTGACCTTCCCCAACTCCAGTCCATCAGATCATCCATGTCGGTTGCTCCGGAGCTGTATCACTGCACCGCAAAGTCATGTTTTGAGAAGGGGCTCTCAATTCTGCTTAAAAACATTCTTACATGCCCCCTTCTGGTTTTCATTCCTCATTGCGATTTTTCATTCTCTCTCCCTGGGGATAAGCTCTGATTCACAGATGACAATCATCTAGCACCTTTCATCTCTAGAGGACCTTTAGCTGAGTACGTGGTACGTAACTCATCTTTATAACCTCAGCGACCCCTATAAGCAACATACCGTTCTCCTCACATGATAGACAAGAGCTCAGAGGTTAAGGTAACACCGAAATGCACGTTGGTTATGGGATCTGCCCATGTTGACATCACTCACAGGCACCTGAGCTGGGGTTCAAGCCTGTGTCCTCCGAGTGTACACCCCATTATCCAACAGGACAGTGGGAAGAAAACTGAAGCTCATAGACATAAACTCCCCCAAATTTCTTTATAGCCACCTTCAAATTTATTGCTCCTTATTGTCACTCATTGTTTATTTACTGACTAACCCTTTTCTCCTCCAGCAGGGATAAGCTGATTCTATTTGTGCTCTTAAAAGTCCTCTCAGTTGTCCTTACATCGTCTTATCTCTTCCCATTTCTTCCCGTTTCAGTTCTCTGCAGATGGCCCTCAGATGTTTCCGTGAGCTCCGATGGCTGTTTCCAACCACCAAGTAAAGGCGTATTTCCTCAGTAACACACCTTTTTATAGATCATACACCGTCCCCCACACCTCCTCAGCTCTCTGCAAGTACCGTGTCTGCTCTGCGTTTCTTAAGCAGCCCATGGAGTCCCTGTCTCCATGCTTTGGCTCATAATGATTTGGAATGTTCTCCTTTCTCTCCTTGTAGAAATTCTATTTTTTTTTTTTAAGAATGAGCTTAAAAAAATGTTACACCAGCTATGAATATTTCCCCAACTCTCCCAGTCAGAATTTAACAGTATATTCTCTGTGTCCCCAAAGCACTTTGCTTATAAAAATAACACATCACTCCTCACATGAGAAACTTGTCTCCATCTCTATTTCAACTTATGGGCTTTCAGCGTAACGAGGACACTAAGACAGTTTATACATGTTTACACTCCTTGAAGCAATAAGCATGGACCTTGACTAAGTGTTTGTTGAATGAATGAACGAATGGTGATTCAGTTACTGCTCTGATTTTCCAACATGCCCCAGTGAGGCCATGATTTGATTTTAGGGTCATTTTTTTCCTCACCTTAAAAATCTTCACTATCATCCTGGGAATTTGTCTTGCCTGCTTTGTGAAAATTTTGAGTTTTAAATTAAAAAAAAAATTACCTGCTATATAAAAGCATGGAAAAGGAAAGGGAAAGATGCATCATTTTTCTTGTAAAAATAAACACACCACTGTCATCCAGGTGATCAGTGTTACAGAGAAGCATCCAAAAAAAAATGACAGTTTATATTTGTAAATTAAAAATATAAGAGAATCAGAATTGATTCTCTTCTGTTAACAAATATTTAAGTTCACATGTAACACAACAGTACATTTCACTAGATTGGAATAATGAGTTTGGGGAAGTAGCAGGGACTGGGGGATGTTAGCCCGAATTACGGAAGTCAGATTTATTGAAAGCCACGCAGTTTTATTACTTGAATATACTATGATCTGCCAATAAAGTCTGTCTAAGGAGACATCTACTTAATGGCATGGATCCTTATTTAATAGCTGAGTCTTTTCTGTCTGAAGACCACTGTCTATGAGAAAGCCATGAGGACAATTATTCTTTATAAATAAGTTACAGTTACTCCCTTTATTTCTCTTATCAAATCCATTCCTTGGAGATAATTCAAAGGTAAATTTCATCTTAGTCTGGGTCAAATTGTCAAAAATGGTGTATTTGCAGTATCTGAATGAGGTTTTACTACATTCTTAGAGGAAGACATTTCTGGAGAATAATGAAGAGAACCCAACGGGAAGTGGTAAATACTTTTTAAAATAAAAAAATAGGAAAAATGTGAACTTTTTCAAATAAGATGAGCAATAGTTATTCATTAAGCTAGATCTAACTGAAATCTATCTTCAAAGTCTTTGGCTTCCTTTGTAAATTCCTGGAGGGCAAGGATCACGGTCTGCTTGATTCTCTCCCAACCTTCCAAGACTTTATACACCCCAACAACGCCACCGGGGCTGTGCCTTCCGGGGATGGCTGTCATTGAAAGAACAGGCGTTTAAAAGCAACGCTATGGGGGTTTCAGATAAGGCAGTTTTTGCTCTCTTTCTGTCTAACTACCTGAGACCCAAACATTATGGAGAGTTTACTCACTGATTCTGGGTAGAGGCCGCAAGTAGTGTGTAGGTCCCCATCCTAGAAAAGAAAAGAGGGAATTCATATATTACCATCACATCCAAGGACATTTAAGAACCTTTCTACATTAAACACGCTTCAAAGTCTCTGATACGTTATTTCTAGCCAAGAAAATCACGAGGAGGGAGAGGACTATGAAGCAGAGTATGTCATTCCTGTGTTTCTGGGCCGCTCAAGAGGTGACAGGCTCGGTGTGACTTATGCAGAACTCTGGCATTACCTTCAAACTTTGCCACAGAAAAGAGTGAGCTTTGTGCCTGTACCTTCTGCATCTGAGAAACAGAGCTAGAAAACATCCACCACAAGGAAGAAAAGCTCCCTGGCTTCTCTGCATCCTGCTCCACAACATGCCAAGGTATTGACATACAATTACAGTTTCTGCTTAAAACATCTGAGAACTTGGGCTAGACCTCTTTGGGTAAAAAGGATGCTCAGGGCAGGTGTGCCATGTGCATCTCCTGATGTGGCATATCTGGTGACCCATCGTTGGAGACCTCGGTTGGTAAAACTTAGAAGAGCAAATGAAATGAAATCTAGGATAAAAGAACCAAAGCTCTTTGAGGGAAACGCTCCCGTGCGTATTTAAATCATCCAGAAATAACGCAGACCTGGAGGGAAGAGCTCGAACCAAGGGATCTTGGGGTTTTCCTTGCGCCAAAGATTTTTCATCTTAATAATCAAGAAGGACCCTTCTCTGCCAGATGAAGTTGCTAAATGTAACAGTATATTTCTTCTGCTTTAGTCATCTCTGGGGAGAGGTGAGCCTCAACTTACTCTGAGAACAAGTCTAGGGAATCACAAGAGGGTAAGTATATGGCTATTTAGACTTCTGCTTTCTAGATTATACTGTTACAATTCTTCCTTCAAAAACATATTACAAATACACCATATAGAATGCATATTATATACTGTACATAATACTACATATTTTATGTAATACATATTTTATTATATATTATATATTACAAGTGAAACTATATATTAATATATATCTTATCTGTGTACATGTAATGTTTTGCTCTCTGCATTGTCTTTTTCAAAATATGCTTTAATTAGTTTTTTGGGGGGAGGGTAATTAGGTTTATTTATGTAATGGAGGTACTGGGGATTCAACCCAGGACCTCGTGCATGTTAAGTATGTGCTCTACCACTGAGCTATACCCTCCCCCTCAAAATACCCCTTTCAAAGTTTGCTGAGAAAAATTTGAACAAGTACTTCAGCATGGTGAGGCTTAGCAATGGTAGGATTAATTCTCTGTCCTGCTATTCTGCTCCATTTAAGTAACCTGCTCTCAGGGTGACTCATTTATAATACTGCTTTTCTAAACCTAATTGAGACAAAAGATCCTATTGGCCCTTGCCTTTTAAATTAATCTTTCACCAAATTTCATTGGCGCTAAAATATTCCAGTTTATGCTTATGTCAGTTAAATCCTATTCTATCCTTAGAATGATTGAAGAAATATATCCAAGGGCATTTTGAGCTGCACTGTCATGAGTTTCCTGGGATAAGGGATCAGCAGCTCCACTTGATTTAGTAATTTCTGCATTTTGAATGAAGGCACTTATAAGGTCATTAGTAGAGCTCATCAATAAGTTACAGGTCCTACAGTACAATCGATCCCCACGGGTTGGAACCTGATATGTCATCCACTGCACTGACTCACTTTGATGTAATTGCAAGTCTGCATTTACTTGTTCACCCATGTAACAATAGCACGATTAAGGTCACACTTCTGTGACTTGGTGACAACAATACTGTTTAGACCAGACCCTCAAATCTTCCTCCACACAAAACTGATTTTATCCAGGACATCTCATTGTTTACGTAACCTGCCACATAACCGTGGAAGGAAATTAAACTGACATGGAAAAAAAACGGCTATTCAAAAAGTCAAATGCGGCTGCTTCTTTATCTCTGATGAAATTCTGCTAAGTCGCTTATGGTTGCATGAGAAGCTGCTCTCATCAGGTATAGCCCCTCAGCTCTCAGGTTTACCAAGTCATTTCCATTAAAAAATGTGGACATGGAAGCTATTTCCCTATCCCCTGCCAGGGCTCAGCTGTGTAAAGGCTGTGCAAGGTCACCCGCCAATTTCTTTTCTTTTTTAAAAATTTATTGTAGTAAAAAACACCTAAGATCTATCTTCTTAACAAATTTTAAAATGGACAGTAAGGTGTTGTTTACTGCAAGCATGACGTAGTGCAGCAGATGGCTAGGACTCATTCATCCTGCAGGGCTGAAAGTCTATATCCGCTGAACAGCAACTCCCCATCGCCCTCTTCCCAGCCCCAGGAAACCACCATTTGCTAATTTCTCCAGGATCTCAGGAAACCTGACATTGGGGCATAATAATGAGATTATACTCCTGGACTGGATACACTCTGATGGTCTGGTTTGGCTTTCCACTCATTGCAGACTAAAGTATATCATTAGATGAACGCAAGTGTCGTACAGCATACATAGTAAACTTATTGAACACAGGGATGGGGAGGAGGGGATAGCTCAGTGGCAGAGCGCACGCTTAGCAAGCACGAGGCCAGGGGTTCAATCCCCAGTGCCTCCATCTCACACACACACGCACACACACACACAGATGATTTAGTCTTACTTCTCTTTATAATTTCCCAAAACCTAGTTTAGTGCTGTGTATAAACATATATTGAGTTAAACTGTAATATTTCTTTTCAAAGGTTAACATTAATTAATGTTAATTTTAAGGATCTGACAAAAAGACAGGAAAGTAAATACCATTTATTTTTGAATTTATGACTTGTCTCCTAAAAAAAGCCTCCCCTCTCACCTCCCAACAACAGTTAAAGTATGCACAGCCCTTTAAAGGGTCTGACTCTGTCTTCTGGCTCATGGCTATTTCTACGTACTTTTTAACATAATGACTGCCTAGGATGTGGCTCTCAATCTGTATAATCAATATAGGCTGACTTTCTCGCTACATGACCATACATTAAATAACCGTGAACGTTCTCCCGTGGTCAGCTGTGAAATGGCTTTAAATGTCAGCAGGCAGGCTTGCTTCACATAACAGAAGTTAACTGGGTTTGTCCAGAGCCCTGAAAATTAGTAAGAGTTCAAATCTCACATCCAGTGTACGTGTCCTTATATTACACTTAGGAGATTGATATGGTATTAAAGGCTTAATTGAGTGGCACAGACAATCTGATGCAACAAGATCTTTCCCCTTCATCACATGACTTTACTCTGAGCCATTTTCGTTTTCGGTGGTAAAGCACGTATCACCTGTTGAAACTTGGCGTATCACCGTACTGAATGAATAGGTTCAGAGCTTTAATGGGAAATCAGTTTTTTAAGACGTAGCATCTCACCAATCCTTTTTTCCGAGGGTTTGGGGGGTCCAAGCAGCACGAATAGCACACTGAGCCAAGCAGGGCTCACACTCAAATGAGGGAACACAGATATGACCAGAATGTACTTTCCTGAAAGTAATTCTTCTGGCCACGTGATAAATTAAGTTGGTTACCATCACCCTCACTTGACGAGAATACAAGACAGGAAAAGGCTGGACAGTTTCCTGAGGCCACGTGGCAGTTTGTCGTTAAAACTGAAATAGGGTTACATTTCATGAATTTTTTTTCTCCAGTAAATCTTTCATAAACATGAGGATCAATACCCTCTTAATTTTACATAGAGACATATTGATGCAAAAAAAGAATGTCATAGTGAGGTTTAGGTTCTTTGCTGTAAAATATTTGGCTGGATTTAAGTTTATCCCGGTATTTTATTTTGTAATATTGGTTTGGTCTAATCTTACCCTCTTTTCTCTTTTCCTCTAAAATCGCTTGGATATACACTTACTAAATCAATAATAACCACAATAACAGCTAACAGGTACTGAATCCCTATTAAGTATCAGACCTGGTGCTGAGCACTTGACGTGACCCCTGTCTAATCTACGACCAGAACAATCCCACGGGAATCTGACCTGGACTTCTGCTAATGGAATGTAACTACATGTTTCCAGTTCTTCACTTGTTAACATGAACCCCACCCACCCCCATCATCATCATCTATATTTCCTAGATTCAGTTCCATTAAAGTGCATGAGAACTCCATGACACAAAGCAGGAAGCCTCTTGAGACTTGTTTGAGGTTCTCCCTACCATTTTACCAATATATTTTCACACCTGATTCTGTAGCATTTTATTTTCAGTAACTCAACTTCGAGTCTCTCCAAAACATCTTCATAGAAATAGCAATTCTTTTAGACACCCCTATGTCATCGGTTTTATACAATTTATAATTGAATTGAGTAATTCTATGAACAAATACAGCGGGCAGAGCAGGTGTGGGAACACACACAACTGACTCGGTCCACACGCATCCCCACAGGTGGGGTCAGACGTCTCAGGTGGGCTCAAGGCACGGCAGGTGGGGGCCTGGGGGTGAGCTGGCTGGAAGCGTCCGTCAGCAGGGTACATCTCGGGAAGGGGCAGAGTTGCTGAATCAGGGACATCATTTAAGAGAAGGCCAGTTAAAAGAACTTTTGTTGTATTTGATACTTTAACTGTGTAGGCTGAACTTAAAAGATAATTAAAAAAAAAAAAGAAGCAGAAGGAAAAAGAGAGTGAGTTTAGGTTCCTTGTCCAGGATTACAAAACTAGAGCTGGAGCTAGGATTTGGCTCCAGAAATCAGCCTTCCAGTCTAGCACGTCAGTGTTTCTCGCCCCCCATCCCAGGAGAGATAACTGTGGAGGCTTGGGTGGGCTGCGGCCGCCCAGGAAGGGGGTTCAAGACAGCTCAAGAGCGGTCCACAAGAGGACACAGCAACAGAAGAGGGAGGAAGCCTGAGAGCGATGAAACAGTCTTGGAACTCTGCCGAAGAAGAACCCTGATATTGAAATTAACCTTACGTTAACCCAAATATTTCTTGACCTTGGGCCTCACTGGTTCAAAACAAAAGGGGTTTTAGCAGATAAGTTCGGCCAACTATTTTCAGAACCGGTTTTTGCAACTCAAATGGAAGAAACCCTGACAGGGCGTCCCTGCCCTCCAGCAAACAATCAACGACCCCGGAGACCCGTTGCCCCAGTGGTCCTGTGGGAAGCCAGGTGTGGGAGCAAGCTTAGTGGGCACGTGTGACGGCAAACAGCATTCAGAATGAAGCCATTTGAATCTCACCCCCCACTTCCTTCTAATCCTTGGGTTTTACAGCTTCTATTTCCATCAAGTCCTCCTTGGAATAAGACTATGTAAGCACCAGTTTTGAAGAACTCCCTAGGCTCTGTTAAAAACAAAACAACAGGTCCAAAATGGGGTCACCTGTGCTAAGCCCATGTCACCAAAGAGAAACTTAATACCGAACCTAACGGCAGTTCCCATCTCCCCCAAGAATGCAGTCTTAACTGGTGGATTAGGAACTTTCTGGTCAGTACCAGTGAGGTAACCTGCCACAAACACCCTTTTCATCCACCACAGGAAGGTGAGGTCATCTGCCCGGGCCTCATGCCTTCTGCTTTCTGCCTATAAAAGCCTTCCTCTTGGGCAACCTCCTCAGAACCCCTCTCTGCTTGCTAGACGTCATGCCGCCCGATCTGCGAATCACTTAATAAAGCCAATTAGATCTCCAAATTTACTCGGCTGAATTTTGTTTTTAACACCTCCTAGAAGGGACGATTTTATGATAGCTGCTTTAAAAATGCCGGGAATGGATTACGTTTTTCCGTTACGTATTAATGCTTTTAGTTTACGTTAAAGGTTTCCGATGTTTCTGTCCTTGGCCTTTTCCAAACTGTTTCCTTCAAGAAGAAAATTAGAAAGGTATTAAGATTTCTGTGACTTCACAAGGAATTCATAAAAAGGTTAAAGACCTTTAAATGGCCATCCCTCCAATAAAATGATGCTAAGTTGTGCAAACTCTTCAGACACGGGACATAACTTTTATACACGTTCAAAACACAGCTGTTTCGATTTTAACTGATGTGGTTTAAAAAATAATTATTGCAATCATTGAGCCACAAATGTGGTTGAGATTTAGAGCCTCCTTCACATAAAACAGTATGTCATTCCAATAGCTTTTTGGAAGCAATATTTTAAACAGTGGAATAAGTATTTAATGAATATGCATGCAAAGGTAGGGCGTGCATGGGTAGAGATCGAATGTCGGCGTGTATCTGAGCGCTCCTTCCCTCGGAGCCTCGCTCTAGCCTCTGCGCTCTGCCCTTGGCCGAGTGCACGCGCCCTGGCAGCGGGACCCGGCACTTAACCGCGTGCTTTGTGTGGAACAGAGGACAAACTGAACCATGTGCAGCCACGCCCTGAGAGACAGGATGAGCCCAACCGGCAGCCTGGAAAGCAAGAACCGCACTGAAAAGGGGCAGGTCTGACTCTGCAGCTGGCTCAGGGGAAGCCAATGAACCCAGCTCTGCTGCGCCCTAATTCCCTCTTCTACAAAATGTCTTAATGTCCATTTTGGCGTTGAGATTCTGGGAAACGAGGCAGCTACCAAGCTTTTCCTATTTATGTTGTATTTCATCACCCCACCACCATAAGTGCTGTCACACACGCCACCGCCTCTGATGCTCAGAGCAGTTACTTGCTGGCGCGTCACCCTGCCTCACTCTTGCCAGACCATCTCCACGGGAACTTCACCCTCTCTCCCATCTCTCAAGCTCACCTGTACTTGGTTCAGTCCCAAGTACATACACACGCTAGCTCTGACCTCTCCTGAGCTTCAACTCTGCTTCTCCAAGTTCTAGCTTCCATGTGGGTGTCCTATTGCTGGATCAAGTGGACTAGACTTGAACGAAACTCGCAGTCCTTTCCCCCAAACCATCTGTTCCCCTGAACTTGCACACGTGCGCCTATTACAGATTTCTCCTGCCAGGTAGGCTTGTGACTTTGACGTTCCCCCCATCTCTTCTCCACACCTGTTTCCAGACAGTCACCTCTGGATCTTTTCTTTCTGCGTCTCATACTCATTCTTCTTTTTTTGTTAACCCCCCATCAATCCTGCCAAAATCCTTAGCACATCAAAGTCTAGACGACTGCAGTGGTCCCCAAACTGATGTCCTGATTTCAGTCTCTGATCTAAAGTTAATATACCAAATCAAGCATCTAAAAAACTGCTCTGCCCGTGCTCATCTCCTCAAAACCTCTATTTGCTTCTCTCCGTTATCAGATCCCATTTAATTCTCATTAAATATGACCACTGCTTATCCGCGCAACTCAGAACTTTCCTAAACAAATTCTGAAAGTCCTCCGAAGAGGCCACATTCATTTCTATTCCCAAGCCTGAAACAGCCAACTCTCTCCCTGCTGTTTGAAAAGGACCCACTCCTTCTTCAAGACTGAACCTTGATGCCCTCATCTCTCGCTGCTCAGAGCGGTTGGGTTCCGAACGTCAGTAGTTACCACTCGTTTGGGAGGAGGGCAAGCAGCACGCCGGGCAAAGCCCCTTTACACAGAGTAACTCGTTCGGTCCGTGAGCTCATTGGGTGAGCACCGTGAATTCTCCTACTTTACAGGTGAGAGCATGGCTCAGAGAGGTTACTGACGTGTCTAGGCCACAAAGTTGCCAAGTGCTGGACCCAAACCCAGGTGGTCCAAGTGCCGGATTCAAACCCAGGTGGTCCAGCCACAGAGTCCGGGGTTCCTAACCTTTACACCACCATGTACGGAATCTTCCTGTTATAGAAGTCATCAACTGTCTCTCCCACATGCAAGGTGATTAAGGGAAAGCACTTCGCCTCTGTCCTCTTTGTCCCTCTGGCATACACAGAGACACCTGGTATGAGAATTCCAAGAGGTGCAGGAAGCAAATTTCACAGTAGAAACAAGGATGAACCTTGTACAGTGTCTGCCATGCTTAAAACACACTGAGACACACATCTTCCTTCTTGATTTTTCCTCTGTTATGTTAAAAGTGCTGCTGCATGGGCTTAAGACCTAAATACACATTTCTCCGAAGACATCCATATGGCCAACAGGCACATGAAAAGATGCTCACTATCACTAACTATTAGAGAAGTGCAAATCAAAACTACAATGAGGTATCACCTCACACCAGTCAGAATGGTCACCATTAAAAAGTCTACAAATAATGAATGCTGGAGAAGGTGTGGAGAAAAAGGAAACTTCCTACACTGATGATGGGAATAAAATTGGTGCAGCCACTATGGAGAGCAGTATGGAGGGTCCTTAACAAACTAAAAATAGAGTTACCATATGATCCAGCAATACCACTTATGGGCATCTACCTGGAGAAAACTCTAATTCAAAAAGATACATGCACCTCAATGTTCATAGCAGCAGTATTTACAATAGCCAAAACATGGAAGCAACCTAAGTGTCCATGAACAGATGAATGGATAAAGAACATGTGGTATATATACTCAATGAAATATTACTCAGCCATAAGGCAGAATGAAATAATTTCCAGTAACATGGATGGACCTAGAGATTATCATATTAAGTGATGTAAATCAGGCAGAGAAAGACAAATATCATATGATATCATTTATATGAGGAATCTAAAAAGAATGATACAAATAAACTTATTCACAAACCAGAAATAGACTCACACACACAGAAAACAAACTTATGGTTACCAAAGGGGAAGGGGAGGGAGGGATAAATTGGGAGTTTGGGATTAGCATATACACATTACTATATATAAAATAGACAAACAATAAGGACCTACTGTATAGCATAGGGAATCATATTCTACATATTATAATAACCTATAATGGAGAAGAATCTATAAAATATATATATATATGTGTAACTGAATCACTTTTCTGTACACTTGAAGCTAACACGACATTGTAAATCGACTATACTTCAACAAAATTTTTTTAAAGTGCTGCTGCATATTTCACAGTTTGAAAAAGGGGTAATATTCGTAATAAAAATACCTTAAACATTTCCAGGTTTCAGAATGTGGGCCAGACAATGAAGAAAGGACTTTTAATGTCACAGCCTTCCTCCCTCCCTTTCTTTTTTCTTTCCTTCCTTCGTCACTCTCTCAACAAAAATTTCTCCTTATGCACACCACATGCCAGAAAAACAGACCTCTGGGCGTGCTATTAACATTTTCATCCTAGATGGTAAAAGACAGAGGCAAGTAACATCAAGTGATATCAGAAGCAATAAAGTGATCACTAAAATTTACTGTGAACATATCATGAGCTAGACGTTAGGGACTTGACAGCTATTTTTCTCACTTACGCCTCATAACAGCTCTATGAGATAATACTATTATATCTCCATTTGTGTATAAGGGGAGTAAGTTGAGGGAAGGGATGGTCACATGACTCCCAGAGATTCCAGCCCTGGTAGTTTGAGATTAGAACTTGCACTCTTAACTTTTACACTGGACTCCCTCCAGGAGTAGGTTTCAGCCGCACGGCATGCAGAGGGCATATGCGAAATTGGTTTCATTTCCTTTCCACGAATAGTGCTGGAGCAAAAGAGGGATGCTCCGAATATCAGCACAGACTTCCTCCGCAAGCAGGTGTGTGAGTTTTAACACGTTTACTCTCTCAGGGCTTCAGTTAATCCATTTGTAAAACGAAAAATTAGCACCAGAGCATCTCCAGAGCTCCTCCCAGATACAGACCTTCCATTATTCTAAAGAGGCAGCTGTGGGGCAGCGAGAATCCACCGAGTCTGGAGTCAGAAGAACTAGGTTTGTTTTAACAGCCAGCATCCTCATCGAAGCCCCTGTCACAGGGCTCTGCATCCATAACTTCTGGCTTGTCTTCTCTGGACTTCAGCTGCCTGGAAGACGATTTCCTAGTCCAAGTATCATCTGGAAATGCAATGATCCACCCTCTCAACAATACATTATTGTTGACTGGAGGTACAATGCTGTACTGTAGGACTGGAGAGCATCTTGCCGGACTGAAATTTTATGCCTGTTGATTAGTAACCTCCTTCCCCACTCTTCCCCCACCCCCTCAGGTAACCACCATTTCACTCTTTGATTCTATGACCTTGACTATTTTTGATTCCTTATATAAGTGGAATCATGTAATATTTGTCTTTGGGGTCTGGCTTATTTTACGTAGCATAATGTCCTCATGGTTCCTCCATGGTGTTGCATGTCACAGAACTTCCTTCTTTTTGAAGGCTGAATAGTATTCCATTGCATGTATAGACTACATTTTCTTTATCCATTCATCTGTCAATGGACCTTTAGGGGTTTCCACATCTTGGCTATTGTGAATAACACTGCCATGGGCATGGGATAGCAAATATCTCTTACACATTCTGGTTTCAATTCTTCTGGATAAGCACCCACAAGTGGGATTGTTGGACTATATGGTGGTTCTATTTTTAGTTTTTTGAGGAACCTCCATACTGTTTTTCCATAGTGACTACACCACTTTGCATTCCCACCAGCAGGGTGTATGTAACTGCCAGAGAATTCAAAATCAAAGTCTCAGTTTCTGAATTCTTTCTTGTCCTGTTCTGTGGCCGCAGGTTTTGCTCTTTAGATGTGAGACTTGAACTCATGTCCAGTATTTCTTCATTGTAAGCTCTGGCTCCAAAAAGGAGCTATGCCCATAAAATAATGCACCTGATTTGGAAGGGTGTTCACATCATTCCTTCCCTTCTCTGCATTTTCAGGATTGTTTTGCTAACCAGCATGATCCACGTGAACCTTTTTCTTTTCATCTGAAATACAGTCTCTGTTTACACTGCTGACTCCCAAGTCTTAAACTGTGTCGCTCACCTGAGCTCCAGATTAGAGCTTGTATGTACTCTTAACCTTTACACTGGACCAACTGAAAATAGAAAAATAGGAGCCTACTGAAGTAGATTATTTAAAACGAGAAAAACTAGTTAAAAGGTTTAAAATAAAGATGTTGTGCATTATCTACCTATAAAAAGCACATGTGCTTCATGGCAGTGCAACAGTGTATATGATATAATCCTGAAAGCAGATTGAATACAGATGCGGGATGATTCAAGTTGCTGAAAAGAGGGGAGTAAGGAGCATCGGTTCATCTGAAGGGACACAGAAGAAGCAGGAATCTTCCTCTGAAGGTAAGTCCCCAAGCTGAGGATGACTGGACTTGTTCCAGCTCTTCTTTCTCTCCAATTTCAGGGAAGAAAGAAGAGGGATGGACAGTAAAACCAGAAACCCTACTTCCCCCCTCTGCTTGCGTGAACTGGCAATCACCCAGCACAAAGATCACTGCTGGAAATACAATGTGACCTGGAGTTAGTTACATTGTAGGGTTTCTACAGAAGGAAAAACAGGCACTGCTGTCTCCCTCTTCCCTCCCTTCTTTCCTTCCTTCCTTCTTTCCTCAGTTTCTTTCTTCAACATTTTACTATGAAAATTTCCAAACATACAGAAGAATGAAAAACCTTCATTTCTTAAGACCATATTTCTCCGTCCATCAGATGGAGCCAAGTGGTCTCAGAACTCCCCCACTACTGGGTGGGACCAGAAAATTCTAAACCTCTAACTGCCTGAGCAAAGGACTGGACCATTCATGATCGGTTCTGACATTCTGGTCATCTTATCAGTTTCATCATACCTGCAGCTAGTTGATGACCCCTGTTAGACAACACCTGACTGCTTAGATCATTTAATTTATTTTAAATTTTATTTTATTGTGGTAAGAACACTTAACATGAAAGAGATCTACCCTTTGAACGTATTTTTAAGTGTACAATACAGTGTTGTTCACGACAGGTCAGTGCTGCACAGCAGATCTTCCCACGCATTACTTAAAAACAGGAGACAGTGAACTCCATCTTTCAAAGCCATCTAGTTTTTGCTTGTTTGGTTTTTTACAATCTCTCAATGACTCTGACAACTGCCAAGGTTAACTGTTTCCTGAAAAGTTCAGTGAAATTCAGACATTGTGGCCATCATTAGAATACTAAGCATAGGACATTACTGGTCCTTTAATGTGAAACCAGGATCTAATCCAGATGTATTAGGAAGTTGTTACTTAAAGACTTCTGTTAGGGAGTTAAAAAGTATTCAGCTGATTCTCTCTCTTGATTTTCTTCCTCATGTGGAGGGGGCAAATGATTTTTTTCTTGTTTTTTTCAATAAATGCCAGAAAGGTAAATTCAATTCTAGGAATGCATTTACATTCTACTGTTTAACAAATTCTGTACATTTGCATCAAATTAAATAAAGGAAGATGTTAACATTGTAATATATTCGACAATCAAAAACACCATCCTGAATGATGTAGCCAAAACTCTTTACGTGTTGGTTATTTTAGGCCCCAAATTATTTTAGCTAAACCAGTGCAGTGATTTTTAACATGGTCATTTAATTAACATTAAAAATACAGCAATAATTCATATTTATATATGAACTATGAGTTATATATTTGAATAAGAGGTAATTTTTTTTTTTTTTTTTTTAGTTTACAGCGGTGATTCTACAAACATGTTAATTAAGCCTACTTTGAATGGTTCGGCTCCTCTTTTCACAAATGCCTTTATAATTCCCAGGAAGTCGATGCACAGCTGTCCCCCAGCACACAAAGACCACTACTGTTTCCTTCTGCTGAGAAGGCCTGGCGAGGGCGGACACTAGGAAGGCATGCAAACACTTGTTAGGGTCACTTTGCAATTAAAAAAAAAAGGCGGGAGGGATAATTTAGAAGTTTGGGATCAACAGATACACACTACTATATATAAAATAGACAAACAGCAGGGACCTCCTGTACAGCACAAGGAACTATATTCAATATCCTGTAATAACCTATAATGGAAAAAGAATATATATGTATGCATATATATATATATATAAAACTGAATCACTTTGCTGTATACCTGAAACTAACACAACATTGCAAATCAACTATACTTCAATGCAAAAGTTTTGTTTTGAAAAAAAATTGAACATCCCATGACAGAGAAATTGTCATATTCATATCCTATTATTTTCTAAGATTTAGAAGCCCCTATATTAATGGCAAATGAGTTACTGATAAATGTGCTTGACTGCAAGTAAAAGAGATGCAACAGAGAGTTGCGCTTAAGGCGTGAGATGCAATGTTAATGAAATCCTACAATCTCCTTTCAGTCCGATCTCCCCCAGTTGCTTCTGAAGGTAGACTCCCATTTCCAGTTGCATGTAGGCAGGTAGGGGAGGAATTCTGCTTGAAAATAACATTCTTTCCCTGTATTTACGTACACTTTTGAAAATTAATAGCAGAATACTGAAAATCAACAAGCACCAGAAAGGCTGAATTATTAAAGAAACAGTGATTTTTGTGCCTTGTTTTTAATGTTGCAGTGATCTAAAAGGTAATATTCATTATCTGTTCAGGCAAACAGACTGACTCTGAGGCAACCAAGATTCATCTGTAGCAAATCTGAAGGCAAAGTTCAGAAAACACCATCCCACCCCCCAAATACTCCAAATCATCAAATCAAAGAATTTTTTAAAATATGTATGAGATTTTTCCCCATCTCAGATAGAACTTCGGTGCTGTGCCCTTGACTCACAGTAGCAAATAATAAATGTTCTTTTAATCTTCAACAAATGAATGAATAAATGAATGACTTCACTTCCAAACTGAATTAGGATGCAGGAATTAATATGCAGAACTAAGAAAGTTTGCATGAATTTCTGGCTAAGGAGGCACTCACGGCTCTGGGGGTGGTTAAAAGATGATCCTCTGTACCCCAAATGCTCTGACTAGGGGGCTCAGACCCTTCTCACATGTGTTCCCACTTCCCTGGTTTTCTCATATTCCCTTTGCAATTTCTTCCCACCATTCTCCAGGAATTCTTCCCTTAGGAAACTCACAGGACCATTTTCTGTGTGGGATGATTTAACAAAACCACTTGTTCCTTGTTTGGTTGAACCAATATTTACTTCTTCCAGGCCTGGTGAAAGGCCCCAGGGACAAAACAGAACCATAAGCAACTTCTGTCTTTGTTTTCCAGACACTGTTCCATTTTATTCAAAACCAAGCTCAAGAAATCAAGAACCAAGAACATGCAAGGACCTCAGTCTCCGGACAGGCATTCCAGGACTGGGCATGTTGCCGATACAGGCTCACTCAGTCCGGTCCTGGTGCCAGGACAGTGCCTGGAGAATGGAGAGCATTCAATAATGGAGAGTTTGCTAAATACATTTAGTAGCTCATCCAACATCTGTGCATTCAGTGCTTACTACGCTCCAGGTGATAAGGCTACGCTGGTAAGAAGGAGATCCAAGTTCCCTGCCCTGGAGGCGGGGGGGGGGGAGGGGGAGGACGAAGCCTAGAGCAGTGCTGTCCAACAGAACTTCCCGTGGGGACGGAAATGTTCAGCTCTGCACGGTCCGCTGGGCGAGCCCCTGACCGAACACTTGTTCTGTGGCTAGTACAACTGAGGAACTGACTTGCAGAGTTTAATTAATTTAAATTTAAATTTAAAAAATGAAGCAGTGTAAAACATGTTTCCATTAAACACAACTTTGTTGTTTGGGCGGGACTACAGTTTTCTTTAACTGTGGTATCCTGGGCACTGTGGATCTTCGTTGTGTGTCTGGCAAATGCAGAGTTTCTAGCATCTCATTTATCATTTTTTATATAGATTACAGGTTGAAATGATAGTTTTTAATATACTGGGTTAAATAGCATATGATTACATTAATCTCATCTATTTCTTTTTACTTGTTTAAAATGTGGCTACTCAAAAATTTCAGTTTACATCTCTGTTTTGAATTGTATTTCTATTGGATCTAGAAGCAAGCAAGAGAGAGGGAACAAAACCAAATAAGCAAATAAATAATTATGAAATCTAGAGAATCTTACAAATCTAATCATTCTTTCTGCCTAGGTTAAAACCTTATAGGGTACCATATGATCCAATAATTTTACTTCTGGCTGTATATTCAAAAGCATCAAAAGCAGAGTCTCGAAGAGGTATTTGTACACCCATGTTCATAGCAGCATCATTCTAATAGCCAAAAGGTGGAAGCAACCCAAATGCCTACTGATGGATGAATGGATAAACAAAATTCAGTATATCCATACAACTGAATATTGCTCAGCCTGTAAAGGCAAGAAAATTCTGGCACATGCTACAGCATAGATAAATCTTGAAGACACTATGCTGAGTGAAAGAAGCCAGTCACAAAAAGACAAATATTATATAATTCTACTTATATGAGGTCCTAAGATAATCAAATCTGTAGAGACAGAAAGTAGAAGGGTGGCTGCCAGAGGTTAGGGGGAGGGAAAAAAGGGGAGTTGTTTAATAGGCACAGAGTTTCAGTTGTGCAACATGAAAAGCGTTCCGCGGACGCATGGTGGTGATGCTAGCTTAACAATGTGAAGATACTCAGTGCCGCTGGACTGCACATTTGAAGTGGTTAAGATGGTAAAATTCGTTATGTGTATTTTACTGTAATTAGACACATTTTTAAAACCTTTAGTGGGAAAATAACTATATTACTCCAGAAAGACTTAGGGCATTTCCAGGCATTATGAGTCAATGAAAAGCATTAAATTTAATATAGTTCATATTTACTGATCTATATGTCCCAGCATAAACATTTTCGAGTGGCAGGGAAGCCAGCAGATTAGATACAAAAATGGTCAAAGAAAACAATAGAAAAATGCACTAAATAAGGTCAGGTCTGAATGTGGTGTTTAACAGAGAGCTGCGTTCTCAGAGAAGGCCTGGGTAGAATTGCATTTCAGGGATATTTTTGAGGAGGAAAAGAACACATTTGACTGAGAAATATAGATTGTTTCTGTGCAGTGAGAAATAAGAGATTTATAGTCATGCTAATAACTACATAGTGGAGATGTGTAAGCAAATGCAGGTAAGCAAAGAGATTCAAGAGCCACTTGGTGAGGACTCAGACAAGATAAAGACACCAAACAAAGGCATGGGCCACGGTCAGGATCATCTTCTATAAATAGTTCAAAGGCAAGCTAAGACACTGATGATCACATTGAATAAAATTTAAATGTGCTATCTGGAGTCAGTAATGCAGTAATTTACGGCCATTCATTAGCCCCTCAGTATGAATTAGTTGACTAGACGACTCAGCTGTTTCTGGAAGAGTCCCCTGACCCCGCTCTTCCCCACACCTTGTACCTCCCCTGGTGGCGCTGTCTCCTTCTCCAGCTAAGGCTCTGCCCCTTTCAGAGTTCCTCCGATGGCCACTCAAGTCATAACCTCACTCCTGGGGTCAGCCGTCTTCGGCTGTTTCTTGTTTCCTCAGAGTCTCATGGCTTCTCTCCTGTGCTGCAAATCCTCTTATCTGGGAATTTTCCAGTGAGATAATAGGACAATTTATACGACTGATGACTGTATTGCTCAGCTCCAATGACTCCATTCACTTTAGCAGGTTTCCAGTTACACAGGGTACAAGTATATCATTTACAGTTGATTAAAATGTTTGTGATCATTTCTACTGAAAAAAAAAAAAAAAGCAAGTTGGGCATCTGTCCCTTGGTTAGAAATACAAGTTCATTGTTTTCTTTGTGGGAAAATCTGGTACGACTTAAGGCTCCTTTCACAAGAACGCCTAAGGATCATGATATTCTATTCCTGTGGGCATTTTTTATCGTTTGTTAATATAAGTGCCACTTTCAACTAATCAAAGTACATGTTTACCTAGGATGCTCCATTCCCGTATCAGGTCAGGTGACAGTGTAGTTACTGTTCTATTGACTGATACACACACCTTGGTGCCCTTTGATGCAAATTCCACAGTAAATTCAAACCAGCATGAGCCTAATTTGGTTGAGGCTCTGCTCTGGCTCGTACTGCTTTAATGAGCTCCATCACAGAGCTCCTGAAAGTCCATTTTTTATTTGCATTCCTTTCGATTTTAATTGGGAGTTCCTTGTGGCTTTCTTACAGAATATTTAATTTAAGCCAAAAGCCCGAAGTAATTTTTGGCTAACAAAATCATGAAACTCTTCTTCATTTTTCTCTCCTGGATGAAAGAAACACAGAGATGTTGCTCAAGAATCAACCTGGTTAAAAGTTTTCTCTTTTTCAGTTACACACCACACGGCTTTAAGGGGAAATCTTTTGTGATGCAGTGAAAGAGTATTTCTTCCCTGCTGCCTAAAGAAACCATGTTTCAAGTCTCAACTGTGTGCAGATAAGTCCTGCTCTGTGCACTATACTAGCCATCCAAATTAAACACGTGAGGGAATTTCAGAGAGTTGTATTTCTACCTATACTTTGACGATCTGGGGTGATGCTGGCAATCTCTCCCACATTAGCTGTTCATCGTTACAGATTTCTTCAGTCTGCACACACACACTGCTTTAAATGCAGTGTCACACAATGAAATTTAAGGGATTTTCAAAACAACGTGGCACAGCTGTGTTCATTCATTCTCTAGCATAAATTCGACTAGCCGGAAAATGAAGTTTGTTTAAAAATAAACTCTTCAAGACTCCTTTTAATGAAAAGCTGGTGCAAATGTCTTCCAGGTTGTGGATGGAAACATGCATCTAAGATACCTTATTTCACTCAATGATAAATATTGCTCTGAAACCATAAACCCAGAGAGAATTGGTTACTTTTTTTTTTACATTGATTTCACGAACACAGTTCAGAGAGTCAGTCCTTCAGAAAAGCTGTTTAAAAAAACAAACGGGCCAGAGACGGATTGCCTGGGAGGCGGAAGCAGAAAACTGGTAGCTTAGAACCAGAGGACGGATAAACATGAGACACCGTTTATACCAACCTGAGCCACGTGGGCACAGAATACGAGAAACGAGTATTTTACTTATGTTTTCACTGAAGCCCTGGGGCCTGCTTTGGGCTGAATGTGGATCGCAGGTCTGGTTTGAGCCTCAGCTTTGTTATTTGTTGGCTAACAGAGGGACCGTGGCCAAGCAGTGGGAGATGCAGAGGCTCTGCTCTCAGGCCGAGATCCGATCCGGTGGTGCGCTGGTCAGCGTTTAAGAACTGGCTCTCCGGTAACAAGCCAGCCAACCCACACGGCTTTGTAATGTTCGGCAATTTCTGCGGTGTAAATGCTCCCACCACAGCCCGCTGAAGCTCCTCCACGACCTCACGGACCACAGAGCCGGGAACAGACACGCCCCACGGTTCTCTCCCAACACCTCCCCGGAGAGACGAGCCGCTCCAGCAAGCCACCGCCTACGCGTCACTCCCGGCGCTGCCAGCTCACCCACGGGGTCGAAGGCACGTTACTTCCCTTCTCCACATCTCAGTTTTCCAATTCGTAAGATGTTGACCATGAACAAAGTTCACAAGGCCACTCTTGGAGTAAAACAGAAGGCCCTGAGCACAGAGCCTGAAAGAGCAGATCTCAGTGAACATCGATTCCCCCGACTTAATGGCTGAACGATTCTGTCCTGTGTCTGTCTCTGTCTCTTTCTCCTCCTCTCCACGGGCAAACTCTTTGAAAGAGCAAGTCTGCATTTGTTCTTAGTTGTTCTCTACTCCCTCACTCAACCCATCGCTATCTGGGTTTCCCTGACAGAACTCCTAAAAAAGGATTTCTTTGTGGGGACCAGCAGAGTTTTCCCCCCAACTCCAAGGGACACTTTTCAGTGCTTATTTTATTTGATTGCTCTGGGGCATCTGACATGCTTGGCCAATCCCTCCTTCTTCTTCTGTCTTTCTCCCTCTCTTGGGTTCAGACACAGAGAACTCTGCTGATTCCCAGAGGACAACGCTGATGGACCTTTCTCAGGCTCTGGCCTCTGGTTTCTCTCACCATGTTCTTTGTCAATGTCAGGGATTTTCCAAGGATGCGTCCTCGCCTCTTCCCTTCTCAAACCCCCATCTCTCTCTGGGCCAACTCATTTATAACCAGGGCTTCCACTCTTATCCAGGGGCCAACGACTTGAAAGGCAAGCCTGCATCTCAGACCTGTCTCCGGAGTTCCTGCCTTGTGATGCCTGCTGCTTATTCAACATTCTTGACATTTCTGCCTTCATTTCCCAGAGGTCACACTATAATCAACAAAGATACGACACAATTTATCATTTCCCCACCAGACCTGCCCCTCCTCCTGGGCTCCCTAGGTGGAGTGCACTGTTCATCTCATTTCTTAGGCTGGACACCTAGGAGTCATCCTCCTTTACCTCCCCTACCCAATCAAACGGGCAGTTCTACCTTGTAAATAATCTGCATTCCCATTCCTCAGCTCCCTCTCTAATGACACTGTCTGCCCTCAGACCCCTCAGACCCTCATCCTTGCATTCTTAGATACTTCAAGAGATGTACCACCTGATTTCCCTGCCTCCAGTCAATTCCCCTTCCATTCACACTTCCTCTGGAGGACGTTTATAAAATGCAAATAGATTATGTAATTCCTTGCCTTTCATCAGCTTCCCACAGCTACTGCATAAAGTCCAAACTCCATGGGATGGCGTAATGGTCCTTGCTGATTCTGGCTCATGCTTACTTGTCTGGCCACATCTCTTGCCTCCTATCCATTTATGACTACACTCCAGTCTTATTAACCACTAACCTTCCCCTCAATAGGCCATGCTTTCTCTTGTCTTTGTCTCTCTGGAAAGCCAGCCCTCTCCCCTTCTCTATGTATTAAATTCCAATTCTTTCTTCAAGGACCAGCTCAAGCCTCTCCTCTTCTATGAACGCTTCTTTGAAATTTTCATGACACCTTGTACGTGATTCCCTAAAAGGCACAATTCATGCTGTATTATAATCATCTGTATGTACTTCTTTTTCTCTCCCAGCTGAAAGTGGATGAATCAAAACATTAATGCCATATCTTATTCATCATTGCATCTCCAGTATCAAGCACAAAGCCTGGACCATGAAAATATTTATCAAATTGAATGTATCTACTTAAAAAGGTCTCCTCAGATTCCTTCTTTGCTCCTCTGTGGTGTCAAATGAGATGGAATCCAGACAAGAGTTTGTTTTTTTTTTAATTGAGATATAATCGACACACATTATATTAATTCTAAGTGTACAGCATAATGATTCAATATTTGTATATATTGCAATAAGTCTAGTTAACATTTTTCACTGCACATAGTTACAAATTTGTTTCTTTTTTTCCCTGTGATGAGAACTTTTAAGATCTACTCTTTTAGCAACCTTCAAATAAGAAATATAGTATTATTAAGGGACAAGGGTTTTTGCAAGCTATGAAGACATTAAGATGATAGGCGTTTTCAATCTTGAGTCTAATTGGAATAATGACTCTCAAAGTGAGGATAAAACATGAAGAATATTACAAAATATTAATGTCCAAGAAATGATGCGCTTTTCAAGAATGATAGTTTACTTCAATGTGTTTGTTGTAACATAATCTGCCTGCTAGCTTCATATGTTTAATGTTGGTGACCATTAATTAAAACAATGACCAACTAGGTCTTTTCGTGCTTATTTTGAGGATTTTTTTTGGATAGGGTACAAGAATTACAGCAAAAAGCACTACAAAACAGTAATTGCATCGAGAAAAATCATGCTAAATATGCATCCACTTGAAAATTTGCATTCAATAAATACCATACAAGTAAGTGAACATTCTATTCCCGCACAGGTGGAACAATGTATTCAGTATCTAACTTTTTAAAACCTGAATGGCTGCATGTTCAATGTGTGTTTAAAAGTTTCAAAACGGAAGTACTATTGCTGGTTTAGAACACTTCAAAGAAGCGAAAAGCTCATTAAAAAAAATAAGTAGCTGAGGGAGGGTCTAGCTCAGTGCTAGAGCACATGCTTAGCACACTCGAGGTCCTGGGTTCAGTCCCCAGTACCTCCATTAAAAGAAAAAAAAAAGTAAGTAGCAAGGACTGAGCTTACAAAGCAGATGCTCCACCATTTGCTGAATTTCCAATAATACATTTCACCTTTTGAGTTGAGGAAAAAAATAACATTCTTCTTCTTTACTGGTAACTTTTCCCAAATTATGCAAATGAAAAAAGGATTTCTAACCCCGAGGATGTTCTAATGTCATAAATGAAAAGAACGCAACTTTATTTTGAAATACTCCTTATCATCTCTGTCGGTAACTCTTATTCTTCTCTGTCCACTGGAACTACTCTTTATTCAATACTTGACTGGATTTGAAAGTGTTCCCTTTTTAGGAAAATATTGGAACAATACACATTTAGCAGATGGTGCCTCTACAGTCTACGTTTGTAAGCCTTCTAATACATCTTTTCCTAAATAATAACTTATGAAGCCCCTTTCTCTGTGAGAATTCTTCTTTGAATTTTTTGCTGGGTTCCTTTTTAAAGAAACAGGATTTCCTTGACCCCTAAAGAGATCTTTCTCCTGATAAGATAAAAATACTTCAAACTCAATACAGACTTTGTTATAATCTATGTAGTATGGCTGCTTCTTTTTCTTTTCTTTTTTTCTATTTTTCTGATGAGGAAATTGGGTGCTTCAAACAATCAAGGGCAAATAGATAACTGATGACATCAGTAATCTGCCTCTTGATATTTGACTGTTTACCACTACGCAGCCATATATTTTTAGTATTATTTACCAACCCAAATAGCCAAATTTAGCTTTGAAGTTGCTGGCCATGTTGTATGAATTTGACATGGGTTTCCAAACTCAACGTCAAGCGGCATATGCTTTGAATTATTTTTCAAAAATGGCTAAGCTTACCATAGCTTTTTAAAAAAAATGACACCAGGTTATACGCATCCCTTGTCACTCATTTCCAGCTGATCAAAAACAGCATCATATTCGTAACAACAGCCAGAGTTACAATCAGGATGCAAACAACTTTCTCCCCAAAAGAAGCTAAACAGACTACAGAACAACTTTATTTCACAGTCTTAGCCCCATTAGCTATATGCTCTATGGTGCGGCAACTCAGTCTAAAGTAATTTAGCTCAGCTTTGGAATATGACTCATTCAGTTATATAATAAGATGAGAGCCACTGAAAGTTTTTGTGTTGATCCATATACACACATAATAGAGCCATTTCAATAAAGTAATAACGGTAAGTAGAATCATAGACACAAAATTGGAAAGAAACGGAGGAACGGTCCAACCAAACTCTTCATGAATCTCTCATCAACATCACTTGCAGGTGATGGCCAAACCTCTGTACAGCTTTACACACACAATCTCATTCTTCCCAGGCCTGGAGAGGTGCCCTTGTTAAGAAGTTATTTTTTATTGTGAGAAAAACTTACCTCTGTGACTTTCATTCTTAGTGCAAGATTCTTTAAACAAAGAAGTAACCAACCAATGAGTGAGGGTCCTGGAAGTCCTTACTTTAATGAGGAATATTTTTGTCTACAATATTTTTTTTCTAAATTCTTTCTCCCTTAGCTGGGAGATGAACGCACTATAAGCAAGAGGATGTGGAATGTATGGTCTAAATCAGCAGACAAGACATAGAATCTGAACAGAATAAACAACAAATGATATAAGGAAGTCCAGACAGGAAGTCAGAACCAGAGATGCCCATGGTCTTGGTATCTCGGGTGCATACTTTTATCTAAAGGTGCAGATGCTCAAACTAGCATCACAAAACATGGAGATATTTACGACTCATTGCCAAAGGTTATGCCCCGACTTTGAAAACTCAGACTATCTTTACAAATATAGATTTCCCGAGGGCAGGATTTGTGTTCTTTGAAATAACGAGGAGCCAACAAAATTTCCCCCCATATTTGAGCTCTGTCCATTAGCTACATCTTTGACTTCACTTTCCAACAGAAAGTTTCTTTCACCTTCTCAAATAAATGGGACACACTGACAAGCTGTGAATCAGCTGGAGCAAATTAGCTTCACTAATAAAGGGAGTTTCCTCATAAATTTGATGATTAGTGTTTCCTATTGCCCTAAAAAGATTTTCCAATTATTGAAAAATATTTTATAAAGCAAAACACTCAACACAGTATCAAAGTGACTTGCATTTTGATTTGAAAAGAAAGCTTAGGATGGTGGGACACTGGAGAGAAAAAAGAATGAAGAAAATCTGAGCTCTTTTCCTGCCTCTGTCTCTAGTCCTTGTGTCACCTTGGTCACACAGCCTATTAGAATCCATGAGCATGGAGGGAATTTAAAGAGGCATCTGGTTTAGCACTTTGGCCAATTTAGCTTTCTTCCCAACTATAAAGTTTCTTCACGCCCATACCTAAAGGATAGCATTTTAGGAACAGTATAAATAATTTTCCCCCAAGGAGCAATAAGGGCGGTAATCGCATCTGTGAGGCCACCAGACACCTCGTCTTCACTTTTTTGTTGTTGTTGCTAAGGCATTCACGATCGGGTTTTAAAAGAGCCTCAAGGAGAATACAAATACTAATATTTAAGAGGGAAAGCATGCAGCTAGTAAAGTGCCCAGTTGTCTGAGATGAATGCTAAGGTTGAGGAGGAGGACAGACAGATAATTGTTTACATATTTTTGATTAAAACAGATTTTTGTTTTCCACTGACTCCACTGTTTGGAAACACACCTAACGCATTGCTAACCAGACCAAAAAGTTGAAAGAAGATAATGTTTGGGAGCAACGTGTCTTTATGTTGGTGGCTCTCACATATCATAGAATAACAGGTTGGTGGACACACTTGGGAAAGGTGACGAGCCTCTAGGACTACTGGCAATTTTAGGGTATTAGGAGCTGCAAGATTGCCCTTATGCAAAGATTAACTTGGTAAGTGAAAACTGATCTTACCGCATGACTTTAAGCCAAAAGCCAAGTGTTGAAAATATGAAAATGTAAAACCTTATTTTTGTATTAGATAGCTAACATTGGCCCCTACTATGTGAGACGGCGCTGTGCCAGCATCATTCCCTTCTGGATATATATTCGGTTTAGAAGTCACATGCTTCTTAAAATTCCTCCAAAATGTAAAGATTCTTCTTGGTTAAGTAGTGGACACTGTCTTGAAGGACATTAACTACATAAATGGCTTTAAGAAAAATAACTGAGACTCACAGATACTTGGGAAAAATGAAATGGCTGTCAACGATTACGACCTTCATATTTTGAAATCAGTAATCATGGAAAAATCAAAGAACATTCTGTAGCAATTCTGTTTGAATAGAAAGAATGAAAAGGACATGATTGATGTGAAAGAGGAAAAAAAACCTCAATGTATTCATTTATTTTAATTAATTTTAAATCAATTCATTCTAGGACTATGAACTGTTCTATTTTTACATGAGTTTTTGAATACTAAATTGCAAACAGATTTTTTTAAAGGTGGAAGTAAAAACATGAAGTAAAGCTGAGGCCAATTAGTCAAAATCTTACCTGAAGTTGCTCTTTGTTCTCTTCTCTTCTCCACTCTCCCTGAAATAAGAAGGCAGATCAGTTACAACGAGCAGCCATGAAAATATGATGTAACCAAGATGAACGCCCAGCCCAGTTTACGGCAAATTCCAGATCGTCTCTACTTCAGGCATGTCCAACCTGCTTCTAGAGATGACTGGGCATAGCTGAAAGGGGTGAAAATTTTCTCAAATCAATTTATGGAAGTAAAAAATAAATGAGTATGCATCACATATGCTGCTGGGTTTTAAAAATCCAGTTAATAACAGTCATTTACTCAACAATAAGCCGACAAGCTGCTAATCCCCATGGAACGAAAAACACACCATTCTAGGTGGGAGCAAACACCTGCATAACATAAGACCACGGCCTCTTACAACCTCCTAGGGGAGATAAAGAACAGACAATACAACCTGAAATGAGATGTGCTTCCAAAGGGTACATGTTTAAAGATATGAGAGGATGAAACAACTACTTTAAGAAATAAGGGGATGCCCATGAAGTTATGGAGAAAATGGTATTTGATTTGGCCCTTGGGAGATACGTATGATTTGGGGAATCTGAAAAAGGGGAAGGATTGATTCTCGGCAAAGAAATAGTATGGGCTGGGTGAGCCAAGGCTATCTCAGCAAGAAGAGTCTGCATAGGGCTTGCTTTGAGAACCTGAAAGACAGCAGTTTTGAGCAGGAGGAGAGCGATCCTAGAGGTTAGGCAGAGAGGCAAGAGATTATGGACTGAGTATGTCAGCGGGAGCAGAGAGCGGGGAAGATGGATGTAAGAGAGGGCAGGAAGGCAGACCTAACAGGGCCCAGGGAGGGCCTCGTACGAAATGTGAAGAGCAAGGGAGGTGGAATGGTCAAGACGAATGTTCATCTAGGTGACTTGCGGTGTGATGATGCAATCCGGGGAAACGGTAAAAAGCGATGGGGGCACAGGGATGGGGCGTTCTGTTTTAGACTTAAGGAGCTGGAAGTGCTAAAGGGACACAGAGCTTGTGAGAGAGATCAGAATTGAAATTACAGATGCAGAGAATGTCCATCTTGAGAAGATGGTTGGACTGGAAGGGGGGAAATGGGAACGTAAAAGCAGACAGAACAGAGGGCTGGGCTGGAAACAAAAATGCTGTTCTTGTTTTGTGATGTAGGACCATGAGAAGACAGAAGAAGCAGAGATCCATGGAGATCAACAGAGCACAGTCGTTCATGGACCACAAATCAAGTTTTAGGAAGTATGGGGGGGTACCAACAGCATCCCATACTGCTGAGTTTCCATGTCTGCTGTGAGATAGAGATTGTGAGAACAGTTTTAGCAGAGCCGCAGTAGGGAACACCAGAGAGGCTGCGAGGGCTGGAAGAGTAGTGGGTGATGAGGAAGACAGGGCTGAGGAAGTGCCTTCTTGTTCACAATACTTGCCAGCACGAAAATGAGTGAGACGCAGCAATACTTTGAGCAGGAGTTAAGTCAGGGTTTCTGGGACACTTCAGCATATTTATGGGCCTAAATCAGAAACTTTGCACCAGAGCAGTGGTGTGTGTCAACACCACAGCTGAGGTGAGAGACTTGGTTTTGTGACGAGTAAGCGAGGGCCACCCTTCCAGCCATCACTTTCCTGTCAGCCATCGATTTTTCACAGATGGAGCCGCTTATTGAGCATTTACAGAAGCTGTATGTAAACTTTATCTAAGTTTTTCTACCAGCCCTTTACGTCTTTCAAAATCCTAAACCATAAGGTGGAAAATGTACAATCTTTCACTCGTGCAGCTGCCCAAAGTGTAGAATTCAGCTAACTGGCATCTTGATTAATGGCACATTCCATTCACTCGGGTGATTACCAGAGGACTTGTTTGATGCAATTTATTTCAATGATTCAAACAGATAAACGGCATCAATCGTCCGTTTAAAGGCTTCATTCATTACCAAGTGTGATGGGGCACCTCCTCATCTGAGACTTGGCTTGGGCAAGCCACTGAAAATTATTTTTGATGATCAATTTTTGTACACTGGGGGCTCTCAAACATTTTCATGAATTTTAAAAAATGTTATTCATGTCCTGAATTATAAATAAACTATATAAAAAAGATTTAAAAAAACCCCCATCTCTTTGGAGAGTCTTTAACTTGTGTAGGAATGAGTCATAAATCCTGAAAGTTGACCAGGAATGTACTGAAGGTAAATAATGGGGTGTGGTAGTCAGCCCCCAAGGTGACCCGACAGTCCTCGTGACCCTCCTCCTGGTGTTCCTGTTCTTGTGTGGTACACTCCCATGCTGAATTAGACTGACTTGTGTAGCCAATAGGATTTTGCACAAAGATGAAGTGTGGCTTCTGAGGTTGGGCCTTAAAACACATTGTGACTTCCATCTTGCTCTCTCTCAGATCACTTCCTCCCAGGAAGCCAGATAATACCAACCAGGACACTAAAGTAGCCTTATGGAGAGACCCAGGCAGCAAGAAATTAAGGCCTCCTGTCAACAGCCAATGAGGAACCGAGACCTCTTGTCAGTAACCAATGAGAAACTGAGGCTTCCAGTCAGCAGCCAATGAGGAACTGAGGCCTCCAGTTAACAGCCAATGAGGAACTGAGGCCTCCAGTTAACAGCCAATGAGGAGCTGGGGACTTCTGTCAACAGCCAAGGAGGAACTGAGCCTTCCTGCCAGCAGTCGGCATCAATTTGCCCGGCATCTGAGCAGCGCATATAAGATTGTCTTACTTACCTAGTGTTAATGTTTCTAGCCCCAGCCAAACCTTCACATGGCTGCGGCTCTGGCTGATATCCTGACTGCGACTTTGTGGGACACGCTGACCCAGAATCATTCACTTAGCTACTCCAGACTTTCCCAGAGAAACTGTATGTGATGGTAAATGTTTACCATTGTTCTCAGCTGCCAAGTTTTGGGTAAACTGTTATATAGCAATAATACTTATGGAATGATTTTTTTATGAAAGGTTAGGTTAATTTATCTCAACAGAATATACCTACAGCCATGTTAGCTGTGGCAAATCAGTCTGTCTCCCTGACTTTCTCATCTGGAAAGCGGGGATCAGAGCCTGCTTATCTGGATTGTCCTGAGGCTTAAATACATCCACATGCAGAGCCACCAAGAAATGGAGGAAACTCACACAAAATACTGGGGTTCAAGGTTTCAGAAGGGAGGCTGGAAGGCGTTGCTGATAATGTCTTTTTCACTGAGATTTCAAGCCGTTCTCTGCCCCCGTGTTACATGAAAGGGCTCTGTAAACTGTGGAGGGCTACAGAAATGTGTCTTAGCTTTATTATGCTATTACTTCTGTTATGGGAATCGACTTACATTTCTGTTCTTAGTTACATACACACTAAACCTCAAATGAGAAACATTAACACTAGGTAAGTAAGACAATCTTATATTGATCAAGGGACACGGAGATTGAACTGCTTAACTGGAGATAACCCTCTAGGTTTCTTTTTCAGTCTCTTTAGCTCGCTCGGCACAGGCGATCTTATCTCTGGGTGATCATCACCTGCACAGAAAGAGATGACTCTTGAGACCTACGTCTCCAGGTCCAAAATCTGCTTCGGTCTTAGGCCTACTGGAAATCTCTATTTGTGTTTTCTGCTTCACGACACAAGTCCTTAACTTACACCATTATATTCCCCTCCAAAACTGCTTATCTTCAGCGCCATCCTCCTATCTGCTCAGGCACCCAAACTCGGGACCTAAGAATCATCGGCTCCTCCCTTTCACGCAGCCTCAGATCTAACCCCTCCTTTCTTCCTGCCACTGCCCTTGTTCATAAACTTCATATTTTTTCCTGGCTCCATATTTTTTACAGGCTCCTAACCGATTTCATTGGTTTTAGGGATGGTTATGCCATCCCTGTAGTCTGACCCCAATTAAAGATTAAAATACACGTTCCTCAATATGAAATTTATGACCCTGAAAGATCTGGCCATGACCTGCCTTCTGCTACCATTCAGAACACTCACCAGTGATGCTAGGAATTGCACCTCTCACTCCAGCTCCCTGTACGTGACGTTTCTGCTTCCTGGAATGTCCTGTCCTGTCCTTCCTATCCATCAAAACTCTACTCATCCTTCAGAGCTGAGCTCCCACGCCGAAGCTTCTGTGAAGCCTTAGGCTTTGTGCCACCTCCCCCACCTCCCCTCTCCCTACAGAATTAATCACCCTTCTTTCTACGCTCCTTTGGCCCTTTATTTGCACCTTTGCTACAGTGCTAACTCCAGTGTTTGGTTTATAATTAGCTGCATGTTTATCTCCCCAACTGGACTGTGGCCTCCTTTAGGGCGAGGGGTGTATCTTCTTTCTCTCTCCTCACGCCTCACAGCGCCTGGAACACAAATGCTTGGGAGCGGGTTGCACAGAGAGAGTTATGCCCTATTCCAGCCCTCCTTCAAATGCTAAAGAACGTGAAATCAATTTTAGTGCTGTTAACACTGAGTGCAAGTACAACCAAGAACAGAGCTTTTACCAAGTATTTACATTACAACTGACAACCTAGAAAACTATTACATTAGAAGAGTGGGTGATAAAACAACAGAGGCTTTCAGAATAATGAACATGCACTTTGCCCTAGTTGTGCTTTATTGTGTCACAGATTCCACTTGAAGAACAAAACATTAAAGTATGGTTTGCAGCTCACTTCCCTTTAAGCCTGGATAGAGCACTCCACCTGTGAGGAATAAAAGCGGACCGTGATCTCATAAAAATGGAATTTGCAGGGTCCCATTTTTCTCCTGAGAAAGTGAACACTAAAATTCTGCATCTCATGGCGATTTATTTATAAAAACCGAGTCTTGATTTTTTAAAAAGCCATTTTAGACTTGGGAGTTGATATTGTTTCACGGAGAATCCTTAAATATATATCCATTTATAGCACATTTCAGTACGGAAATAGTCTCTTCATCGACGTGATTGTTTCTGATGTTTTAAAACCACAAGCACATAAATGGCAATCCAGTGATGTCTCACTAATCATGAGTGGGGCATTTGTATCACAGCTCAGTATCTCACTTCACTTCTAATGAACAGAAAATTTTGTGCATACATATATATGCACTTATGCTTATACACAGATATAAATCGTGGGTGTGCACACATACGTGTATATGTGTATGTATATGCATATATATGCATGTATATATAATGCACTGCATATATGTACATGTGAGATATACACACAAACACACACACACCCATATTTTTAGAATCGTAGTCTACAAATGTAAATAGTGGGTATACACATGTACATGCATATATACAATGCATTACATATATGTACATGTGAGATATATATATATATATATATATATATATACACACATATATACCTCCCACATTTTTACAGTCAGACATAGTCTAATCTCCAAAAGATCCTCTCTTCTACCTGCCTCTGTCCTTGTGTAATCAAGCCTGTCATGGAATCTTATCGAGCTTCCCTCATGCACTACCAGTTTCTCAGTAGCCAGTCCTGAGTGTGCATTCACTTGCAGGCATTTTATCTGCCCTGCTCCGAGAGGTATTATTAATCACATCCTGTTGCTAGGATACCTGAGAATGTTCATTTGTGTCCAATGTTTCTTTGGCAAAATGCACTATGAAGAAGGCATAGAATCATGACAAGGAAAATTACTGTGCACGTGCTACTTATTCAAAAAGAGGCAGCAGGGGCAGCGGAGAGTAACATAACTACCAGACGATATAATGTGAACTCCCATGAATTTGTTTTTTAACATCGTTTTGTTTCACCTAAATTTTAATGGAAAAACATTGGCAATATTTCTGCAAAATAAGAATCTGTAGTATGTCCGTACTTCTGAGTTAACTAGGCAAAGTGGAAGGAGGCAGGGTTTTGATTCTGTTTACTTTATGGGAACTCAGAGAGGAAGGGGCTTTAAGAATTACTCACTTCAAATGCCTCAATTTCAGACAAGGGTACTAGGTGACAGTGCCAGCTGATTTGCAGAGCCAACCTAAAGACGAGGTCACCACCATTGCCATGTTTAGCTATTTTAATGCAAGACTTATGAGAAAAGTAATCTTCAAAATGTGCATTTGGGTAATGAGGAGAAAAATGTCTTTATCGATACCTTAAAAACATGACTGCTGTTTTGGGTATGAGTATACCAAAGATTCCTGCTTATCGATTGTAATGAGAGAAAATATGAATATGTAAAATCCAGCTAAATGCAAGATTTTCTTCGTCAACCTCTTCCCACAGGACACAGCAGGATACAGTGAAATAAACACGGACTTTGGAGTTGGATGGACTAACTTTCCATCTTAACCAGTGGTACCTATGAGCTATGTGGTCTGGGAACAAGGCAAAGAACATCTCCTCAGTGCATGCTCCTTTCTGTTCTCTCCTCTTCTCTCTCTAGGGCTTGTGTGTCTGTGTTGTGTGCACACAAGACATATATATATATATACACACACACACACACACACACACACAGTAACTGTTTACCTATCATCCACCTATCAATTGATCTATCTGTACCTACTTATCTCTTGTACTTCGACTGAAAACAGAAACAATTTGAGTTTTACTTCCATTATCGTTTCCAAGTAATATTTGCACAGCGCTATCATTATATGCATGCTAATCGTAGTAGCTCGTGTTTACTGAACAACACTTGTGTGCTCACCACTGTCACCAGCATATTTTATGTTAATTCATTTTCTCTTCAAAATATTACACTATTTTAGAAACATTTTACCTATTTTCAGGTAAGGAAACTTGGTTCAAATTTGTTAAATAACTTTGCCAAATCACTGAACTACTTAGTGGCCAATAAATCATGAAAGGACAAAAAAATAGTTGGGAGGAAAAGGTAGGGAGGAGTCGGGTTAGGATATTTATCCATAAGCCATTTATAATCAGTTTCTAGGTTTGGAAGGTTCCCTGAATAAAGGAGCTTGTTAAAAATATTTCAGCAGACTTTTTTTTTAAAAAAAACTAGCTGTTTATTATTTATCATTTGCTTGAATGAATGAGCTGCCATTTTAACTGCTAAACACTTAATCAGAATATTTCACGAGTAGAATGCCCCAAAGACCTTCAGATTTTGAGCTTTTTTTTTAGTAGTTTAGTATTTAGTTAGTACCTACCACGAATTGGGCACTCTAATGACACTTGAACATCATTTAATTTAGTCTTCACAATAACTCCATGGAGGAGATGATAATTACTTCCATTTTCCAGTGGAGAAAAGAGGCTCAGAAAAGTTTCTGAAAGGGGCACAAGGTTCCAGTTAGTGATTGGCAGGACTTGACTGTGAACCCAGGGATTGGTACCCTTCCTGAGTGCACTGGCGATGGGGATTAAGGGCAGCTCTGCAGCGTGGGGAAGAACTCCATTTCCACTCTTGCGTGGAATCAGTGCGGGATTCTGGGCACTTCACTTACCCTCTCTGCATTGTATTTATCTGGAAATGGGGGTAATACTAGTTCTTACTTTGCAGGGTCATTGTGAGGGTTCAATAAAACGTTTACATGTTTGGTGTATGATGCTATCAAATTTATGACATTCTCACTTCAGCGCCTGGGAAACAGCAACCTGGCGCATTGCCAGGTGCTTCTCTTTATGGATGTTCCACATCAGGTGGTCCCTAGCAACACAGGATACTTCTTTATATTCTTAGGGTCAGTGGCTTCATTTACACAAATATTATAAAGTTCAGCCTTTGCGAGTTTCTCAATTTTTTTTTTTTTACTATCACTTCTCTCTCTTGCTTCCCCTTAGAATTTCTAAGAAAGAAACAGCTCCCCACTTGGCTGAAGCCCTTTCCTCTCCTCTTCGTGGCATAACTCTTTCCAAATACAAGTTGGCTTGATGAAACACACACTGACGTGGCAAAACCCTCCCTGATTAGGAGCTAAGGTGACACGATTTCAGAATCCAGAGTTTGTGGTTTGAATCCCTCCCCACATTCTGTACTGACCAGCAGCTGTGGAACTGCCCACAGTCTATTATGGTCTAAACAGAAATCGGAGGACCTCACTGCCAGAACTGACTCATTGAAACAAGTGGTAAGACCTTGAACAAGTAACCTGGCTTTTCCAACATTCATAGGTCTCTTTAGTTAGACAGGTAAATACTATCTTTTAATGATACCAAAAGAAATTGTACAAACAGGGATGTGAGAGGATCTCAAGTGCTGTACTATAGGGCAGGAACAGAGAAGCTTAACTGGGCCACTTTAAAGACCAGCTAGTCTACAGAATAGAAACTGGATAGTTTCTGTTTCTGTCAATTGTATAAAACGGCAGGCAGAGAAGTTTATTTTATTATTGATGTCAGGATTTATGCTGGTGTTGAAATGGCATCAGCCTCAGCAGACCCTATGGTGAACCTGTATGGCTGGGTTTAGAGAAAATCCACTTGCTCTTTTGTCTGTTTCTCTTTGGTGAGCTGATGCGTTGCGAGGACACTTAGACAGCCATTATGAGCACGCTGCGTGCTGGGAGCTCCAGGCAGCGTACCTCGCTGCAGAAAGCGGCCCTTCAGAAACATATCGATACAGATAGATCTGGGCCTCCGAGGTTGGCCGGCTGCCTTGGCAGAGCTGACACTCCATCTGCACTCCCCAGCCCTGGGGTCCGCCATCCATCACAGCGTGTAGAAGGCCTGAGAAAGACTGAGTGCACAAAGATTTTTCCTGGGCTGACCGCTCAGCAGAGAAATAGTACAGTCAGCATGAGAAACAATAGTTTTATGTTCTCTTGGAAATTCTCAAAGTACAGAATTTCTTCCCACTTAGATCCACCTGACAAGCACATAATGAATGTGACAAGCAACAGTTCCTTTCAGATTCCCAACACTGGCCTGGGTGAATTAAATCTTAGTGCAAATTTTGATATTCAGAACCTCATTCTGAAGCAGTCAGTTGTTGGCAGAGAAGTTTTTTGGAAGACTTTTAGATGAAGTCAGACTGGGAAAAAAAAAATCCCCAAAACAAAAAACCAACCTCATCCCCAGTGATTGCCAGGTCTTAAAACATCTCTGCAAAGTAGGAACTCTAGTCATAGTAATAGCCGCTTCAGCTACTGACCAAAGCCGGGATATGTTCATCTCTACTTTCCTTTGTACAATAATACATTTCGATTAAGTTGTGATGTGATGTGAACAATTTTTAAATGACATATTCTCAATGTCCTTGGAAGTTCATTCTGTAAAAGCAGCAGGAATGAATTATTTTGAAAACTAAAGAATCTTTTCATAACACACTGACTCACTCCTGTACTGCAATAACAATGACCATATGTTAAGAAGTGCAGTCAAATTTCCTGCCTGCTCAATCGTCTGGGCCTTCGTAAATTGCTTAACTAATAGAATATGCTAGAAATGCCTGTTTCTTGGTTTGGGCCTTGGAAATCAGGTAGCTTCTACTTCTTGAGTCTTTTAACAATACTTGCTGTGACAGAAGCCGGCCACCAGGTAAGAAGTCAGACTACCCTGAGACTGCCATGCTGCGAGGAAGCTCAAGCCACCCACACATGGAGGCCACATGGAAAGCGAGCTGCCTGGACCATACGGGACCCTCAACGCACAGTCCCAGCCATCCCGACCCAGGTGCCAGACATGTGTGGATGATGACACCATCCTGGATGTGGGTCCTCCAGCTCCAGTCACCTCAGCGAACAGCCATACAGATTAGACAAACTGCCCAGCTGAACCCTTTCCAAATTCCTAACCTACAACACTGCAAGCAAAATAAATGTTTGTTTGATACCATTAAGTTTTGGCATACTTTGTTATGCACCAACGGATGATAAAAACAACTTCCTTTCTGTTTGCCTAGTAAGAATATTTATTGATATACCTATCTGCATACACCAATATATACTGATTTTTTTCCCTTAAAGCAGGGCTTACCTAGATTCCGTCTTCCCTAAGATGGCTTGCTCAACTATGCCTATAAGTATGTTCTGTTATCCAGCACTGTGGCATCTAAATGGCACCTAAACTTGTTCCTGTTCAGGAAAAAGAATAAAACTTGTCATTATTAGGAGTACGGTTAATCTGTGCACAATCTATGGAGATTAACATGGACTTCGGTTTTATACAAGTATTACAAAATTATCCCCTGTCCAGGTTGCCGACCCAAACTGAAGTGGAGATTGGCCAGTCATCCAGCAATTTCAAACGTGTAAACCATCAACTGCGGTACCCATTTGAAACAACAACATTCAAACATTCCCCCAGGCTTCAAAACCAAAACCGTTATCGTTTATGGCTGGAATTATACAGAAATCCTCTGAACTGAAATACTGGAAAGATCCAACAGCTATTTCTTGCTAAATACTTACAAATTATCTTAGTTTCCCTGAGTAGGTTTACTTTTAAAGGATACGTTAGAAGAATCTATATTGAATTAAGAGCTTTAATACTATTTAGGGTTCATTTTGTGTATGAAGGCAACAGGGGAAACATTTCATTACCAAAGGTAATGATATGAGTCCAGTCAGACTCTATGCCTGTGAAGTCAGAGTCTGCTCGCCTTAAATAGCAATTTATTTGGCTAATGGACACACAGCCCTGTCCAGCTTTTCATCTGAGGGAGACAGGCACATTTCTCTGCTCTCTCCCAGGCTCTTAATCATCTCCTCATTAGTGGGTGAAGAAAACTGGTAAGGTCAGAGGTGACCTTCATTTTCCTCTCTGAGATGTCAGCACAGTTTTCATTCCTGCTAGCCCCAGCTTTTTCCTTTTTTATCTTAAAAAAATCCTCATCTGACTCATCTTTTCCTTCGCATTGACCTGCATCAAAGGTTTGGGACTTAGTCGGGGAAGCTCACATTACACGGACTGCAAAAAGACGATCAAGAAAGTGTGCTTAGATCAGTGGATATGGATTTACTGCTTTCGGACTTTGCAGTGTACTCCATAATCTTGTAAGACCATCCTCCGTCAACCTGGTTGACTACCCGAGTCTCCTAGAAGACTTGTTAATTATCTAGTACATTTTATGTGTAGGAGAAGAGGCTCGCCAACACGTGGGTCCTTAGAAAGCAATAAGAGAACAAATACTGTCGAGCCTTTATTACGTGACAGGTGGAAAGTTAGGCGTCTTCTGTCTGCAACACACTGTACAGAGTAAACACGCAAGTGGAGGTCAAGGGAAGGGCTGCAGAAAGCAGCGCTCGCAGGCTGCAGGCTCAACGCACGTGGCCTCCAGAAGGGGCTGAAAGTGGGCCTTTACCTGATAATAGAGACAGAGTGGGAGACACTCCAGGAGGGAAGAGAAATAAATATCATCCGAACACCTAAGGCAATAAGCTATTTTCTGGCAAAATCTTTAAGCGGTATTCAGTGGGAGATGTGATTTCAGAAAAAGCAAGCCAGGCATGGACACAGTGCAGAGGGCAGCTCCTTCTGATGCAGCCTGCCCACAAAGACAGGTAGCGGAGCATCCCGGGGTGGGCGGGGAGGGTGCAGGTGAGCCCTGGAAGGGAGCGAGAACACCGACAAGGGTCTTCCCACTGGCTTCAGCACCTGGAAGCTTAGATTTGCACAACAGCAAGAATCTGGCCATCCCAGGGGAGGGGAGTAACTTTCTAGCTTGATTTACCGTAGTGGACATAGCTGAGTGCCTCCCCTCCACTCACTCCTCCTCTCATTCCACGGTGGTACTCAACCCTCCTCTCACATGGATGACGCACAACTGACATAAACAAATCATCCTGGTCCCATGCCCCTTGCTCTAGGTGGTCACTTGACGTTTCTGGCCAGTGACATGTGAGATGAATTCTGTTGAAGAATTTCACTGAGCAGTTTCCCATGCCAAAAACAACCCCAACAGATGGGAGAACACATTTCCTTTTCTTTCAGTGGATGTTGTCACATGTGGGTATGATGCCTAGAACAGGAGGATAAAGCCAACGCTGCAAGGACGACCGGAGGGGTCAGACCCCAGGAGGATATCCCTCAGGCTCACAACTAAGGTACCACGGAACCACCCCATCCCGAGATTTCTTGTCATGGCTTATTTAGCCTTTTTATGTTTCAGTTACAGTTTTTGGTTACTTGCAGCTGAAAGCATCCTTTATTATCCACA
Source organism: Vicugna pacos (assembly GCF_048564905.1). NCBI lineage: Eukaryota > Metazoa > Chordata > Mammalia > Artiodactyla > Camelidae > Vicugna > Vicugna pacos. Next base: position 16,558,090 of record NC_133010.1, on the reverse strand, counting down.
GGTTAACCACAAAGTAAGAGTATTCTATGCTAAATAAACTGCGAATGCTAAATGAGTTTTAGGATTGCTAATGATTATTCTATGCTAAATAAACTAGAAATAAAACCTGAAGGAAAGGAAAGAGCATTGCCTTTAGGATGGTCCCAGGAATTGTCTCCACAATTCTACTACCACTCCCCAGCCAGGGGCTGCACTTTAGAGGGCCTGGCCTTGTGCTCTTCCAGACACATCACCTCACACAGGGCGAGAAGGACCAGACTGTTTGCCCAGAGAGTCCACGCCTTACCTAGACTGTGCACTGAGTAGCTGGGACGCCAGATTCCCCTGGCCAAGCATCTCTGAGGCCCTGCGGGGTCTGAATGGGCTTCCTCCCCGGATCAGGTCTCCAGAAGGGCTGGGGGACCAGACCGCATCATTGGCATAAGGTCTGTGGGGTGTTTAGAGGATGCCTGGGGCCGGGATGGGTGTGCAGACTAGACCCAGTGCATGTGTCTGAGGCCCCTCTCAGTGGTGGAGGGGTGGTGACGGAGGGGAGCAATGGAGGTAGAAAGAAGAGGGGGCTTACACTGGTTCTCCTGCCCCAGCCCAGCGATTACAGGGCAGGTGTGTCATGACACACACACCAAGGGTAGTTCCTTTGAGAGCGCACAGGGATGATGGGCACATAGACTCTGTCTCGCTGAATTCGCACAGCAGTTCAAGGGAGGGGAAGGGAAGGTGTCTGTCCACATTTTATAAACAGGGATAATGAAGGCTCAGAGAGGTGAACTTGCCTAAGATTACCCAGTAAGTGTCAGATCATGGACTTGAATCCAGGACCCTCAAAGTTCTCACTGTTTACCACATGTGCTCCCTCTGAGTTTTCCATGACTTTGGTTTAATTTCTGTACGAAATTGAAAGACACAGTCTGTTTAAACTACCCTTTTCATTTGTGTGGTCTCTAGCTTCCTATCTCAAGATCACTTAGAAGGGGGTAAATACAAATGAATGAAATCCAAACAAATTTCTTTATGAATGGATCATTTTTAAAAATTTTTAAAAAATTTTTTTGGGGGAGGGAGGTAATCAGGATTGTTTTATTAATTAATTAATTTATTTATTTATTTATTTATTTATTTATTTATTTATTTATCAATTTTCTTTATTTATTTAATGGAGGTACTGAGGATTGAACTCAGGACTCATGCATGCTAGGCACGTATTCTGTCACTGAGCTATGCCCTCCCTTGAATCACTGTTGAATTTATTTGCTCTTGAAAAAAGTTGAAAATGTTCTCAGTAAAGACTATACTGGTATAAAGTAAATAAAGTGGGACAAAGAAGCCTCTCCTTCTCGCATGGTATTACGGGACACAGATGATCCACTGTCATTTGTATAAAATGTTCTCTGAAGTTTTTGGGAAATGGGTCAATTCTATTCTTCTTCCTTTGTTGTGCAAAATATGTAAGTTTTATTTTCCATAAAATTATCTGAACTGGCTGCTTCCATAGCCCCAATCTGTCACTTTCATTTTAAATTCTCCAATTCACTATTTGCTACAGATTAAAAAAAAAAAAAGTTAGGAGGTGATTTGCATATTTTTTTTTTTTGGTAAATTTCAGTTTTTTATCTTCCAGTCGAACCAACTGTATTTAAATCTGGGTGAGGGCGGTGGAGGGGAGGCCTGCATCTTCGCAGGGTAGTTCTGAAAGGGGAGACGTCATTCCCACGTGTGTCCAATCCAAGCATACTCTCAGGGACACCTAAGAGATTTCTCCCAGAATACTGAATACCTAATGGAAAACACTTTGATAATTGTTTTAACTCTGTCATGACACTGTCAAATATTTGGGGGGAAAAAAATCAAATCTGAGCAATAACAGGCAGGCTGACATCAGCTCCTGAGACGCTGATGGGAAATCCTGGAAAAGTGTTAATAGATAAACACAGAAGAGTCATTTCAAGAGATGAAGGAAATGTTACAAAATCCAGACCACACACTTGTAATATCTAAGCCTTAGAGTTAAAAAACTGCAGGCCATGAGCTCTGCCATCATTTTTCTGGAGTCGGCCTGACGGAGCCAGGTTGCTCTGTCTGGCTTCCAACGATATCTACTCACCCGGATGCCACCCTGGTTATTAACAAGGGCACAGCACCCTGTTTCCTGAGATTCGGAGCAGTTGTATTTTTGTAGCAGGAAGTACTATTTGGGCTTTGAACCAAACGGCAAGGCTAGCTTTAACTCAAGAAAGTTCAAAACTTAGAATTTTGTTCTTGGTGTCCAAATGATGCCGCCATGGATGGGTGAACCGTTCATCTAAAGAAACATGGTGTATATTTTTATTTTTTGCCATTTCGGAAATATCTGACAGTATTGCACATGACACCATAAGCAGTGAAAAGAAGCAGGGAATACAGAGGTTTCTTCTGTTCAGCTGATCCTGCCTTTGGTAATGACCAACACTTTCGTCCCCTGGCTGGTCTCCAGAGGCTTTCACTTAATCCCATATTCAACAGGACACTGCTTGGGGTGAGGCTGGCACATGGGTATTCGTTCACCCTATGATGCACATGCAATCTGAAATAGACTGCCAGCAGCTCAGGGCAGGAGGAGAAGAGGCCAGACCTGCTAGGCTATTTGCCTAGCCTACATTTCAAGCACTGCATACCACCTCCTAAGCCGGACACAGGCTATACGTATCCCCTGGCAAGACGTTTAGTTTTGGGGGCACACAGGTAAGTGTTGTAATGTATCAACCCGAGGGAGAGAGAGAAGACTGGGCACCTGGAGCTTTTCTTTCTGTGTTTAAATGACAGAAAACTCTCTGATAAACATCTTACCATTTCGTCTTTAAGGCTAGATAATTCCATGGAACGAAACGGAATTAAAATACATATGAAGGATGTTTGCTGGGTGGACTATCTCACAGGCAACTACATTTGCTCTGACTTCGGTCTGCGTTCAAAGGACTGCAAGGGTCTTCGGGGGTAGTATTTCTCCCCCCTCCCCCAATTCTGGAAAATCAGAATTTTAGACCTGACTTTTGTCATTCTGTTATCTTTCATAATCACTGTGTGAAAATAAATGTGCACTGAAAAGACCAATGTTAACAGGAAAGAGGGTTTGCTATTAATGACAAAACAAATAGTAGCCACTCTTGGCCTTCAAGGAGAGTGGCAGAATGCCATCCCCAGGGAAAATGGCTCCTTAGGAAAGTTCTCCGGTGTCTTAAAAATCCACTTTGGTGATGACAGTGAGGCTCCTTGGATAGTTTAGTTGCGAGAGGGCGAGGGAAGGAAAGGGGGATTTTTCTGTATGATGAAATAAAACGAATAGTGGAGTTGTTTATTCATCTTCTTTGAGAGGTTAAATAACTGAAAAAAGTAAAGAGAAATGTAGTCTAAACAGGGAGGGGCTTATATATGAATATGGTGATCAGTTGGGACCAAAGGAAAGATATAACCAATAATAAATTCCCATTTTAGGAAATGGCCAACAAACATTTGGAACCACAAAAACGACTTTCAGTATAAGTTGTTTCCAATTCTGTGAAGTGTTGAACTCCAAGCTACGGACCTCCCAAATCAACAAAAAAGCTGGTTAGGCATCATAGCGATGTGCGAGGGTGGCAAAAGGCTTTGGACTGAAAGACTGGAGAGTGCTAGGTTCTAGGAGACAAAATGTGGAGCGGGAGCATAAGCAGAGCACAGAATAGCCGAGGAGCAGGAGGAATGGCAAGCCCCCTGGGCGGCCAAAGGACACTGGACTTTACAGAGCATGGGGAAAGATTCTGTTTATTTGATTATCAAAAGAATGGCCGACCCAAGAAGGGTAGAAGAACTTTAAGTTTGGGCAACAAAATCAAAAGGCAAAGAGCATGTTGTCAGGTGGCTCTTACTGACTCACATGTTTTGAGCATTACTTGCTAGGTATGAACAAGGCAAAGTAGAGGGGGGGCCTGCATGTGGATCCTCGCTCTTCCACTTAAAAGTTAATGAGATCTGGGCCGACTGCTTTCCCCTCTGCATCTCCATCTCCCCATGTTCAAGATGGAAGCAATAATACGAAACTATTAGCGTTATCATAAAAATGAGAAGAAACGTTGACTATTACGTTTTCAATAAATGCTGAATCCAAAATCACAACTTTCAAGCCACAGTAAAATAAAAATCAATACGATTCTGTAAACGTGCCAAAAATCCCACTATCCCCAAAATGCCTACACTATTCACAAACCTCCTACACACTCATTATTTAATGAAATGACTTAACTGGTTGGCGATATTTTTACACACAATTTCATGTAAATCTAGTGTTTTTTTTTCATTAATGATGTCTCATGACATATTCCACACTGTTTGAATTTCTTATGTATATTTAGATATTAAAAAATAGTTGTTTCTAAAAAGATTAACTAAACGGGTCTCAGTAAATATCAAGAGCTTCCAGGAACTCACTATGTTCAGGAAACACCTTCAAGTCCTGCTAGTGATTATATCTAAGCCTCCCACTTCTGGAGTGGTTTCTCTTTCACGTGTATGATCCCATTTGGTCTTGATGCCGCTGACTTTTGCTGTTGTTGTTAAGACCAGATTTTCTACATTCAAACCATTAAATTCAAGTAGTTACGATCCAACTTTCTAATTGCCTCTTAAAAGCAAAGTGGTACGATTTCTCACTGCACCACCTGATCAGTACTTTCACAGTTAAACCAAAGTTTCAAATTCATAAACTCACCTATGGGAATGTTGCTAGTTGGTTATCTGGTTGGCAAACTGTACTGACATCTTAGCACTACGGACTTTTTTTGGAAATCCATTCAGTTCAATTTTGTTTAGGAGATTAAGCATTTCTTTGGAGAGCAAAATAGCTAGATCAAAACTGACATGGCGTTAAATTTACAGGGCGACGCTTTCTGGTTTGGCGGTTAGGCTTTAATAATATTTTGTGGCAGTAACAACACGCCACTGCCTGACGTTTCCCTCCTCTTTAGAAATTTAAAAAGAAAGAAAACTAAAGAAAAACAAAAAGCTTTCCTGTAACAGGATCAAGGAACTCAACTACTACCTCAATTCTGTCCATTTCAATGCAGGGTTAATACCCAACGTATTTCTTTTTCATTTGTCTATTTTCACGGAGAAGTGGACTGTTTTGAGTGTTTCTAGTCCTATGCCCTATCTCCACTTTTCTATAGGCCTTATGCACTCCTTTGTAAAATGAGAATTTAAAAAGGAGTAGTTACCGTGAGCTTTGAGCATTAAATCTAACATATGTAGATTGACAGGCCATTTGATTATTCTGGGAATAGCCATCCAGTTTTTAGTTTATTAAGCCCCTCTGCCCCTCAATCATTTTATTGCATTAACACTAGGGCATGGTCTGGGTTCTGAAACTCAAAGCAGATTTTTTTTTTATGACTTGTGAGAAAAAAGCAAGTTATAACTACTGCATATTGTATTAATTTGGGGACTCTTTTTAAATGATCCATCTTCCCTCTCTTCCATGCACAGAAGACTCTCATAAATGATTCCGTCTCTTAACTTTCACTGCCTGCTCCTCTCTCTCCCAACCTCAATCGTGCCCCTTTAAGGAACAAGAATAAAGTAATGAAAAGTTCCCATATATAATACAAATATTTTTGTGGAAATTAATCTGGAGAAAATAAGAGGAATAAAGAGAGGCAAGGATGATTTCTTTATGAAATACTGATCCAATCACTATATCCTAAAAACGTTTTTTGACCACTGAACAGAAGTTATGCCAGTTACACCACAGGAGACATTATTTTCTCTTATGAAAAGTGAAAAATTGTTAAAAAAAACTTAATCTAAAGATATGCTCCTCCCTTTTAGATCTACAAATAAATGCTGTATGTAAATTAGGGCAGTTTCCCAATAGGCTGTCGCTTTAAATCCTCTCTTAGCATAGCCATAACCTCCCTGTGCTCTTAACCTTTCCGTTTAACTGTCTGGTAAAATCACATTCTGGGATCAGTCCAAGTCTCTGCCTTTTCATCTGACTGATCAGTGAAGAAGCAATAAAATACTCGAATGGGCACCTTTCACAAATAAGACCTGTGTCTTCACAAGCACACAGCCACAAATTTATGGTATCCAACCCAAACAGGCTGTCGGTCGGGCTGGAAATTCTGGGTTTCCTTAGTCAGTTCTTTTTTCTACCCTTCATTACAAGCATTCCATACCTTCTCCTTTATCCAAAGATAAAGAACATCCCCCTATTTCTTACTTTGCAGATTAAAATCGTCACCATCACATGGGTTTCCCATTCAATGTTCTGCCAATACACCTGCAGCCTTGCAATTCTTACTGCGTTCTCCTTGTCATGATGGAGGAGGGAGCCCTTCCCTCTTCAAGGCTGTTCTTGATCTCTTCCACTCCAGGGTCCCCAGATTATTTCCTTTCTCATTTGTTTCCCATTAGATCCTCGCCATCAATATTTAAATGTGATGCAGTCTCTGCTTTATAACAAAAGAACAAAGTCCCTCTCCCTGCAAGACGCTACATCACTGTCCATCCGCAATGCCCTGCAGGCTCCTGCGACAGCTCCATGGGGCCAGTCCCCAAGTGTCAGCCCCTCCGTCTGAGTTCCAGCTCCTGCTGGTCCACTTCTGCCGACTGCTCCTGGCTTCTGGGCTCCAGTAACATTATTTCCACCCCCCCAGTCCTGGTGGCGGTAGTGCCCTCTGCTCTCGCTAATCCTGCTGCCCCATGATGCATTGTTGGCCCCTTCAGCTCCTCTGGCACCTGTGTAACCAGAGGAATTATTTTCTAACTGGATCCTATTCTTTTTCTTTTTTTCCTGAAATTATGCCTCCTTTCTACTCAGCCTTCTTCCATCATTGATAAATGTCACTATTTCATTCACCCTTCAGGGCCCAAGTCCAATCTACCTTTTAAAGCTCTCTGATACTACTTTAAATCTTCAAACTTACTTGATAAATGCTTATGCATATGTGTCTACTGTCCTTGGGCACTGGGGCACACTCCTGAGGAAGGGAGGAATCACCCGCAATGTGAGATTTATCCTAAGACAATGTCTGTCTTACCGGGTCCTCAATACATTCATTCTTGTATTTTTTCAATTCAAAAATTTAATTTATCGTTTCTTTTGTAGAAACCAGTATTTCCATGGAAATATCTGTATTTCTCATACGAACCCAGTGTTGAGAAAGCTACTGCCAAGACAAAATGGACCGTGTGTTATTCCAATAAAAGTGGCACGATCGCTTAAAGACATACAAACAAAGGACAGCATTAATACAATAATAGACGTCCTGGGGTGGGGGTGGGGGTTCTCTATTTTCCTGAGTCTAAGACTGTATCAATGCTAGACAGCTTCACAATTAGTTAGTGTAAGGAGTCTCTCCACTTGCCCTCCTTCCCACCAGACACACGTCTATATACGGCGTATGTGATGGTCAGCTGGGCGTCTACACCATTTGCAGTCTCCTCTATCTGAAGACGACGCTTCCCCGGCTCAGCAGCGTGTGAGAGCGCGGCTTTCAGGATGCAGGTCGGCTCGGTAGTTACTTCCATGCTGGGCAGCGCGGGGACTCCTCTGACGGGGCTACAGCGGGGCCTTAAGGCGGGTAGTTGGGAAAGGGTGCGCCAGCCCTGGGGCAGGCATGTGCCCAGGGGTGGCTTAGAGGGGCGCTGGAGGGCCGACGCGGGAGGGGCCGCGGGAGGGAGGGGCCAGGCACTCATTCCCGGACTGACGGTCAGTCCCCGCAGCAGCTCCTTCCCGCTCGCGCCCCCTGTCGGCCTCCCCAGGAAACTATTTGCGGCTTCTGACATTTCACGCATCTCTCAACCGTGTTTTACTTACTTTTCATGACTACATCTATTTTTTTCCCCCTGTATACAGGGCAGTCCATCATACGTTCTATTTCTCTGGGTTCACATTTACTATCTCCTCTTGTCTTACTTTTTTCTAATCTCAGTCGTGTCCACAACTCCACGAGGGGGAGCTGGTATAATTCATCCTTGATAAGTTGGAACTGAGTTACAACTGACACAGAACAACTTGTCTCACCTAAGGTAGCCTATCTGGTGACAAAGTTAAGAACAGAACACAGATAATTCATATTTTATCGTAGCACTTTTGAATATGACATCTCGCTGTTTACCATTCCCTTCAAATGAGTGAAAGTTTGAGACTAACATCCTTACGTTATAAACCACGGAAGCAACTTTCTCCCAAAAGGTATGTTATTTTGAAACCTGTGATTTATTTTGGGCAGCTTAGCTTGAAGCATCTTTTCTTAAATTCACCTCATTTTATTCTCTATTATTTATCCCAGATATCTGAATCTACATGTAGACGATCTACTAAGTAAATGATGGAGTGTGTTATTCCAATAAAAGTGGTGGTTATTCCAATAAATGACTGGTGTGTATTTTCAAACAAAGACAAAACTATAAAAACGCCTTCAAGTTAATGAGAGTGACCTGTAACAAATTACATTTAAAAAAACAGCCTTGGAGGGGTATGAGTTTTTGGGGTGTGTTCCTTTGCAGAATTGAATAAAAGTGGACTCGACTAATGTTATCCTTTCTTCTTCTGACAAATAGTGACTTCCGCTGGGAGATGATGATCACCATAGCTGCCTACCCTCCTGACCCCTCCCCCACCCCCAAACCCTGACATTCACGTGGTGCTCCTGGCCTGCCTCTGGGTAGTAGGACTGGGCGGTTTGCGTCCTGATGTTGGGATTCTACTTGTAAGAAACACAGTTGCTCTTTTCTGTTCCTAGCTTTGCATAAGCAACAATTTTTACACTCTGTTTTTTAATGTATTATTGAGTTTGGAAGAGAGCATAACAATACATAAGATTTAATATATATATTAAGTCTTAATATAAGGTAAGTAATGTTAATACACAATACTGTATAATTTATACATAATTATATAAGTGTATGTTATAGTTATTACAATATAATTATATAACTATATATAATTATATAACTATATAAAACTATATAACTATAACATAGTTATATAACCATAACAATTATATAATTATACATTTTTATATAAAATAGTCATAAGTGTATATTTCATATAAAATATAATTATATATTACATCTTTTATGTAATATATAATTATATAAATGTTATATATAATACTATCTAACATCTATGTAAATCTTATATATTTATAAACTGAGAACATAGCAATATATAAGATGTGACAGCTATAACGGAGTCACTGAATAGCAGTAATAAAAATAATGCTTTAAAGAAAACGTTCCTCACCATGTTTTTCCTTTTTTTTTTTCAATTTTTAAAAGCTAGGAAGTACAGACCATAGATCACGGATAAATAAAAGTGAAGTGCCCCCAAACTGGTGCAGCAGTTGCCTCTCTGACTAGCACGTGTTGCAGCTCTTGTGAGAGGTGCTTTTTTTTGCTGATACATTTTATTAGTTGCAAGAAGCTTCACTGGGTGACATAGTTGTCATAGTCATTTTACAAACTTGTCCAACCAGCTAGCAAATATACTAAATCTCCACTATTTTACAAATGGAAACAATGCGTGTACGCACGTGCGCACACACACACACAGGGAAATCCTTATTTCCGAAAGGATATCAAAGAAAGGATAAGACAAACTCCAGGCTGCCAGCCGGTCTTATTCAATCATTCATTCTCAGCTTCTGATTCAGTGTTGAGAAAATACATTCATTCCATCTGACTCCAAATGGTCTGAAATTCTTACAAATTTACATCATTTATCCTTTTTCAGGTAAAATTCGTAAGAACACAGATTACCGGCCCACGACAACATGTAAAACTTGGCCATATCAGGAATACTTTTTTTGTTTCCAGCAACACCTAAACATCTCATTTACTAGGAATCAGTTACATACAATGATCTACCTCCTCCACAGTCATACATATGCCCACAAGTGCAAAACTTCTAATGATCCTGTCAGAGTTGGAAAACACTGTTCTCAAGTGCACAGTGTGAGAAGGACTAAAATTAATTACAAAACATCTAAATATTTAAAGATCTGCCATATTTAGGGATTTCCTAGGGCACCTAAAAGATAGTCATGGATGCCTGAATCCAAGGGGCAAATCATAAAATTCCAGGAGATCAAACAATTTTAACACATGTGCCAATGCCAGGCCCCTTTGACCCAGGTCCTGATAAAGATGTGAAGTCCACAGAGCTGCAACCCGAGAAGCCACTGGGGCCGTCCTGCCATGGTAACATCATTTACCGTGTCATTACCACTGTCACTGTGTCCTCAACCTCAAAGCATGCGTGTCCAGGTGATAAATTATTGAATCTGACATTTCTCGACATTCATGAAGCACTCTGGCAGAAGGACTCAGCTCCCTTAACTAATTGTGCAGTTTCAAGACAACAGGCTCTACTGGGAAAGGATTAAATTCCTGAGAGTTTAGTGAAATGACATAATTAGAAGTTTTAGGCTCTTTCTGATATGGGACAACCCCAGAAGCAGTAGCAGTAATCATCCTATTTAATTTTATAAGGGGCCAATTTGTTTTTAATGAATGTGTGTGTGTGTGTGTGTGTGTGTAATACTGGTTCGCTTCAGTGGGCTTGGCTTCTCCTAGGCCTCTAAGGTTCCATTTGAAAATGATTTTCAAAAGGGAAAAGTCTCCAGAATGCTTGGAATGCTTTGCTACCTGACCAGTACATGAACCCTGGGACAGGCGTGGGTCAGTGCGGCGACTAAGAGCCCGCATGCCATGCCCAGGAGGTCAGAATGAACAAACACGGTCCCCCAGCCAGCAGTCCCGTCTCAACTCCTGGCTCAAGCCAGTTAGGTTTTTGTCTGTGTTTAGCAGAACAAGCCCAGAACAGACATCCTGTCTGCAGTTAACGCAAGGGGCTCCATGCTTTCCTCCCCATGACCTTGGAGTCTTGCAAATGTGATTCTGTTGAGGATGTGAGCTTCGAGTGCCATGCATCACTCTTTCATCCACGATCAGGCCAGTAAGGTGCTTGACACAGAACTTTGTACATAGGTTGTTCCATATTTTCTGCACACAGTGGGAAAGGAGGTGAGAGCTTCATGCCTCAGGAGTGGGGAGGAGGTGAACCAGAAGCCACACATTTCGCCATTTGGAGCAGTGATATGTCACACGGACTCTGATGGCCTTAGTACAGAGACTAACTGCAAACATTGATCAGGGAATTCTCACTCTTCTGGAAGAGGCAGTCCATCTACATTTTATACCACGTTCATAGAAGGTGCATAAAATTCTGAATTTATAGATTCACAGGGTTCATTCACCCTGCCAAGCTAGAGTTTACTGACTCGTCTGTGCGGAAACTTTGGAACAATTTTTGTTACCGTTATTGGTGGCGCCAGGGTGGTTTTCCACTCTGTCTTTACCAATGTTCAGAATCCCTCACATTGATAGAAGCAAGAGGAGTTACTGCCATTTTAATTATAACATGGATGCGAATCAAGGAAAATTCTAAATGGCTAAAATTCTGATCGGTAGACTTGAAATGCTCTTAGAATGCTTTAAGTTAGCCACTAAATAAATACACAGACTCCAATATACTTGTATACATTTGACCATATAGTTTTTTTCTTTTCTGTATGCTCACTTAATTTCTGCCCAAATAGTATATATGTTTTGGTAAGAAGGAAAAATACCTTCCTTATCTGCATCTTCCACAGCACTCAGCACAGTGCCCAACAAATCCTCATTAAATGAGTCTTGAAAACAAAAACTCCATTCATCATAGATAATGTTGCGGATAGTGGGAAGGGAGCCTTGGTTTGGAGATTTTTATTGCAACAAAGAAATAAACTTCTTTGGGGAAAGTGGGGAGTGATCAAGTGATTACATCTCTACCAGTTCTGTATATTTTTCAGTCCACGTGCCTAAAACGTAATACGGAAGAAAAATGGGTAACTTGCTAAAAAACAAATAAGCAAATAATGTATCTTGTTTGTATAAAGACAGAACACAATACAACGTGGTAGAAAGAATTCATTATTTGGTCCATTATTGTTTCTACAAGAGAGAAACAAGGTCCTCAAGTGTGGGGTGCAGATCAGGGGCACCAGAGTCTGGTACTCCGGAGGTGTTAAGTGACTTCCTTGAAGCTGTCACATAACAGGCGACAGAGTGGAGATTCAAGCCTCATCGAGCTGGCCCTAGAGCCAGAGCTTCCTGCACTGTCTCCACCCTCTGGTTATCTCTGTTGGACAGCTCAAACAGGAAGTCAGACTGCGGCCTTCTTTGACCTCTTGGAACATACACATTGGGTGACACAAAGCTAAGTAACTGGCGACGGGTATGGCTTAGAACTGTCATTAAAATATGAAAGAGGATTTCCCTGGGTGAGAAAGGTCTCTGAGAAGAAAAGGCAGAAGATCCCTGGGGGAATACAGTGTATGATGATTGCAAGAACAGGAGAGTGGTCTCAAAAGGGAGGTAGCGGCTACACCTTGAATTGTACTAAAACTTGTCTGTAGAGTTTGAGTACAATTCTCCAGGCAATGGACAGTTACTGGAGTTTCAGCTCGAGGTATGATGCGGACTTATTGTAGGAAGACAATCTTTGCAATCGTACCAAAATTAGACTAAGAAAGAACAGATCTGCTCAGAGTCCCTTGGCTATGGTTGCTGTTTTCGTTCTGCTGCATGGGTACCATCTTGTCCCCTGGTTTCATTTATAAACAGCCCAGAAGACTCATGCTGAGAATCTTCTCAGGTCTCCTTGTTTATGAGTCAGTTTTGTCAGTTAAATGCGCTCTAAAATTACACAAGAAGGGAGCTACAACAGGTACCGCATGTGTATGGTGGACACGCAGGTTTCAGTAATGAACTGGAGCTGGTATGGAAAGGCAGAAAATTTTCAGAAATTCAGTGCGTTTCTTAACCACGTGTCTGTTACTGCTCCGGACTGTGGCTGGTCCTCAGCCCCGACTCCTCATCGCGCTGATGAGGAGGAAGAATGGCTCCCTTGGTATCGTTGAGGAAATTCCACAAAGACAGTCATAGTTTTGCTGCTGTCATTTCAGTGTAAACTTCCCCTGAGTTGATAAACATCTCCGGATCACTATTCTAATGGCATGTTTCTCCCTCCTAATAAGCTGCGTTTGGGGGACAGGAGTCTGGATGAAGGGTGATTGTGGGCAAAAAACACGGCATACTGCGCAGATTCCCAACAACTTGCATTCCTGCCCTATGTTCTAGTACCTTCAAATCTCAAACCCATTTATTATTCAGGGCTTGTCTCTTGGTCCCCTGTCAATTTCCCCAGTTCCTCGGAAATTGAAGTCTTCCATCACGCTTAGCAGTTCTCTCTGAAATTTCCTGATGTCAACCAGCCACTCACCAAACACCGACCAATCACCTCTTCTGTTAACTTCCTCTACTTGTTTCCTGGAAAACCCACCAATGATTCTTTACTAGACCTGTATGAGTCTCTTGTAATTGTGTTCCACCTGTCCATTTGCATTTCCCCTCATAGCTATGGCTTTAGCTACTTTTCAAACACATGGATGAGTGGGCTGCTGAGACTCAGAACTGCCTGGTTTTGGTTTTTTATCATCAGTTAAGTCAAGTTCTTTACAACTTTTGAATATAAAATGATGCAGACAGGTATATTTATAGACATAAGCACATTAGCTTTTTTCTAGGTTGGGTAAGTAAATTATATGTGAATAACATTAAATGATGTTTCACTTAGACAGATAGTTTTGTCTGATAAATACAGACAATCCCTTTAAGAGACCAAGAGTTTGGATTAGACATTTATACATTTACACATTTACAGATACTGGGATATAGATCAGGGAAAGGAAAAATGAAAAGAAAAAAATGCATCTAAATAGAAATATCAGTTTTTTCCATTCCAAAAAATTCTTTTTCAGGATAATGATATTTCTTTTCTTTTCTTTTTTTTAAACCAAGAAATATCTGAATAATTTGGGAAAAGTTGAAAGGAGAGGAAGGAGTGATGGCAAGTGTAGGAAAAAATTATGCTCTATTATCACCTCTTATCCTACCAAACAAAAAAAAAAAATCACTGTTGATTATAAACACAATGTACCATAAACCTACTATCCTTGAGGGAGGGTATAGCTCAGGTGGTAGAGCGCATGCTTAGCATGCAGGAGGTCCTGGGTTCAATTCCTAGGACCTCCTCTGACCTCCTCTAAACATAAATAAATAAATAAACCTAATAACCTCCCACTCACCCCCAATTTTATTTTAAAAAGCTACAATACTTATTAATGCATTTCATATTGGGATACGTAAATTATTTTTTCCAATTCTGGTCTTTATCAAGTCCAAGGGGACAGGAGCTTTATTTTTCCCAGAAATTTTTAAATTAAAATATCTTTATTCTATGTCCTCACTACACAGGACAGTCATATCTTGCATTCATTGATGACAAAATATCATATGACAATTCTCAGGGTAATTAAGGGATAATTACAGGATGAGGAGGTCAGAAGCCTTGAGCTGTATTCAAAATAAAATGCCAGTAGTGTTTCTAGCAAATCCCACTACCCAGCAAGGTTTACGGAGCAAATGAACAGAACATGTTAAACCAAATAATACTGCAGCATCAAGAATTTGCGCCCACAACAGGGATGGCCTCTGGACACCTGGGAGCTGGATCTCATTAAGTCAGTCCTTAATCAAGGCACAGCCACCTTTTTTTCTCCTGCAAACCCACGGGACACAGCCTACTCGTTCCTGGGATTTGATGTCATATTTACTCTAGCAAGTGACATTTGTTCCTGGTGTAAAGGAGCTGGGTTATTTTAAATTTTGCTAAGAAATTGCTCATTTTTGCCTTGGATTTAGATAGCAAAATACTGAGTGATTTATCTCCCGTCTTGAACCCAGATAAGAACGGGCACGTGGCCACAGTTGAAGGCCAGGCAAAGCCGCTGACCAATCCAACTGAGATCTGTGTTTCATCTAACTGTTTGGGCCCAAGCTAGCCCTGACAGCTTGTGTATTCCAAGGGAGCATGCAGCCATGGGGTGGGGGCCGGTTTCTCCAGAGCCAGACTCTAATTGGTGCCGACGCCAGCTGCCTGATTTCCATCACCTTCCATCTGAATCAGTTCATCATCGCCACTGCATTTGTCTGCCAGCGGCTCCCAGTGAATTTCAAAATTGATTTTGACAACTTTTGTTTTTAACCTCAAGGCGCTGCCCGGGTTCACCTAGGTGAGTTTGACAATTTGATGTTTCTCTTCATAATCAGGGAAGGTTCAGGGCCAGAGCCAGCCTCTGAGCCCTGGGCACTTTTGAGAGAACTTGTGTCTCCTTGCCTTACTCATTAGCAGGACCGGGAGCTCCTGGCTGAGGAGAGAAATGGGGAAGTCTAATTTTCTTTATTTAGGTGTAAGCAGAGTTGAGTAATTTATTACCAGGGTGGTCTAAGAGGCAGATGGAGAAAGACAGAGCTTTTGCCTTGGGGTTTAAACACATTAAAATAAATCCTATTGCAACAGTGTAAATGTTTATTGTAGAGTTCCTCGCCAGAATTTTACAGCCTAGTTTTTGGTTTGGACTGTTTCGTTTCTGCCACCTTGATACAAGTTCTGTTTTGCTAATTTGCTTCTGGCCTTTGCCTCCTTGCTTTCTCTGACTTCTAGGTTCTACTGTTTCCTCTTGCTTTGCACTGTGTGTCCAACATGTCCTCCTGTTTGCAAGTAATGGGCATTATTTTCCTGCCTGAAATCTTTCTGTTCCCTTTATAGGTTTCAGGTTCTCTGACATTTCTATACTAATGGGGATCTTTTGGGCTATAATGAAAAGAAATTTCCAACTCCAACTGGCTAAAACAATAAAGATATTTATTTTCTCACATCACTGGAAGCTCAGACCCCAGGCTAGGGACCATCTGGGCCACATGTCATCATGGACTCAAATTTCTTCCAGTTTCCTGCACGGGCCACCTCAGCCTTAGAGTCCTGATGAGGCGTGTTCCCTCATGGTCACAGATGGTCATGGGGTGGCCTCTGCTGTTTCTAGGTTGCATATCTAGAAACAGAATGTCTCTGGGGAAAAGGATGGGGGATGGGGTGAAGGGCGGGGCATCGTTCATTCCCCAGTTAGGTATGTCAGGTCTTCCGGCAGACATCCCTTTGTGTTTCGGGGGCTAAATTTGGATTATACGCCCATTCCATCAGCTAGGGCAATGGTGACCTTAGACCAGTGGTTCTCAAAGTGCAGTTACAGGCCGGCAGCATCAGCATCACCTGGGGATGTGTGAGGAACGCCCGTTTGCAAGCCCCAACTGAGATACGCAGACTCGGAAACACAGAGGCTGGGATCCGGCAATCTGCGCTTTAACAAATGCTTCAGTGATTCTGATTCAAGTTCAAGATCGATGTCTACTAATCACCTGGGGCAGAGTGGATTTAGGAGTCTACTGCTATGACCTCTCCAATATCTCTTGTGGAAGAGGCCTGAGTTCCCGAAGTCATTCTTCTTGAAATACCGGTGTGTAGTCAGGATATAAATTTTGCATTTCTACTGTTAAACTTATCCCTGATTATATGTTCTATTCTTTCTAACACTACTATAAATGGGATTCTTAATTCCACTTCCAATTGTTCACTGCATGTACAGCAATACAAATTACTTCTGTGTATTGATTGTCTCCTGCAACCTTGCCAAACTCACTTATTAATTTTTTGGTAGATTTCCATATTTAAGATTATGTCATCTGTCAACAGAGATATTTTTTCTTCCTTTTTCATCCGGATACCAGACTCCACTTTCCACCAAACATTTCAGATCCAATTCTGAAGACTCTTTTATTAAATGACCACAGGATAAGGAACATAACCAAGTAACATATGAAAAGCATATGCTATTTTTAAATCACTTGGATATTTAGGATAGGCAACATTTTATCTACCCTACATCAGGCCTTGGGCTAAGTGCTTCCTATAGTATTTAATATGTTTACACCAGCTTTGAAAGTAAGTATGAATGACCCCTTTTATGGATGAGAAGACAGAGGCTCGGAGGGCTCAACACTGGGGAGTCGGAAATCTGCAGACAAAGTGGGGATCTGAACCTGGGCTGTCTGACTTCAAAGCTAGACTTAAAAACTCTTTCCAAGTAAGAAACTCAACTACTTTAGAAAGAGATTTAATTAACAGGAAACAAAATAATAGCAACACCCTGGAGATGTGCGGTTGGCTCTGGAGAGAGCAGCCCGCCTGCTCCCCAGGGCCTCTGCGGCTGTGCGCACCTGCAGTCCCCACCGGACTTCCTGCTGGCCGCTGTCTCAGGCCATCTCTGCCACCGGACTGCTTTCACTCACATTGAAGCAGCCCTCAGCTCTTCCCAGGCAGCCCTCAGTCTTGTGAGAATGGCCACTATTCCTTCTGGCCTCTCCTTCCCCCACCGCCCACCCCACCCACAGCAACATCTGCTGGCTCAACCATTATATGGTTTTCAAGTGTAATGAAGAAGTTAGTGATTTCTGTTCGACTATCAACGAAGTTGATTCAGAGTTACGATTTGTATGCATTTAAGTGAAGAAGATGCATTTATTTTGATCGAGCAGTTTCCTTTTATTTTTTTAAAAATTTTGGAACCCAAAACTACTCCTGTCAGCAAACATTTTCACGAGTTCTTGGACAGATCACAGACTCTGGGTATGGGGCTGATGAGAGCTGCCTTTGGTTAAAACCATTTTCTCGCCCCTTGGACCCAGTATTTCTAAATGACTGACCCACCCAACCAATACCTATCTTCTCGTTTTAATTTATAATGTGCACCCATAACCCCACGGAACTGATGGGAACAAATACAAAGGACTTGCTTTCTGCCAAGTCATTCAGCCACATTATAGAGAAAGATATAGCATCCATTGGACTTTCAGAAAATTTGAACATCATTTAAGAGCTCCTAGTGGTCTGAGCGTCTGGGATATGGGGACCTCACTGTGGGGACTGCTGGATGGCTGTTACTAAGTCTTTTTTCAATTGTAACATTTTGTGGGAAAAGACAGAACAAAACACTCTCAAGAACATTACAGCCTCTTCAGTGAACTTTGCTCTTGTTTCTCTAGCTAATGGCCCGGTTACTTGCCCTTTCCAGTGGGTCCCGAGCTATTTTCACAGCTTAAGGCTCCGTTTACTTTAAGCCTATACCTGGACTGCAGGTGATAATTACCCCCCTACCAGTTTTTTGCCGCTTTCTCTCTAAGCCTTTTCTATGGCTTCTTCACTTCTTTCTCTTTTGAGAAATTCCATCTAGGGGGATGTCTCCTTAAGGACTTACTCCAGGCACCAACCGTTTTTTTTTTTAAAGGAGACTCCCTTCAGACTCATTCAACAGAGAATTACCAAATATTCAGTATGTATGAACAGGAACAGTACAGCATGCTGAGAATACAGCAGTAAATCCAATGCAGTCACTCATTTATAGTTTAATGGGCGAGATCAGTATTAGACTATCCAACAGTCGCACAGGTAAATTAACAATTACCAATTATGGTAACTGCTATGAAGGAAAGGTACAAGGTACTGATAGAGAGCATATCCAAGGAACCTGACAGAGAAGGGTCAATCAGGGAAGACCTTAAGGAGGTGGTGATATTAAACCTGAGATCTTAAGAGTAAGTAGTAGTTACGTGCGCAGATGGGCAGGACTATTCCAAACAGAAGAAAGAGCCTTTAGAATCATCCTGAGGTTTAAGTTTTACATTTCACACTAATAAGGACATTTGTTAGCCAAAGATAAAGCACGTTCTTCCACTCTGGCTGAAACAGACAAAGAGGAAACAGATGCCTCTATTAAGAGCGCATTTGGGAAACGAGTAAAGAAAGCTGTGATTGGAGAAGAGATCAGAGTGTGCTCCCTCTCAGCCTCCTCCAGGATGCTCTTCTCCTGATATAACAGGGCCAGAGGTTCATGACCAGGTTGCCACAGATGACTGCAAATGCATTATGCTTCCGTTTGCTCTCTTCTACAGCTAATCTCAGAGAGAAACTCCTCCAGCCCTCCGCCATTCTGTGTCCCTCTTGCTCTCAGGGTCAGTGGCTCCTGAGCCTGGTTACTCAGCAGAATCTCTTTGGCTGCTAAAATCTGTAAGGCTTCCCAACCAATTCCAGAACTACTGAATTGGGGTGTCCCAGGGTGAGACTCCGGTAATCCACATAAAAAAAAAAAAAGCTTCTCAGGTGCTTATAATTTGAAAAAGGATTGAGAAACTCTGTTATACTCCCAGCTGTGTGCCCCTGGGCAAGTTACTTACCCTCTCTGTGACTCCACAGCAAACTGAGAACCACAATGGTTCTATTTATGGGGTTGTTATGAGTATAAAAAAAAAAGTAGAGAATCCTGACTTCATGGAGCATATCTGGGTAGGAAACACAGTCATCGAAGGAAATGCCAGTCCCAGGGACTTCCACCTCAGGACCGCCCTGCAGATAGGAATTCCACTGAGTCGCCTCTGGTGGTGATTTCTGAGGTCACTTTAAAGGCTGGGCAGCTGCCACAGAGCTGAATGGGGCAACATGAGTATCAGCTGGTTTTAAAACCTGCCTTCCTGCCTTCTTTGACAGTAATGCCTCTATGTTCTCCACCTCCCTCACTGGCCCAAAGCTGTCAACTATCAGGCCGTACTTTCTGTGAGACCATAAGGGAAGGTCTGCAACCCAGGCTGGCCAGTCGGAATAGTTACCTCCATGGGAACAGCCACGGTAGCAGAGGACGGCAGCAGGATGGAGCAGAGTCCGTTTCCGGTAACTGACATGGGCACCAGGGAAGGTAGAGGTCTCTTCTTTGTAATTGCTATCAATAAAGATGATGCAAGTCTGGAATTTCCCCTATCTTCGCCATCAAATGCAGGCACCCGCTGTGGACGCAGCTGTCCAGAGGAAAGCAAGGTCAAGAGAGGAAGCCAGAGATTGGGGGGGGGGGTCCTAGTAACGACATTGCTGGACACTGGATTGAGCTACTTCTGAAACCACCGTGGACTCCCCAGGCCTTGGCAGAGACTACGGAAGTCTCCTGTGGAATGTATCTATTTATTTGTTAGTTTAACTCACATGGAGATGGATTTTTGCCCCCCTAAACTCAGAGTCCCTAATTTGAAAAGACATATGCACCCCAATGTTCATAGAAGCACTATTTACAATAGCCAAGACATGGAAGCAAACTAAATGTCCATCAACAGATGACTGGTAAAGAAAATGTGAGATACACATATATATGAATATTACTCAGCCATTAAAAAGAATGAAATAATGCCATCTGCAGCAACATGAATGGACCTAGAGACTACCAAAGTAAGGGAAGTAAGCCAGAAAGGGAAAGAAAAATACCATATATTATCACTTACATGTTGAATCTTAAAAACAAAAAAAAAAGGACATAAATGAACTGACTTACAAAACAGAGACAGACTCACAGACATAGAAACCAAACTTATGGCTACCAGGGTTGTGGGAAGGGATAAATTAGGAGTTCAGGATTTGAAGATACTAACTACTATATATAAAATACACAAACAACAAGGTCCTATGGTATAACACAGGGAATATTCAGTACCTTGTAATGACCTGTAATGACAAAGAATACAAATATATATATATATATATATATTATATGTATATAGTATTTATATAAATGAATCACTATGCTGTACACCAGGAATGAACACAACACTGTCCTAAATCGACTATACTTAAAAAAAAAACCCAGAGTTCTGCACAATACCTTTGGGCGTTTTTCTGTCCTATCTGTAGTCAGTATGGCTTATGCCAGGGTGCCATGAAGTTGTGTTTGAGGAGAAAGGCTGAGGCTACAACCTAGAGGAGCGAGAGCAGGAGTACTGATGGGACGGGAGGGCAGCACCGTCACTGCTCTCGCTCAGGGTTTGCAATCACTGAGGAGCAAACATTTCAGCATCCTTCAAATACGTGACTCAGATAAACTTAAAAGTTTAAAAATGTATTTACCATCCCGCTCTGTTCAGGAATTTTGCTATTGCCAGGATATGGTCCCAGACATGAGTGGGTTTGTCCCTTCCCTTAAATGAAACCACCTTAATAAAAATGCTGTTTTTCCTACAACTTCAGCAAGAGCCCATGTCTTACACTAAAGCTTGGCAAGACTGTGTTCCAGCGCGAGCAGATCTCTGTTCAGAGCTACATGAACACAAACTGGAATGGACTTACAAACAGCATTAAAAGTTAATGAAAAATCATCCTTGTATATGCCGAACAACAAACAAAAAAGTCAAAGAAAAAAATCTAATTATGTGCTGCTAGTTATAGTTAAGACTTAAGTAATTATTCTGAATTTGAAATTTAGATCATTCCCTCCCTCCTTGATGTAATTATCCATTAGCCTTCCTAATGCACATTTTTCATGTCAAGCGAGCCGGAACTCCAAACCGAGGAGGTGGGGCTGCAAGAGGGAACGGGGGAAAGGCAAATGTGATGCCCATGGAAGCCTAAGACTGTAGGAAGACATCAGCGTTTATTGCACAATCCATCACGAAAATGTGCAGGCGCGCCGAGCTATCTTTATCTGGTCACAATACAAGGGAAATAGATATGAACCCAATACATCTCCAGTGTGACTACTCAAAGGGAAAAAAACAAGCCGGAAGAAGCGAGTTGTTAAGTGAGTGGAAATATCAGCATTTTAGGGCAGAAGGGAAACCTGAACAATCTCTATCATAGCTTCCTTGTGTTTTAGGTCAAGAGACACATTTGGGTGGACGGAGGGCCTCAGCCAAGGACACACGGCTACTAGTTGGAGCTCCCTTGGTGCTAATCAGTGACTATCTCCCTCTCTAAAACATACACCTACTAGGAAAAAACACAGAGATCAGGCAGTGTTCTTTCAACAGACGGACTTCTCAGAATCTCCAACACAGTGACTCTGCCAGTTTGCCGAGGATCTACTCTAATTAAGCACCCAGAGGATGGGCTTGCGGGTGACCCACGCACTGTGAGATGGCCCTGAGCTGACAACTCCAATGAGCACCACCCCTGTAAGTCTCTAGCCTGACACTGATGTTCTGGGTCTCCTGAAATTAGTGTGAGTTCAGGGCCAGGGTCCAGTAATTCTCCAAAAGACTGATTATTTCTTTTTCTCCAATGAACAGTCCTCCTGGTGAGAGGCCACAGTATTCAGTAACACCTTAGTGCATCTTTTGGAATTACGTGAGTTTTTTAAATTAGAAATTTAAATTGTAGAATAAGATAGTCCTTCGTGCCATGAAGACAGAGTATCATGTCCTAGGTTTAGTGAAATTCCAGAGCAACAGAACAAGAAGGGGCAAGAAGTCTGGGGAGGGCAGAGGGGTAATGGGGAGAAATGTCAAAAGACAAGGGAAGGCTCACTCGTTCCCCCAGGACACCCTATCAGTTCTCCAAATTGCCACAGAGCAGCTTGCTGCAAAGCAGACATAAATATCGTGGCAACAGAAGAGGCCATTTTAACGCACTGACACCAAGCGTGTGGTCTGTTAGGATCTAACACGACAGCCAGAGTCTGGCAACACGGCTACTCTCTGCAAACCACCGCCACCAGCAGCACAGACGACCGTGCGTCTGTGCATTCCAGACGGGGCCAGGCAGCTGAACTGGTACCCTGTCACGTCTTCACAATGCTCCTCTCTGGCTCAGGAGTCCTCTCTCCTCGCCTGCTGCAGTCTTTGGCCTTCAATGTCTCTCATGAATATTCGGAGAATACAAACACAGATCAATGGATGTGAAGTTATGAAGTTCTAGGAGCCTTACGAGGGAGCTTTCTGGAAGGCATGGCAACACAATTGTTTGAAGTTGATATAATGATTCACGTAGTAGTGCTATTCACTGTACACGCAAAAAAAAAAAAAAAAAAAGTAACAACCCAAAGGGTCCCCAAAGTCAAAACCGAACAAATGAATATTTAAGAATTCCAGATGCTAAAAATACACCTGAGATCTCATTTTCTTCTTAATCAGAAATTGCTTCAGGGAAGAAGGCTCTTTGCCTTCTGGAATCCAACATCAGCCAAGTTAACTTGGCATCCTGGCAGAAATCAAGGATACCCTGACTCTTGCCAGTTGTGAACAGACAGCATGAAATTTAACGTAGGAGATACGGAGGAAAAAAGCTGCCTACCTGCTGCTGTGAATTAGACAAGACTTATGCTATTGAAATTTCACTGGGTATTGCCTCGGTAGAATTTGAATTTGTTCAGTTTTGATTTTTCAAATGAACACCTGCCATTACGAGCTCAATCTAGCTGATGTAAGAATATTTCAGAAGAATGAGGAACCTATTAAATTCTTCCGTGACTACCAGTTTTCCATTTAAAGCACATCACCATTTCCCCCATCTATTCCAGATCGCTCATCACTCTTTATCGCTCTTTCAAAAACAGAGCATCTCGCTCTCTGGATATGAGATTTCAGGTTGCAGTTATGTCTTTTTCCCTAGCTGTGGGTTATCGGACATACCTTCGATCCAAAGCAAACTGGGAGTCTCTACCTAATTTTCTGCCAGTGGTTCAGTGAATGAACTTCTGATTTCTGTTGGTTATCGAATTGCTTCTGGGAATGGACGTAAAATGCAGGCACTGACCCTTAGTGTCAATCGTAAAATTCTGAGCCCAAAATTCAGAGGCAATTCCATTGTTTACAGTGTATTTCTGGCAGCGTGACCATAAGCAGCCTGACTGCTTTATGGATTTATCTGTCTCCTGAGTAGACTTAAAAGAAGGCTTAGTAAAACCTACATCGGTTTATTGAGTGCATGAGAGCTGGCTGTCACCCTTGTCTTCTCCCCCTAAGGGGTATTTTTTGGCTTTATGCAACTGAAGAGAGTTTTAAAACTGAGTTTTGAAAGTTTGAAAGTAAAGAATTTCCTAGTGTTACTAAATATGTCTTTCTTAGCTAATTATTTTATGATGAGTCATGTAGAAACCTTGGGGACTAACGATAAAAATCATTTGTATTTTAAAGTCACATTTCATATTACAAGAAATGCAAAATTGTGTGAGCCTGGTTTATATGAGCTAATAATTCATAATAAATTGGTTATAAAAGTAATCTGAAAGCTGTTCCTAGGACCATGAAATATATAAATATTTATGTCTATTGCTTTTCATTTGCAAACAACTATTAATTGTGATTTTACCCATACAGTGCATGATAAGCATTCTGGAATTCTACATTTATCATCGTGATGTTTTTATTAAGAGCACGTTAGGGTATTTCCATGAGTACTCTGCTCAGTGCACGGCTACACCATGGAAAGCTGGACGTTCCGCCTCTGTTACTGCTTCTGCTCCGAACGGAACCAAACCATTTTGATGTCAATTTCTGGCCTCAATTTTTAAAAAAATGAATGTGGAAAATTCTCTCTCCATCAAGCATCTTTACTAACTCCGTAGCCAGCTGCCACCCACGCAACAGTTAAATGTCATCGGAAAAGAAGAAAATGGCGCCTGTGCAGGATGAACCTTGTTCCTTCTCCGGGATGGGTCCAGACAAACGGGAACCTTCCCGAGACAACGTCACTGTGGTCAACACTCTTCCTCATGGGCTTTTAAAAATCACTAACACTGGGGACAATGCTTCTGCACTGAGGGCCACACATAGGGGCTGCCCAAGTGAGTTTAAAATCTTCTGGAAAACAAAGAAGTCTCTCAAGGGGAAAACTGAGAAAATAAGAGAAGTGAGAGTTCTGAGCAAAAGGACAGAAACTTACAAAGCACATTTCTTTATCCTAGAGAAAAGCCAGAAAATTATATGACACTGCAAGTTAACTACATTGTCACTATAATACTGCCTGATAAAGAAGTTCTGCACAAGTCTGTTACCACGATAGGAGCACTCCTCTTTCCATGAAATCAGACGGTGGCTTCTCACAGACTCTGAGAAAACATCACTTTCATGGCTATGCAAGTTGGGGGGCAGCCACGCACGCACCTAAGAGAGAAGGCATATACCTGTGTTTCTTTTCCAGGATTTCTCAGAATTTTCAAATTGAGCTGGCCAACTCCCAACTGTCATGGCCAAGGGAAGCGCAGGCCAGGCACAGGGGACGCCACGGCGAAGTGGCCTGCTGGTGCCACCCTCACAGATCGTGTGGCCTGATGGGTTAAGGGTGACGGGCAGGATCTCAACCAACCCTCCTAATCTCCCGTCACGAGTGTTTCGTGGGGAGGCACAGCGAGCACACAAGAGGGGCAGCTCAGACGTCGGAGACACAGGAACTGCAGGGCCCTCGGGTTCAGTGGCCCCGGGACCAGGGAAGCAGGTGAAATTTAGCACAGTTGGAGGGGAAGTGCCACGTGACCCCGGTGGCCAGAAATGAGTCTGGAGAGTTAAGCAGAGGTTGTATCGTGAAGGGCCTCCAAAGGCAAATTTTGCAGTTTAGGTTCATCCCAAGAGCCACTGGGGGCGAAGAAGAGCTTCACGAGGGAAGAGGAGAATGGAGGCATCGCCAATAGCAACGAGGCCTCTAGATCGGGGCGACGGCCTCGGCAGTGAAACGGGACGGACTGGAGAAAAATGATGAGGTGGGCTTTGTGCTTCCTGAGTTTAAGGGATCTGTGGGGCATTCACACAGAGAGGCTGGAAGCAGATGGCACAAGGGACCAGGGTTTGAGGGATGGGGTGACACCGGGCGAGCTTGCAGGTGGGAGGGAAAGAGGCCTGAGGGCAGAAGTCTGAAGAACACCAACACCTAAGGGATGGGAAAAAGGAAACAAAGTCGTCTGAACAAGGAACTGAGACCACAGCCAGAGAAGGTAGGGAAAGTGGACGAGTCTGTCCTCACGGACATCAAGGGAAGGTGGCATTTTAAGAGCCACTAGTATCTAAAACTGCAGAGAGCGAAGAGGGACAAGAGTGGAACACGCAGAGGACTGGGAAGGACTTGCTGGACTTGAGGGCAGGCAGGATACTGGGGGAACGGGGCCGCGGTGGATGAGGAGGGACCGCAGGAGGTAAGGGCAGGGTGAGCGAGCATAATAGAGCAGAGAGAGTGATTACACAAAGTTCTTTTATGAAGTTAAAGGAGCAGGGGAAGGGGTATACTGGGGGGAGAGGAAAAATGTGGTGGAAAGCACTGGGTATTTGGGGTGGGTTGAAGCATGTATAGATACAGACACAGAAGTGACAGAGACGAAAAGACAGGAAGAGAGAAGAAAGAGAAGATGGGCAAGATCACCAAGGAGGCAGACCACTTAGGAGACAAAATATGAGTGGGAGGAGGAGGAAGATGAAGATCGAGGAGGAAGATGGAGAAGCTGGGAGAAGGGCCAGCGATGGGGTGGACACAGATCAGCCTGTATGTCGTTAGGAGGAAGCTCTGAGAGCTTCCTTTCCTGTGAAGTAGGAGGGGAGGTGGTCTGCAGGGAGACATGGGGGAGGGGACGTGCCCGGAGCGCGAGGGAGAAGGTCACACACCTGCAAACTGCCTCTCTGGAAAACAAGAGAGAAAAAGCTCTCGGGAACCCGGGACTGCCAGGTCACATTCAGAGCCCGGCAATGTCTCCTGCTACCAATGTGTCTCCCATCATTTCCCATCACAGTCTACAGCTGCCAGATATAAAAACAGCCAGCCAGGCTGATCTTGAGGGATGACACCATGAAACGGACTATTTTGTATAACAGTTAGTTTATGAGGATTCATGACCTGAACAAAACATCCCTGCAAGAATATTCCAAATGGACTGAACGACCCCCTAGAAGAGGACAGTATTTTTCCCCAACACCTTGAGCCTAGGAAAGTGGGGGAGACTGGCCAGTGCCTATGCTTATTCCAACTTTTGGAATTTCTCATTATTAATAATTTTAATAGGATACTCATTAATTACATGATTTCTGGGTTATGCATAATACACCTATGGGACTGTTTAACCAAAGTTAGACAAAGTTGTTCAATCCTTCAGAAGAGGCCCTGTGGAACATGCAGAGCTGCAGAGCACGCAAATGCGCGGAGAAGGCTGTGGCCGTGCTAGAGGCTGGCTGAGGGGCTGTGAGTCCTGCAGAAACGGGCAGCTGCTCTGTCTCCGGAATCTCTCTCCCGGTTCTCCCCATCGAGCCCTTTGCTGGGGTCTCCTGGGTTCCAGGAGTGAGCGTCCTGACCCTCCGCGGGCTGCCAGTTGGGGAGACAGGCATGAAAGCAAACGTTTGCAACCCGGACTGAGTCACGCCACGAGAGATGGGGATAAAGGCTGCAGAGTAGGAAGGGGAGCCTAGGGATGAATGCTGTCTGCTGGATTAGCACAAAAACATTAACTTTCAATCCCATATATGAAACCCAATGGAACTCTTGGCAATCTGTGACTCGGGAAACACAGCAGAGAGTACACTTAATGAAAACTAAGAGCCCCCTTTTCTTTAAAAACAATCCATGTTTTCTTTTCAGGTTTTATTCCTCTTTAATATGGGATGACCTAGATACCATCAAATTTCCCATCAAATCTTTTAGTTGCTTGATTTACTCTCGAAAGGGATGTGCCCAGAGACACTGGTTCTGCACTGCTGAACCTTCTTTTGAAGTCTGGGGCTGTTACAAGGCGAAGCTCTTCTTCGTGCAGATTTTTCCGCTGGAGAACAGAAGCTACATCCTTGCTCCTGGTGAGGCACCTGGCTGCGAGCCTTCTAGACCGGGTTTGGGAATGGTTATGTTCAAGCCACTTTAGGAAACAAACTGAAAATGCAAAGCGTCCTGAGTCCTCCTGTATCTCAAGGGGAAGGGAGGAGGGAGGGAAGCCAGTATGGAGGGAAGGGGAAGAGCACTGTAGGGAGAATAGGCAGTTATCAGGAACCTCATTTCGTTACTTCCTGTCTATTGCAAATTTGAGCCTTTTCATTGCTTCTCTCTAAAAGGAGAAGGCTGGGGCGAGATGACGCTTCCGTATTTGCGGTTTATTTTTACTAGGAAAATCAGAGAGTTTGGACTAGGCGGTATTACATACTGAACCCGTACTCCCCGCCAGGAGCTAATCTGCCCATCACCACGAATTATGTAACGAGTGGGGTCTCTGCCTTCATACTCGAAGTCCACACTAATGTCGGGTAGTTATTTTAATCGATTTGCAATGAGCTGCTAACTACTCCTGTGGCATGCCAATAAAGCAAGAAGTGCTGTGAGTGCAGGTTCTGTGGTTTGTATTTGTATCTTTCGTTAAACATTTTCAGCGCCCTAAGAAGTCTTAATTTTGATTTGGAAATCTGTGAGTCCACATAAACATTTCTGTATCCATCTTACCAGGATTTTCACTGAACGTTTGCAGTGGTCCAAGAAGTCCTAATTTTGATTTGCCTGAGCAGACAGGAAGATACCATATGAAATCAGAGAATCTTGAAGTTGATGTTATTTGGAAAACATGCAGTTTGACAGCTTTACAGGAACTCTCAAATATGTGAACAAAGATACTATACAGGAGTGTTCTTAACAGGATTGTGAGCAAAAAAAATCAGAAGCACCTTTAATGCATATCGGTTGAAGAATGGACAAAGGAATTGCAGCATATTCACATGACAAAATATTACATGGCACTCAGGTGAATGAATTCAAGCTACAAATATCAATATACGTAAAACTTGAAGACCTAATGTTAAATGAAAAAGCAAGTTGCAAAAGGCTATATATGGAGAGACACCTTTTAGGTAAGGCTAGAAATATGAAAAAGGAATACACATAAGTGCCAAAAACATTAGAGATGTGCACAGGAATGCGGTGATAAAGGTCAAGTTCAGGACAGTGGTTACCTGAGGAGAGCAAGGAAGAAGGGATGGAGATTGGAGAAGAAAAGACACCAGAAT
The DNA here is from genome assembly GCF_048564905.1 of Vicugna pacos. NCBI lineage: Eukaryota > Metazoa > Chordata > Mammalia > Artiodactyla > Camelidae > Vicugna > Vicugna pacos. The sequence continues at coordinate 16,529,314 of NC_133010.1, read as the reverse complement.
CTGGAGAGATTAGTCAACTTGTTCAAGGACACAAAACAGGCTAGAAACTAGAGCCCAGCACTTTCCACTGCAGAACACCACTTCCAAACTGGAGAGCTTCTGAGCCTGTCTTTATTTTTATGTCCCTTTCAGACCCAAAATGAGAGCCACAGGGAATTTAACATTATAAGGGATCTTAAAAAGTCATCATGTGAGGCAACTCCTCCCTCAATTTTCGACTTTTCCTGACAACGTGACTGCCTAACGGTGATCCAGCCTTTGTTCACAAAACACAGCAAAAGGGAAAAATAACCCTCTGCAGGTAACATCCCTAACCTCAAGGAACATATTTCAGGATTCCCCTGGAGCAAATGCCCTGCAAACCAAACACTGCAAATTCTGCAAAATCCTGTGTTAATTAGCAGCCTTCTTTAGCTTAGCTTTTGAGGTGGGTTGATGAATTTAGTAAAGACTTACTGAGCAGCTACTACGTGCCAAGTGCCACGCTAGGTGTTAGAGCACAGCTGTGAGCAAGGCAGCATCATGTGGACCACGTAGTAAAATAAAATAAAACCAGTGAGGGACAAGGAAAATCCAGCAATGGAAACAGCGAAGGAAAACACATCCCAGGAAGAGAGAACAGCTAACACGAAGGCCTCTCTGAGAGGGGAAAAGTCATGTAAAAGAAAGATCCGTCCAAAGGTGGCCAGAGGGGGCTAGTGGTCATTTGATTAAAAAATGGTTGCCACCTTCATCAAAACCAGAGAAAATAACTCAAACAAGTAACTTATTAAAAAAAAAAAGCAATTTTATTTTCCTGACTATATGATCGGCAGTAAGCATAAAGTCTTCCCATGCTATAAATGGCTTTGCTCCAAGTCAGGTATACACAAGCCCCCTGGGAGAAAACAGAATTTCAATACAGCAACAACATGATCAGGATGAACAGCCTGATTTTGGCGGAAAAGAATACACCTTCTCATTAGAGAGACTCAAGAGAAAAGAATTAGGTCAAACCAGTCTAAAAGCAAAACTTCATATGCCACAGAATACACTTAGTTTGAAAAAAGCAAGCGATTACGCAAAGCATAATCAGCCAGAGAAGGACAAATACTGCATGATTTCTATTCCACAAGGACTGTAAACAAACCCAAACCCCCCAAAACAGTCAAGTTCACATGTACAGAGAACAGACTGGTGGTGGCCAGGGGTGGAGGGAGAGGGTAGGAGAAATGGGTGAACTGTTTTTGGTTTTTTATTTTAAATAAATTGATTTCTTTTTTAAAAATTTTAAAATGAAAAAAAAATTAGTCCTGAATAATAATGCTCAGAAGTTATTAGATTTTTACAATGTAGATAAAACCAAGGAACAGTTTTTGTTTGGAATGGTTGAGACTAAACTTGATTCTGGAAAATCTCAACAACAACAAAAAAGAAATAACATAAGGTATTCAGTGGGGTGTTCGATTTTTCACTATTTTGTATATTTAAAAATATGTGTAAATAATTTTTTACTACTTGATAGGGGATTTTATTAGATATACGTATTTCTAACACAGGTTTCATACAGTAATAGAAGATATCATATTTTAAAATAAATATATAGTAAGTGTTACAGTTCAGAGTCACCAGGATCGTCATTTTTAAAACGGTTTAAAAGATCCGGGGTTTCATTCACCACGATCAGGCCGTGGAGGAAGGACGAGCCTCATGCAGTGCTGGCCGGGGATGCAATGAGGACGATGAAGATGCAGAAGTTAAGGAAGTGGGTTCTGGCTTAACATATGGCGCTTTCTAAGGAAGTGGCTATAGAGTTGAGTGGATGCCCTGGGACGTAGTGGATCCTGTGTCCCAGAAATATTCAAACACAATCTATGCAGTCATTCGGCCGGATGTTGGAAAATCTGCTGAAGCATTATTTACCACCCGCACGACAATCCTATTGAGCACCTACCCAACAAATGCCCCAACCTGCAGAGCGAGCACACCCAGGAAGGGAGGCGGACAAGGTCTCTGTCCTCGTGGGGGGCGCAGAACAGTCAAGGGATGCACACAATTAATAATTAAGTCAACAGATAATTAAACAAAGTAATTGCTAATCATGATCATTTCTCCAACGAAAATAAATAAAGTAAGGTGGTGGGGGAGGCTGACGGGTGGGTTGTGGGGTGATCAAAGTAGGTGACATCTGAGCTAAGCCCTGGCAGGTGAGAGCTGGGAGGAGAGCACTTCGGCTCTGAACCTGCGAGAGCGCTGAGCTAGCCAAGGGCTTGGGGTGGCAGAGGAAGCGAAGGGAAGCAGGATGACACCCTGAGGGAACAGAGGTGGGGCTCCCGAGGCGGGAACTGGCTACACCCCCAGCTCTGTGGGCCCCAGGGACAAGTTTCTGGTAAAGGGAATGAGATAGCCCTGAAAAGTTTTGAACAGGGGAGTGGATGTGATCAGATTTATATTTTTTAAAAACAGGTGGTGTACAAGATGATCTTTAAATTTTTTCAAAAGCTGAGATTCTGAATCTGTTATGCTGTCTTAACCCTGTCTAATTGCCCATACAAAACAATTGCGTACCACACCTTTTGGTACTTGTTATGTTTAGCAGCCAGAGTCTACCCTGAGAAAGAGCAACAAGTCGCAAATTTCAACAGTAGCTGCGGGAAAAAAGTGACCCATGCTTGTGAGTTATCCTGAACTGGCCCTCCTCGTTCCTGCATCTTTCCCAGACATGTGTCTGTTCCGCTCTGATCTGGTCCCCTGCATCTGTTGACCTGGCCCCCACCGCTATGCCCCTCCCTCTGACACTTTTATCCGGTCAGCAATCCCATCACAGGCAATTGATCGGGCTCTTTCTCCTGGTCCCAACTCATTACTTTGCCTCAGAATGGAGGGCCTGTCTCCTTCCCTTCACAATGGACTGTCCTTTTGTACCAAAGCCTTGGCCTGAACCCAAGACTTCCTCCCTTACAATCCATGAGCGTATAGTCTCCTTGAGAACAGGGGTTATATCTGGTTCTCTGTTAGATCTCTGCATTCACCACACTGTTTGGCACCGACGATCATTAAGTCTTCAAAAAATACTGCTGAATGAACAAATTCTTGACCTTGGGCAGCCTGTCCGGACACGAGATCCTCCTGCACAGTGACCCTTCTCTCTGCCCCTCAATCTGCCATGCTCCTTCCAACACTTCCAACAACGACTCTGTGCCAGTTAGATTTCCCAGCGATTTTCACCAGGGCCAGAAGGGAGATTTTTTTTTTCCCCTCTTAATCGGTCAAGGCACAAATTTGAGTTCCTGAACTGTGGCTGAGTTGTAACTGGGGTAACTCAGGATAAGCAAGTCTGAGGATGCTCTGCATCACTTCCAGAATAATAATAAAGGAGTTCACATTCATGGTGCAATACTGCTTGTGAGACACCATGCTAAGTGCTTTGCAGGCACTGTCTCCTGTAATCCTGTATGGAAACCATCATTATCCCCATTTTACAGATGAGGAAACTGAGGCTTAGACAGGCTAAGTGATTTGCCCAGGGTCATATGGTTAAAAAGGAGATCTGAGATTTTCAAGATTCCCCTGAATGTAAAACTTGTACTTTTAACAAACTAGAAAGAAGAGCTGTATAAAATAAAATTCACAATAATACACATCCACATACTGAAAATCAGCACAAAGAAATCTATAATTTAACTGATGATAGTATTGAAGGATAGATGGTCATCTGGAACTCTCTGTTGTATAATTGGATAGATTTTCATTTCTTTATCACATATTTTTCCTCTTCACCTCCAAAAAAATCTTGCCCATTCATAATCTTTCACTAGCGTATCAGAGCCCATTTAAGTGTTTTTCTTTTCTTTTCTTTTTTTTTGGTAATTCTGAAGCATTTTATTTTAATAAGAAGCAGCCCAGGAAAACTAAGAAGGCATAGAAAACAGTCCCTCCCTTAGTAGGTTTTTAAAAGCCTCAAAAGAAAAAGGCATGAAAAGAACCCCAGAGTTCTCCTATACCAGTGAAATGTATGTGAGATCAAACCATGCAGAGTTTTAAAACCTTCTCTATTTTCAAGTGATCTCTGGAACCAAAACTTCTTCCAAAGTTCTGTGAGTGATAGTTCAAGTGTCCAAAACTCAGATTCTTTCCCCCCAATTTTTAACTTAACATCAAAACACACATTCGGATACTTTCTGGTTTAAAAAGAGGCTGCCCTTAAAAATGCCCGAAGCCCCTGACATTATCTGAAACACACCTGAAATACACAGGTCCCTGTCTGCCTGGAAAACTGCAGAACTACCGCCGGGGCACAAGCCAAGTACAAGGCAAAGTTCCAGATGGAAGCCTTATGAAAAAGAACGAAACTTTCCTTCAGTAAAGCAGTCATCTAAAGGAATCCTGGTTCTGACGTTTATTCTCACTGTCATGAGGAGACTGTGGAAAATACTATATACTCCATTTAGGACATATTGAGAATCAGAGAAAGTACTTCTAGCAATCACAAATAAAAATTAAGAGGAGAAATTGTAAATGTTTCACCAGCCCAACGTAAGTGGAGAAAATAATTACCCAACTTGGAAAACGTATGAACTGGATTAAGAATCCAATGTGCAGAAGAGATTATATACATCTATAAACTTGTGAATCCAGCTGAGGTTTACCACGTCAGTGATTTAAAAACCTCTGTACTGACGCTACAGCATTTATTATACGTTTATCATGTCCACTTTTTGGTTAGGAGGCTCTTTAAGGGCTCACGAGGCATAGGAAAACCTAAGCGTGGGTCACACTTTGAAAACTCTAAGCTTTGTATCTTTGAGCCAGTCACTTAAAGTTTCCGTTTGAAGTCTCAGTTGCTTCATCTGTGCTCTAGGGGCAATATTCACCGCTTCTCCATCACAGAAGCAATGTACAGGTCTGGACTTCAGAGAGACACCACCTGGGTTTGAACCCTAAAGGTCTTCCCTCTGCACCTAACCCTACACATGTGGGCCTTGGATAACGTTCTGACCCACCTGCAGCTCACTGTCCTTGTCTACACACCCAGAATATCACACCCAGGAAGACATCGTTAGGTTAAGAGAAAATACACGTAAACATTTGGCACTTACTAAACTTTCAATAAATGGTAGCTATTGAGGTTGTGGACATATTTTGTAAACTGCATTATATATGGAAGGTTATGACATGACTTGACTGTTTCTTCAAATATCATGTGTCTTCCTACGGACCATAACATTTCTTCATTTGTCTACATATATGAATATAATTTCTTTTACATATTGCAGCCCCCTTGTGATACTTTTCTTGAGAAATTTTCTAGGAGGCAATGATATTAGCAAACTTCCCAATATGAGGTGTCTTTGATTCTTCCTCCTTTGCTGCCATGGGGTCTACAGTCTGCAGTGAATTTTTAACACACTCATTCAATCAACACCTACTGCAGGCTTCTACGTGACAAGATCTATGCTAGGAATTATACCGCAGGAGGAGTTAGCCTATATATTTTATCACAGATGGTTTCATTAAATATTATAAGTTGTTATGATAAAACACTGCAGTGATAATATAGAAAACTTAAAAAATGTTATAGTTTCCATATAAGTTTTGACAATACATTACATACTCTGTTGAAAATAATTCTATGCAGTCTTTTCACAGGAGTTGCTATATAAATTAAATAAATCCAAAGTGTCTGTAAGGCTAAACCAAGGAAAGGGACTTAAAGATGGAAACAAATTTTAAAATGATCATATTTGTGACTTAGTGTGGAATTACCTTTCAGAATAGACCCTTCAGGGCTTTATATCTGGAATAATTTTAAAATGGGCCACAATTGGAAACAAGTAAGAAATTGTTCTGTTTTTACTTTGTTTTTCTTAATAGTGACAAGCATAGGCTATTTCTACTAATGGAAAACATGGATTTGACAACACCTATGTGTATATATTTCTACGATGTTCTAAAACATTTCCTTTAATCGTTATAAATATAATCCACTTTAACAGTAATTGAGTGCCTCCAATGTACAGCAATTACAAACTGAATGGTGAAAGTACAGGATAAGTATAGTAGGCAGCTTCAAACTACTGCTCCTGGACCAAACCGGCCGACGACCTGTTTTTGTAAATAAAGTTTTATTGGAACACGTCCTGATCCATTTGTTTACAAATAATCTTTGGCTGCTTTTTTGATCCACTGGCAGAGCTGAACAGTTCTGATAGAGACCACACGGCCTACAAAGCCTGAAATGATTTTTAATTTTTACTGAAAAGGTTTGCCAACTCTGTATGTAAAGGTAGTAAGGAATTGCTACACCAACTGGAGCAGCAACACAAAAATTAAAAAGGAATTGAAAGAGAGAGTTTGCTGTATATTCACCTCCTTTCAGGCCTATGCCCAGTGCTTAGCGAACACATCAAGGGCAGGATAAATGCTCCACGTCTGTGGAGACAAAGTCTCCACAAACAGTCCTTACTGCCCAAGAAGGCTAAAGGGCTACTTCCCCAAGATGACAGAAATTCCAAGTGTGGCCCCAAGGGACCAAGCAAATGCTCACCAGAAATGTACACCCAGCCTTTCTTTGGGGAGCTGGGGGTTTTCGTTTGTGTCTCATGTTTTATGTTGCTGGAAGTATGGTGATTTTCCAGGTATCCACAGACATCACAGCTTATTTAACTGAAAATGACCATTATAATTAAAAATTGGAAAAAAAAAAAAAAAAGAAGTTGCGGTGTTACCTGTGCGCTGTTCTTCAAACCAGACTTGCAGGTACATGAAGAGGAGCAGCCCTGCGACCCCAAACATGAGCACTGACAGGAAGACTTGTCTGGGGGTCATGACCACTTCAGAAGGCTGCATCTCTCCTCATTTCTGAAGACCGCAGGATTTGGTTTTCCACAGACCTTCAGCCCTTGCTTTTTCTCTGAGGAACCATTCCATGCAGTAACCTAGAATTTTAAAAAAAAATCCATACTGTACCTTGCTGATGACATTTCTTCCCAAATATGGTATAAATACGCAGTATGTCAACAAAACTGAGGATTTACATGAACTTTAACACTCTTCAGACAGAAGGGACTGTGGCTGATGTCCCTGGAAAGGCAATTTTCTGTTGTTACCTTTATCTTATCTAAGGAATGTGCTATCCTGCAGTTAATAAGTAACAGCCTAACATTTAATTGGGTAAAGCACGCCCAGACTTCAGCTCTCCTATATTGTAAAGTTGAGTTCAGGTTACCTTAAAATGGTTGTGAGGGCAAAAAAGACTCTTAGAATAGACTGCTGAAGATGGAATTTTGAAAAGCATGTTCATAGAAAAAAGGGGAGAAAAAAACCACTTCGTGGTTTAGAAACATATAAAATTTAAAAACATAGGGTTCAATCTCTTATTTCCCTCTCCTGTAAAAGTAATAGGTTTCTCCAACTTAAAGAGTACCCTCGAAATCCCTCAGAGGCATAGGAGGATAAAGATGAAAAGGTCAAGGTTCAAAGGCCTCTTCCAAAATAACCTGGGAGTAGAGAAATCTACGTTAGATTACAGAAATTGACTTCAGTGATAAAAGATTACTTTATTTAAAGAAATACTGACATGACATTGTTTAAGAATGACCTCATTTAGTGGAATCTTAACTTTATATATATATATATATTTTTTTTAAGCTCCATCCACTTCTGAGAATTTAATTAAGATGTAAACCCTCTTCTCAGACAAATATAAACACACACAAAGCCTTGTGTAAAATGTCAGTCTGTACGTACCCTTACTGAAACCCAAGTTAAGAAGCCTTGCTCCCCGTGAACTGCTGTGCAGATACGCAGTAGCTTGCATGGTGAGCTCACCTAGTTAGCAGACAGCTAATGAGGCCAAGGTCATGGCTTTGTGTCTGAGGCCCACCGAAGACTTTGGCTCTGTTCCTCGGCCACACCCCCTCTTGGGATGTGCTGAATAAATGGTTTCTCAGCATGAGGACATCACGCACACACTGCTGTGTCTAAAAATTCTCTCTCCTTTTTCTCCAAAACTGCCTCAAAAACTTCTGAAAGAATACTGATTTAGCCTTTGAAAAGAGGTGTCTGGTGAGGCGCCAGGTAAAAGTTAGAAAGTGCTGTGGGAGATGGCGAGGCTGGTTAAAGGATAATATTAGCTATTCTTGGCAAAACCAACTCTCACACAGCTGCTGGGCTTCAGGGGTAACCTCTGAGATCAGAATTAGACGTGGATGTGGTAGAACCATCTCCTGATTAGAAAAAAACGAGATCCACCCAACAGGTAAAAGTGTTTATATGCAGAACAACCACAAAAAGACATATTATAAATAGATTTTTTTTCCTTCATATTTTAATTATTCCACGGAAGGGGCCAGATTAAGAGCAGTGACTGTCAGCATTACCTGAGGGGCTTCCTCGAATCCACCTCTGAGTCCCTTGAGGAAGGGGCAATGGTTAACGTTTTCACAAGTGCTTTAGGGGATTTCGGCAGGAGAGGAAGTTTTTAAATAAGTAAAAGAACTGAGGATATTAACATACTGCTCACTTGGTGGGTTATACTTTGCTTTTGTATCGATTCGAAACTGAAATATTATGGGCTTTCTAAACATAAGCAACCACGAACAGCTCCCGAGGGAGATTTGCAGCTTGAGGTGTTCCAAGATCGAATCCCTCAAGGAAACTAGGAATAGAAGCCAGCTTTCTCTTTTCTTGATGCTTCAGTTAAACGAGGAACAGACATAATTCTCGGGCCCACAAGAAGATTCAGATAGGAGGAAACCAGTTAAACCAAATCTACTAGGAACAAAGAAATAGTTGTTTACAAGAAAAAAAGAGACTCTTACAATCTGTCTACATAATTAAAACTTATCTGGGAAGAAAGAGGAGAGAAGAAAATCCATAAATCAGAACAGAGCCAAAGGCCTGTGGGAACGGTGGCTGTGAGAGCCAATGGAAGTCCTCCCTGGGGGTTCGCAGGGGAAAATTATTACCTACGACGCTGGAAGAAGATTAAGAATTTGCCCTTCCTTTCTTCGGGAGATGCGGCTCTCTGCTGACACATCCTCCTGGGTAAGAAGTCAGTAGAAAACCCATAATGGTTATTATGGCAGATGTGGGCAGAGCAGAGCGATGAAAGCCACAAGGCAGAAAGGCAATCTGGTGTAAAACGGAGAGGTACGTTTGATTTTCTCCCATCTCAGTCCATTAACCCAACATTGGCATCAGGAAATGGCTCTCATTAAACAAAGGTGAGGCACGAGGAGCAGCAGTCTTGCTTTAAGCAAACCTGAAGGTCAGGTGTGATGGGAAAACACACCTATTTGGAGCCCAAACATCTACCACCACGCCTGCGGAAAAAGTGCAGACTACTGGAGACTGAAATTACTTGGAATAATGCTATTTTATGTACAAGCATCATACAACATTTCCACGGTCAAAGGCTTCCTGTATTTTGTACAATCCTGCCTCTCCTCGCTCATACGTACCGTCTACCTTGAACCTAACAGGTACTCAACAATGGGCTGCACTGAACTGAATTTGGGGCTCAATAACAAAATACAGGTAATTAATTTTCCAGTTGTATTTGTAAATCATTAGTTCTAAGCTACAAATGGAGAAATATGGACTATTAAAATACTGAAAGGGTCTATGTGATTTTGTCAATAAATACTATTGCATTTACTTTTCCCTGCATATCCTATGGATTAATTCCTAATAATTACAAAAATATAGAAATAATTATTTCACTCCATTATCTCTTTCCCAACACCTTAAAAGTCATTCTTTCAAATGACCCTGGCTACCAAAAGAAGCATTTGGGGACTTAGTATAGTGATAGATTCCAGGAGGGAGGCAGTTTATTTAAGAGGAAATTTTGAGTTGTCCAGTTTGCCAGAAGCCTACAATTTTAAAGGAGGGAGGTATGGAGTTTGAGAAAGGTTTGGATCTAATTATGCAGTTTTGGTGGGAGAAAACCCCCAGAGTCAGGGGGACCCCCATCCCTCCCCACAAGCTCAGCAGGACCTCAGCAGTCCTTGCCTCCTGCCTCCCTCCATAGCAGCTGCACCACACTCCTCTTTCCCACTCTCTGAGCAAACAGACCAACAGGGACAAACTCCCTCAATTTACTACCACCCCTCGCAAAGTTTACTGTCATCTGGCTCCATCCTCATCTCTTTGTCTCTATTTCTGACGAACAAGAGCCCTCACTCTATCCTCCATCTCTTGCGGGCTGCTGTGAAACGCGGCTACATCACCTTGCCCAGCCCAGGCTGGGTCTCCTTCTGAACCTCTTCACCCAGTGACTTGTTCCTCTGAAACCTCTCCAGCCGTTACCCCACTGCTGTCATTCCCACGCAAGCCTCACCACAGAGTACTCTGCCCAGAGTGCCTCAGTGCCTACTTCCCAGCCTTTTCTCAACCCACAGCTGCCCAGGAAGCTGGAGAAGATGAGTGAGGTGCAGAAGTTGTGTAGGGATGGAAAATTTATAATAACTTGGGGTTTTGCTTTCCTTTTTTTGCTATTCTAGTTCCTCTTCTATGAGTTTCCTGTTTATACCCCTTTCTCATTTTTCTTATTGATCTGCCTAGTTCTTCATGCATTTTAGGTGGTAATTCTTTATCAGTTAGGAGCATTACAAAAATCTTCCTGTCCGTGACTTTTTTCTTTCTTCCCTCTCCCTCCCTCCCTTCCTCCCTTCTTTCCTCCCTACCTCCCGCCTTTTGCTGGTGGTGTGGTTGTTTTACTATGCAGAAGTTTAAAATCAATTTTTATCATTCTTTTCCTTACTGATTTATAGTCTTGAAAGAAAACCACATGATGTATTCAGAGTCAGGAAATTGGGGAGAGTGTAATAAAGGGGGTAATTTACAAAGATGTGTTCGGGGTTTCGAGAAACCAACAAGGGGTAGGGCAGTCCCCAAGGAAAAGTATCGGCAACCACTCCTAGAAGTGAAGACAGGAAGCAGAGAGCTATTCCTGAGCCTGAGAGGGGGCTGGAGGCAGGCGCATGGCTGACGGGAGATGCAGCCTGCCGAACAAGCACAACCCGCTGGAGCCAGGTGTTCAGGTGACCGGCTTCCTTAACTTCCTCCTGTCCTGACACTTCCTGCCAGTGACCCACTTGGCAAAGCCAACCCAAAGCTTGAGGACAGGAGAGCTTTTTTATGTAACACATTCCCGTGAGCCTCCCAAACCACAGGGAAGAGAGGGGATGGGGGACGGCGTTCTTTACAAATGTTCTCAGGTAATATTCCTCACCTTCAAATAACACCGGCATTCTTTCATATTTCCTTTCAGAGGTTTTAAAGTTCTACTCTCCATATTGGGAATGTGAATCCACCTGGAATGCTTTTGTGTGCACGTGGGCTGTTTATTTCACATGGACAACAACAGTCCAACTCTATTTACTGAGTGGTTTATTATTTTACTATTGATTGTTAATGCTGATTTTGTTATAGTCCAAGTTCCTGTGTATGCTTGTACAAACATCTGCGCCTATCTTTGAGGACTGGAAAATGAATCTGATTACTGATCTAATTTTGTTAACGGTTATGCGTTTATTCATTTTGCTTTTTTGAGTCAGCTGTAGAAAATTATATTGCCTACACAATTATCATTTCCTTTTCACATCCAAATTTATAAGCACAGGGTTGTTAACAGGATTTTCGTATGATTTTAAAGATCTCTTTCATAGTTGTAAATATAGCCCCCTTTTCATTCTCAGTATATGTGTTTGTGACTTTTCTCTTATTTTCTTTGAACATTCTTATTAGAAGTTGTCTGTTTTATTTTAAAGTATACTGTAATTCCTCTCTATTGCTTTTTCTATGTTTGTTTTTATTCTCTCTTATTGATTCTTCTTTTATCTTCATTTCTTTCTTCATTCTGGTTTTTTTTTCCTTTAGGGGTATCTGTTGTTTTTTTCCCAATGGTTTTGAATTGTGAAAATTAATTCATGCATTTTAGATCTTTTTTATAAAACACATTTATGTAAGCCCACTAATTTCCTCCAAAATTATTTTGTGCCATATCACATGATTTTACATGTAGCATTGTCACCATCCAGTTCTAAATATTTTGTAATTTAAATCATCATAAATTTGTTTCTTATTTTTAAAATGGCTTTTCTCTTTCTTCTTCTTTTGTTTCCTAAAGTTATCGAATCCTCTCTGTTCTTCTTTATGCTTTCTTTGAATCTGTAGATTTCATTTGTTAGCTAAGCAGTACTTTAAATTAAAAAAGACTATCCTCTTAATAATAAATTTTTCTCACAAAGTTTATAGCTTTCACAGGAACTTCAGCATGCTTTAAATACTTGTTGAACTGTGTTTCCTCACTCTGATCACGCTTGAGATCTATTTAATTTCAACCATTCAAATAATACATTTATTATTAGTTATTAAAATAAACTTTTTGGTATTCACCAATTTCTGTGTTCAGTGTTAATTAGCCTGTGTCAGACTTTCTACCCACAGAGCGGTAAAATAATACATTTTTGCTATCTAATCCACTAACTTTGCTATGATTTGCTATAGCAGCAAAGAAAATTAATAAAGTACATTTCTATTACAGAGTAACATGCTAAAGGAAGATCGTTTGTAAAATTACTATGAATGGGTAGTACTGATCTTTTCAAATAATTTTCACATGGTTTCTCAGGTCTAGTGTTTCATGGTCTATTCCTGTAACAGCTCCATTGTTCATCATATTTTGTCACACAGAGCATAGAAACACATTCCTTTACTAGACACTAATTTGTAGGTACTTCCTTATGCATTTTGTTGCTTTGATTTCCTGTGTAATTTATTTTAACAGGTACCTTCTACTTTTAGCTATTGTAATTAAATTTTAATTATAATTAAAGTTTTTAATAAGACAAGGCTTTGCCCTTAGAGTCTTTGTTTTAGAAGAAAAAGTTTTAAACTCATATTTGACATTTTAGTGTTCAGTGTAGAGTTTCTCGTTTTGTTTCTTTAAAGACTGCATAAGACTAAAACCAAGGGCCCTTGCAAACATTTGTCTGTATTAAAGATGGGAAAAAATAAAAACACCCATACAGATTGTTGTTGAATAGACTGTTCATCCCATTTCTCATTTTCACTTGTTTACTTGTTCCTCATTCTAAAGATGTCTAAGTGTTAAATATGGATGACACAAAAATGGTGTTGGAGCATCCATCTGTTCAAGCACAGTCACAAGAACCTACAGCATGTATTTACATGCCAGTCAGGAATCACCAGGATCACATTAAGGAACACGTAAGGCACTTACAGCATCAAATTCTACTTCATTAAAGAGTCCTGTGAAGACAGAGGGAGTCCTTGAAAAGTTTTTTGGAGTCCTGGGATTTGGGCACGGCGGTACAAGGAAACGGCGATTTGAGCGGTCATGTCTAAGACAACTTGAAGGCATTACTGGTGAGGGATTATGTCAGGTGAGATAAGTGAGGACTGCAGACTGGGTAAGGGGGTCAGCAAGTCCAGTGAAATGATGGAGTTTTAGTTACCATAATAATTAACAGCACAACCTAAGAAGTGCTAAAGAAAAGACGGCTTCCAGTCCACGATTGGGACTGACTGTGGCGTAACCAATAGAAACGGGCAGGTTTCAAGTAAGAAGTGGAAGGAAAGGCTCTTCAAGTGGGTGTTGTGTTGCCTCCTTAACACCCATCCTGCTGCTCTGTGTGGAAGCCACACAGTTTAGAACGGACTGTCTCTACCTCCAGCTCCAGCGATTGGCCCCCAATAGTGTAATTCTAACATGGTAATTAATCCTATGGTCAAAACAGTTGGTTCAGGAAAGGCCCCGAGTATCATTTTCCTGTAGCTGCCATAACAAGCTACTACAAATGTGGTCGCTTAAAACAACAAAAATTTCTTCTTTCACAATTCCAGAGGTCAGAAGTCCGAAATCAAGGTGCGGTCAGGGCCACATTCTGCCTGGAGGCTCTAGGGGAGAATCCTTTCTTGCCTCTTCTGATTTCTGGTGGCCCCAATCTCGGCTTCTAACTTCACATAGCCTTCTCCTCTGTGTATTTGATAAGGATATTTGCCCCTAGATTTGTGGACACCCCACCACCCCCCGATTATCCAGAATGAGCTTACCTCAAGATCCTGAACATAATTACATCAGCAAAGATGTAATTCTTTTTCCAGGTAAGGTCACAGGTTCTGGGATATACAGTGTGCACAGATCTTTTTTCGGATCACCATTCAACCACTGAAACAGGCTTTGCCTGGCCACAGTGACTGTCTTGGGAGTGGCTTAATTATAATGAAGCTCAGTGCTATGGTTGGATGGTCAGGAGATGTGGTATTTCCTTCCGCTGTGAACGTGAATAAGGAAGCACACAGTTCCTGTTGTTGCTGGAAGGCTCCTGGCGACCCTGATGGAAGCCAGCCTAAAACTCAAGACAGCACAGAGGAAGGCAAAACTGAAAACTTGCAGAGAAACAAGAAAAGCTCTGACTGACCCTGATGGGACTCACTCTGCTGCTGAATTTGTAAATTACAGGAGCCAATAAACTTCCTTTATTTTTCAATGTACTACAAAGCAACTGGAAGTACAGTGAGAGAGCTAAGGAATTAGCTATATTTTGGGTGTAGCGATTTTGGCAAGATAACCAGAAACAAATGAAAACAGTAGTGCTAACATTTATTGAGCAGTTATATATTCCAGACACTATTCTGAGCTTTTATTTTGATTATTTAATTTAATTCTCACAAGTAACTCTACTGTCTTCCCAGTCAAGAAATCTGCAGGACTGGCTCATGTACCCACATGGTCTGAAGCAGAATTCAATTGAGAGATGAAGTGACAGGTGTCAGAGGGAACAGACCACAGAGGACCCTGGGGTCAAACTATGGTGATTTCATTTGTCCTGTGGACACCAGGGACTGAAGCACAGTTCTGAAGGGAGTCTGGAAGGATCAGGTTTGCACTGTGGGACAATCCCTTGGCGGGAGCTGGAGATGAGACTGAAGGTCAGGAAGAGGACAGCAGCTGGCAGGGAATCCCCAGGGCAGGGGTTGGGCTCGATTTTATTCCAATGCCCAAATCCTTCCATCCTTCCACTCATGCACACCCTCCTGTCTTTCATCACTGGAGGTGGTTTATCACAGTGGTTAATTAAGTGTGAAGATCCTGCCGCCTGACTCTTGAGATCCAGTCACAGCTGGATGACTTAATGAGTTTTGTCACACAGCTGGAACCCCTGGAACCCCTGCGTGCCTCAGTTTCCTTACATCTAAACTGAGGACAGTAAAAGTATTTACCTTGTTTGGTAAATGCTGTGAAGCAGGTCAATACATACAGGATATTTAGAAGAATCCCTGGCCCATAGAACTTATGTACAATATTAAAATGTTAATATCTTTGTGTTTCAGCTGTCTAGCACAGGAGACGGCTATGTTGCAGTCAATCAATAGGTATCTGTTGAAAGGTCGAGTATTTTTACTTCAAAAGGCAGTCAGTCTGTTTTGACTGTGAAAAAGGTTTATTCTTTCAATTCACGCCAACTCGACCCAATCAATAAACAACCATTAGGCTGGACGACGACTGCGGCTGGCGCCTGACACTGGAGGCAAAGCGGAAAGGAGTAGGGTTTAATCTCTGATCCTCCTCAGCGAGCATCTGAACCCAACTCTTCATCACTTGCACAAGGTGGTACCAGAAGAGCCTTCTAGAACAACTCATAACAGATCTGTTCTCTCCTTTACATGACAGACTTTTCAATTATTGAAAACAATTATCCTGTCTACCCTTAATTCTTTTTTACTCCAAGATAAACAATAAACACGCACAATTCCTTCAGCCATTCCTAACGGGATACGATTTAGGAGTATTCAATCAATTTAATCATCCTCCTCGAGACACGTTCGTGTTTGTTAATGCTTTTCTTTAAATGCAAGGCTCAGAAGTAGACAGAATCATCTAAGCATGATTGAATGGATGAGAATCAGCACCCATAAAAATAATGTCTAAACTTGAGTGCCTTCACAGATAAAATGGGAGAATAAACCAGGTTACAGGTTAGAGCCTTAGGGGCTTCCTTCAGTCCAAACGGGAGGAAAACAGAGAGACCTTCTTTAAAAAAAAGTCAAAGGGAAGGATTGTGAAGTGGGAAACATGCCATAAAGAACATGCAATTAAGAAACTAAGACAGGATATTATTACACGGCAGACAATAAATAAAACATTTGCTTAATAAATACATGCAGGGCAAGGATGCAAGAAATAGTAGGCATGAAGGTGAACGATGAAACATGGTCACCCCCAAAAGTGGAAAAAGAAGAGAACAGAAGAGATGATTATGTCAACATGAAATTATTGAGAGAAGATCAAAGCAGACTGGAGGATTTTGAAAAGACAAATTCCAAGATAAGAATGTTCTAATCCAACCATTGTCTGAAGTGTCAGAAGAGAAAAAGGGGTATTTCCTGTAGTGCACAGTAGGGAAAGATACCTTTTATACATAAAAATGTAATTCATATACCCTTGAACCTTAAATAATAATGAGGTACTCTGGGTAATATGTACACAAGCAATACACATTAATCTAAATTTTTGTTCTTTGTTTCAACGAGAGTCGGACATGAGTTTTTCACAGCAACTGAAAGAGGAAGTTGCTTTTCAGGGAGATAATCTAATATATATAGGAATTATAAAGTCTAGTGAGTTTGGTGGGGTGTTATGACTGTGACATAATGCAAAAATGAGATAATGCAGGAGCGAGTGAATGAGAGAGAGAGAGAGAGGGAGGGACAGTGAGCAAGAGAATTTTAAAAGCTTCCTAGCAATGTATTTGCTTCCAAAAGACCTCAAAAAACAAACAAAACCCAGCATGCAATTAACTATTATGCAGATATAACACTGACATTATAGATAAATGATTAAAATTATACAAAAAGACCCATGATACCTTCTTAGGTGAAAAGGGCACAGGTTATAAAACCACTGGAACACGCAGTTTGCTAAATATTGTAGTTCAGCCCCTGGTCACAGGGTAGAATTGCATTCTGGCCCCTCTTATGATTGGTGGGGGCTGCGTGACTAGTTAAAAAAAAACAACAAACAAACAAACAAACAAAAACATCCCTGCAGCAAGGACGAGGCCACACACAACAGAATGTCAGGACGTCATTTTGATCTTTCCACTTCTTAAGAGTAAGCAGTAGTTCAAATTAGAATTGGAGCTACAATATAAAACAGAACGGATCAAAGTGGTTTTGGAATGTTACTTTTTACAATATAACAGCAATATCTGTACTTAATTAACATCCAATAATTAAAACGACTTCTAGGACAACAAATTCCTGGGACAAAGAATTTAGTCAAAAAGTTTGGCATTGCTCTACATTCAACAAATTGTCTTGATATGTTTTCAAATTGGTATCTTACAGTGAGACAATGAAACATAGACTGTTTTATTATTACTGTTGTTACTTGTTGTTAGCTAGATAAAATATCTCTTCTAGGTTGTCACCTACATATTACACTATTTCTAAATTCCCTCTCTGCTCATCACAGTAACAATGAAACCCTTGTAAAACTATCACATTTACAGGATATCCTGTTTCCTTATGCCAGATATGTTAGGCAGTTATTTATATGAATGATTAGCTAGACAGTCAATACCTATTTGGAATATTGATTTTTCCCTTTCATTATATATTATCTAGACATCTAATATGTTGCTACTGTATAATGTTTCTTAGACTAAGGATAGTACTGCTTTCCAAAAGATAGTAAAATTCTAGAGCTAACATAAAACTCTATAAAACACTAGAAATATGTGTATATTCAAAAATGATTTGTTTCTTACAGACAGTGAAGTTTGTGAGCCAGGCACTCAAGGCTGGCTTCAAGCAATCTCATGCAAATATTTATTAAATGCTATTATGTGCTCCCTCTCTTTGCTCGTTTCACATTCCAGCCCATCTGTGCTTCGCCTGCAACCATTTAACAGAGAAACAACACGAATAAAACAGCAAAGGTGCTAATCTACAAATCTTGGTTTCAAAAAGAAAAATAAATTAAGCCTGCAAAAATATCTACTGACAAAAATCAGATTGTAAGCTCTTAAGGCATTTCCAAAGAATATACCATGAAACGGTGCTCAGGCAGAGGGCATACCTCAGCAGCAGAGTGCGTGCTTAGCACACAGGAGGTCCTGGGTTCAATCCCCAGCACCTCCATTAAAAATAAATAAATAAACCTAATTATCTCCCCCTCAATTAAAAAAAAATACAGTGCTCATAATAAAATATCAAAGTAACTGCCATAGGGGAGTTGTTGAAATAAGTGTCGTTTTTATTGGGAGGGCTAAAATGATGCTAACAAAGGAAAGCCAGAATAATATATAACTCTGAAGATTAACATTCCACAAAAAAGGCAGGAAATACAACAAAACATATAAAAGAAAGGGTTCTGAGTCTGAAGGGTACCACAAGATTATGAATAACTAGTGATGCTTTTAATGCTATTATTATTATTAAACTAAACTAAACAAACAAAAAAATTCAAAAGGTCTGTAATTTATACCCTTAGAGAGTTAAGAGAAAAGACCGGTTCCAACAAACAGGATCCTTTAATAAAAAGAAAGGAAATCAGAGCGCGCGCACACACACACACACACACACACACACAAAGGTCTTGCAAATGAAAAATATAACCAGAGTGAAAATTCAACATATAGGTTAGAAGACACACTAAGGCAACTTCTAAGAAGGTAGAGCAAAAGAACAAAGGGATAGAAAACTGGACAAGAAATTAAAAAGCCAGGAAATAGAATTTATCTAAGAGATTCAAAATCCGAATAACAGAGAAGGTCCAGGCAGAGAGGACTGAGAAAAGGAAGGAGTTCAATACTGATATAATTTAAGAGAATTTCACGAAAATGAAGGACATGAATTTCCAAATATAAAGGGATCGCTGAGTATTTAGCACAATGGGTATGAAATAAACGCACGAAGGGACATTGTATAGATATTTCAGAACACTAGGAAGAAAGAAAAGATTCCGTGTTTTGCCACAGAGAAACAAACAGGTCATATTCAGAGCATCAAGAATCAGAATTCATCAGACTTGTCAACAGTAACAGTGGAAACTAGAATAAGGCCACGGAGCAAGGATGCCTTCACATTTCTCAAGGAAAATCATTCTCACTTAAAGTTCTATTAAGTGCTACCAAATTCTGCCAAAGTCTCAATCAAGGGTGTGGGAAAAAAAACCCTACAGATCAGTATCTCTCATGAACATAGATGTAAAAATACTCAACCAAATATTAGCCAATCAAGCAACATATTAAAAAAATTATACTCCATAACAAGTGGATTCAGCCATGTATGCAAGGTTGATCTAATATTTTAAAAAATCAATTATTGTAACCCATCACATAAAAGAAGAAAAATCACCAGAGCTTATCAGTATATGCAGAAAAAGCATCTGACAAATTCCAAAACTCATTCATGATAAAAGATGCTCCACATCGTATGTCATCAGGCAAATGCAGATTAAAACAACGACGAGGTACCACCACTCACCTATCAGAATGGCTGAAGTGCAGGACACCGACAACACCAAATGCTGACAAGGACATGGGGCAACAAGTGTTCTCACTGCTGGCAGGAACGCAAAATGGTACTCACTTCAGAAGGCAGCTTGGCAAGTCTTACAAAACTAATGTACCCGTACATACGATCCAGAAATCATGCTCCTTGGTATTTACCTAAAGGAGGTAAGGGTACCATGGGGGACAATGGAAGGAAAGCCATGACTGCAAACAAACAAGACAGATTTAGGGGTCTGACTGGTTCAACTTGAGGGCAAATGGAACCAGCGTGGTGAGAGAGGGTATTCGAGACCAGACCCACACTGGAGCTGTAGGCTGCCCACCACACCAGCTCCTGCCATTCCACATGGCTGGCCCCCTTGAAAAATGAAAAGCAAATCAGAAAATGGCTTATGGACTAGAGATATAGGTACCTGGCAAGGAGGAAGGGGGTGGGGAATAAGGATCTGGCAAGCAAAAATTCAGGAAGTATAGTGCACAGGAGCCTCCCGCTAGAATAAACTTGATAATGAAATCCAGATAGCCACAAAATAACTCAGAATAACTCAAAGAAGGAAACAGCCATGAAAGGACTGCTTCTGAGCACTGATTTCATTCAAATATGAAACTCTGAAATACGGCATAATAATAAAAATGTAACCAAAACCATGAGGAAAGGGAATTGGAAGCATCCTTTATTTTAATTTTGCTAACATGCAGTAAAATTGATGGGGGTGGGATGTACAGTTCCATGATGTGTTATAAACGTACAGGGTTCATAAAGAGAAGGCAGCTCTGCTATATTTTATTTTACAGCTAAAGTGCTTTTTCTAAGCAGGTGAGTAGATGCCACAAAAGCAAACACCCAGTTAATTGGGGATTCCAATATGCAGAGGCAGGAAGACTTCCCTGGTAATGATTAGGTGTTTATTCCTGGTAACTGTGATTTTCAGCATAGTTTATTTAGCTCACTACTGGTGACAGGTTATAGAGTTCCACTTTGCTATTTCTTCCATGATGGCAGTGTTTGGAATATGTGCACAAACAGAACAACACCATTTTCCATCGTTTGTTGTTCTGCTCTTTTCTGAGACTTCAGGTAAAATGACCTATTAAGCACCATGAATGAAAAATAGTCACATCCTTGGTCGAGAGTTCTGCATTCTATGTGCAGGGAATTCAATATATTTATAATATCTACAATCATTCCCCAAGGCACAATCTTTCAACACGGATTTATTCTCAAAAGGTTCTATTTGTACAAAGTCTTATTATCATATGTGTATATTCAATAAACTTAGAGTACAAACAGCTTCCAGCTAATAATTACCTACACAAATTGTTCACATAGCTGTTCGCTTTCAAAGCCGAATTCTATACGGAAGTTCACTGTTTCTACTGCTATAAATTCAAACAACTTTTAACTCACATTGTTCATGGTCTTAGAACTTTTTTAAAAAATGTGAAATAAAAATTCATAAAGCTGAAGATGAAGTTTAATTTCCTATCACAGAGAAATTTA